>NC_071534.1:62130363-62755363 GCF_026979565.1 Vidua chalybeata | reverse complement strand
TTTTTTTTTTTTTTTTTTTTTTTGCTATCACATGTTCCTAATAGCCTATAAGCTGTTTTCGAACCTCTTTAAGCTGTAATTACTATATCAGGAATGAGAACTCTGGAGACCTTTATTTGTATAGGCACTTAATAACTGAGTGTAAGCAATGTGTAGCACCAGTAGAAGGATAATTTCTGAGATACTGTCATTTATTCAACTCTGTAATTGAATTAATTACTTTCACTTAATCACAGAGTCACAGGATGGCAGGGGCTGAAAGGAGCATGTCGAGATCCTGCAGTCCAACCAAGCCCCTGCTAAATCAAGTTCACCTAGAGCAGGTTCCACAGGGTTGTGTCCAGGTAGCTTTTTTAATATCTGCAGAGGAGGAGACTCCACAACCTCTCTGGGTAGCCTGTTTCAGTGCTCTGCCACCCTTAGAGTAAAGAAGGTTTTCCCTATGTTCAGGTGAAACTTCTATGTTTCATTTTGTGCCTGTTGCCCCTTGTCCTGTGCTGGGCACCACTGAAGCATCTGGACCCATCCTCTTGACACCCCTGTACCTCTTTTCAGCCCTTTGCTCCACTTCAGGTGGTCTCTTCTGGCTTCAAAGTCTGTAGTAAGATTTGTGGAAAGGATTTATTATCAATCTACTGGTGTGTACAAAGTGCTTTGTCTTTTTTTTTATACAAGGTGCCTCTTTATCAGCATTTCTAAATAGTTATGTCTAGCTGTAACTGTGGAAGCAGAAAGCATCTCAGCACAGAAACTGCTTTAGGTCAACTCTGAAATGAAATCTAAGATGACAATGAACCCTTTACAATAGTCACACTATCAATTATTTCATATGCCTGCTGTGAAGTGATAACAATGTTGAGTGCAGGCATAGGAAGAAAATTGTGTCTACAAAAAGTTTTTTTGAGTCTATCAGGAAAGGAAAGCCTGTATCTCAATAATAAAATAAGCAGAAAAGAAGCATTCCAAACAAATCATATTATGATATGTCCATAATATAATTAGCCTGTGTTTTAGGTTTGATGATTTAATTGTATGATGAAATAGCAGTCATAGTTTTCATTCTAAATTCAAAACATTTGGAAATATCTTCTCTGCCTTTTTGATTTGTGTTCATTTGCTGTTCTTTTCTTTTAAAACAAGTAACTTGAGCTTTGGGAAGTTAATAATCCTGAAAGTAGATTATATGCTTGTGATAACACTTCACTGCATCTATCCTGGCAAGCAAGATTTAATGCTTGAATAAGTCAGGTTCTGTAGATCTGTGAGGGTATTTTCAGAAATACTATTGAGTGGGTATTAGAAGCCGTGACTTCTTTGCAATGGAAATTTCCATTTACTTAATTTCTAAATAGTTAACTCTGGTATTAATTACTTTTAATTGAAGATTAAACCAGAAGATTTTCATTTTGCTGGGGAAATAGTGTGTTCCAAAAAAAGTGTTATTTAGGATGGGATGTATCTCATGTCTCCTAGTTCTGTTATTGTTGCTTATATAGATATGGTTTTCATAGTGAGTAGTGCTATTACATGTTTAAAAAATACATTTGTCATGGGCTGTCTAAGCTAGATCAGAGACAAAGTGGGTTACATATTACAGGATCAATTCTTTCATGAGAAGAAGAGATTTTAACCTGCAAATAATACCTACTCCTGGGTCAATTTCTGCTTTGCTCACTAAGGCAAATGGTGTAAATTGATTGAAATAGGTGCTGGAATTGAAGTGACAGGAGTAATTTATACTACCTGAGGTTATGTTTCCTTCTTTAAAAGATGAAACACTGTGTTAAAGCCTATGCAGACTGCTTTAATTGGTCAGACTGGAGGGATATTCAGGAAGTTTCCCTCGGTCCTGCAGCTCATTTTGCAGAATCTGTGGGCAGAGTTCTGCAGGACAGCTGGGTTATAATTTCCCTTCCACCATGGTCTCTGTACCAAATTCCATTCCAGACTTCACACAAGGTTCAAACTGGTTTTGTTTCTACCACTGTATTCTTAAATTGAATGTGCTCTTTGCACTCACAAGTTATCTTTAGTGCTCAGAAGTGTGTGAATGATTTGAAACACTGAAGCATCTGCCTTAAATCCTCTTTATAGATCATGTTCAGTGGTCCTGAAGCATGCACAGTTTGCACAAACTGCAGCTAACAATGTTTGATCCACGAGCTATGCTTGCAGCAAACTATACCTCAAATATTGGATATCACAGTGCCAAAAGAATGCAGGTTTATGTTTGTTTAAATGGCCCTCACTGTTCAAGCAAATATTTTAGAGTAGTGCAAATTTTTCTGTTGTAGAAATCTTAGTCCGTGGAAGAAATATGGCCAAGGAAATTAACAAAGCCCATTTTGTTCTTTTTATTCTTGAAAGAGGAGCAGTGATGTGTCACTTGAACACTCTTTCCTCCACTTTCTTTCCCAGTAAATTACATAGTTTCTCTTGCATGCCACATGCATCATTGAACATTCTGTGTATCTCCCAATCTTCTCCATCCTAACATGGAGGAAGCCAGTAATAAGATTAGTCTTTGTCACTAAGAATTACTTGCATAGCTATAAGGGAGGAACATTATATGTGCACATGCACCACAGGAGTCAAAGAATAAGCTGAGCACTACTGAATTAAGAGCATCCATCACTACACTCAGTTTTCTCATACCTCTTCATGTATTCCTGCAATGCTGTTATATTCAACAATTTAAATGCAGGGATCAAAAGAATTGTAGTTAGCAATCAGCACTTAAAATAAACAATAAAAGCAATGAGAGTGATGTCTGTATAATTGGCATTTAGAGGACTTTCTTCACACATCCTTGAGGAGTCAATGCTTTCTCTCCTGAGGTAACTCTTAACTAGAACTGTGAGTTGGAGGAAATAGCTGGCTGGGCTTGCCTGACAGCATCCTGTGATGGATCCATTCACACCCTTGTATGTCTGTACTCAAGGAGGAGGAGATGGTGTTCCTGTGTTGTGGAAATACGTGCTGGAGGAGTACCCTGCAGCTCCCAAGGAGGCCTTCCCTTTGCAATTCTATTCTTCTGTGTTGCTGAATCCCGCCAGTATTTTGACCTCTGGAGTTCTCATTTTGTGACATCCCATACTTTAGGTATACATTGCCAAAAGCAAAATACAAGATGGTTTAAAGAGGCAAGTGCATTGGGTGAGAAGCAGGCTGTGTTCTGGATTCATTTTTCTTGCATTGCACCACATCCTTCTTTGTAAGTAGCTAGGTACTTCTTTGTAGTAGTACCACAAAACTACATAAGTACATGTGAACAACACATGATGCCACTCATATGTTAACAATCAGTTAATTATTTTGCTTCATTATGTGTTTCTAGATATTAGAAAATAATTAAAACTTTGGCAGACAAAGTAGTGAGTACTTGCTTTATAGGGACCTAGATAAGCAAGATATGACTGGGAAATGTTAATAAGCATTTTACCTCTCTGCTCTCTTTCTGCATGGCTGATTTATCACTTAATACAGCATATTGCTATGCAGATATCCTTTCTTTTTATGATCCTGGATTCCACCTAATAAGCCCTGCCTTTTAGCTAGGCTTGTTAGCACAAGCAGTATGCAGCATTAATAGCTGTTCCTGAGTTCAGTCCATCCCCTAGCATGGACCTGGCTGTTATGGACAGCATCTCTTCTGAGTTTGAGCCATGTCCTCTGAATGCAAGTCCCAAAACCCAGGAAAATAGATTTGGAAATAAAACAAGCTCTCTAATCTTGGCAAACCAATGTCAAGGTTCTAGGTGCCAGAGATGTAATTTTCAGTCTCCCTAATGAACCAAGGTGCTAAAACAGTGAGAGGTTAGGGCTGAGCAGAGAAGGGTTCCTGGGTTTTTAAGTGCATGTTGCACTTTAGGAATTCTTCAGTGTGCAGAAAGTGTACATGTGTAAAAATGAGCATGTGGAATTTACTCTCCCTTCTGTTCAAGCCCTAAAATAGCCAGCTGATAAGGAAATTCAGTCCTCAAGTATATTCACAGTCTCTCAAGTGTGTTAAGTTCATTTACTTGGTGAAATTTTTTGACAACATAGGTATATCTAAAACATTTTTCTCTTTGTTATTCAAGTAAGGCCATCTACAGCCAAGAAATTCTGCTGAAGGGGGTTTTCTAGATTTCTTTCAGAAAAAAAAAAAAGAAAAAAAGAAAATATTTTTGTCTATTTTCTGCTAAGAAAAATAGCTTGAGAAAAAAAGGTCTCTTTCATATAAAATAAAATCATAGGACACTTTTCACAGAGGTGTAATGTAAGATGTGAGTTTTCTCTCATGCTCATAAAAGATGGAGCTTGGTTTCATGTTCTGTGTAAGTGCTTTGTTCCTAGTACTAAGTGATACTGTGTGTTTAAGAGGACTGGAAAGGATACCCCTGTGCCTTGCCCTGGACTTCTAGGAGTTCTTAGGCTCCCTTTGGGAATGCAGATGGGTGAACGTACTTGTGAGGATGCTGAAGAAGTATTTAGTATCTGGATTTTACTTGGGCTTACGTGCAAGGTCACTGCCAAGCTACTTACCATTGCCAAAAGCAAGGCATTTCCTGATATGTCCAGAAGCTAAATTTGAAGAGCATCTTGATTTCATATGTTTGTAAAAGCAAGGTAGCAACAAATTCCAGGAGACCAAGGCTTCATTTCAGTCCTTTTTAGGTACTCCCATCTTCCTTGACTCTGTTTCCTTCCCTGCTGAATCTGACTGTTAGTATCTACGTCATGAAGGATTTCCAAGCCCAAAGTAATTAAGTCTGAAAAGCGTGTTGAGACATTCAGATGGAAAGCACTGTCTAACTGCACTGGCATAATTATACACTGCATAACCGATCCAAGTACCAAGGAAAAGTGGAACACGAAAGAACAGCTAAATTTATCCTAGAAAATGGGTTCAGCAGTTCAGCATTCAGATTTAGATCAGTAGAGCAGCCTCACTACTGTTTAAAGCCTCACAATCAGCTAATTTTGGTTGATGTAGGACCAGTTGTTGTGAAGTGCTTTTTAATGTGTGTTGATTTAGCTATTAATTAAGAGGATTTTTATCATATAATTAACTTATACTTTTGGTTTTAAAATGTTCTCTGGATAAAACATTCATTGCTTTATTTTAATTCTTGAACACTTTCTTTCCATTAAATTTACTGTACTTTTATGTTTTATAACCTATACCTAGATCATAGCATTGATAAAGTATTTTTAGGATATTTAAATGAATGATTTGCACAAATTTTTCACACTGTAATGAAAACTGAGAAAAAAAAAATCATGTGGTGGTGTGCAGTGTCTCACTGGGCTACAGGCACAGTGTTAGTCCCTTAACGTTTTTCATCACCAAGTTAAAACAAGTATCAGCATAATCAGCCAGTAATGTAATCTGGTATGTAAAATGGGTAATGTGCTACTCTCCAAATTCTGAGAGTTGTGCTTACACAAATTACAATTTTATAGCTCACACTCAAGCATTTGCAATGAACTGTGTTAGCTGATAGAGGTGTTTTTGTGGTTTTTCTGATGCCATGAGCTTAAAAGGCCCAGTAGCTTTTACAACTTTTTTTTTTTTTTTTTTTTTTTTTTTTTTAAGTGCACATTCCGTTTAGTAAAAGAGCTTATTTAGGTATGTGTAATAAATTTATCCTGATGTTGCAGGTGTGCTGCAAAGCAACTTTGACTTAAAAAGAGAATTATTAAAAAACATCCACCTAACCCCATCCCCAGGAACACATCCAGGACCAAATTTTCAGTTAGGGTAAATTGAGCTAACAGTATTGTCATCAATGGAGATGGTGATTTATGTTGGTTTATTTATTGGATAGGTAAAGTGTGAGTATCATGTTTTTCCAACTCTTTTCACAGCAGAAACAAGCAGAAGGGTCTGTCCTCAGCTAGTGGCTCTGTGTCTTGAGGGCAAAGAGCTCTGCCAGGCTACATTGGAGGATGGCCAAGTCAAAATGTCCAGCCTGGGAAAGAAATGAAGTAATATATTCAGACTGTGCTGCCCAGGATGCTGCCCGGTTGTAGGCTTATGCACACGGGGAAAAAGCATCCCTGTGTGCAGCATTAAACTCAGTGTTCTCAGTGCTGCTCCTTAAAATGTGCATATTCTTTATTGCTTGCAGTGATTATGAAAAGAACTATATACTTAATAGCAGTGAAAGTATAATTCAAATCATAATACATTTATGTAGTTCAGAATTCTTATTATGGTCCTAAAGCCCAATGGGAATAATGTATTTGGGTGATGTAGTGGTTGTTGAGTTTGAAGTGCTAAAATAAATGCTGCTGGGTAAAGAAGGGATAGCTGAATAAATTTTGTTCTTTCACTGGTATATGCTTGATATATGAAGGATAAACTCAGAGAAGTGCTACTGCTGCTTATCCATGATGCAAAAATCAGAATTTTCTTTTCCTACCAGACACAGAGAAATCAGGCATAAATGTTGGAATGCTTACCTAAAAATTGCTGTCAAAGAAAATCTGTACCGAGACTCTGGTAGCAATAAAACCTCCTAGAGAAGAGAAAAATTCATAAAATATAAAAATAATAAGATTGAAAATAAAATTATAAAATAAGATTTTGAAGTCGCTTCTGGTGTTTCTTAATGCAATGGGAATGAAAATATTTTAATTTGTGTATATATATAAAATAATTCTAGATTATATATTCATTTTTAGCATCATTCGTATAATGAATTATGTTTTCAATTTTAGACATTAAGTTCCAATTTTAAATGATAAGTACATTTTACTTTTCAAGATAAAGGCATTACAGCTGAATTGTTCTGTTTTAGTGAAAAGTTGTAACTAAATCTATGCATTTGAACAAATTGTAAGGCCATATTTCAATTAAAGCACATTGGTAAGCATACTTAAAATGGACTTTAAAAAATCAAATACATAGCAATGATTTGGGTTGATTTCACTACTTACAGAGTGATTGTGTGTATACACGATACTTTGCTAATGTTATTTTGCAGTTAAGTATTAATCCCTTAATGTTGTTCATCACCAAGTTAAAACTGCTTGTTTGTTTATGTATTACAGTGTTTTATTTATTAGTGATTTGGTTATTTTTTTTAAAGTGATTTGTTTATTTATTTGTGATTTTCTTAGCAATTTGAAATGATCTATTTTTGGTCTTTAATTCTCCCTCTCCAGTAGCAGTCTCCAGTCTGCTTTTTCACCCGCCTCCAGCACCAGGAGAGGCAACTGTGGCCCTCTGCTAGCTGTGAGAGTGTGAGGATGTAGGGTTTGGCCACAGATTTTCATACAAACTTAGAATGGTTTGGGTTGGGAGGGACTTGAAACATCTGACACCTTCCACTAGACCAGGTTGCTCAGAGCCTCATCCCAGCTGGACTTGAACACTTCCAGGGATGGAGCACCCACATCTCTGAGCAACCTGTTTCAGTGCTTCATCAGCCTGAGGTTTTGCTGAAACACCCAGGACCAGAGGTGTTATTTTACCTTTAAAAACTGCTTAATGCAGAAATTTTGGTTTGAGGGGACAGTAACAGACTTTGTGATTTATTCTGGTTCCATCAGTGAGAGAAAAAGTAGGGGTAGCTCGTCGTGGCATTCCTGGGAATAAGGGCACGCAGGGGCCAGGGCAGGGCACGGGACTATGGACATTCAGTTCTTGCTGTGGTCTGGCTTGTGGTATTTCTATTATTATTAACATTTTAAATTATAATTATACTTATTACATTATTATTATTATTATTATTATTATTATTGTTATTGTTATTGTTATTGTTATTGGTATTGTTATTGGTATTGTTATTATTATTATTATTTGTTTCCAATGTGTCCGGCAATTCTTGTGTTGTGGTGGGGTCTCCGCGGGGCGTCCCGTGGGTGCTGCCGGCAGGTGGTGCTGGCGAAGCGCGGCCCCCCGGCCGCCCGGCCCCGCCGGCCTCGCATCCCTGCCCGGCTCCGCATCCCCGCCGGCTCCATCCACATCCCCGCCGGCTCCGCATCCCGTGCCCGGCCCCCCATCTCCGCATCACACACTCGTGCTGGTGCAGGAGCTGCACACCCGGCTCAAATGAAGGCGTCTGCCCAGCTGCATAAACTAAAGAGAGCAGATGTTGTACAAAGGATGAATAAACCAGTGTCAGCGGGGACAGTGGGAAGTTGCCTGAGGATACTGCTCGAGTCTGGCTTTTGTCAGGGTTTGGGCTTTTTTCTTTTGTTTTACTGGGAAGCAGGAAGTTTGAATTTGATTTTAGGCACTGAAATTGTGACAGTTGTCAGTCATCCAGATAAAGTTTGGACAAGTTACAGGTTTGTGACTAACACATAAGATTGGGAATAATCAGTGGTAGCTGGTGAATCACAGTAGATGTATAATGTAACCAGGAGATATAATGTAAAGGGGAATAATAAAAATACTGCAGTCAAAGCTCTACAAGACTCCTTCAGAAGTACTGCAGAAGAAATGACATCTTGATGTAGAAAAGATCTGTGTAGTGGGGGGAGAACTAGGAAACGATGATATCAGAGAAACTGGTAAATAATACTCTAAGGAGACCCTTTGTGCTGCAAGTGATGCATTTGAAAGATGAAGTCTGAAGATGGATTCTTGAGACTGTCTATTAAGAAATTATTAGAAGAATTAAAGACGTTATGGTGAGCAGATTGCAAGGAGCAAATCTGATTGCATCTGTCTGGTCGCCTCATTAATGAACTGCACTTAGCTCACATGATGTGGGTTTTTTTTAATGTTCAAAACTCAGTGTCCAGAACCTTTAAAGCACACTCCTGCAGTCTACAGCCTTGATAAATGTGGCAAGGTTAGACAAGAAAATATTTATTCATAAGTGTCAGAGACAGTTAGGAAACTAGACAATTGCTAGGTTGTTATTGCCAGTCACAGACCTTGAAAAGATTGGCATATGATAATGTGATGGGACAGCCAGGTTGGGAGTTACCCTGGTTTGAGGTCAGGCCTCTCTGATGGTGAGATGATTCTTCCTTTAGCTTTGTCCTCCAGAATGAAAGTAATTTCTTCTTCTTGGCTTTGTTTTCATTATTTAGGTACAAATACGTATTTCTAGGTGTGAGCCAATGTAGCAAAGACAATTCTGAAAGCAGTATTTTGATGCAAAAGTATAACTTGGAGAAAAAGCCATGATTAAGAAATGCCTCAGAAACTATAATTTCATATTTTTATTTGCTTGCATCTTGAAAATAAGGACAGAATAATACTAAGCATATTATGTCCTTTCATCTGAGGAATAGGGTTATTAAACCTGTGCTGGGCATGTGTTCCAAAACACTGTTAGCATTTCATAAATTACCATGATGTTCTAAATTTTGTATTTCATCTACATATTTATGATGCACATGCATTTCACTGACTATGTGCTACAGCCATGGAATGGTTGTTCAGCTCTTGAATTAATTTGTTTTCTGGTTCATGTAATAAGAGGTGTTTGGCCTTCACTCTGAGTCCTCTTTCAACTCGCAGTGTAAATTCTCACATAAATTGAAAAGCAGTGACTCAGTGTGTCTCAAAAATAATCCTTTCCTGGGAAATTCATGGAGAGCTTGTAGTGGAAGGTTTTTATATTTTAATGAGATGAGTCAGAAACATTTCATTAGGAATCTCTTGTAAAGCATGTTTTGGATAGGAAATTGCCTAAATAATATAAACAGATTTCACTTTGCATTTGAGATATTTCTATACTTGATATCATGCAAATGTAATATTAACAATTGGACTCAGTATTCTGCTGCTAAATCAATGACTGGTCTTAAAAGATGCAATGTAACAAATGGCAGGAAGGATAAAGTTGGCAAAATCAGCATCTGTTATCTGTTAGCTAATCTCATGATTTGTAAAACAAACAGCTAGTTAAGTCTTCAATAAAATGTATAAACCCCTGTTAATTAACAGAGACACATTGTGGTTTGAGGCGAATTTCTATCATTGTTAGCATACTGTGTGAGAACCTGATAGAGCAGAGCAGCCTCTCTGTTGGTGGGAAATAATGTATATAATCAAAATCAGCCCTAGCAGAGAGCCTTAAACCATAAGAAAATAAGAGCTCCTCAAATAGGAGCTAACAGACAGAATGCTATCCAGAGGCTACCAGGTTCATTATACAGAATATTGAGCATGCTGAGAATTAATGGAAAATGCATATAGGCTGGCTGAAATACTAATCACTGTCTTGTATGTATATTTACATTTCCTTCCCACTCTGCAGTGCTGTGACTCTAAGGTGACTGAGGATGTCAGTGCAGTTCTGAAATAACCATTTTCTTGCTTCACCACAGAGATCTGACTAATAAAGGTAATTTAAACCATGGGCATTGAAGAGACCAATGGATTCTCCTGCACAAGCCATTGCCACAGTGCAGGCTCAGGTCATTGAGTCCTCTCTCTTCCTTACTGCACCTTTTTTGAGCTCCATGAGTCCATACTTGCTGGAGAAATTCTTCTTTGCTCACTAGCTGCCCTATCTATAGGTTTCTGAGAACCAAAGCAACAGGTATCTATATTTTATTTCAAAAGTGCTTGCACTTGAGAAGAGCATAAAGGGTTGGTGTGAGAATAATCAATTTACTGCATAAAAAACTAAGGGATCCATATTTTAGGAAAATTAGTGATGTGCTAATTACAGGATTTCATTGGTCACAAACTAAACAACATTGTATAGCTTAGCATCATGTTCCCACTACAGCTTTATTAGTCAATTATTTTTAGAATCTCTGATAAAATGCTCCATAAAAGCAAGAGGAAGACAAAGCAAAGACCAAAGAGTTACATTTGGAATGTGGACTTAGCAGCGCTTTATGGGAAGGGTCTGACAGCTTTTTGTTGTCCTGAATTTCTCCCATTGGTCTTGACTTTGAATTCATCTCTTTTGATCTGTGTCAAAAATCTTCAGTCAATAAAGCAGGAGGCGTTTATTGTTTTGCTTTTTCTCATACTTTTCTCAAATTTGCAAGTCTTCAGGCTTGTGGCAAAGATTTAGGAATGCTGAGGTCTGAATTTATTTATGCGACAGCATGCTTATATATTGCTAGTTAACAACTGTTACTAGTTGTTCTAGTTTGTGTAGGAATGAGTCAATGAGACATTATATGGGTCTTGCTTTTCTGTAACTGTATTTATTTTGCCTGCTCCTTCCTACCTAGGTGCACAGAAGATGCAACTAATTCCTACCGAAAAAGAGCTGACCAGAGCTTAAATTTTTAATTGTAAGACAGAATTGCCCCATGTCTTCCTAACTAAGCACTTCAGAAAAGAGATTTTGTTTCCGGGGGTTTTTTTTGTGCTTTTAGAATTTTGTGCATGGAAAAGATTTTGAGGACATGAAGACATACTTTTTGGCACACATAGTTGCTATCATCTTTTTAGGATCTTTTTACTACATTTTACCCCACTGAAGGATGGGTATACAGGGTATGCCTGTTTGATTCTCTCAGTCCAAAATGGTATCCTGGATCAGTCCCACAGCCCATCCCTCAATAGCTTCTCTCCAAGGATCAAAAGGAGATATGCCAGAAAGAATGTAGAACCAGGAGAGATGCAGTAGTACTTCCTCAAAATGCTCTTCTCACCTCCAGCCATTTGCAGTCCAGGAATTTCTCTGATCACAGATGGTTTTAATTGTATTAATAACCCTCAGTCGATTTTCCTCCCATGTCTGGTCTGTTCTAAACAGATGTAAACTTTTCATTCTCTCAGTAGTCTGTGCAAGTTCTGCAGCCAGTCTGGTGTGTGAAGACGGGTTCCTTCTTCTCTTTCTTTCAAATCATCCCCATTTAAGCTTGTAGTGGAAAAATGAGAGGTCAAACAGTCTGTGGCCATCCTCTCTGTCTCAGCCATATTTTTATAGACTTCTATAATATGTTTAATTAATTGTCTTTTAAAGGTTTGTAACACATACAACATTATCTTCTGCAAGGTGATAGCTTACAGTTGTTGATTGGACTTTCTTGGTTTCAGTTCATAAGCACATGAGCAGAAAAGCTCACTGAAGTGTCCTGTGATACCCAGTTTTAGTTTGAAGCTAGGCTTGTATGTGTGTCTTTATGAAATGTGTCATTTTGTCTGTAAGCAATATTGTAAATCACTTTAAATACAGCATGAGCTGTGCAATCCATATTAAAATAAACAAGATATTTCAATAATAAATATCTATTTAGAATTAGATCTGGGAGATTATTTGGGAGATGCTTAATTATAGAGTGGGTTTCAGGGGAAATAGTCAGATATGAAAATGAAACTTGTTTAACAAGCCAAGTCTTAACAGGGGACTTGTTCTCATTCAACATGGCCACTAATTCATTGGCTGAGTTGTAATTAACAGCCCAGGATTCTTCATCTGCTGGAAAGTGATGCTCATCTGTTTGAATGTATCTTTAGATAACTGTACTAATAATGATTATCTCTGAAAATGGATAACTTAGGGAAAAATGCTGGTATAAAATTTGGATGAAAGGCAGATGAAGCTAAAAGCCATGATGCCAGGATTTTGAAAACTAATGTCCAGACTAACTACAGAATTTGGATTAGTGAGGAGGAGGGTTACAGTTAAAGCATGTACTCAGATCGCATCACAATCATGTGAAGAATGAAACTTCTCCAGGGTTCTGTATTATGTTTTAGGACCCAGCCTGATGTAAAGACCCAAAGCTTATCAATGCTGTTGATTTCTCTGCAGTTTATTACCACTTTTATCAATAGGTTCAATATGGTCTTTTCCTTATTTAAAACCTTGTAGCACAACCTTTCCAAAGGATGCACTGAACCTGAACAGTTCTGAAAACACACTGGGTATTTGTGCTACCCATATCCCTGATTATGGCTGAATACTCAAGCTGATCACCACAATACATGCCACAAGCTAAATTTCCTAAGTTTTGGGGTTATTTTTCATTTTAATATATGCTAGCCCAAAGGTAGAAAAACCTCTGGAAGTGGTAATAAGCCTTGCTATGAGTTCAGTATTCTGTCCCTGCTATGGGAGAATGCTCCCTGATGATGTTGGAATATAAGGTTGCCCATAATGCTCTCATGGAGTTGGATTTGTTGCATACAGTATCCTTGTCTGCCCCTTGGAAGAAGAAGGAAGTTTGCAGTGAAAATAACCTGTTTCTTTCAGCAAAAAAATCACTGTGTGAGCATTACAGAGCACCTAAGAAATATTTAATGATTTGGCAATTCTAAGATTTTTGTCATTGTCAAGGAGAATGGGAAAATAATTTAATTGGGACAATATTTCATTTAGAGTTAAGCTTAATAGGCATTTTCTTGTCACTGTGAGTGTATGTTATTTTCTGGGTTTGTGTTTTCAGTGTTTTATCAGCTTTACATCACCTGACCTTACTAAAAAAAAACCTAAATTTAAGTGCTACCTGCTTAGCTTAGATTTCTCTACCAAATTTATTAAGAAATAAAAATAAAAGACTGAGGCAGGGAAAGGCAAATTGAAAGTCAGCACTTGGGTTTTTGTTTTCTTTTTTTTTTTTTTTAATCAGCAAGAAATATAATTAGTACTAGGTAAATTTTGGCCTTGGTCATAAAGGTAACAACATGGAAAATCTTGTCTTCTATAAAGAAAGTGAATGAGCAATGTATCCTATTACAACAGGCTGTAAAGTGTATCAAATTTAATTTGTTACTTTAATTAGTAACAAATTAAAGAGAAACTGGAATTTTTAATAGGATAGTTAAGAAATAGAAAGGAATAGCTTTGAGAAAAAGTCTGGAAAAGAGATTTGATTTTTCAGAAAATTAAGGATATTTGTTTTAGTTTTTAATTATCACAGAGAAGCAGTACATCTGGTTTTATATCTGAATAAAAATCCTGTGGTGAGGGGGAAATTTTATTTGTAATGATTGCTTTAGTTCCTAAGCCACAATATCAATTTATGCTTGGTTCTGTTTACATAATATTTTATGAGTGTCTCATTAAGCCTTTATTAAGCCTATTTCATGAGGCTTAATACATCTGCAGTAGGTTCTGCCTCTGAATTGAGACTGTTGTCACATCTATCCTCATTTTCATCAGATTAATCTCATTTGATAAGTAATGTTGGCAGACAAATACATGTATATTTAAACTGCATAAATAAATGGTCCTAGATACTCAAAAAACATTTGTTTTTTTACAAGGTGATTTTAATCTTACTCCAACTCTTTGTATGGGAAAACGTCCCTTTCTCATCAAAGTCCATAAAAGTTGAATAAAAAGATACACGGAAAATTTCAAACCTGATTCTTCAAAAGAGTTGCTTCACAGCAGCTGCTCCACAGTTAACACAAACTGAAGTCTCCAGTTTACACCTTTGGGAGAATTGGTTGTTCAGAGAGAAGCTTTTCATTCTGTTCTTGTATTGATGGAAAAATAAAAGTAAACTAGACAATAAAACTATGGAAGTAGTGGGATGCTATGTTATGGTGATTTTCAGGTACAGGGGCTCACCCTGGTCCTCTTTATTTGAACAATGTCATCCTTAGTAGTATCCTATCAAGGGCAGGGTTTGAAACAAGGGAGCTGCTCTTTTGCTGTCAACTGGGCTCAGAGGTGGAATATTCATGGCCATTTGTTTCAAGACATAAAAATAAAATACAGGAAGAAAACTTTGGTTGGCTTACCTCTTAACAGCATCCTCCACCATAAGGTTTGCTATCTAGATACTTTAAAAATCAACAGAATACATGAGGCTCTCTTGTAGAATAAAGCATCTTGTACAATAAAGCATCTTCCATACTCACACAGTATTGCCAATTTCTCTACTATTCGATGCTGCTGGGAAACAATTATTCAAAAAAATAATTCTATCATAAAACTTGCTGTTAAAGCAACAATTTTGTTTACATTTCCCAAAGCTGTCATGCTGCCAATGGAGCTAGGTGTATATGAAAAAGGAAAACATGCACAGGACAGCTGTATAGTGGATAAAACAGGTTTTGCTGAAAGCCACTTCACCTCCCTGCTTCTTGAGTCCTGGAACAATGTCGTTAATTCCCTTGGGTAATTTCCTCCCCTAGTATTTCATCTTGATATTTTGTGCATTGTAAACTGTGCTGAATGTTCCTTCAGAATTTACGCACTGTCCACACTTCATTAATTTCACATTCAGAGTTATTCTCCTATGCATTGCCAAAGTCTGGCTCTGAATGGCTGTCTGATTAAAATATTTGTATGTCAAACTATCCGCATGCGTAACATTGGTATTTTTGTATTTGTATTTTTTGATCCTGATCCTCTCCTGGTCTAACTTGTGTCAAAAATAAGGAAATGCAGAATTCAGTGGAATACTTAACACAATATTTTGGTGTCAGTTGTGACACTTGAAAATGGGAGAATAGATGCTCACAGGCAAGTCAGAAGATATTGCTGTCATGGCTTGATGCACTACATTGTGACACTGCTGAAAAGGAAGGATTCATAAATCTGAGGAACAAGACATACTCTTACGTGTGTTTAATCTGGACTACCAGAGAATAAGGTTATTGCACTTATCTGAAAGAAATGATGCTGAATAAAATAACAATTGTGATAAAATTGAAAGTAGCATTTTTTCCTAAAGCTGCGTCATTTTCATTTAACCATCAGATGAAAAATGGTTGTAAAATCCAAATGTATTTGGCTCTACAAAGTGTATGTTAAAAAAACTCTTATTGATTTTATATAAATGAGATATAGATTTGCAGATGGTGTGTACAATTTATTCTGGCTTTCTTTACTCATGTATTTTTCCTCTGTTTTTAAAACTGCTTTCCTTAATATCACTTTTAGCAGAAAAAAGGAATATTCAATATAAAATATATGAAAACCTGAAAATAGTTTCCTCTGTGTTTTTCTATGTTTTTTATTGATTTTTTTTAATGTGAAGCACCAATATTTATTAGGACTGGTGATCTACCTGGAAGTCAGATTGAGGAAGGATTTCTTGGCTCTAATGTTACACAGGTGTCAGTGTTTATGTAAATTTGATAAATATTAATATTTTATATATCCCACAGAGAATACTTCATTTATTTCATATGACACATAGTTAAGATAGAAATTCGGTGAATGGCATATGGAGATCTTCCTCTATATACATATCTAATAGGCAATATCTTTGCCAATTGAATAGTTCTCCACTTTGATCGTACTCAAAACCTTTAGACATTTAAAGTTATTTTAGTCAAATACCTTTCTAAGAAATGTGGCATCATTTAGGATGCATGGAATTCATGAAGATACCTGTTTCAGTCTTGCCTTCTTGCCTAACCCAGGGATTATGAATATGAAATAGAGATAAGGCTAAATAAGTAATTTAACCTTTGTTTTCTCCTGTCAGTCAGATTCCCAGTCCATCATCAGGTGATAATGGATGAATAATGAAGTGTTAATGTCTTAACAGTTAGATAAATTTATTTCATTCCCAGTGAGCCCCATGTATATTTTCAGATCTACAGATTGGAAGAAGATGTAAAGGAGGCAGGGGCTTGTTAAAATGGGAGGAGTTATAAGTCTTTATTTTCCTGTGTGTTATACTCTGTTTATTTGCTCTCCCTGAGTCCTGTGTTATTGTATCAAATTAGAATATTTGGCATGGAATATTCTAATTCCAGTATAATTATAGCACTTAAAAGTATTTTAAGGTTTCTTTCAAATTTGTGCAGACTTCTTAATTTAAAATAATATTATATCAATAAATTTTATATAAATATTTTAATATGTTATTGTTTGGATAACTGCTGCACAAGATCTACATTACTAGCAATTAAGAAAATCAACAAAGCTTTGATTTTAAATTTAGTTTTCCTTTTTTTTAATCAGTTCTTCTGATTGTTATATAATGAGACATAATATGGATTTTGAAATGGGAAATTATTAAATAATGAGGTCATGTATTAATAACTTTTAGAGTGACTGGGAAAATCTAACTGCCTAAGTAATGCATCAGAATATCAAGTCCAGGGGCAATATGAAATGACATGTTTTGTAGTTAATGTTGTACATAAGAGGTTATTTTATAATCTTTTACAGTGTATTCGTTATTCAATTCCAAAATACATGTAGACATACATATTTAAAAGGAACTTCTATTCCTAACATTTTTATATATTAGTGTACTTATACTATGTTTACTTCACTACCAACCAGTTGTTTTTTTCTTCAGTATCAATATCTCCATGTCTAGGAACAGGTAAGAAAACAGTATGAAAAAAGCCAAGGTTGTGACAGAATCTTGTGTTATAAAACAATTTCAATTTCAGATTGAAATCAGTTTACACCTGTCACTGTTTTAGTGAGACAGAAAGAAGCTTCCAGAAGGGAATAATCAGATAATATCTATTGCTTGCTTTCATCTTATTAGTTAATCCACAATATTGTACAGTAGAAGTGTGTTCCACTCTTTCCCCAAAAAAACCTTGACACACAAATCTAATATAATGGAAAATAAATGAATATAAGGTAAAAAAAATAAGTGGAAGATTGTATGTTAGCATGCAATTTGTTAGTATCTAGTGTAAGCTGAGCTGTTTCTTTCATGATCAGGACAGTTTTGAATGCTTAGTAGTAGCCCAGAAAATGAAGTTATTTAAGCATATGAGTAATGCTACTCCTATCAACAGACATATTAGACAATTAAATTTTTCTGTTTGATGCTGGTCATGGCCAATATGGCAACAGTATCCATCTCCCAGTTTACCCTCACTTTGCACCTACATTTTGTAAAAACCTTCCATTGAATGCAATACCAGTGCAATCACAAAGCTTTTAATTTCTATGTCCCCTAGGAATTCTGAATTTTCTGGAGTGGAAGTGAATCCCATTTGTGATTGTAAATTTTTGATAATTTTGTCACATTGAGGATGTGGAGCAGTGAGAAGAGCAGATGGCCTTATGATAAATAAATAGTAACAACAGGATGGATAACAAGTTGCTCTGAGAAGGATACTACTTTATGTAGTTTCAGATCTACATAAAGTGTTGTCTGGGGACATGGGGCCACATAGGTCCAGTTTTATGGTTCTGTTTCTCCCAAATTGGATTATAAGTTCCTCCATGTACTAGGGAAAAAAAAAAAAAAAAAAGTATTTAAAACCAGTCAGTGGCTCCAAACATTTCCCTAATGCCATAATCTTTGCCTCTTTAGGATTTGGATCATAAGTGGAAATTTTCAGACTAAACTGTGATGTACTTTCAAGGATTCTGCTCATGCAGGATTCCTTGCCTACTGCTTTTCTAAAGGAAAAAAGTGTAAAAGGATAGAAGCAGTATAAGTTTGTTGAGGGTTTTTCTACCAATGCCATTTATAGTTAAAATTGTTTGCAATTGCCTAATGGAAGAATCCCTTGTTATCTACAATGTTAATTTTTAATTCCTTCTGTATACTCCCTCCAAAAAATCCAAATAGCTTCTACATTTGAAAACGTCCCAATTCATATGTCTAAATAGCGAAAAAAAAAATTATTTTTTTTAGTAGGATTAAAAAGGTAGTCAAACATCTCCTGCTCTGCCTGTTGTGCTCCACAGGCAAGTCCTTGCTTCCATGCTTAGTTGCAATTCCCTTGGCATCTCTTTGGTTTGTTGGTGCTCTGTTACTCCATTCTGCTTCCTAGGAAATATGTTTTGTCTGCTACTTCTCAGTTTGTCTTTCTTTTCTGGAGTCTTCATGACCACTCCTTAATGCTGTTTCTCTCTTGCCTGCTTCTCTTGGTGGTTTGCCATTGAAGAGTGCTCACTTTGAGCATCTCTCCCCCTGAAGCCCGCTCAGCTGATCCGTAAGAGATGGAGTGGTCACCTTCCTCTCTGGAGGTTGCATCCCAGCAAATGTTGTCAGAGGAGGTTAGGGCACAAACCCAAGAATTCCCTGACAGCTGAAGGTGTTATGTTGGAGTGCTTCTGGAGTCAGTTATGGCAGATGGAATGATGAAATGAGATGAGATGTTGGATTTGGGGATGGCAAGACTTGCTCTGGGGACTGAAGAAGGTTCAGAGAAACAGCTTTCTCCATTTTCTTTCCCTTTTTCTCTCCCATGCCTTCTTGAAGATACTTGCTGTTTGAGCAACCATATTTTTTTTCAAAGCAGTGTAGATCTAATTGTGATTTGAGGTCCACCAGTGTACATCAAAGGTGTCCAAAGAAAGCTAATATTTTCATCAGTGCAGAACCCAAGTAGGCTAACTCTTATTTTTAGGCATACAGGCAAAGACGTGTAGATGATACCAAATGGTTTTGCTCTGTTGACTTCAGTGAATATCAGTCCATAAACTCCTAAGTGAAATAAATGCAGCCATAGTAGGTTTTACACAGGAGAATTTACTCAGCAAGTTTAAATGCACTCAGTGCCATTTTACTGCTGAATGTTTAAACCTCCTGTGTGAATTTGTTATCAAACTCCTGCCTCATGCATTTTTTTAAAATGCTTACTGATACAAATGCAGTGAGGTTAATGCAGAAATGGAGTTTATTTTGTGGTGCATGCTAACTGCTATGTGATTATCAGATATGCAGTATTACATTTCTGCAGAAAATGCAGTCATTTTATTGACTGAAATCAGCTCTAGAATAATTAAATTCTATTTATTTCCTTTCCTCATTTCCTGTGGCACTGATTTCGCCACACATATAAAATTAATGATTGCTGAAAATTACCAGTATATTATTTGAAAAACTTCCTCCTCCTCTTCTTCAGTTTGGTCACTCAGCTTTTTAAAAAATTTCCTGCTATTTAGTCTGCAGTGTTGAATTATATCTATCTATCCATCCAACCTTCCTGAACTTTTCCTTGTTATCTTAATATTTCAAATGTTTATTGCTGAAATGTTGTTCTTGCTCTTGTTTGGCTTTGCTTGCTTTTGAACTTCCTCCATCATTCACTTTGCTTTTCTTCTCTCTAACAGAAGTACTTTTGTCAGTTTGGGGTACAAGGAAGTATAAAATCCTCTCCTTGGTTGCTCAAAGTTCTGGTGATATTTTATTACTAGAACAGAAACGGGGAAGGAAGGCTTGTCATGACTCCATAGTCCCTTCCAAATGTGACCATCAGCAGAGCTTAGAACAGCAAAGGAATACTTTGCTGAAAAAAAAATTCAGTAAATTAGTTTCTTGATGGAGCAAAAAAAATAACATGAGCCTAAGAAGGAGACTACACACAGAATAATGAACTTTAGCAATTAAGGTAGATATAGCAGAATATATTCTTATCAGATCATAGACCTTTACAGATCTTTCAAAAATGTCACTAACTTTGAGGAGAAAAAAGACGGTATGGTTTACAAAGTATCTCCAATCAGAATTGTTCTTTATAGTCCTGTGTGTGACATTCTTAAACCTTGAAAGCTCCTTTAAGAGTATTTTGTATCGACACTGTGAGAGTGACTAGGGGAAATTTTTATGAGAGTTTGAAACGAGGCATTTGGGGCTAAATGCAGTCAGAATGTTTCAGTAAATCTGTCTGACACTTCTGACATTGAGGTTGGTAGTAAGTTATAATCATGGCATCCTTTTCTGCTTATGAAATAGTAAAAAAATTCTTTAAGTGTTTCTATAAAAATAACAGCTAGTGCACTTATAAATTTAAATTCACTTTACACAAGATATATTTTTGTTTCGCATTGCACTTTATTTCATCTGCATTCAGATAGGGACTGTGACTTCCCTAGAAGATGAAAACATTTTTATAACCACTGTAGCAATGAACTCAAAATACTTTACTGAATTCATATTAGAGCATGGTACCTGTTCTAAGTTTTTCCATTTCAATACAAGAAACAAACATGAGAATATTACAAGTCCGTAATGCCATCAATTCCAAACCTTAGGAAGCAATGAAGATTAGCTGTAGACTGCATTACTCTGTTCCAAAGAAGTCTTTTGTTTGAATCCACTAGAGTGCTTTTACTGACAGTAGAGTAAGATAACACATGTTTTAATTGCAACTAAAAGTTGCATTTAATTTTTTCACATGGACAAAAAGTTGTAAGCCATTATTTGAAATATTTAAAATATTTATTTCAAGAGGAGGGGAATATGCTCAAAAATAAAGCTGCTTTCATGGTATAAACATAAAAATATACACAACTGTCATCCTCTGCTGTTTTGCTGAAGCTCTCTGTGGTACAATATTTCACAATTTCACAATTTCACAATTTCAACATCTTACCAGGGAGAAAGACTGGACATGTTGGAGGAGCAAATGAGAATGATGTTAACAATGTCTGAGGGAAGTCAGGTTTTAATTTCTCAGTGTGCCATAAGATATGACTGATAAGGTAAATCTAAACCTAAAGAAACTCCTTTTCATCTAGATGAAATATGTACATCTCCGAATTGCTTGAATTTGATACATAGAAGAGGTTACAAGCAAAAGTTACAGGTTTTATTGAAAAGTCAAAGCATGACTTGTTCAGAGAAATCCATTAATTAAAGACTAGTTAAATTAATAACAAAAATAAGAAGAATAAACTAATCTATAAAGACTAACCTTTATATAAAGGGATCTTATCAGAAAGATAATGTACCCATCTTGCCCTTCACACTTCTTTTTGCTATTTTGAGTGGAAGAGGTAAATGAATTACCAAAATTCTGAGTCTTTAAAGTCACCTATGCATTAGGATGTTGTCAGTTACAAAAAGAAGTGAAAGCATGAATATTTCATATCTCTTTGGCATTCAACCTGTTTTGCATAGATGGCAGCTGGAGGTTCAAAACAGAGCATTATTGCTTCACCACTGTCACCATGGTTTAGCAGGTAAATAATGCATGAGGTAAGAAGAGTTGACACGGCAGACGGTAATGATATATTGGTTCAAGAGACTCTCACCTCAGAAAGCACCTAGAAATTATTCACATCAGACTTTCTGTTTATTTCATATGACTGTAAGAAGAATATTCATAGATACAGTCTGTAATTAACCTAAAGAATTAATAGCTGAAGGATATGGAAGGCAAGTAGCTTAACAAAGTTTCAAAAGAGCCCTAATGTTAGTACATATGCGGTACCACTTGTAAAATTTCCAGCTTAAAATTGTGGTAAGTGTTAATCTACACCCTTTGGGGTGCCAGGTTTTGGTTTTATCTCTAGGAAAACAAAAAAGTTCCTTCATATCAGTTAGGCAGTGCCTAACTAAGCAGGGAACATCCTGATGTGTGTAACGCAAAAGCAGAACTGGTAGTCTGTATTATCAGCAGTTTTTGCATTACTTGGCATCTCATTAAAATCCTGACCAAAAAAAAAACCAAACCAAACAAAACGAACAAACAAACAAACAAAAAAACAAAAACAAACAAAAAAAACAAAAACAAAAAACCAAAAAAAAACACCAAAAACAACTTAATTGTACACCACTAAGCATAAGAAACAGTTTTTCAGTAAAAATGTCCAGTCTTAATCTACAGAAATTAGAATAATGGCTGCTGTACAGTGGCTGTGGATCAATCAGGGGTCACAAGCTCTAATGACACGCTCATGTTCATCCTGTTTGTCAAAAGTATTAAGATCTTTTTGTGGCTTAATTAAAAAAACCCAAACAACACACGCACATCCTATCCCTGTTCATTGCTCACAGGCTGCTTAACCCATAAAGGTTAATTTGTCATGCTAGTGCTTTGTTTCCCATTTTGTTTCTGAGATCACGATCTGTAGCGACATCTGCATACATTAACTAGCCCAACACATTTGGTGTTATCTGGCTGCTTCTTTAATTACTGGTCAGGCATCACTTTTTAATATTGCAGCCAAGCAGAAATGTATTTGTTCCAGTAGCTTTTTTAACAGGAGCCTGCAATATCCGAGCCTCCCTGGAGAGCCCTTCCAGCCGGGGTTCGCCAATAAACCGCAGCCGCTCTGCCGCAGCCCGAGGTATCGACAGATGCTTCCAACTGGATGCGTAATACGTGATACCTGCTGTGAATGGAAAATGACTACAGGCTGGTGGGACATTCTTTAGGCACAAATAATGCTGATTTTCTTCACATCTTGTAATGGGAGATCTGGGATGTGATTTTCCACTGTCTGTCTCAGTGGTGGTTTTTGAACTTATTTTTCTTGAGATGTGCAACATACAGCAATGGCTTACCAGGATTACAGTACTTAGCACGTTCAGTGCAATTAATTCATTAGACTGATAGAAATTTCCAGCTAAATCATGTCCTTAATTCAAAGAAACAGAAAGTGTCAGTAGTGCCAGGAGGAATGTGGCAGGACCAAACAAGATATGAGCAGCACAACAGAGTGGATTGAACCAGTCATGTTTATAGTAAATATTGTATGCAGTATTTGGAATAAAATAAAACAGTAGAATATCATGCAACCAATGGAAATGCAAAATTGTTCTTTATGATTATAAAGCTCCACTGTTGAATATCCAGGGGACTGGACATTCAGCATGTGCAATAAAGACAGAACAAACTTACCTTTCTATCTCAAAAGAGCTGACATTATAGTAGGAAATGTGGTACCTCATCCTGATTTCAAGATCTGTTTCCTAGGAAGCAAGGGGATTATGCTTAAGTGTGTGCCTGAGCCACCTCTAGAAAGTCAGAAATATATACTTTGCTAAATAGTGGCATGTTTGAAAGAAAAGTAAAAAAAACCAAAACACTTCAGTCATTAAGAACTTGCAGGGGATGTGTCCTCTCCACCTTTCTCTTCCAATGTATTTTGCCATCTCTTTTTATTTATTGCCTGAGTTAGAAAGAGACTTAGTTCTCTGAATTTCCCTATTATTGAATAAAGCACCCTTCCTGTCAAAGTTGAGATGGTTGGGCTGGTCTGGCAGAGGTTGCTCCTACTCAGTTGTATGAGTTAAAATCACTGCACATTCTAAATAACTTGTGGCCACATTGGCAGACTCTGAAAGTAATTTTCAGCTGCTTTTTACTGTGATGAGTATACAATGCCATTGTCAAGACACTGATTTATTATCCAGCCTAATGGCTATTTCTAGTGGAACTTGCAGTTTGCTGCCAGAAGTTATGGAATCAATATGTTCCAACAAAATAAAAGGTTAGAATTAGGCCCATGTACAAATTCAGGTAAAAACTGAGCATGATTCTTTTGAACCATGATTCTTTTAAACAGAACTGGATCCATTTCTGTAATATGGATTGATGCTGGTTTGTATGTAGAAGCTTGTAGAAACTGCTCTGTTTGAGGCACTGCAATAATGATTAATTTAATGAAATATTTATTCTATGTATATGCATTGTAAAGAAGATTGAGAATAGGTTAAATGCAGGGTCCAGACAGTACTTGCCAATTCAGTCAACTGTAGTCATATAATGTTTTAATAAATCATATAATGTTTCTAATAAATCAGCCTTCAACTTGTGCTTTACTTGTGAAACAGTACTTTTTTTTCTGACTTCCAAATCAGATGCTTCTATAGCAGAACTGTTAGATGAATAAACAATGACAGGATAATAATAGGCTGTGTTAGAGAACCTGACTATGTTAAAGCAAAGATTAGTACATAGAAGACACATAAAGGCATTGTTGTTGTTACATCTGAGGCTTATTTTATGTGCACAACAACCCGCTGTACCAGATGGATTTTTTCAGTGAAAAAAAAAAAACAAACTTGAGGAAAGAAAACAGTAACAAAAAAATGTGTGAAGTATCATAATTATAATATTGATAAAAAATAACGTGTATAGATATGATAGAAATTCTTTGTTTCCAAACAAAGATGAACTCAGCTTCTCTCCGCTGAACTTTGTTGCATTCACTCTCAAGTGGCAGGTAACTCCAGTCTCTTTTTTTTTTTTTTTTTTTTGTTCTGCTATTTCTCAGGGACTATAGTAATTCTATAGTAATTTTTTGCCTTCCAAATAATTACGGTAAAATTCATGCAACTTTTTTGACCACATTACCATTTAAAATGGAAATTTTTTTTCCAGTGGCCAAATCTAGTTTTTGCAATCTCTTCTGCTTTGATTCCTACTAGGAAGATTTTTAACACAATGAAGATTTGGCAGGAGTCAGATTGACTTGGTACCTTTTCTGAGGTTCAAAGGAGGAACAGCTTCCTTTACCTGAAAAATTAATAGTGCAATTAATCAGCAGGATTACAATGCAAATAGTAATCTTAGTGCAATCTTAGTATTTCTCCTTTATAAAGTTTGTGAAGATTTAGAAAGGGGAAACTTATTTTTAGATGCATTTCGGTGTCAGCTAATTTGCATAATTTGACAATGCCATGAGTGAAGAGGATTGTGAAATACAGCAGTTTTCACAGGTACCAAGAGTCTTTTCTTGGTTTGCTTTGACTTGAGACTTTTCTGTCTTTAAAGGTTGAATTTGTGTAGATGGAAGCTGGCAGTGCCACTGAGGCTCTTTTAGAGGAATTAGAAATGGAAAATTTGAACAGGAGCTTCACATGTCTAAATTGGACAGGCTGGTGATCGGGTTACAAGAGTTCTGACCAATGCTTTGGTGCTTCCATTTTGCATGTTATTACTGTGAATCAAGTGAGGGACAGAGAAGCACAATTAATTTGGGCTCTGACTAGCTGCTTCAGCAACAGTGCTGCCTGTTACAGCTACATCAAAATAAACCAAAGCAACAAAAAATGATACCAAGCTTTTTGAAATAAGCAAACCATGTGATAGAAGTGAGATTCCACTGACAGTGTGTGCAAATCTTGAGGGAAAGTCATCATTTTGATTTTCATCAAGGAAAGGAATATTCCTTTGCATGATGAATTGGGACATTTATCCTAATATGGGAGCTGTAGTGAAAAACTCTGAGTGGCAAACTAAGATATGTCTGAACCATAATGCAGCAGTGGCCAATCTTGGGTGAGTCAGTGGTTGTTCTTTGCAGAATCCTGTCTCTGACTGTGATTGATACCAATTTTTTTTTCATAGGCAGTTATGGAATAACTGGAATGATAATATGGAATGATAAGGTAATTTTTGTTACTGACTTGTACTATGAGTGGGAGAATGTTTAAAAAGCTGAATTCTTAGAAGACTTGAACATATCTATCAAATCCACTTAGAATGGATTGGTCTCCTTAAAAGCAGACTTTTTTTATGAAGTAATGCCTTTCTTTGGAAGTCACTTTTCATCACGCTTGATGGTTCAAAAGAATCACAGTATACCAGGTTGGAAAGAGATCTCAGAGATCATCTGGTAAAGAAGAAAGGCTTGAAATCCACAGAGGGAGAAGATTCACAGGAATATTTCTCTTCATACATTTGACTGGCATGGCCTGGCATGAAGGGGACACTGTGTCAGTTCAGCCTGCAAGCAGCATCCAGAAATGAGGATTTGCCTCCTCAGAGTAATGCCTTTGGCTCCCCTCATGTAGATGATGGCTGCTCAGCAGCTGAACAGCCACACAGTGGAGGTGCCCTGGGTGGCTGTGAGACACGCCACATTAAAAGCAACAATTTCTTCAATCACTTTCCTGTTAAAGTGTCAAATAATTTAACATATTAATAGTTAAGCACTGATTAGAGGCAATGATTGAATATCCTGAACAGCTAGAAGTCCCAAGGCAAAGTAAAAAAAAGAATGTTTAACTGTACTGTTGAGGTCAATTACTAGGTAAAACTTCTGAACAGTTTACGGTCATTAAATATTTTAAATAACTCTACAGACTCTGTTTGAAAGGCCACTGCTGCCAGTCAGTAGTTGCACGCACAAAGCTGAGAACAGCAGACTGGAAGGGTGAAATAGCCTAATAGAGTCAGATGAAGAGGAAAAAGCTGGATTGCCCAGATAAGACAAACTAGATGAGAAAACTGTCATGTAAAGAAAAGCCTTTACTTTCTCCCTTTATCGAAGTTGCACAATGTGATACAGATAATTTGCATTTTCCTGGAGATGAATACGATGAATATTTTCAGCAACACTTTTCATGAATATGGAAAACTGGCTGTACTTTTATTGCTATATTCATAAAATATGCATCTGGTGAGTTCCTGTTTTCACAGTATGAAATATGGATTGGAATTTTTAATTTCTTCATTTATTTTCTAGAGGTTTTTTTTTTTTTTTTTCTTTTAATAAGGTGTTTTAATGTCATGATTTAGAATGTGAATCCTGTCATGGGTAATTATGTAATAAGTCGCCTTTGGAAGAAGCATTGGCTTCTTTTACTGCTTCAGTGCCAGTTCTCTTATGAATTGAGAGTAAAATTCTTGAACTCTCATGCAGGCTGGGGACTTGAGCTATTGAATCCCTCTTTCCTCATAGCATGATATCATCCTGTTTCCCAGAAAACATTTTGCAGACTAATTTTCAAAATCCTAGGTAAATGTAAGCCTTGGGACATAGAAGAGAGGATTCTTTGATGAACAACAGGGGAAAGTGGTTGTCTTTTGAAATGCCACAAAGTTTGGATTCATCAAGAGAGCAGTTTTCCCCCAGCTCTACTCCTGACCTGCATTTGTTAGGGTTTTACAAGAAACCTACCTGTAAGACAAGAACAACTATTGCATTCATTTTCTTACATGGAAAAATAAATGGAACAGCTAAAAAGACTTGTTAGCTATCATTGCCAGTAAGATTTGTCTGAGTTCATACAAAAAACCCTCCATATACCTGAAAGATCATATATATTTTTCTTATTGCTTAGTATTTTACTAATATATTGATATATACTGATATATCACCAAACTGTGTTTCATAATGGAACAGTTCTATTAATCATAAGAGGTATGTACTCAGAATCATTTGCCAGGAAGATTTCTTCATTCCCTTTTAAAAATCCTTGCCTTGAAAGAAACAAATTTGTTAAAAGCTGTGTATCTTTTAAAATGCTACAGTGCCTGTTTCCCTTTGGTGTGTGGTTGGAGCCATACTCGGGTATGCAAACTACACGTGTCTATTTATTGTGAGTTTGAAATTAATTTATAAAGTTACCTCAAATAAATTACAAATCCAAATTCTACAGAAAATCCAAGGAACTTGTCCATAAAATTTTATGAGAATAAACAGCTATCATATGTCTGTTCCTCTGGAGAGGTGGTCACAGACATAC
Source organism: Vidua chalybeata (assembly GCF_026979565.1). Lineage (NCBI taxonomy): Eukaryota > Metazoa > Chordata > Aves > Passeriformes > Viduidae > Vidua > Vidua chalybeata. The sequence goes on along the minus strand of NC_071534.1, from coordinate 62,727,403 downwards.
TCTGGAAAACTCTATCTGAAATCTTCCGATTTTTCTTTGGATTATTCAAATTTTCCTGTATCAGACTTATCTTAATTTTGTTGAAGTTTTTAAGAGGAAGATATTGTCCTTATTGAAACTTACTAGTAAATCTGCATTTCTTCCTTCTACAGTGTTAGTTTTTTGATAATGTATTTAATATATTTAGTGTGTTTCCTTAAAAGGTCCAGAATCAAAAACCCTTAATTCAATAAAACAGGATATTTTGAGAATGAGGGTAAGAAGAAAGTGATCTCCTAAAGTGCTGTTATGAAGGTACATATACACAAAGTGGCCAGCTTGCTTTTCTTGAGACTGCTTGTTAATTTGAATTTTGAAAAAATTCATGGGGTTTATTGCAATTCAAATTCTTTCATTTTTACTATTCAAAAATTTTCTCAGAAAAAAGGAAAGGAGTAATGAATAAAATTTCCAGTAGGAGAAACTGTGGTTAGAAATTGGGAAAAATAATTTTAAGATGAAGGATGGTCAACAGGAATAGGTTGTCCAGACATATTTTCAAATCACCATTCTGGAGGTAAAGCAAAAAACAACTGGATATAAGCCCAAGACACCTGATCTAACTCTGAAGTGACCCTGCTTTGAGTGAGCACTCTTATTTTGTGATTCTTGAAATCAGTCTGAAATTGGCTGAGTGTAATGTGCCTCTCTGCTTACAAAAAATATTGTTATATTAAAACAAACAAAATAGCACCTTTAGAAGGAATTCTTCTACAACCTGAAAAGGAACCATTATCCAGTATGTGGTGGGAGAAGACGTATGTGGTGGGAGAAGAAAGTAAATAAATGTCATGATTATCACAATAGGCATTAGCTTTTCAGAATTAAGCACAGGGTAGACTGCAATTTTCTTACATGGCATTTGAAGACAAGAGTGAGGAAGGATAAAGTCTAGAGATTCCATCAACAGAGAAGATACGACGTGTTGGCAATAAATCAATAGTTATATTAGACCTTAAGAACAACAAAGGATATGTTCAGAGGATGACTCACTTTAGTGAAGGAAAGTGACAAATGGTCTCAGCTTAATGATTAATATCAAACATTGTTAGGGAAAGTAAATTCTGAAGTCTCAGATCAATATTACCTCTAAGACTCACAAAGCAGAAAATACAGAATCAAAGTTAAACTGTCAGAAGAACCCAAATCTCTCAGATCAAGGACAATTCACAAAAGAAGACAAAAATATTGTAATTTTCCCCTTGATCTATAATCTTAAAAAATCCAAACCAAACCAAACTGAAACCTCCCCACTAGAGTTCATGTTCTTACTCATTCCAACTTCATAGCAAGCATCTTTGTCATCTGACATTGGTCCCTCTCCAGAACAAAACTAGGGATCTGCATATGGAATATAAATGGGATTTAAGTTATCCATGAGCATTTTGTCAAAGTCCCTGCTGGAGTATTTCATAACCATTGCATGTGATCAGGTCATTACATCAGGCTGCCATAGATCACAAATATCTACAGTCTTGCATTACCGTTCCCCTAGGCTGGGGTGAAGCATAAACCAACTTCTACTACTCTAATCCACGTTTCTTAATATTTCTCTTGCCTCCCTTGTTAACATCAATACAGATGAAAAAGAGAGTCCTAGAAAGGTAAATGTTGCACTTATAAACAATAAGAATTCAATAAGAAAAGTGAAAAGACCAATAACAATTTGCTTTTCTCAGAAAGGCAAAGCTTTATTGAATTTTTTATGATCTCTGAGAACTAGGGTCTTTCAAGTGTGCAGTCAAAGGGGGAAACTTGGAATCCTAAATTAAGCCTATTGAGAAAAAGATATCAAGGTATAATTTATATAACTGATTTTCTGAACACTGGGCATAATGCATAATGACTGCTGATTACTCAGGATAGATTAGAGTTCTTATGTCTGAAACTGAGAATTGTGAGTGATTGAAAAGCTGAAAAGAATGTGCTTGTCTGTGAAAAGGAGCAGGTTGGCTCCAGTACACGCTGAAGTAGGAAGGACTGGAAGCTGTGCAGTCTGATGAAAGGGATCTTCAGATACAAAGCAGATTGAGGTGGTGGGCTCTGGTATGAGACTGATATATAGGAAAATTTGAAGGCAAGTTATCTGCAGAAGATACTGCTGGAAGCTGTTTCACCAGCTTTGATTGATACTGAATTATTTTTAGTTTGCAGTAACTTTGAAGACAGGAATAACACACTGTCACACCTACCTGGCTGGTTGATCCACTAACTTACACAAGAGCAAGAAAAATAAGACATTTTGAGAATCCAATTTAAGACTAGACTAGAGTAGACTATACTATGCTATTACTATACTGTACTTACCATAATAACACAAGCTTATTTTTAATGTGCATTTTCTCTATCTGTAAATGACCCCACCTGGAGCACTTCATCGAGCTCTGGGGCCCCCAACAAAAGATCTACTGGAGGGAGTCCAGAGGAGGCCATAAAGATAGTCAGAGGGCTGGGCCATCTCTCCCATGAGGAAAATATGAGACAGTTGGATCTGTTCATCCTGGAAAACAGAAGGCTTCAATGAGACTTCAGGGCACCTTCCAGTGTCTGAAGGGGCTACAAGAGAGCCGGAGAGGAGCTTACGTATGTAAGATAGGACAGCAGGGAATGGCTTCAAACTGAAAGAGGGTGGATATGGGTTGGATATTAGAAAAAAAAATTCTTTACTGAGAGGGTGGTGAGGCCATGGAACAGGCCCAGAGAAGATGGGGATGCCAAGTCTCTGGAAGTGTTCAGGCCCATGTTGGATGGGGCCCTGAGCAAGATGGGCTGATGAAGGGTGTCCAAATCCATGGCAGTGGGGTTGGGACTGGAGAATCTTTAAGTCCCCTTTGAATCCAAACCATTCTATCATTCTATGAAATGTGTAATTAATTCCAAAGATTAAATCACTGAAATACATAAGTGAATGAAGTGAGATGACAGGGACAAAACAACAGATGGATACTGCGAACGCTTGTACTTAGTGTTTGCAATGGGTTCTTTATTCCTGCTTTTGTTAGTGGGAAAGAGCAAGCTAGATAGAGAAGATCTTTGATATTGGGTAAAAGCACCTGCAGGGGAGGAGTACACTGAATGTAGTGTATAACAGTAGTAGTAGTAGTAGTGTACCAGTTGTGTATTACAGTTACAAGTGGAATAATATTAATTGCCTTCTGATGTGAAGTGACACTTCTTACTGAAACACCGGGGATTTTGTCACCTTGGTTGAAATGAGACAAAATTTTAATTTCACTTCTGTTTCTTTGACAGGCACTATTTGCTTATAGCTCTTTGCTATTTCTTTTTTTTGAGAAATATTTCAGGGTCAATTGTATTTCTATATTTATAGGTTTGTGGTAATAAAATAAGTAGTAAAGCATATGTTATGTAAATTTTCTTTGATTTAAGATGCTCTTTTTTACTGAAACATAGTTCTCATAAGTATGTTGGGAGTGGAAAAACACAGAAATAAACTACTTTTTAACAAGCAAAAGAAAACCCAGCACTTGGCCTTATTAATCCATACCTGGAAATTTTACAGGATATTTCTCTTTGGGTTGGAGCTGTAGCAGCCACTGTAGAGTGTACTGGCTCACAGCATGAATGTGTTCATTAGCTCCAGCATCGTTCCATTGAGCTGTTAGGAACAAGGAAACAAAAGCCAATCTGTTTGTTTGCTATTTCATATTTATGTACTTTCTCCTTTTCAATGGCCTGACTGACAGCCTGGCTGTACATTGTCCAATGTCCTCTCATCAAGCCCATGACCTCAATTCACCTATCATTCACTTCCATCATGTCAGCTGAGCCTTTTGTGGATGTCCATTATTCACACACTATACTGTGTTATGATGAATTACCCTCTTGGGAGTTTTAGGACATCTTAATCCCAGTCTGACAGAACTCTCTGAGATAAATAATTGACAAGTCCCTATGCTAAATGCAAGTACATCAGAGGATGTGGATTTTTGACAGGTTTTGCTGAATAAAAAGAAATAAGAGAGCATGCCTTCAGCAGTCTTGAGCAGTTTCCATCTCTCATTTTAATTTTCATTGGATGCTTTTCTACCAAGAGATTGCATGCAGCAGGGGAGGGAGATTCATTATGATTTTTATCCTTAGTTGTATTACTGATTAAAAAAAATATTTCATTAACAAAAACATTAATGGGAAAATTATTATAATTTAATCTCACATTAAATCTGGTCTCTTTCTCCATCCATGCAGGTTAAGAAAAGTGAACTTTGTTTCAGAAAACCCTGTAGTATTTAAATGTTAATTTCCAGCGACAGCCATGTGTGCCTGTGTTCTGTCTGGAATTTAAAGCAAGGCAAATTCCTGCTGCTCATCAAACTGTACAGGGGTGGAGCACAAAGCAGGTGATGGACTCTTTGCCTTCTTGTACTAATAACCTTGTCCTGGCTTGAATTGCAGTGTATAGGGAGCTGGCAACTTGCTGCCAATCATTTTCTTGTGGAAAGGACTGGAATGAGCAGAGTCAAAGCCTTATTCACTATATCTGTCCTCTGCCAGGCAGCATTAGAGGGGTGATAAAATGCAGTCTTGGTGATACTTCCACCTTTTACACTTCACTGGAGTTTGTCAGGTGTTTTTTTTTTTACACTTGCTATAGCCCTGAGCTGACTACTGAGACTTGACAAGAACCACAGGTCTGGCCTGGTGGGTCTCTGAGTTACAAGGCTGGTGGGTAACTCAGGGGATTTGGCTGTAGAATTTTTTCCATTTGTTTTTTCTGGAAAAGAGAACTGTGTGCCTTGTGTTGCTGGAGATCCAGGAGTCATCCCTCAATAGCTGGAAACCTGAAAGTGAGCACAATCTTAGTCTAGAAAATGGCAGGATTTGGAAAACCTATATAGGTAAAATATCAAAACCATTTTGAGAGCAGATGTAAGAGATAATTTGTTTCCTTTTTTTCTTTTTCTTTCTTTTTTCCCTCCAGTGTTCCAGTGTGGCAGGTAGCTGAAGGAAAAAAAAAAAAAAAAGGAATATAATTAATTGTATGTTCTGTAGGATGGTTATTTTAGATCATCCTTTGAAGTCAATTGGAAGCAAATGCCATTTTTGCTGCCAGAGTTTATCCTTAAGCTATTCTCAGCCACACCTGAAAGGACTAAAAGTTTAGACACATCATTTTCTTCCTGTGGAAACTGGTAAAGAATGTCTCTGCTCATTTCATATAAACTGGGGTGAATGGAAGTTCATATTTATTTTTGTCACACATGCCAGAGGGAAGAAAGCTCTGATTTGGCTGTATTACACTGAAGGGTGTGGAAGCATCCATGTGAAATGCATTCTATTGCTTTATCTGGCCAACACACAAAATAGCTTTCAGAAGTAGGTGACTCTTGCTGTCAGATCCACACTTGCCACTTTTTCCTTTTCCTTGCTATAATTCCTAATTGGGCCAATAACTTTACTATGGATGCAAGGAAGTATTTTTTTAACAACACTTGTTGTCATTTTCAATAAAAGTTTCTCATTCAGCAAAATTACTTGTTTTAAATTAAAACTATAACAACAAAATGAACAAACAATAAACACCAAACAATAACCAAAACCACAAACAAAAACTCCCACAAAGAATTGTTGAGAAAACTTCTGAGTCCCTTGGATTATAGTTGATATTTAATTGTGTAAATGTGTAAAATACACCCAAAGTATATATATAGCATATATAGTATTACTATATGAAAATAATTCTCTTGGTGTTTGCTAATAGTTATAAAATTCACTGTGGGCACTCTTGTAAAGTATATTTAAATTTCAATTAAAATAATCTAGATACGTATACTTGCTAAGCAAGCAGTTGCATTTCTGTTAAGCAAATTAGTGGAAATAAATGAAAGATAAAATCATTAAAGCTGATTTTTTCAAAGCTGGAGGCGAAGGTTTAATGTCATATTTTACAATATTATCGCATTTTAGCTGAGGATGTTGTCAGACCTTGCAGAAGAAGCAAACTCCCATCTTCTGAATTGTCAGACAGTGCTTTAATTAAGCTACAAAGCAATTCTTCTCCAAATAAAAACATGTTAGGTGGCTCCTCTCCCATTTGAAATCTAAGGCTTAAATTGACAGCATAAAGCAGGGGTGATGCCAGGTTCTGCATGATTTGGCTTTGTAGGTTAGACAATTGCAGGTGACAATTTTTGTGTGTACGGATGACAGAAAGTCAGAGAATAGTTTGAGTAATAAATGAGAATGGTTTCAAGAAGAGCTTTGTTTTCAGGATGCTCTTAATTAGGAAGCTAAGTAAGAATAGTGATATTGGGAATAATGTAACTGATCATTCCTTTATTTCTTTGAAATAATAATCAGATTTATTTTATCAGAAACTGTGACTCATTTAAAAATGTGGTTCATATTTCAGAAAGGGATTTTCATTACTAGATAAGTAATAGATTAATAGATTACTTTTCATTAATAGATTTGAGAAATTGGAGAGTAGAAATAGAGCTGAAAATTTTTGGAACTGTGTACTATTTGCAGAACCCCATACATGGCACTGTGCAAAAATGTGAAAATGTGTATCTTAATGTGCATTTTTAAATTGGTCTTTTGAAGGATCAAACACTACTTTAAAAATTACAGACAAAAGTACGAAGAAAACAAATTGAGTATGATATGGTTTCAGTCAGACTAACACAAGATCAGAAATCTTTCTGTGGTAACTATTTTAAATTTGAAACGAGATAATAGAAATTAATTGAAAATACTAATTAAGTGTTACTTACATTTATTATATTCTCAGGAAGAGCTTTTCCTGAAAATGGTTCAGGTAAGACCAAAAAGAACTTCAGCTCTGAATTTTTGAAAATCCATTGTAAGACCTATTTGGCACAAGAAGGAAGTATAAAATAATGCAATTCATGAATTACAGGAGTTGATTTTATTTTTTATTCTTTGCCTTCTACATGTCTGAGGCACACATGTCTGAGATCTGCTCATGGAGTCACTGCTGCATTAATGTACCCTTTGCTGCTGCCCCCTCCAGTCTTCCCTTTGACATTTGAGCAAAGTCTGACCTTACTGTTGTATTGTAAGGTGGCATTTAAGCCTTCACTTTATAATTAAAAGAGAGTGATTAATAATCATAATGAGATTTATTTTAATTTGCAGTTTGGGAAAGTCACATTATATGGTTAAAGAATACATAATTTTGGTTTTATTAATTCAATTGCAATTTCAGCAGAAATGTAAAAATCATAAACCTTTATTTTATCGGTGGCCTAAAATCAAAGCAACGGAAGCCTAGGACCCTCTTTGTAAGCACTTTTCACTGTAGAAATAAAAGCCTTACAGACACTCATTGTCTTTCCAAAACAAAGAAACCCAAAGGCAGCTCCAAGACAAAAAAGATGATGCCTTAAAAAAGAGGTTCAGAATGTGTTTGGGTTTCAAGTTTTAGCTTTTAATTAGCTTGTATGTTTTTTCACACTAAATTATTTAGAGGTTGTTTTATATTTTGTATCAATTTAGGTGGAGAAGGAATTAAATAGAGCATATATAATGAGATTTAAATAGCTGAAGAAAATCAATTCAGCTCAGTCGCTGCTATTAGCTAAGCTACACTTCACGATGGGCTCTAATATTGTGTTTGAACACTTGTTCTTTAGGGATTCCTATTCTGTTCTGGTATCCAAAGGCTGACTGCATAAAAAGTTTGCTTTGTGTAGTTACATGCCAATTCTGCAGTGATTGCTGTGGTGCCTGCACTGAAATGGGTCCCCTGACTGATAATGAGGCTGAGCACACGTGCTGCAGAAACAAATAATAGGTTTCTTTATAGCACAGAATGGTTTTGTTAACATACACTAATAAGGAGCATTTCTAATATGCATAAAAGTACTTACTTTTTTGTAAAGCAATACTGGATTTCATAAAGCTGTTTAAGTACTGAATCTGGGTACTTTGGAGAGCTGTTGAGCTCTCAAACACAGATATATTAGCATACATATATTGCCTGAGATAGAAATGGTATTGTATACACATGAACACATATGGTTTATTGAGTCTTTGTGACAGACATTAAATCCTTGTATGTTGAGGGATGATAGAGTTCTAAGTGCAGAATATGAAATTATAGTTGACAAGGGAGTAAAACTGAATAATAACAGTGTAAATGAGATGGCACTGAGACCTCCATGTATCTTGTCTTTCACTGTCAGTTGCTAGATGTTTGGGATTTACCCATAAAAGACTAATTCAGTATTTTGCATAGAACATCAGTAAAATCATACTATTTAAAAATCTGATTCTTTTTTCCTGGACGAAAATTAGGCTGCTTTGTCTCAGACAAAAGAGAAGACTGTGTTGCAAGGGGATAATGCAGAGCAATTAATTTTGATCACAATTATATAGAGGAATAGTTCTGTAGAGGATAAATTTTTGGGGTCTCTTCTGCCACAGACCTCCTTAGGTCAGGCTCTTAAATGATGTTTCAGTGAACATTGGATCTGGACTCACCTATCTATTTTAAGGTAGAAAGAAATGTTTACATCCCTAATTAAAACCATGGAGATTATGCTTAGGCCAGATTTTTGGGAAGGAGTATGTTTGGACCAGAATTAAGCTGTCTGTAGAAGCCACATAACTCTAATAAATCCCACTGATTTTTGAAAGCTACCTGGATCTCTAGGGCAACTCATGACTGTCTTGTGTTACAGGTTCTCAGATTTGCCTCTCATCCCACTCAGATTACCTAGGAATTACAGCACTAACACACTTTGCCTAGGATTCACAGTGTCATCTGAGCAGTGCTATTTCTATAACTTGAAGACCCAAACAAAGAAAACAACAGCAAAACCCAAACACACCTAGATCTGTTTAATAAGCTGCTACTGACTGAGAAGATTTTAGTACAATGCTGTGGATTCCACTTAAAGCAAATCTGACAACTTCATTGTTCAAAAATAAGGAAGAATAATATTTTTATGACATTGTCAAATGTGCTACACCTAGAAACTGCATATTTGAAAAGCAAACATTTCAAGTATTTTTAGGATAATCTAACCTCCTATTCCAAAGTGGAACATGTTTTCTTTCTGAGACTTTTGACTAGGTTTATAGTAAGAGAGGGAGGGTGATACTAAAACATATATTGACAATTCAAGTGTATATTGAAGATTCAGCTCTTAGCCCTCCACAAATGCTACTGCTCAAGGAAAGCATAAATAGTTCTTTGTATGTAAAACCAAGCGCATAAATATCAATCCAATACAAATTCCTTTCTGGTAACATATGAAATACATATGTATGAGGTGATTAGCTAGAAATCCTTACACTTAAATAAGCTTGATTATTGTGAAACTTTATATCAACCTTGGAAAACATTTGGTTTAACAAAGCTTTTTATTTATTTACGTGTGGTGAAGTAAAATCCTTGTTTGGTAATATTCACTATTCTGGATTGACTGGAACTATTAGGAAGCCTTCTGCAAATATTGCAAGGTATTGCCCAAAGTAGGAGGAAAGTCTTTCTTTAACTTCTGCTTAAAAAAGTCTTGTGAACTAGCTTTGCTTATATTTGACAAAAAAAAAAAAAAAATAGGCACAGCTATGTCTGGGAAACACTGGTACAAATCATAGAAGAGGCAAGGAGGGCTTTAAAAAGAGATTTTTATTCAACACTATAACCCCATTTTCTCAGCTTTCTCATAAAACATCTCATCCTTTGTATTGTTCAAAGTGTAAGGTAATTTTAAATCCAGATGAAGGTTATTGGTTTTGTTTTTTATTGTTTTGTTTTGTTTTTTTTTCCTCTGTAAGTAAGGGATCAAAAAGTTTGCTATAACTAGAATGAACAGTTTTACCATTTTAACAACCATAGATAGCTATAATGATAGCAGTCAACTCACCTTGGAATGCTCCATCACCCTATACACAAATATATATAAACCTATCTGCTAATAGTAGGCTAAAAACTATGCACAAAATTACCTGTGCAAGAACATAACAAAAGACAATGACTAATGAGTCATGGTGTAAAGAGATATTGCTCTTAGAATATCATGATCTTTTGCAGGTAGAGATTAATTAGGATCAATTTAAGCAGTCTTCCAATTTCTTTACATTAGAAAAGGTGTGGTATTTTGGTTTTGCTTTTTTGTTTGCCTATTTTACTTTTGAAGTTTTTATTGATTATTTTGTCTCTTTCCTTTATGTTTTGCTGAGGCTAAAAGCACAAGAATTAAAAATGGTGTAGACGAATAAACTGTTTAATCAGTTGAACAGTTCAACAGCCAAGAAAACTCTAAACCCCATTATGCTACTGTAAAAAAAACATAATCTGTCTGGATTATATACTCTGGCTCAAAATGATACATCAAACTATTTCTACTGTAAATGTTTTTGGTTTTGTTTTTGTTTTTTTCATTACTTAGAATATATATATTTTTATGTGAAGAAGCACTTGGAGGAAGATATTTGTACTCACATATACACTTCAGAAAATGAGCATATGTTTTACGATGAATTTCTTACTCTATTATGTAAATACAATACAAGAATGTTTTCTACAAGCTCAGCGGAACATATGTAGTATAATTCAGTGCTACGTTCTGCAGTTTATTGACCATAGAGTACCTGTAAAACTCAGCACAGAGTATGCAATTAAATCTCTCTTCCACACTATTTTTACACTGAACAGAACAGCAGTAACTTTGTTTCCAGTTAAAATCCTAATCAGAGCTGTGATCTTTCCAGCAACTGAGTACTTATGTGAGCAACCTCTTTAGATTTTGTTGGATCACAACATACTTGATGGATTGAGATCCACAGCAACTTTGCATTTAAGTAGCTTCTCTTTGAATTGTAGTTATGAAAAAAAAAAACATGAGCTGGAAGATGTTGCCACTTTCTTCTTTTCTACCTTTCTGGGCTCTCCTGAGGTTGGCTGCCAGCTTTCCCGTGGAGAGTTTGTGTCAGAGCAGCAGTGACTTTTCTGCTGCCACCCCATCTGAGTGGACAAAGATGGGATGGGTGGGAATCCAGAAGCCAGGCAGAGTGTTTGCTGTATGGCCCATGGCTTCTTATATACCATCATCACACATCTGCCTGTGACTGCTAATATTTCCAGTTCCAAAGAGAATTTTTAATTTTTTAATTTTTTTAAAATTTTTTTAAAGTAAAAAGCCATATGCCGTCAAAATTATCCCATGATTATGGTAAGTTTGTGATTTTAGAAAATCTGAAGTTTTGTTGGAATTTTTTTCTTTGTGATGTTGTTTTTGGGTTTTGGGGTTTTTTGGAAGTCTTGGTTTTGGTTTTGTCTTTTATATACTCCACACAGATGGGTTATAGATCTGAGGAGTTTTTTTCAGGAGGTTTTTTGTGCTTTTTTTTTTTTTTTTTTTGTTTGTTTGTTTTTTTTTTTGGTGGAGTAAGAAGATGGGTAACACAGATAAAAATAAGTCCAAGATCTACAGTTTGGAGAAAGGTGTTGCTAGAGGTATTACTTGGCAAGTGACTAATGATAGAAACACAAAAATCTTGAAAATGCAGTTTGCAGTTTTAATTTACTAAATAAAATTAATTTTCCTTACTTTTCATCCTCTCTTTATTCTGAGAGGATGATCCATGTAACTGTTCAGCTGACAAGGAGTGTCTAGCTGTCTGGTTTTATAAACCAGAGCTCTAAGTAGTGAGATTATCATGGGGCAGCATGGTGGAAGGAATTCCTGATTACAATACCAAATATTGTAATCTCACCTGGATCTCCAAGTTTCGGCACTGTAACCCTTCCTTACACCCTTCGTTCAACTTTGCTAAAACCACCTGACCACAGGATACAGGTGAAGTGTTCACAGTATGGTTGAATTTAGCTGTAATTCAATTTAATAAGGCTTTCAGTTCTGGGTTTATATGCTTGAAACCTCTGTCGCATATGCAAGTGAAAGTGTTTTACTGTCATTTATGTCATTTAACATACTGATCAATGGTGAGTCAAAGTCATTGTCTGATGCAACATGAAGCTTCATTTTTAGTCTTTACTAATGCAGTGTACCCATCAAAATCTATAGGTTTGAAAGATATATTGAAATATATAATTGTTTTCATATAGAAGTGCAAGATGCTTTTTTTCCTTGGCATTGAGTCACTTTTCAGCTCAGATAGTAGAAATTCAGCATTTCAGTGCTGTCAGTGACCTAAATGAGGGCACAAAACACCTGACTTCCCAAATCTTAATGTTTCATGTGACAGGAAAGTGCCCAGAAGAATCAGCCTTTCCACTCATAGAACTTGTCTGTTCTCCAGTATTCCTTGAGAATATGGCCCAAAAGCAATTCCATGAAATCCTACAAGAACATCCTGCAGTGTTTAAAAAAAACTCTAAACCTTTAGCAGTCTGCCAGTCCCTTAAGTATCAGCTCAGGTGTCTTAACTAAAGATTCAAACTGATTTCTGAAAATCATCTCTGATATCTAACGTGCCAGTTTAACAGGAATGTGGAAGAAATTCTTACTGGGCAGAGTTTTTAAGTGCAACTCAGATTAACTGCAGTCAACTGCATCATACTGAGTTAGGTGCATCAATATCCACTCTGGCAAAGTACTGCCAGATTTTGCTTTACTTGTACTGTGACATTCCTGACACATGTTCAGGGTTTATTTTTGGTTTTTTTTGGTTTTTTTTTTTTTTTATAATAAGGGTTAGCTGCTTCTTATTTCTTTCTGGCATTCACAGTTTGATACTGGTGATGATTTTCAGTAAGTAGTTGTAATCAGAATAAAAGAAAACACACTTTTTGGAGGGTGCTTAGTTTGTTGGCATAGTTCAGTATATTACCTATATAGAAAAGACTGAAAAATAAAATAAAATAACACCAGATGTGAAAGTAACATGAGGAAGATGCTTAGACAGTTTTGAAATGGGATAATGCTTCTTGATTGTGTCCTTTGAGCTAGAAGGTGGCAATTAGATTTTCATACAGAGAAAAGTGTGAGACATCTTAATTAAACACCTTTTGGTGGAAGTCATCATACATAAACCCAAACCTCTTAGAGTAGTTTTCAAATGTGTCACTTGTGAGGGTAATACTAAAGATAATCTTAATTGTTTGTTTGGGGTATTTTTTTTTTGTAAAAATTGAGAGAAAATTATTGTTTGAATGTCAATTCAGATCTGTACATTAGTCATTAAGACAACCAATGAAATGCATGTCTTAAGCATAGCTATAGGTCATGTACATAATCATAGAAAAAAGAGGAACATAACTGAAAATAAAATACAATGGATTCACCCAGAGGATAAATCTTATGGACTATGGTATTACTAAGCACCTAATGTTACACTAATGTTTTGTGTGACTTTGGTCACATTATGTCACCCTTCTGCTTTACTTTCCTTTATTTGTTAAATACAATTAGCATTATTTATTTCACAATGGATGGGAAAAGCTATTAAATACTTCTGACAATATAAATTAGTTTTACAGCTGGAAATTTTACAGTAAAAAATAGTATTTTCTCCCATATAATTCCATTTTAAAGGTCTTACAGTGCAGAAATATGATTAATGGTTAATGGTATATCTTAAACAGGTTGTATTTTCTGTATAATCACAAGAATGCTCTAAAAGAGACTGTTCTGCCTGGAACAAAGAGGTCATAAAATGTCCAGTATATGACATGTGCTTGACAAAAGATGCTGAAGGGAAATCATGACCAACACAATGGATGGAAATATAAAATTATACCATTTTCAGCAGTCTCTCCTTACATTTTTGTCTACTTTTAATTTTAAGGTGTTTTTACATTACAGTCTGGAAGAATATTCTGTTGGAGGGTAAGAACAAGTAAATCCCATTTAGTCCTTCATAGAAAAAGTTTAACTAACAAAGAACCTGAATTGCTCTTAAAAACTTGGCATGTCTACACTTGAACATTAAAACTTGAGCCTGTCCAGTAGAAAGAGAATGTTGAGAGTGCAACACTTAAAATATATTTGAGAAAGTTTAGAAGCAGCATGGTATTACACTCCATGTGATAAGAAGGAGATGCAGAGGCTTTGGGTGTCCTGTTAGCCCAGGTCAAAGCCAGGCATAACCAGGAGTGTGTTCCCAACATTGCTGGCATGGCTCACACAGGGACTCTGGGAAAATGAAAATCATTACACTTTGCCAGGGGAAGGTAATTTCCCTTTGTACTCAGTTTTCTCCAGGACTCACAGTGAAATACTTCCTATTTCTTTTGACTCTGATTACTTCGGCTAGGGGAATGTTACCTGTAAATAGCATGCAGTATTAATGTATCCTTTGTTTCTGCTGTTGCGAACAGTAACATTTCCTTGGCTCTCACCCCGACTGCTGAAAAGATCAACTTGATTATTTAGCAGCTATAGCCCACCACCTGCTCTAATTTTTTTTTTCCCTGACATGCAAAGCTTTTGAGACTCTATCTTGCCTTGTTAAAGCTCCATTTGGTATTCAGCTGTATTTTTAGGCAAATATGTATTTAAGAAGTGGATTCATTTTTGAACAGACTTGTAATAATTCAAATTCATTTTTCTGTTTTATATATTGGAGAGCTGAGGTGAACATGCTGATTTTTTTTTCCTAAAATTCACAATTTGGTTCCACTATTAGTTTAATTATTAATACAGTTTCATTGTTCATAGGCCTGTTTCTGGAAATGCTGCTGCAGACTTCAGTGGTGTCTTGATTTCATTATAAATCATTAACTATTTGGGAATTTATTATTATAATGTAGGTTATGAATGTGTCTTAATGAAATAAAACATTTCTGTCATGTTCTGCAGAGGAATAGATGATAAATGAGCTCTGTTCACTCCTATTATTTCTGGAAAATCTGGATTTCTCTTTTCTTTCTATAAATACCCATCAAACTCTGAGAGCTTAATTCTGGTGACATGGCCAAAAGAGATATTTGCTTATCAGTTCAGCAGACATTTTAAATCTCCAGCTTTATGATCTTCATTTGGGATTACAGCAGCATTACATCTAAACATCTTTCGTAGCACATAAAGTATGAGTAAATCTAGAACTCACTACGCTTCTCTATATTTAGTGTTTACTACCTAGCTGAACTCCACTTTTCTAAGTTTAGCAGAAGCTATAATTTTAAACCAAAATATTTTAGTGTTTTGAATATTCAGTATATATTTAATATTGTTATTGAGTTGTATTGACAGTAAAATGATATTATTTGATATATTGTTACTAAACTCACATGAAACTTTAGCATTCTGTGAAATTTGTTGCTCTGTTTGATTATTTGATGAAACAAAATACAACTGCTCTTGCATCCCCTATTTAATTAAAGGTAAATAACTTCTTTAGTGTTTTTCTTGCATAGTGATTCCAGTGTGTATCAATGTTTTCTTCTCCTTGTACCTTGCAAGGAGATATTTACTTGATTTGGTTTTTTTTTTTCTTCTTTTCTCTTTAAAATAAGGGAGTTGTACATATTTCAGTTATGTCTGTTCCTATTCGAATATTAGTCAGATTTCAGTGAATCTGCTAGCATGTATAAATTGGTAGGTTCTATTTTGTGGGTTTTTTTTTTTCTTTTTTTTTCTTTATGATTGTTTTAAGTGCATAATTACTGAGGAGGTATTAAAGGAGTGGAAAAGCAATCTGAACTGTGTCAGGTTAATTTTTTTTTTAAGTCAGAGGAAAATTACCTTTTTGACATTTTAGATAACTGTTTTTGAAGTGAGTTAATTTTGATATTTCTAAAAAAAATTATATAGTTATGATTTATCCTTGAGCTCCTAGGAAGTATGTGAAAAAAACAGGGTAACAAGTCATGCCTACTCAATATACATGTCATTTTCTAATCATGCCTGTGAAGTTACTAGCTCAGCTGTGAAGCTTAAAAGAATTTCCCAAGGCAGGCAGTGAGCTGGAGCTGGTGGTGTTATGCAATTTGAGAGTTGTTGGAGCAGTTGGCAATTTCAGTCTAATAGTTTCAGCATGTCCTTCACTTTGAGCCTGTTTAAAAATATAACACTAATGTGACTTACATTTAAGCCATTGGAATTATTAGAGGGAAAATGTAATAAGCTCTAAGGGGTTTAAGTCTCTGCAAATGAGAAGGATGAATGATGTCTTAAAAGAAGGGATCTCATGCTATTTTTATACAGCACTCTAGTGAAATTTCACTGCTAGATGTCAAGATGCATTTGACAGACTCTCTTACTCTTCTAATAGTTTTTCTTCATGCCTTTATCTACAGTTGTCTCTATCATTCTCTCTTGTCTACTGAAACATTTTTGGCAGTATTAAGCTGTCATAACATTGCCCAGCTTCTCAAATCTCCTGACTGCACATATCCTAGAAATATACTCTGGCTTGGGAACTGAACTTCCTTCCTCCTTCCCTCTCCCCATAAATGTGGAAATTCTGCTTCTCTACCTTCTGATGTGAATCTACTATACTCCTTTTTGCTGTTTAATAATAGTTGAATATAATTAATCTGTACACTCCTACTGCACCATATTAAGTGTGTCAAGTATTTCACACAAACAATATTTCATGCCTCATGGATGGGACTCAATGCTCCAGTCAGAGAAGACAATTTAATGCTCCCTACATTCTTCATTGTGGCTGTGTTTCATCTGTTCTCTGTTACTCAGGTACTCCTCCAGCGATACCTTTGGACCTGTAATTCATTTTTCCCTTTGACTGCTCATGCAAGGTTTCTTTTCATCTGGTACCAATGGTCTTGCTAGTTCTAGTAAGGATTATGGACACTAGATACAAAGCTCAGTTGACAGCAGTAAGTTTTCAGACAGCTACAAACTAGTACTTGACATCATCTCCCTGCAACTTCTGCAGGCTGTGCATTCACCTAAGTGCATATCAAGCTGTACCACTTTTCCACAAGTGTAAATGTATGGGGTTTAGATTATTTATTTATTTATTATTTAGTTATTTATTCTCTAGAGATGACTTTCAATAGTGTATATAGCTCCAACTCTTCTGTGGTTTGTTTTCAGGACAGAAACAAAAAATGACAATATTTGTACGTTTAACTACTTCTGAAGGATTTTAGATTCTTTCTACAACTTAACTGAAAATCCTTATTTAGTATATTTGAAAGACTCTTTCAGCTCACTTTTAGGCCTTGAAGTACTGCCACTATGACACTTTTCCCTTCTCTTTTTTTTAATTTGCAAGGAACAAATACAAGAGAAAAGCTATTTCTAGTTCAAGTTTTAGGGAAGGGCTGCTTTTATGTTATGGAGAAGTGTGACTGTGACAAATATTCTTTGGGCTTTATCCTTTCTTACTTTTCTTATATGACACTTTTGTCAGTGACAGGTGATTGCACGTGACAGTTTAGGCATCAAAAACACGTGTGGGATGCATTTAATTAGGGCATCCCAATTTCAGGTTTTTCCTGTTGAAATAAACGTGATTAGCTATGTCAGAAACTGTTAACTTTACCTAAAATATTGTAATCTCAAGTACTTTATTTCAGATTTTATTTCCCATTGATTTCTGATCTTATTTCGTCCAGTGCCTTGATTTGCTTTGGAACTAGAAGACCATGAGAAGAGTAAAAGTTCTCTGTAGAGAGTCAGCCTTATTTTTCCTTCTTTCATTGAAGTAAACAAGAGGAATAAAGGTTGTGTTGAATGACAAAGAATGATTTTCATTATAGCTATTAACAGATACTGAAAACCTTTAAAACTCTGTCTTCTAAATACGTGTGGAAGGTGATAATATTTTTTTTTCCATTAAGTTACTTTGTAACCAACATGACAGCCTTTCTTTGGATATGAGGTCATCCTGTTAGAAAAACTGATTAAGAAGGTCTGAAATAGAATTATTTTACATATGAATAAAGCAGAAATGTCTTGAAATGTATTAGAAAAGCAGGAAAACTGTGGAAAATAATTTTCTGCTTACTTTTTAATTAAAGTTGAGTTTTATAATCTACAGCTGAATTACAAAAAAAAAAAAAAAAATAAATGTAGCATTTTAGGTTGCTGTTAATTGTTTATAAAGTGGAAGACAAGGATTGAGGTGTTACCATTAGCTTTAACATTAGCTTTTCAAAAAATTGTGCTAATTCCCAATTGTCTTAAATTATATATACATTGAGGCCAGTGATTTTATATGAAGACTGCTTTTTGTATTACAATGTCAGCAGACCCCTGGTATACTGTTTTTCCATATGAATATGACTCAACTGCTGCCTTAGATGACAAAAGTCAAGAAACTGTCCCCAGAGAGTAGCTGAGGAGTACAACATACAGATTCTGTATAAACACAGTCCTTCTGTGACCTTATATGCTTCAGATATCCTCATTAACAGAGCACAGATCACATTACCATCATGTGGCACAGCAGATGTCAGAGTAAAGAGAAGCTGTGACTTTGCAGTGTTAATACCTAAAATACAACCAAGCTGAAGCTCAGCCAAAAAAAAAAAAAAAGAAAACAAAAAAAAAAAACAACCCATAAAAATCTATATTTGGTCACTATATTAAAAAAAAAAGTCTTAAAATTTGTTTAAAGTTCTGTCTGAAGATTATGGCCTTTATATAATGGAATACAGCAAAACTTAGGAAAAGAAGTCCTTATTTGACATAGGGAAATACGAATTATCATGGAAACTTTTGTACTTCAGTATTAGTGATCACAATATTTTTAAAAGCAAACAAATTTACTTGAAAGAGGAAACATTAAAAATCGTGGTTACAATTTAAATCAGCAAAATTGGGCATGTCTTTGGTTCAGTCTAAGACACTGTTTTATGGTTGGTACTGTCTTATCCAAACTGACATGCCTCAGCTTCATCAAATCTAGATAAGCTTTTCTGGGGATAATTATTATCAGTGCCCACTTGTTAGAAAGATCATATAGGAAATATCATTATAAATAACATGTAAAAGGGTAGTCATCCCCTACTAACTCCTCCTGTGCCCCACTGGAAGTTAGGAAATAAGACAAAAGAAAATAAATCCAGATGTGTTTTTATGAGAGTTATGGTCTTGCTATCTTTAGTACATCTATGCTCACTTTTGGGTTACTGACTTTCCAGTTGACAGTTGTTTGTTGAGCTTACACTCTCTGTGTGACAATCTGAGTGGTCTTTTTATAAAATTGGGTACAATTATTGAATAGGGTAACTCATGGGTATTTGGATAATTTATTACCAAGAATTCCAATGAAAATATAACATATGCTATGCATGTAAAGAAAACAGAATCAAGGTAGAAGAGAATAGTTCTAATTTGTTTTGATACAGAATGTAACAGCTTACTGAGCTGAGAATGTAATCCTTTAGGCTTTGTCAGTGTGTATTAAAGCTGTAGAGAAATAACAGTATCAGTCTTGTATTGATTCTTCAGACACCAATATATAAGTCTTACAAAATCTCTTCTTCATCTTGTGATATCCAGTTCATAATCAACTATGGAAGAAAACTATTTGTATTTCAGACACATATATAAAAACTATGTATTAAACCACTTTTACACACACTTGTGGCTTTTGTGCGGTTCATGCAAGAACAGATTTGAGAATTTGGAAAATATTTTACAATCAGGCCAGGCCTTGAAGGTCATTGTTTATTCTGTGTTGTTCTTTATAAGCTTGATATTGACATATTTTCCTATGGTACTTATTTTCTTAAAATAACCTAAAAATCCTTGGATTTTGTGTTTTAGAAGGTTTGTGAGTCTACTGATATCTATTAACTCTTAAGATTACACATTTTAAAATAGCTTAATATATCAAGAAGTAGTTGAATATTATTTTCAAATAAAACAGTTAAAGGAGAGTGGGAGGCACAAAAAAACATTACTTCATTGTACTGAATATAAATTTAATTGGGCCATTTGCTGACAGAAACCTGTGCTGGCAAGGAGGAGATAAAAATATGTAATATACATAAAAGAAATGAAAGCTGGAAGATGAATAGGCCTTCTAGGGAGTTGATCTTTACAGATCAGATAAAGATTCTTGCTGTCAAGGCTGCATCAAAGCCTGCCTTTCAGAGATGGTAGCATGAACTTGGAAACTGGGGACAAGACCTTCGAAAATAGAGTGTTTTGAGATTGACAAGCAGATGGGCTTTGGACCTTTTTTAGTTGTTTTCCTTTTCTATTATTTGTGTGTGTGTTTGTATGTCTATAATCTTTTATAATCCCTTTAAAAGTTAAAGAAAGATTCATAGGCTGGTGGAGTGAATTAACACTTGCACCTTATCTAGCTTTTCAATAGCTGTTTTCTTTGAAGATAACCTTTTTCTTTGAAAGATACAAGGAAATCTAGTGGAGGGTACCTCTTGACTCCTTTCAAAGTTTGATTAAAAATACGTATTTGTGACCAGTGACTGATTTCTAAGAGATAATTGTTTTTTTATTGATAAGCTAAGTATTCTGGAAATTCCTAAAAATAATGCACACTGCACCCAACTGAGGAAAAAAAAAAGGAGAAATCTGTTCTCATTAATAATTTTAAACAGAAGTTTAAAATAAATTAAAAACAAAGACATAGAAGTAATTGTTTAATCTAGGAAAATTTATTAAACAAATTGCATGTTTAATCAAAGTGTTTTCAAGCACCTTAAATTTGACATCAGCTGCTGTGTCAATCCACTGGTTAAATCTGGCATCAGCTACTCTGATCCCTTACTTGAAAAGCGCCATCACACAGCTGTCAGGCATCCTCCAAAGGACATGAATAGATGCCACAGCATTCTGTTAGCCTTTGTAGCCCTCTCTCCCTGGTCGTGGTTTCTTAATTTATTTACTAATTCAGAGTAAATCTGTGTTCTCCAGCAGACTGCACGAAATAGGGTTCTTTAAATATAATGAAGTAAGCCAGAACACTTCTGTTACATGTTAGTTTTGTTTCTTTTTTCCATTTTTAGTTTTGTTCTGCTTTTCCTACTCTGTATCCAAAAAGATGCTGTTAAATAGAGCTTTGTTCAAGGCATGAAAACATCTCACAGCTTTCATCTACACAGCAAGCAATACAGAGGGCATGGAGGAAGAAATTATTAAAAGCTAATATACAAGTATATTGTTTTAAACCACCTCTTCTTATTTTCTTACGCATAAAAAATTATATCTCAGGATTTTAGTATTTGCTGGAGAAACTTACAGGGAGCTGCAGTGGGTCATGGTGTTAGAGAAGCTGTTACCTTATTAAACTCTCATTGTAATGAGAGGTAAAATGGGAAGCACCAGGTGCCAGCTGGGTGTTGTGCAGCTTCTCTGTCAGCATTCTCCAGAGACTCTTCCATCAAAACAGGGAAGGCCAGACCTGACATTTGCATACCTCAAAAGGAAGCAGGCATGATTTCTTTGAGAGATGAAAAATTAGTCTCCTTGTGTCACAATAAAAGGCACAAGTAACTTGAGTTTGTTTAACTGCCCGGCTATTTTCAGCCAAGGAGTGTTGACACAGGGTAATATGAAGTACATTCTAAATATACATTCCAACTAAAGTATTGGATACACTGCACATTAAATTTTTCAAAAATTGATCAAATAACTGGAACAGCAACCAAATATATACTGATTTTTGGACAGTAGAGCAAAATGCAGAGATTCTTCAGGTAAGCAGTGATAAAGAAATCAAAAAGGTATCTCAACTAATTGCTGGAACCCGTATGCATGCTCCTGTCTTGTTGTCATGTGTAGCTCAATTATGGTGTTGGGTTTGGGGTTCTGGGAGTCAGAAAACCAACTTTTTTTTTTTTTTTTTTTTAATTTGCTTTAAACATTTTCACTTTATAGTGCAGATTAGCTAAGAAATCTACCATTTGAACTGAGGAACTTCAGTTTTTTCCACGGAAAATTCTTCATAGTGTTAATGATGAGTATATATTTCTCTCCATAATCCATCTATCATTGGGTTCTGCTGTCTTTTGTGGTTCTCAGAGTACCTTAAGGCAATGGAGCAGAGTGTGAAGGAAATCTGAGGGCAGTGTTAACTGCAGCTATTTACACATGTAGTAAGTGTTATATCTTGCTTTGCTACAATCTGTTGAAATATGTCTTGAATTTATCAGAGGATATACAAATTTAGATGCAGAATGGGCTAGATTAAGTGAATAAATTAGACGTACAAGGTTGTTCTAGTGTATTACAAAAAAAATGAAATGCTGTAGATGTTTGTCCAGTGTAGTCAAGAGACAGTTGGACTGTGCTTTTTTTCCAATATAATGTATAATGTATGAAATGAAATCATAGTTTTTCTTTGGTTAATGTGGTACTTTGTTACTGTGGATGTACCTCCAGTGAGCAGCGCCTGTAAAGTGCTGGTAGCTTTTTGTTAGCTAAGAATCACTTGAATTGACAATAAAATAATTGAGTGGGGACACATTTTGTGGCCATAAAGGACATAGGTTTTTTGATGATTTTTCTCATTTTAAAGAATTATTTCAAACCTAAAAATAAGGAAAATATCCTAAGTTCTGATTTTTAAAATGTATCAATCATCCTGGTGGCTGTTAGAGCAGGGAGAGGGGTTGCCCTCAGGGGATGAGGTAGAACAGGCAGTTGCAAAGGTCTGAAGTGAGGTTCTGACAGAACCATGATGGAACTCCAGGTTTCCTGGACTTTCTGGTCATATTCCTTTTTGCTGTTAGCAAGAACTGACGAGGTGACTCAACTGAAAGTGTGACTTAGACACCAGTTCATTTTGTGTAGGGATTGGTCTGAATATTAAAAGGGTCATCAGATTTATTGTTATGCAGTAAGCATTTTCATCCCTAATTATCTGGTGGACACAGGCTGTGTCTCCTATAAAGGGACCACGGCTCCCTAAAAACAGTTGCTAACATTTGTATTGGGCTGTAAAATAATTGAGTTCTAAAAGTAAGTCACTCAACAATTAGGACATGACTGAGTCCACATGAACTACATTCTCTTCAGGTAGAGCTGCTTCTTCAGAATGAGCTGGCTTGATTTAGAGATGGGTGGATCTGTGGGATGGGGGATCAGTGTGCAGCTATGCTGGAGAACATGCATTACCTTGGCAACTTCTATATGGAAAATTGTAATAAAGTCCTAAGAATTGTGTCCAAACAGGTTTTTTTTCAAAGATTTCAAATTTTGTATGAAGAAGAACACATCATCCAATCTAATGGATGTATCTGTACAAAAGATTGATTTGAAAAGGCAAATTCCTGTACACTGTGCTTTGCTTCTTGTGGGGCTAAGTGGAAAAAATAGATTTTATTCAAAGTATTAAATATGGTGGAAATGCCCTCTAGGAGCAGGCCTGTTATTCTGCAGCTGCTAATTCAATCCATGAGAACAGACTCCAGCTAGTCCCAAATTACTGACTTTTTATGAATCCCTAATAATCACAGGGCTGTTTCAAGAGTTTCTATAATTGAAGCTAAATGATATAACAGAGAAATAAATGTCCGTAACATGGTATTTTAATAATTTCATATGTACTTGTCATTAGATAATCAGTAGATTAAATTAATGCACATAAGACAAGGTAGTGTGCGTAAAGAGAGTATTTTCAGCAGGATGCTGATGGATTTTGAACTTAACTAGAACTTCTTAAATTATATTGGAGTGAGGGTTAAATTTCCTAATGCATTACTGTACTTAAATATAAAATAATACAGAAAATAGCATTTTTTATATGAGATGGTTCACCTTGACTCAAATGCATAATTTTTAAGGAAATGTAAAAAGCATAGATATAAAATTTATAGAGAGAAAATATGCATAGGAAAATAGTAAAAGAGAAAGACTTTTCTACTTGAAGAATCAGTAAAGACTAAAATTTGTGTTCTCTCTCTCTTTGTTCTTCAGCGCCTTGCTAAAGAAGCAGAGAAGTACCAAGCATCGCATCAGTGGAGGGATGAGTTTGGGGTAAGTTTCAGTTTTTCTCCTTTTAAACTTCTTGTATTTTTCCTCTTTGAAATCTTAATTGTAGTCTTACAAATATGTTGTTTACATATCTACTACAGAAGGGATTACTGACTATGAATATACAGTTTATTTAATTCAGTAAACAGAGTCTCAGTCAGGGTGTCTAGAGAATAAAAGGAACTTTTCCCTTCAGAAGCTCATAGGGAGCTTCACAGATGGAGATGTAGCTCTGAGTTGTACATAAGACAACTTTGTTTGTTTTGACAGACAAGGAATGATTACAGAGAAGACATTTGAGTGATGGTTGCTATCAGTTAAAAGTGTGCTTATTCCAAACACTGAAACAGAATCATAGAAAAGATTTTTACAAGTTGTCTTTTTCTTGTGTAAAGGGAAAAAGAAACAAAACAAAACAAAAAAAAAAAAAAAAAAAAAAAACCAAACAAAAAAAAAAAAACCAAGAAAAAAATTAAAGCAGAAAGATTTGGTTATCTGCATGACTTGGGAGTAATTTTTTTTAGAATCCCTTTCCATATTTTAATAACTGCATCTCTTCTTTCAAGATTCTAGTACTGCTGAAAGAGGACCCAACCTGGTCGAACATTGAATTCTTTTCTTTATTCATTTCAGGCTTTACTGAAAAATAAGTGACAAGATTTTAAAATGTACAACCTTGATTTTTTTATTACTAATTTGGCCAAATTAATATTGTCCTGAATGATTATAAGCCTCTTAATTTTAGGCTATAGTTCCTGGCTAAGTGTCAAAATTATTTCTTATGCCTTTATTCCATGTTCATTCAGAAATAAAAGCAGATGGCACCTTTACATGATGCCTCTACAAACCTGGACTGTGTTTGCACCTCCACGAGATTCACTGTGGCACACAGCTAAATGCACAGTGGTTTCCTAAGAATGTTGTCAT
Source organism: Vidua chalybeata (assembly GCF_026979565.1). Taxonomy (NCBI): domain Eukaryota; kingdom Metazoa; phylum Chordata; class Aves; order Passeriformes; family Viduidae; genus Vidua; species Vidua chalybeata. The sequence goes on along the minus strand of NC_071534.1, from coordinate 62,702,618 downwards.
GGTTTAACCCCAGCTGACAAGTAAGCACTGCACAGGCATCTGCTCACTCCCAGTCAGGATGAGGGAGATAATTGCAAGAGTAGAACTGAGAAAACTCATGGGTTAATATTAAGACAGTTTCATAAGCAATGCAAAACTTGCATGCAGTAGCAAAGCAGAAAAAGGAATTCCTTCGCCATTTCCCATGGGCAGGCAGGTGTTCATCCATCCCCAGGAAAATGGGGCTCCTTTGCCCTTAATGATGACTTGTGTAGACAAACGTCATTGCTCCAAAAGTCCACCCCTTCCCTTCTTCTTCCTCCAGTGTTATACACTGAGCATGGTGCTGTATGGCATGGGATATCCCTTGGGTCATTTGGGGTCAGCTGTGCACCCCCAGCCTCCTCACTGGTGGGGCAGTGTGGAAAGCAGAAAAGGCCTCAGCTACACAAAAACTCTCCTCAGCAGTAAAAAAACCCCCACCAGAATTATCAACACTGTTCCCAGAACAAATCCAAAATATAGCCCATGCTAGCTACTGTGAAGAAAATTAGTTCTAACCCAGTCAAAACCAGCAGAAATGTTCATTCTGACCCAGTGTTACTCAGGCACTTGAAGATCCGAAAACAGACAGAAAAGCTCCTAAGGTCAGGCCGTGTAATTCAGATAGGAGTGACTGACTTCAGGAGAACAGAGACTCTGAACACAGCCTGAATGCTTTTAAGTGTGCTCTCTGCACAGGCACAGCTTCCAACACACAGTAAAACACACAATGCATATTCCATGGAGATGCTATAACAAGAATGCTGCAGCGACCTTTTCTGCTAATCTGTCTCTCTAGTGACTGAAAAACAAAACCTGCAGGCTTGATGGACTCAGTGCAGAACTGTGTGAATAGAGTCAGAATCTCATTTTAATCATTTTGCTTCTGCACTATATTCTGGCATCATGTCAACACCACCTCAGCTTTTGTTTTTCTTTTTACCTTTTTTTTTTTCACAGTAGAAGTCAACCATACAAAAGAGTCTTCAGGTTTTATCTGAGTTCATTGCCAAGGAGACATCTCAAAATAATTTGGAAATGTGATTTTATATTAATGTTGTAGTTCAGGAAAAGACTATGGTCAGTACTGAAGAAAAATAAATGCAATTGGATTTATAATAAAGTAACTGCAAACTGAACTTGTGCTTTACTGTTTTGAATTTGGATCAGAATAGTGTGCACCATATAATAACCTTGACATTAGGTTATGCAATTAAATTTCAAATAAATGTATTAAGCCTCTTATAATTTAATTTGTTCCATTTTTGCCAGAAGTAATCTTTATTTTCTTCTGGCCTACTTTTTAGAAAATGCCTGCTCAAATTAGTTTGCACACAGATCTTTCTGATAAACTTAATTTTCACTGGAAAACTCATTCTCCTAATGGCTGTGATGGAAAATAGAAGATAGACCATAAAACTTTCTGCAGTTAAAGGTTCTTAAAGTTCTTCTGATAGTATTATGAATGGTCTATATCATGCTGCATGAGGTTAATTTCTCATCCAGGATTTGGTTTTGGGTGATGAAAGTCCTTCCAGCAGCATTGCACATGAGTCACTGTAGAATGAAACTCATGGGACAAACTATTTCTGCTTCTAATGAGCTTGTGATCAGCAATGTCCTTGACAGTCAGATTGCAGCCAAATAATAGCCTATGGAGTTTTCAGGAGAAAATATCACAACCATTCCTTCTAGGGAAGTGTATATGGGCTGACTTGAGTGGAACAGATGCAAAAACAAAAGGGCAAAGAAGGCTGACTGTGAGACCAAGGTCTGTACAGATCTACAAGGGATGTGGCAGTCAAAAGACCATCAGGGTGCCTGTTCTAACACCTTACTCTAAATATGAGTGGGTTTTGCACATTTCACAGCAAAAGAATTGTGCAAGCATTAAAAAATTTATTTTCAGGTTAATGTCACAGTATAATCAAAATTCACCATTGTAGATACAGTTTTTTGAAATAAGCTACTACAGGGAAAAAAAAACAGATTTACTCCCACAGACTTTTTTGTTTTTTTTTTTTTTTAATTTCCCCTAATAATCTAATGTCCAAATTGTCTAAAGAACAAAATTTGCTTGTCCTTTAGAAAAATAGTTAGGAGACCAAACGATTTACAGACATACAGATCCACATCTACTAAAATTCCTTTTTCTGTACTATTTCTAATTGAATAAGAGTATAATTTATTCCAATATTTTAAGTACAATACTGTATTAAATTCCAACTACTTCAAGGAGACCAAACAATGGAAAACAAAATAAGAAACCTAAATTTGGAGTCTTTTATAAATCACAGAATCACAGCATGGCTTGAATTTTAAGGGACATTAAAGCTCATCTTGTTCTGACCCCTCTGCCATAGGACACTTTCCACTAGACCAGATTACTCAGAGCCTCATCCAACCTGGCCTTGAACATTTCCAGGGAACTTCTCTGGGAAATCTGTGGCAGTACCTTACCACATTCAAAGGAAAGAATTTCTTCCTAGTGCCTAATCTAAATCTACCTTCTTTCAGTTTCATAGAATCATAGACTATGCTGAGTTTGAAGGGACCCATTAGAATTATTAAGTCCAACACCTGGCTTTGCACAGGACACCCCAAGAATCACACCCTGTGCCTGAGAGTGTTGTCCAAACACTTCTTGAACTGGCCACATAACAGGATTGGTTATGTGACCACTTCCCTGGGGAGCCTGTTCAGTGCCCAGCTACTCTCCTGGGGAAAACCTGTTCCTAATATCCAACCTAAACCTCCTCCAACTGAGCTTCAGGCTGTTTCCTTGGGTCTTGTCACTGACCATGAGAGTGAGGAGACCAGTGTCTGCCCTTCTGCTGCCCCTTTTGAGGTTGAAGACCAATCTGAGGTGTCCCTCAGTCTCCTTTTCTCCAGGCTGAACAAACCCTGTGGCCTCAGATGCTCCTCCTGAGGATTTCCCTGGCTTTTATTTAGACATTCTCTAATATCTCAATGTCATTTTAATTTTGTGGTGCCCAAAACTGCCCCCAGCACTCGAGGTGAGACTGCCCCAGTGCCTGGCTACCGATGCTGGGCCTGATGCCCCCCAAGACAGAGTTGGCTTTCCTGGCTGCCAGGGTACTGCTGGATCATGTTCAACTTGCAATCAACCAGGACCCCCTGGCCCTTTCTAAGATGCTCTCCAGCCTCTCATTCCCCAGTCTATAACACATCCAGGTTGCTCCATCCCAGATGCAGAATCTGGCACTTGCCCAAGTTAAACTTGATCAGGTTGGTGGTTGCCCATCCCTCCAGCTTATTAAGGTGTTTCTGCAGGGCCTCTCTGCTTCTGACGGAGTAGACAACTCCTTCCCAGTTCAATGTCATCAGCAAATTAACTTACTATTCCTTCAAGCCCTTCATCCAAGCCATTAATGAAGGTGTTGAAGAGAACCAGGCTGAGGATGGAGCCCAGTGGGACCCCAGCAGTGACAGGTCCCCAGCCTGATGTCCCCCCATTCACTTTAACCTTTGTGCCTGGCCCGTGACCCCATTGCTCATCCACTGTGTAACTCAATTATCCAGCTGGACATTTGGAAATCTAAAATGAGTTAAGAGCATGCATCTAACATATTTACCATTAGTTTTAGCTAAGTGACAGAAAAAAAATTGTTACGATATGGGTATTTTTCATTGACAATTAAATATCAAAATACTTTTGGAAATGACTAATTTAATTTACTAAAGGTACAAAGTTATTCAAAGCAATATAAAATAAGAATAGCAATTAAGAATATCAAATATCTTATACATAAAAAAGGGAAAGAAAGAAATATTCGATTGTGATGTGTTATTTCCTGATGAAGCACAAAGTTGGTTAAAATAATTGAACTGCAGTATACTTGTATTGCCCAAAAACAATACTTACCTGTTAGAAAGATATTAGGTCCTAAGAGAACATTTGTGAAGTTTATGAAGGCAAATCAAAAGTGCTTCGCTTCAGGCAAATGAAGAAATCTCATTCTCTGTTTCCTACTCCATTGGTACTGTCCAATTCCCCAGCTGCCTGTACAGCTGGAGGAATTAAGCCTGCTTGAATATTTTAGATTAAAGCAGTTACAACTCAGAGGTACAAACCAATATATCTAAATGAAACAGCCTTGTCAGTTTGAAATTTCTTGTACACTACACATTGAAAGGGGGATGGTTTTGACAGTTGTGATCGTCCAATTATTTTTGTGACATAGAGACTCATGAAAAAGAAAATATGCAAACTGAAAGAATGAAAGGGAGAATTCTGTATGAAGTAATTGCTGTTATTCCCCAAATGAGTCTTCTACAATTACATTTGATACCACACTTGATTGCCTTGCAATGGTTGGTTAACTAAAGCAATTTTGTTTCCAGTTGGGTTGCTGTATTAATTGTACTTACACATGTATAAACATAAGGGATAGCTCATTGGTATTTTAAAAGGGGAGTCTGTATGGATGGCCCATTAACATCCACTTATTTATATAGAGACTGAAACTCAGACTTTTAAGAACTGATTATCATATAAAAATGCCACATGAAAAATTCTTTCAATATGCTTTATCTTTTAGCCAGTAGTGTAATTTTATTTTCTTCCGTGTAAATGATGCTTTTCTACCTCTTGGTAATTTTGAGACAGCATTTTCTCTAATGATAATATGTAGGCTGGTGTTCATGTATGAACTGAGCTTAAAAATAATGACAAAAGGTCACGGGAATATTACTTTGGAATTATGGTTTGTTTGTTTCTATTTTTCTAGTATATATTTTGTCTGCATAAAACTGTAGTGAAAAGCTGCTCACCAAAGAAACAGAAGATGAAAAGGATAGCTAAGATAAAACAGGTTTCCTATCACCAGAGTTGATCCAATGGTGACCTGCAAGAGCAGAGCTGTAGTAGATGTCTTTGTTGTATCTTGCAGTTTTAAGATTTTCAGGACTGTAAATTAATTTTCAGGTCTGTAATTTATTGTGGATGCTACAACAATGCTAAAACATTGTATCTTAAAAGCCTCAGCTGGAAAGCAAACAAACAAATAAACCATGAAACTTTCAGCTTTGGCATGGTTTCATTATAAACATATTTTGTCTTTTGGAAGAAGGAAAACTGTGAAGAAAACAAACTAGAATATTTTTTCTCTCATCTCTTCAGAGAGATGATACCGTTCTCTCATGGTTTGTACCTCTGATAATTCTCTTTTGTGCAAAGAGCATTTGTGGGAAATGATGCAGTTGAGATTTGGCACCAGACCTGCAGTACAGGGAACAAGTCCTCACAGGTTCAAAGTAGGTGTGGGATCCTTTCTTAGTAAGTCATGTATACTTTATAATTTTGTGAAAGATATAATAACACTAAACAGAGGCAAATTGTCAAAGCTGTCTGTATCTTCATACAGTGCTTTGATCCAAAACTCAGTGAAATGAATCTTCCTTTAATTTTGATTCACTTTGGATAATGCCTCACATTTCTAAAGCCTCTGTGACATTAAAAAAAAAAAAATCCCATCCAATTTATAAATTTAAATTCACAGGTTCTAGGGAGGATAACATTTTATTCTCTGAAGGGTTGTGCACAACCTCTTCTGTGACCTGTAGTCTTCATTTGTGTATAATTTGAATTAAATGTCCCCTATCTCACTGAAAGGAATGAAATATCATTTTTCTGCCAGTGATTGCACTTAAACATCTTTCTACCCAGGGCATGAATTTCTGTGCGTGTACACTGGGAGCAGTAAGAAGGTGAGGTAAAGAGGAAATAAGGATAAATCATATTTACTGAAATTGGGTGGGTTTAAGGCTTGTTCTGATGTTTAGCTGATGTTTATCAAATCACTTATACCTTTTTGAGTCATGGAAGTCCACTGTGAATGTTCCAGGAACAAACATTTCTTCAATTCTCTATAATATTTGTCAATGTGAGACGGGAGACACAATAGATACAGCCTTTGGAACACACTGACTTCAGCTTCCCAGGATCTCCATCATTAGTAAGGAGAGTTTCACCTAAGTGTAGAAATCCCCTGTGAACATGTCCATGATGAAGCCTCTTTGGAGACGTGACATAAGCCTCACCAGATTAGTGCAGAATTTGTCTGGCATTCCCTCCTGGGAACAAGATCCCTCTTTTGCCTATCTGTCCCCAGCATCCTGACCCCTAATGTTTGGATTTTTATTTCAAAAAGTCTCAGTGTGCCTTCTGGTTTACAAATATCTAGCAGACACTAGTTAGATAAAAGAAAAACATCTTATAGGCAATTAAAAAAACCCCAAAAACCGAGTCATTAAAAATCTTTTTAAGAGTAGTGTTGCTTGCTACCTTGCCTAGAGTTTTATAACTTCCAAGAGTCTCTCAGGTGAGTCTTTCACCCTAGAAATCATTGATTTTCCTCTAAAATATGGGCTGCCATAGGATAGCTCTTCCATGCTTCTGTTCCATTATATATCTGATACGATCCTGTATGAGAATTACACCAATGAATATTAGTGTGATTAATTATACTAGAAATCCTTGATTTTTCTTTTATTTTTCACACTTTAGGAATTTTAAACCTATTAGAAAGTTGATGAGGAAGACAGTGGTAGCAGTACAATCAGAATTCAGATTATATATAAGTAGGGATATAAAATGTGTAGCTGTAGAGGATCTAGTTTTTGGTCTTTAGATGCTGGTTATTTACCACCTCTTACTATGCTTACCTGCAGTAAAGGAGTGTAACTTTATAATATAAATCATTGCACGGATCTCATCTGTGCAGTGAAGTGCTTCACTGGTTGGAAACTTGCCAAAAAAGCTTTTAGAGTAAAGCAAAGAAACACCTTCAATCACTATTGAGGGCTTTCAAGCATTCCATTTTATCTGAAAAATCAAATATGTTAAAGACGTCTAATACACTTTTTTTACTTATTGACCAGGCAACTAATTTAAAAAATGTGCAGCTTCTGAAAGAGGACCAGGGAAGGATCTAGGTAAGAAGAAAAGAAAGAAAGGTGTGATTTCTATTATTAAGCTGCCATACATATGCATTATCACCTTCATTTTGAATGAGGCTTTAATATGCTTTCAGAACAAACACCTTATTAAAAGCAAGATATACTATTGTACTCAATTTATTAACATCCTGTAGGTTCTTCAGTTTAAAACTGAGAAGTACAATATGCTATGAAAAGCTTTTGCAGGCTGCTATTGTGTAGGTTTTCTAAGAGTTCATTGAATTTGTGGCACAGATGAAGCTAACTAGTTTTTTTATGTTACCTTTCACCCTCAAATTCAGTTTCTCATGCCAGTCTGGGATAAGTAATTCATAGCATTGCTTCACTGCCTCTGGTGAATAAGTAAAATCAATTAGAAATGGACTTCAAGGGTGCAGTTTAGTTTTTCTGTAAGCCTTTTTGTCAAATATTTTCATTTCAAAACTAGCAATATATTTTTTCTGTGATTTATCCTTGTCAGTATAACTAGGATCTGACTAGTTTCCTCACTTAACCAAGAAAACTCATTTTCCCGTAGGTTGTCACATATTATTCTGACCCTTTTTATACTGAATTTAGGAAATGTACCAATGTTTTGGAAAAAGTATTAACCAACGTAAATTTGCTGTCAATATTTACAAATTGGGAGAAGGATTTTTTCTGTTGTTGCTTTTTTTTTTCCTTTTCTTTTTGTCATTGTTTTTGTTTTTGGTTTTGTTTTTTTTTAAATTTAAATTTAAAAAAACCCTGATTGAATATGCACAGGAAGTTAAGCAGTGGTATAAGACTCAAATATGGCTTTTCATAATGGAGTCAGACTTCTAAGTTTGAGAAATTCAGAAAATATTAGAGAGATTTGGTTTTTACTTCAGAGAAGGAATTCCATTCATAATAGCAAACCTTAGAAGTTTTTTTTAAAGGAAATTAGACCGAAATATTTTTGAAATATTTCCTGCCAGAAAGAGCAAATACTGTACGTGTATATGAATACTTTATGTGTATAAATACCTATGTGTACATGGAATTCTACACGTGTTATTTCATACTAAAAATAGAAATTTTCTGAAAGTGTGAGCTGAATGGGTTGGATTTTTGGAGGTGGAGATATTTGTGGGTTTCTTTACTTATTTTATTTTTCAAATGACAAAACCAGTGGTGTCATGCAGGCCTGATACTTTACCTTCTTCTTTTGTCCCAGGATTCCTGTAAGATGCCAGATGAAAATGCAGCTTATCTTTGTCAAAGCTCATTACCTTTAGAAAAGGACCTAAGAGGGGAGTTGGAAAGTTTCCATATTTAAAAGTTTGTAGACTTCTACATTCTCAAGAAGCCCTGTCCCTTGAGAAGAGGCTTGTGTAGTAGATGTGAACAGAAAATGTTTGATGTCTGCACCCTTTTGCAGTTGGAATACTGCAGAAATTTTAATAGGTCTTTCATTCTACATAGACTTTCAAATGCTCTGGGAGTGCAGGACAATCTTATTATTAAGAGCTGCATTTTGCTCGAGGGATTTGGGAATTCTTAGCCTTCCATCTCCTGAGTATAGTGTAATTCTCATTAGAATTTAAACAAAAGGTGAAAGTGTGTCTCTTTTATGTCCTGCAAATGCTGATGTGTGATTGAAGAGGTGTCAGCTATTTCTGAAGACTTGGCCACAAAGCAAGAAATGTACATAACACAAGAGTAGAGAAATTCTTGAAAATTAAAAATATCCTAACATGTGCTAACATCATGCAAAGAAATGCTTAAAAATTCTACCTGATTTGACCAGAGATGTAGCTGTTAAACATTTGCTTTATTTTTTTCCCAGTTAATTCTTGCTATGAGCACATAAGAACTCTTTAAATAAATACACAAACTCTTCAACTTAATTGAAGGGGCATTAAGATTTAGCAAGTCTCAAGAAGTCTGGGCCAGCTCTATGATTGTGATTGATGAATTTATAGAACACACTATCATTCTGTTTTAATTTTCCCATTTGTTAGTCACAAATTATATTGTGCTAAAATACTGTGAATTGTAACTTTCTTGAAAATGTGAGAATAAATATAAAAATGATCAGACCCGACCCTCGCATTTAAAAAGGGGTGAATAATCCCTGATGAATTATTAATTCAAATAGGATTGTCTTATTCCTTTGGGCATTACCACCTCTCTGGAGGGCAACTTCAGTTTTGCATTTCTTAAGAGTTACACAGGAGTACAATAAAACTAAGAAGATCGGCTCAGTTGGTGTTTTTCTGTGCTTGCACAAAATTCTGATGTTTTCACCTCATAAAACTTCTTGTGCTTTGTCTGTGAGGTTTTTTCCTACATAAAAATTTAAAGAAAACCTCCAGCAAAAGTTTTCTACTAGATTGAATATTCTCCACATAGGCAAGTTTCATCTAATTTGCTATAGGCATCATAGTTCAGATGACCTTTAGACTTAAAGTATTCTAAAATGCTCATACAGGAAGTTTTGCCATAGCACTTCCCCACCTTTCAGATAGAACATTTCCATTTTATTTTACCCATATTTGCAGATATTTTGTCCTAAAGCTGTGTTGTTGCAAAAAAGGGTAGTTTGGTTTCTTTTCACTTTTGGTAAGAGATACCAGCAAAAAAAAACCCAAAAGCTGGATTAAGACTGAAATTTTCTTTTCAAAATGTCATTAATATATTTATTAATCCCAATAGATGGCTGCCATTTCCTCTGCTGACAGTTGACTTACTTTCCTTATTATAGGGATCACACCAAATGGGTGATTTAATTCCAAACACTTCCAGTCTCTCTCGATCTCTAATGTTTTGGCTCTACATAATTACATCAGGGCATGTAAGAGTATGTGAGCGTATAAAACCTGCTGAGATGATATTGGAGGCATGCAGAAAGCCAGGCAGGGTATTACCTCCTAGAGCCCTTGCCAGCTGAGTTGAGAGTGGTTCCTGGTGCATGCTGTGCCACAGAATGTGTCTGGACATTGCTTAGGTGTCTTGGGGACAGCTGTAATGAGCACAACATGGATGAAAGCAGAGTGTGTTCAGGATTGATCTGTGTTTAATTTTCAAACATGTACATCATACTCTCTGTGAAGAATAAAGCACACTCTATCCTAAAAGTCCCATGGTTACACATCAATAAGCATCCTGTGTCAAGAATAAGCACCAAGAGGAAATATTATTCTAGAGAAAATAAATTTTATTTATAGTAATAGATACATAACAGTTACAAATAAATTAACCTTGAAAATTGGAAAGCAAAATCAATAAGTTTAGTAAGTTCTTCAGACATTGAACTAACAGCAGTAGGGAAAATATAATTTCTGTGAATATATTTAAAATATTATGAAATATGCCATGATTGTGAACTATGAATGATGCTTTTATGAAAAATAAATATGACATGGACAGGACCAGACTTCCTTTAACATCAGTAGGTTTTATTGAAATTATAATAATTCACTGCAGTGTTTACATGTACTCATAAGAGTAAAGCAGTGCAAATCCATTTTTCTGCTTGAACTTGTGTATGTTTGTCAATAATAGGATGCACTTAATTAATTCAGCTCTTCATGTCATCTCTATACTGATAAGAAAATATTAAGATAAATACAACTGAATTCATCAAATTCTTGTGTCTGCATGAGCTCTACAATACTATATTTTCAAGAGCTTTAAATGTTTTAATATGAAACAGAAGAAATTGTCTTCTTTATTGCTTGAAGATAGTTATTTAAAGCTTACAGATTTCTGAGATACTAAATATGCTTTTCCCTATTGCTCGCTGTTCATAAACAACATTTAGGTGATATTTTGACAATCAGACAAATTTTAAGATTGTGCTGGGCCTACTTAAATGGGTGGGAGTTATTTATATGCAGATATCAATTGTATAAATTTTCATCTGTGTTTATACTTACACATGTATTTATATTTGTATCTACATGCATATATGCCCAAAGAGATCATCTAATAACGTTTGTGTATTTATGTCTATGAACAGGAACACATTTTTAGCTGAGTCTCTTGTTTTGGAGTCTACAAAGGACTAACTCTGGTGGGCTCAGATACTTTGAGTATCTCAAATTTTGAAACTAGTATGTACCCATACTTTTGACATTTTACTTCCTTCATGTTTTAAACCCCAGGAATATTTCAGATTCAGTGTGAAAAATGTCTTTGTGGCTTACTGCAGAAAAGAAGTCCTGACCCTTAGGGACAATCTGTACAGTTGGCCAGTGCTCACTCTGTGCAGGAACCCATGGTTTACTTATGCCTGGGATTTTCAGTTCACTGTATCCAAATAACACACAGCCTGTGCTGCTCTCATCAGGATAGTGGGGTTCAGCACAGTGCCGATAAAAGTGTTAGATCGTTGGACAGGTCTTTAGAGGTACTTGTAGTACATCACGTGCTGAAATCGTTTTGGAGGACTTTTCTAGGCAAAGAGTGGCTTATTCAGGATGGTTTCTGTTCATTTAGCTTTCTGGAGCTGTAACAGTTATCAGCCCCTCACATTCAGTAAACTTCCTAAAGTGAAACCAAAAGAAAACAATCTCTAGCAAGGTGTATTGCAAAGTTTTTAACATGAATTGTGTAAAATGAGAAGGGGGAATGGGAGGGAAGGGAGGGGAAAGAGGACTAGGAAATTTTGGCTGTTGCCAAAGAGGTCATTGGTAACAGTTGGAACTGGAAACAGTTTGGAATGACTGTTTTGCTGCAATAGTCTCCTGCCCTTCTCCCCTGTCACTAGATGACACAAGGAAAAACGACGCACCACAGCTTTGGTCACGATGAAGAGACTAATTTATTTTCTCTGACTCCAATCTTTTATAGTTCTCAAAAAGTGTCAGTGGATTGGAGGGTGAACGTGCCACCTCTCCAACGACACTGGACAAACTACTTGTACATCAAATTTCTCCACCTCTATGAAAGAATGCAAAACAATAGGTTGTTTACAGAAAGTTGTGTGGGAAAGTTCTCTACAAGAATGTAAACTCAGAAGGCTTTAGAAAACTCTTGATAATCAGGGCGACACTCCCCAGTTTTCATTGCTATGTCTTCCATGGGTGTGCACGACGTCATCCTTGACAAGACACTTTGCACTATTCCTTCTTCTTTCCTCATCAGCCTAAGTTTCCCATATCCCTTTTTAAAGACTTGTGGTTTCTCCCTCTTGTGCTTTCTGCAACCTCAGCTCATACTTCTGTAGTACTGTGTAATGGTGCTGTGGAGAGCTGAGCTGAGATAGTTTTAAGCAACTCAACATAAATTTCAGGGAACAAAATGATGCTTTTCTTCAAACTAAAATCAGTTTAACACATACTTTGCAATTTACTTCATTCTCTCTTCTTTACCGTTATCCTCCAGTGCTAAGCTCTTTTTTCATTAGCCTTGGTTAGGTTTGCAGGAGCCTTTCTGATTTTCTTAACAAATAACTGCCTTAATTTCATTTTTTTTACAAGAGAGAGCTATTTTGCTGGTTCAAAATTTCTCACATTGTCTTTATCTTCACATCTTCTCACTTCTGTGATATATCTGTCCGTCCACCCTGAATTTTAAAAAAGAGATGAATTTCAAAGTGCTGATTTGTATGAGAATTTGAAAGTGAGCAATACAGTATAAAGGCTCAAACTTACATGTGTTGCCATAGACTTTGATGGAAATGCTAAAATGCTGTAAACTTAATAAGTCTTTGCCTAGAATAAGATTCATCTATATAAAACTTAAAATATTTTTTTAAATATGTGCAGCTGTTGAACTAGAAGGACGTGCGAATCCATAACTAGATGATTCCTTCTCTGAGTTGTTAAAGCCCAGGACTGTTCCCAAGGAAAGATTGGTGTTCTCTCCATCCCACTGGCAGCCAGCAGCCATCAGTCTGGCTTTCAAAGGTTTCTCTGTATTTCTTTGCAGTCTGTGGCATAAGCATCAAACACCCCTGTTGTTGATCCGTGTGAGGAAACAGAAACCCCTTTTCATTTTAGTGCAGTTGTTAAGATGGAGAATGAGAAACACAATAGCAAGATGTTAATAGAACTCTTAAATCCTCTTTCTCTTCCGCATGACTTCCAGCATACCAATGTAACAACAATAATTAAGAAGAAAAGTAATTTTGTTCTAATTTTTTTTAATATATGAATCTTTTGCTTGCAGTGATTAACTGGAAAAGTCTTCATCATTTCATGCTAAATAGTAAAAGAAATATTTTCCAGCTGCTGTCTTGTCTCATGCTACTGAGCTACTTCTGAAATAAGGTGTGGTCCTGAAGCTTTGCTTTATTGCAGTGATTGAGTGCAAGACATGCACAAAACAGCTGCCAAAGCTGAATAATTAAATTATGGTTCTTTCTGTTCTTTATTAATTAGGTGAGCTTGGGATAATTCTTAGGACCGGGTAACTTCTGTCCGGATTTGCTTTCTTTTTAAGACACCAGAGATAGAGATAAAATAATTTAGATTAAAGTCTTAAGAAGTCTTAAGATTTGTCTTTATAAGAGGCCCATTAAAACAATTAACAGTCAATATGCCAGATATTTGTTACATGGATAAGCCAAACCAATCTGAAAATAAAACATAGCCTGACATGTTTTGAACTTTTTTACCTATTGTAGAGGGACTTTTTACATTTAGGAGGCAATAGAGAGATTTAGATAGGTTTTTTCCTAATTTCCATGAAAATTGTGTAAGATGAGTTATAGTAATTGTATTTCTTTTTTTTTTGTTTTGTTTTTTTTTTTTGTTTTTTTTTTTTGTTTTTTTTTTTTTTTTTTTTTTTTTTTTTTTTGTTTTTTGTTTTTTGTTTTTGTTTTTTTGTTTTTTTTTTTGGTATATTATAATTCCTGGGGTTTAAGCACACATTTTAAGTGATTGAATAAACTCAGTGAAGAATTGATTCATACAAAGAAAGAAATCAGTGTTTTTAAAAATATTAGAGATCATTAAAATTACAGATCAGTGTTAGCATTGTAAATGATCCAAATTTTGGATCATACTTTCATAATTTATATAAGAAAATTTATTTTTCCTGTGTTACACAGTATTTTAATACCCGTAGAAGTATCCTAAAATCTTCTTATATTTTAGTTTTTACATGTGGATAAAAGAGTAAATAAAAAGCTGTATACGGCTCTCTGCTGTTTCATTTTAAGGAAAGTTATGCAAAATGTTGGCATTTTTCTATTCCAGCAAGATTCTTAAAATACATTATTATTTGGGAATTTGTTATTGCTTAGAATTTAGTTAGAGTGACTTTGTGTGATGTATTTCTTGTGATACACTTTTTTTTTTTTTTTTTTTTTTTTTTTTTTTTTTGTGAAGATAAGCCTTGAAGTATGCACACTTCAGCCACTCTCATAGATCACCAAGAAGCTACCCTCTTGAGTTTTTATTCCATTGTGGTGTCATATCCCTAAAATTTTATTCCTTTTTGTAACAACTGATTGCAGCATTGCTAAACAAGGTTTTATTTGTTGGTTGTAATGGATAGAAGACAGAAGAAATGTAACAAATGCACACACATTTTTTGGGGACAAATTCTACTAAATGTTTGCCTCTTGCTTTGTAGAAAATAATTTTCTCAAGGGCTTTTGAAGATTTGTTGGAGTTGAAGGACTGGCATATTTTCTATATTCTGTTATGAGAGTACAAGTGGTTCATTGCATCCCAGCACCTACATGGGTATGAATTCAGAATGCCAATTTCTTGTGACTGCAAAGGAAATTTATGTCCAAATTGTTTAACTAGGCTCCTATACTCTACTTTTTGCACTATTTACAATCTAAATAATATGTGATCAGTTTAGACAATTTAAAAAAAAAATTATTTTTATATTCTTTCATCAACTAAAGAAAGTAATGCTGAATAAATTATAATAAACATACTTTGCTGCTTTAATTAAACTGATCAGATAGTGTGATATAGAGGTTAATTAGCTGCAAACAAATTAATTTCATTTTCCCACCTGGAAATCAGCTTTCTAATCTCTTGCATTTTGCCTTATAAAAAGAATTTGCTTATTCTTTGAGGAAGCTATTGTGATGAGAAAATTAACAGTTTCCTGGACCTTTTGGAAGAATTTATTTGCCAAAATTGAAATGGATTTAAAAGAATTTAAAATATTTTTGTTTCTCAGGGTTATCTCTGTCTTCCTTGTTTTTGCCTTAGAGCACTGGAGGAAGAATAGAGAGGATGGTTATTCGTATCTTATCTCTTTATATACGTAGCTGGTTCTCTAAATTAAATTTAAAGCTGGTTCTTTAAGTTTGTTAACTCCAGTAGAGTCTTCTTATGATTTTCTTTCTTGGTCATTCGTCACACATGCAAGTATATAAAATCATAGGTTTTACTCTGGATCAAAATACCGTTCTTGAGAATAATTTTTTAGCTTGAATAATTAAAACAAGTCAGTCTGTGATATCGGCAACTATACCAGAGAATAATATCAATGTGGTTTTGCAACTTTAAATTTTCAGTCACTAATTTTTCATTCCTGCTTGAAGTATTTGGCCTTTGATGCTTTGCAACCAAAAAAATGCTTAATTGTTTGCCACATTTAATTTATTTAGCTTACCAGTTGCACTAAAAAATTGACATACATTAAAAAAATCCCCAAAATGAAAAACAATTCATTAAAAAAATAGACTATACTTACCAGTAGGCACATTGCCATAGTTCCATTGTTATATTAACAATTGTCTGCATGTCCAACAAAGATTGGTGTTTGACTGCAGGCCATTGAGCCAGAGGATGTCTTTATGCAGAAGTTATTTGTGGAGTATATTGTATTCTTTCAGAAGAACAGACATCTCTGCAGATTTTGATTTGGGTGTGTGTTTCTATGACTTATATTTCTAATCTTTTGGGCTCTATTACATTTAACCTTACACATTTCAACTACTTTTGACTTTTAATTCTATGACAAAGTGCAATTAGTACTTGAAATGTATTTTTAGCTTTTTTTCATGAAGTTAAGTATCGTCCTGGCAGCTTAAGTAGTCCAACAGCAGTTTCTAACAGTTATTCTTACAGTGAAAAATACCTTGAAATTGTGGAATTTTTTTTTACATGGGGAAGTTTTGCCTATTTTTTTACAGTTTATATGATGAATTCTAGAGATCTGAAGACATAAGTACTCTTTCTAATGTTTGCTATCCTTCTTTTTGAGGTTATGCAGGTAACCTTAATACTCTTCACTGCTTCCCATTTTTCAAAGTAAATGTATAATGTTGCATAATATGTACACTGAGGCAAAGGAAAAAAAAAAAAAACCTACTTCTTGTGTCCTGTGAAAACTAGAAGGGTTTCCTCCTGAGATTTGAATATGATATAAAAAACTTCTTGCTCAGCTTTACTAATTATAATTTGCACAAGACAAATTAAATCAAGTGTGGTTAAATTCAGCACATAATCAGATATTGTCACAGTGAGCAGAAGGGCACAAGGAAATGTGTCACTGTGAAGGTCAGGCCATTGAGTGGACCCAGGAGCAGATGGGTGACATCTCCACCGTTGCTCACAGAGGGAGCTGAGACCTGCCCTGGTCACAATGCTGCTGGGTTGGCAGAGCCCAGCCTAGGGTATGTGGGATGTGAGATACCTAAAGAATATTTATGGTGGAATCTCAGATATTTCCAAAGTTTTGGCTTCTTCCAAGTTTAGACTTCAATAAACTCTTTCAAGATCTCAGTTTTTAACTCAGATGCCTAAAATCTGACCACCATCAACTCTGCCATCTGTGGATCCAATCTCAGATCAAAAATCCTCAGAATCTATGTCAAGGGCTTGAAAGAATATCTTTCCTATAGTGTATTTTTAACTGGATTCTGTATGTGTGCATTACATTTACCTAACATCTTTTTAAATGAGGCTTGTATGTTTTAGTCCTGCTGTTGAGCATGCAGGTGATTGATAAATTACTCATTTTATCTATCACTCTGATACATCTCTGAATGGTCAAGTGACCCCCTCATGAAAATTGTTGGCAAATTTTGAAGGTTTCAGGATTGATCATTTCAGTGAGGGAATTACCTGTAAATGAATGCTGAAAAAGTCGATCTTTCTCACCATTTAAAAGAAAAAATATTCTATGACAAAGAGTGTGCAGCACCTTTAATTCTCCTTTATGTTATTTCCTGTAATCTTCGCCTTCATCTTTTCATTTCAATTATTATTCTCAGTGGAATCTTGAGAAAAGCCCTTTACACAAATCTGATGAAAAAGGCTTATCGTAAATTATAGTGCAGACCTGGAGGGTTGTAATTAGTGTATGAAATTTAATATTCTGACAAAGCAGTTATTTAATCAAATTAAGTTTGGGGGGAAAATGTCTAACCCAAGTGGCTCATTTGTCCATATTTTGGGTAATATAGTGACATATTATCTGATAGAATATTATTTCACTGTTTTATTTTTTATTTTAATAATTTGATTTTTAAAATATCTTGATTCTATATGCAATTTTCATATTTTAAATGTGCATTCTAACCAATTTTTCCAGCCCATGTTTAGTCACTGTAATTGCATGCATACACTGTAATTATAATTGCAACTGGTTTACTATATTGCCTGAAATTTTATTCACTTTAAGGACAAGTGATAAATCAGTATTCTTACACATGGATACTGAAGGGAAGAAAGAAGATATTAGCAGCTAAGCCCCTTATTTTTTATGTGCCATTTCCCTTATGTAAAATCACAACGCTGTAACAACAGAGATAGTAGTAGTTTACATTCTTTCTTTTTTTTTTTTCCTGTTTGCAGCCTTTTATTCTCTGATGTTATCCTCTTTAATAACAGATGTAATTTTTAATGTGTGGTAGGCCATATTTTCCTTTCTTTTCTGAGGAGTCTATTGTGCCTTAAACTGCATGTCAGACTGTATAAAAGATTAAACTAAAACTGCCTGTATTATTTGTCATAGAATATGTTAAGATGGGTTTCCTTAATTACCCCAAAGGTATTAGAGTGAACTTTTTTAATACAGTTCTTTATCTAAGGGGATACAAGGAATATTTATTTTTTATTAAAATGGCTCTTTTACCAACACTTAATGAAATGCTTTTTTCGCATTTGTAGGCATTTGCATTAATTTCCTTTGGTCTGCCTAAAGAGTGAAATGGACCAGTATTAATTTTTTTTTGCCTCATACTAAGCAAAAGGACTCCCAGTTTTTTCACTAATATGAATATATTTTCCAAGTGTGTGGGACTAATATGATTTTAAAATGTTGACCAAATTTCTATCTGTAATTCTAAGACCTTTTGTTTTAAATTGATGAGTCAAGATCAGACTTTTATTTGCTGTATGGTTTGGTTTCTCCCTGATTTTGATTTCTTTCTCTACCTCTTACCTGCAAACTAAAAGAATCCTCACTACTCGCAGATTTTCTGCAATACAGAGCAGCTTTTTTACATTGACTCACTTTGGGTGCTTAAAAACTTCTTGGGTAAAATACTTAGAAGTCATAGGAGGTATCCCGTTTTAAAACAAAATAAAAAAAAAAAAAACATATTTGGCTGTAATTTCAGATTTTAAAACATGTACTTATAATTCTGCAGTAATATATATTTACAATATAACCTGCTACAATAATTTTGCTTTAAGGGGTTTACTGGAGAAAATCTTGGAGTTGTGGAAACCTTTAACTGATGTTCTTCTATTTTATTTTCAGAGGGAGTTAATTGTTTTCTAGTGTCCCTGTAATGGCTAAAAGTGCAATTTTTTTTTTTACTTTAACATTTTACCTAAAATTGTGGAAACACAGCTTTTAAGGAAAAGAACGATAACTGCAATATCTTTCAAAATGAATACATTATATTAATTTCTTACAATATGAAAAGCTGCAGAAAACTTTTTTTCTGCACCCAACTTTTTTTTTTATTAATATATATAAAATCTATTTCTTTTCTTGTAGTTCATTATAGAGTCTCATAAGGTTCTATAATTAATTTCAGGCCAATCTCCCCTGTAGGCCTAACACCATTTTAAGCCGCATCACAGGATCTGGGTCCCATAGGTCTCTAGGAAGCCCACAGTCAGATCTGAGGTTTTATATAATTTTAACCACAGCTTCAGTGAAAGCAGCATTTCTGAATAGACTGCATTGGATGTCTGTTGAAAAAGACTTCAAAAATGAATCTTTAGACTAGTTGGTGGAGCACATACTGCATGAAAAGTTCTTGGAATTCTAGCATAAGATTTGGAGAGGAAGTGTTCCTGTAGCACTACATGGCAGCAGCAGTGACCAGGAGATTTCATTCTGGCACTTTGTAAGGAAGGATGTAGATTTCCTCCAGCAAAATGACACAGATATACAAGTTTGCTGTACATAATTATCTGTAGTGTCTGTATGTCTTGTCCATATCCCTTGTTGTTCTTGAAAGAACTTGATTGAAAAAAGTGTTGTTTCCTAGATGAGAAGCCAACCACAGCTTCATTCATGTAATCTTGAGCTGACTTTAGATTCAACATGTGTTGAATCAATAGACTGTGTCTGTTAACTTGCTCTGTAGAGAAAGAAAATATGCATATAAGTCAGTGTTGGTGTGAGCTCAAATTTTATCGGCAGATTTTCTGAAAGCCAGTGTTTTCCCATGCTCTTCTCTAGACACAGAGATTACAGAGACCATCAACTTCAGATCTTGTGTGGTGAAATTTAAGAATTTGTTAATAGTACCCAATACTTAATGTTTCCCATTGGAATTGTTTTATACCCTGAGCATGGAAAACAGAGAACTATTGAAATGAAAAGCCATGTAAAGACAGTGGAATAATCTCACTTCAGTAGATAATACTATCAATGAAAGTGTGGAAGAAAAATTAGGATTAGGAAAAAAAATAATAAGAGTTAAAAATAAAACATTTATGATCTGGTCCTTAATGTAATTTTTATATGGCTTTCCTGATGTCTTTTGCAGATACTAAAAATTTTTGCTTTGAAAGAGGAAATAAAGATGGTGAAAACCATAAAATCATATATTGATACTACACTACAGCTTTGCCTTTATGCATAAGGTCTTCCAAATTCATTCTTTTATAAGTTCAGCTTCAGGACTGCCTCACCAAATCCCTTCATTGGTGTACAGAAGTAATAGTGAGTCTTCACCCTCTCTTTTGCACAGAATTACTGGAAAAAAAAACCCAAAAATATCTAGGATATTTACACTGTACCTTCAGTTTGCTGACCAAGTTTGCAGCTTTACTTGGTGGCAAAAGTGTACAGCAGTGGGAAGATTCAAATTCTTTGTGTCAAGAAGTTAATAAATAACTAAACTACTTGCTTGAGAGCCAGCAACAAAGCAATTTGTTCTTGCCAACTAGAAGTGGTTAAATGATGAAAAATTGTCCTCTAAAGATCTGAGTGATCCATGAATCTAATTTGTGAACCATATAGCATTCAGTGCATTGTAGCACTGGGTATCTCATATTTTCTATATTAAGAGTAGTGAGATATGTCCAATGTCGGTGTCAGTTTATTCATTATATAGGTAATATCTCCAGGCAGGGTAATGGACAACAAGATATTAATAACCTGGCAAAAAATATCAAAGTCATTTGGACAGAGAGTGTTTATTTTCATTAGCTTATAAATATATCATGTTCCTGAAATGTTATTCTAAAAGGTGATTTAAAAAATACTGTTTAGTCCAGTAAAGATAAATAGTAAAGCTATGGCAGCTTTGAAAAAATTAAGCAAATAAATAAAAATATAAAAGACAAGGAAAATATAGTTGTGAAAATAAAGAGTCATTTTGTTTATGTAGATAAACAGAGTTGTGTCTGTTGATGACAGTGTTAAAAATCCTATACAATAATGATTTGATAGCAGGATAAACAAGAGCAATGGAGAGGGGCTCAGGAAATAAACTCATATCTAGATGAGAGTTAGTACAAGAGAGGGCCTAATAGAAATTGTGTTTTATGAAAATATTCCTTTTAAGAACAAAAATATTTTATGAAAATATTCCCTTTAAGAACAAAAGTAGTAAAGAAAACCAATATAGCCAGTTAATAATGTATGTATTGCTTTTCCTGCTCTCATTTTTCCTGAAAGAAACCTTCTAAGGATGAGATTGCAAGGAAACTGCTCTAATACAACCTGACATAGAGTTGCAGTGAACAAAGTGTCCAAATTTTTTTTTTTTTTTTTTTTTTTTTTTTTTTTTTTTTTAAGTGAACAGATCACCTTGTGATGAAAACATTTGTGCTAACATTTCTGGCTAGTACCACTCAGAGCTGCATCCTTTGCAGTTTCAAATGTTGCTTGCTAAAGAATCACAGGGGCTTTTGAACCAATCACATAATTTACAGAACAGGTATTTTGATCATAGGAAGAAAAGGAACCAAAGAAAATAGAACCTTTGCCTTTTCTGACTTACTCAAAGGCTTCCACAAGCATTATATGGTCTTTTCCTTGCAGCAATCAAGTGAATAAGCAATTAGCATCAGTCTTTAATGATGAAAATAATTTCCTCCTGTGCCTGTAATACCTTGAGGTCTGGCTTTGATATCCTGATAGAGATACACAACCAACTGACCTACGGATAGAAGATTGTCTTGATGGAAAAGTGGAAAAGTTCATTTTGAGGGAAAAAGGATAAATTCATGTTAATAGCACTTACCTCAAAATGATATTTGGCTCATCTGTAATATAGTTCATGTTTGACTCTCTAAAAGGTCACAAAGGAGAATAAATTAAGTCATTATTTATGGAGTGAGTAAAATTATAATTTTTAAAGATGAACTGCATAACCTTTTAATACACGTCATACTTTTTTAGTGAAAGTAAAAATTATTGTTGGCTTATCCACTTGAAAAATGATTACTAAAAGCACGCTTTCCTGTTGGTATTTATGAAAGAAAGCACTTTGTTGTGTTCAACTTTTTATTTAGATACATAAAAGGTATTACCATAAACAGATCTGAAAAAAATAAATTGAGGTAATTTTTGGAGGTCAACAGCAGTCACCTATTTTAAACACACTGCTGGATATCAAGAAATATAACTTCTCATTTTCTTTTGTTATTCAAAATCAGTAATCAAAAAGGCTATGTTCATACATGTGTCTATTTCATACAGAAATGCACTTAAAACTGATTTTATTCAAAAATCTTCAGGCACATTGTAGCAATGTATTTGGTAGAAAGCTACTCCTGTGACCCTAAATCTTTAAGGCTTTTAAATGGTTCAGTAATATTTAAATAAGAAAAAAAAAAAAAAACCAGAAACCTGTATTCAATAGGACATACTACAATTTTCAGCAAGCTATACTGAATGGAATTTCTGATTTATTTTAGAAAGGGAATGAGCAATCTTCTCCTTCTATGCTTTGCTTGAATTACATGGTACAGTGTTTCCAGAGAGTTGCCAGGATGTGCTGTACACTCCAACAGCCAGACTCTCCTGTGATGTATTTTCACAGATTTTATTTTTGCAGTGGGAGGTGAATAAAACAATAAACATGTGTACAGCAAATACTTACCCCACTTAGCAAAGCCCGTGCCTCGCTGTATCTGCTGCCTGCTGAATGTCATGGTGAATAAATCCCCTAATTGCACAGTGAAAGTCACATGTCTGTGACAGAAACAGCTTATGGGAGTCTTTTATGAGCTCTGGAGTTTGTCCAATGTTATCTGTACTTTTCTAGCTGTGTTTTGAGTGACTTATGCAGCCTCCCACAGAAGAAGCATTAAATGAATGAAGTTAAGCACAAGCATGGGAAATTGTGCATGCAACAGAGAGCAAGCAAAGATCAGAGTCTGCCATCTTTCAAAGAGAATACATAAAGAACTGGTGATTTAGTTCAAAATGTATCTTGCAATAGTAGAGATTACTACTACACGGATTTATTCTCTACTTTCAAACTAACAGAATTACTTTTCTTTCTCTTTCAGAATAATGATATAATCTATTACAATGCAAAAGACGATCAGAATGATGTAAGTAGTATATTTCATTTAATTTCATGCCTGTAATCTCAGAAAATTAGGGGAATGAAAATATTAATGAAACTCTAAGACTATCATTTAAAGATTGGGCAGAAGCAAAAAGCAAGAAAGTTAAAAATGTCTTTAAAAGTTTCCTCCAGAGCCAGACAATATTTTATGTTTTAATTCTCAAAGTCTGTCTCCTTTCATACTGTTTAAATTACTGGTCAGGCAGAAAATGTGCTGGGGCAATGAAGATCCTGACAGCAAAATAATTCACTTTTTGAAATGTAATCAAATCATAATTATGGGATTGAAGAATCAAAATGATAAATGTAAAAAATTCCATTCACTCGGAAGGAACCATTTCCTGGCCTTATTTTCCAAGATCATATGATGTTGTTCTGTATTCTTTGTAATAAAAATTTCTACATGAGGACAAAGAAGATGTGAAATGTTACTGAATAATTATTTTCATTCACTTTGTGATCATTTATGTGACTATGTGTAATAAGATTTGGGAAAATTGAAAATCCCAATCACAAGATTTAGCCTAAATGTATGATACTTCAATTCATGGTTTTCTAGGACTTGAAGTCTCCTATCTGCCATTAACTGTCAAAAATCTTAATGTGTTCTGGAGACAATACAAGTTATCCTCACTTTCACTGGAGATAATACAACTGCTTGTCTTCATTATAGATTTAATTTATAAGACCATAGAAAAATGTTGTAAATGTATTAATCAGAATTGCCAGCATGCTTCATTTGCAATTTTTAATCAAGTATACTTTAGAGATTGATGGCATCCTATTTAATGGATGCTTCTGCTGTAAGGCAATTAAAGAAGGTACATAGATCATGTCAAGCAGAACTATGTTATATGGTTATAGAGAGTTATGAGTACTTTGTTTCAGATACCACAAACTACTGTCCTGAGTTTTAAAGTTTGCATGATTTAAGGAAAATTCAAGAGAAGTAACCTATTTTTGAAATCTATTATTCTGTTCCCATTAAATTCACTGGATGGCAGGTGCTAATCTTCTCTGGAAACAGAATTACAAAGTTTAAATATTGGATTTTTAATCTAAATGTACCAGATAGTAATGGTAGATTGTGGTGTGAAGTAAAAACTGTGGTGTATGTGTTATGATTAAGTAATACTGAGAAAGGTCTTCAGATTGCGACTTCTACAACCAAAATACAAATCTGTTAGGGAAGGCAGGAAAGGAAATACTATTTCAGAGTTTAGTGTTTGTTTTTTTTTTTTTTTTTGTTTTTTTTTTTTTTTTTTTTTGTGTTTTTTGTTTTTTTTTGTTTTGGTTTTTTTTTTTTTTTTTTTGTTTTTTGTTTTTTTTTTTTTTTTTTGTTTGTTTTTTTTCTTCAGGACATTTATTTCCCTTCAAGAAAAAAGTATACACACACACACTAAAACAATGTTTCTTAGACCAGATATACGGTTTTACTTCTGTTTCAGTTTTATTTCTTCATTATGTCTTTTTGAACATTCATTAGAATTAATTTTATTATATTGTTTATTGTTGAGAAGTGATAAGGATACAATGGTCAGTGATCTGATAGTGTTTTTTTTTTTTTTGAGAAGACCTTCACCTATCTCAACTATGTATGTAAACACCACAGATTCTTCCCTTCTCCTGCCTGAAAAAGATGCTTGAGACAGCTTTTTTCCTTTAAATATTTAGAAATTTTAATAGAATCATCTCTGAAGCACTGGTTAGTAAAACTGTGTTTGCAATCCATTCATTTCTGTCTCTAACAAGTCCACACTTTTTTTCCTCTTCCATGCTGTGAGCCTTCATTTATTCAAAGGAAATGATATTTATCTTTGAGTACAATCAAGAACACTTAGTAGCAGATATTAATTTATTAAAATTAGACATCTAAACTAATCACTGTGGGTATCTCTAGAGAGTTGTTCAGTTTGTTTTGAGACAGATGTCTAACGTTACCTGAACTGAATCAATTCTAGGTGTGTGTTTTTCTGTATACAGGTCCCTGTATAAGATCTTTTTAGATCTTAACTTTTGGATGCTGAAGAATTAGAAAAAATTATTCTCAAAGGTCTTGCCTGCCAGTTTTTATTTGTCTCCACTCATACTTTGAATATTACAGCCTTTTCAGAAGAGCAGTCCTCTTAAATTCTGTGTATGTTTCTATGCTGCAGGACAGCTTTCTTTCCTTCTTCCCATTCCCATACCACATTCAGGAGATCCTTCTCTCATTTTTCACCTGCTGTCTATATTGGCCTTTTCCAATCTAATGACTAGGCTTGTTTGTACTTAAAAAAAAATAAAGAAGCACATGAAGGCCAATCATTCTCTGGCCTTTGGATTTCTCAGTCTCTCAGATAAAATGATCAATTTGTAACCCTCTAGTCCATCAATCAGTAATAGACCTTTTGTCTTACAACAGCAATTATATTCTGCATGCTTATTTTTGCTTCCCCCTGTCCAGTGCTCTGTGTAATGTGTGAGCACTTGATGATAATTAATGAGTTTTATCCTCACAACAAGGTAGGAGGTATTATATTTCCAATTTTTATATCTTATAGGAAGATAATGGCCAAACTTGTAATTTAGTATAGGTCTCTGATGTTTTCATTCACTGTCCTTTTCCCAAGAACCCTTTCAGTTTGATATATTGCAGCCTGTTTGTGCACTTTAATTTGCAGGTGTCAACAGCTTGTATTTGGACAAATGCTGCAGTGCTTTTATTGGACAACTGAGTAGTCCCACATTAAGCTGCTTTTTCTCATTAGTTTTCATATTGTTTTGCCTGCTTTCCCATCTTGTCCTTTGTATCCCCATCTTATTGATAGTAATTTTGCTTCACTGCTCAATTCTTTCCTCTTCTTTATTTTGGTCTCCATTTTATTTCCCTGTCTTGTTTATTCCTAAAACTATATTTTTTTTTGTTTCCTTGTATTTAAGTAATCCATAACTTGACTGTAAACTGAATCGCTCAATTGCTTAATTTTCATATATCCTGAATTCCTTTCCTAATGTTTCTCTCATCTCCTCTTTACATCTTGCTCCTTTTCCAAATGTTTTAGTATAATTTCTTGTTGTGGTTTTATAAACTTGTTCCTGGACAAGGTACAACAGCCTAAGGAAATGATTTTTCCATGATTTAATGGGAAGAACTAAGTAAAACAAATAAAGAAATGTCTCTAACATGAAACCAGCCACACATCATTGGGAGTCTCCAGTTTCCCTGTAATCCCTGGGCTTTAATTGGGAGCAGCCAGTTGTATATCCTGGCAAGAGCTGTGTCCCTAGTTAGGACAAGTGATTTTTTAGACATTGCCTTAATGCAGTCATGACTAACAGAGCTGTGCTCCTTGTGCAATTATTGATCACATATTAAGTGATAGTGGCACTTTTTTTTTTTTTTTTTCCTTTTACTGAACTAATGTGAAGGCTGTAAAATTATGGGTCCCTTTGGACAGTAAGTATCTGCACAAAGTGGGAATTAAGAATGTGACTAGGAGTCAATGTGTGGGTTCTACTAGAGGCAAAAATCTGGAACATGACTATGGTTGATATTAAAACAAATACATTTTTAATTACTTTAAACCAAAGAAAGAAATCTTTTAAAACCAATAAGCTGTCTGTGCCATACGGTTAAGGAATTTTTTTCCTAATTCAGTGATGCCTTGTTATTTTGGAATAATTTGTGAAATATTAGCTCTCTTTGAGCTTAAACTGCAGCATAAATGCAGCTATCAAGTTGGGTCTATATAAATACTAGTAAAAAAATTATACCTACATCCAATTGAAAACTACTGTGAAAATATGAAAGGATAATTAGTTTTGAATGTAAATTCTTCAGAAAAATCATGGTGTGTTTTAACAAACATTTTAGAAAACAAAATAATTTCCACTACTCAACCTTGTTTTTTCTTTTTAAATATGAAGTGAAGAATAAATATTGGGCAGAAGTAAGCAGAGACCAGACTGGTTATCTAAGAGGCATGCTCCTTGTGGGTCTGCTTCTTCCCAAGAAGACACTTAGAGATTTAAAAGGCATTGGCAGTGGCTTTGGAAGTTTATTGAGTCTCTGCTTAGAGTCTTCCACAAGTCTTGCCTTTTCTACTGCTTTAGGGTATCAAGGTTGAAAAATCTGCTTATATGTGCACCTATGATTAATTTAGTAAAAAGAAGTCTGTTAATGAAATATCCCAGATTTACTTGTAAACAAGTCTGAACCTACCATGGATTTGATCAGAGAAAAGCTGGGGTTTTTTTTTTTGTTTCCCTCCAACCACAAGAAATCAGGAGTTTCCTAACTTTTCTCCTTATAAAATGCATTAAAAATGACACACAAATTTAATTTATACAAGTATGATGTTTTATGTATTTTATAGCTGGACATCAGAAAATAAAAGTGTCCTCTGTACGCCAGTGTTTCAGGAGCTCCGTGTTGGGTCAAGTGGAGCCCTTGAGGGGGAGATGGCACCTGAATATGGTCAGTTTGGAAGAGGATCAGGACTGAGGTGGGGCAGATGGGTGACTCCAGTGATCCAGTCTCAAAGGTGACAGGTATAAAAAGGCTTCTAGAGACTGAAAGGGTGATGCCAGACTTCTGCAAGTCCAGCAGCTGCCAGTTGTTGGATTGAAAAGTGTGACTGGCCCTGGCACTACAGAGAAAGCTGGGACAGGGACTGCTTTTACATCTCGTCCAAGAGATACAGATTTTCTCTGGCTTTTCAAGGTTTTTAAACCTGATTCTGATAAGATAAAAGCTTTAGAAAGCTCTCTTTTATCTGCATATATAAGAATAGTTCTGTCTCCGTGCTTTCACTGTGTCTGGATGCCAGCATGCAAATAAACAAATCAGTATCCTACCATCTGGATTTAGCTGACAGTGGACTTAATATCATCAGTTTTCTTCTGAGCTAAAGCTATTAATTTTCCAATATTTCATAGACTGTGAAGAATAGGCATTTCCAATAAGAAATTTGTCTCAAATAATTTAGGATGAGCTTAACTGCTAAGCTGTAGAGTATCTAGTGTCTTTTTGCAATAGGGCAGCACAGCAAGCATAACCAGCTAAATTCCTTAGCTCCCTTAGGTCTCTTATTCCCTCTGCTTTCATTGTATGACAACCAATATGGTTTGACATTACAGTCACAGCCATGATGTGTTGTATTTCTTTTCATCTTCTCTTTGTCCTTTACTGCTTAGATACTGAAGAAATTTTTTAAATTAGTCATAAAGAATTTCAGCTATTCTCATTTATGATGAGTAGATGGGCAAAGTCTATGTCATAGAGAGTGGAAAATCAAGTTAGATAGCACTAAACTGTGATTTGCACAGCCCTGCAAGAAGGTTCCAACAAGTAGGTGTTGTACATAACAGCATATCTCCTTAGAGCTTGTATTTATGATTGCTATTCTTCATGTGTGTAAGTTGCAGCAATTTCTAGATTTAATTTCTTCCCTGTCTGAACCTACTAAGGTTTTTAACCGGGCCAAGATATTGCATATGTCATATTAAAACTTATATATATTCACATACCTAGTTCTCATATTTTCTGTTTGTCATATCTCTTGATGGTATGTGGTAGAGTTAGGCATGTGAAAATTTTACTGGAAAACATAATTTTCTGCTTGTTCCAGACAAAGTTTTGTATGTTCTTGGAGTATGATGATACTAAAATGGGCTATGTGACTAAATTTGTAAATAGATTGAAATATTAATTGGGTGATGTTTGATGGAGGTATTTTGAATTTGAATTTTTTGAGAACTTGGGTTGCATCTGTGCCAGGTACTCTGATTCTTAGCAATGGATTCTATTGAGTTTTTGTTTGCTTTGGTTCCTCATTGTAATGGGTAGTACCTACACAGACAAATGCCTTATTATAGTCTTTTTTAAATATAGACAGAGGATACATTTTGACAGATTAGTTTGCTCTTAAATTGACCTAGACCATGAGAGGGAAAGAAATTTGTGCTAATATAAATTTTATCTTTCATAATGGAAGACTGTCAGAGTAGGACTTTTGATGGACCCATGTAAGTAACATTCTGATAACCTTAGAGAATTTTCATTAGAACACAAATTTCTAATCTGCAGTAAATGTCATATTTTTCAACTATATTTTCATTTTAATTACATAGATATGTATATATCTTGAAAACAAACTGATATCTTTTGCTACTGGAATGTATTGCTTGGAATTAATACTTAAAATCTATAATAAACCTAACATTTTATGAAATGAGGACAGAAAATTTGAAATATTCACATAGACTCCTTTACTCATTCCATTTTCCAAAAGAACTTCCTAGTTGTTGTACTTTATGGTTACGGAGATTATTCCAAGCATCTTTCCTGTGCTTCTCAAATATGCAACATATTAATAGATTTTATAACTTACTGTTTTCTAGATAGCATAGAACATACCTTGCTACATATGTTGAAATAGTTTAATTTGAATGAACATGTTTTAAAATGAATTGTCATGAAAAGGTAGATCCATATTTTATCCTTTTTTTTTATGTATCAATTTACTTGCACTACAGAGTGTTGTTTCTTGCGCACTGTGGTGTATAATAAAAATAGTATTTATGACCAAAATATACACTTCTTTCTGTAGTGAAGGTTCTGTTATAGAAATTAATTCTGTTACAAGACAATGCACAGGATTCTATCTTTCATATATGGGAAGGAGTGAGTAAACAGGAAAACCATACTTTTGTTTTTATCTTTCATCTTTTGTTCATCATTCTTTATGTACAAGAGGACTTACTAATTTTTAGTAATTTCATGGTATTTTGACCTCCGGATTTTTTAGGAAAATTTGAGTATTCTTGCTGAACTAATTTCTCTCTCACATCAGGAATTCTGTGTTATCTGACAGAATGATTTGGATGCCATTCATTCTTTAGAAATCATTGGAACTGATAGTGAGGGCATGATTGACTTTGTCTGCTTTAGTACCAAGACCTTTTTGCATTGTTTAAAGGGGAATGTGTTCCTTTTACCAAGTATCACTGGGAAACTTTCAGGTCTTTCCATTTCAAGGTCTTACAGGTAAGCTTGAGTACAGCCCACCCACAGGGGAAAAAAGGCATTCCTTTGAGCTTCCCGTTGCAACTGTAGTGATCTATTGCCACAGGAAGCAGAGGTTCTTACTTTTTTTTTTTTTTTCTTTTCTTTTTCTTTTTTTTCCTAGTATTATGATTAAAAAAGTAGGTGTCAGGTTTATATTCCTTTATTCAAATTTGCGCAAGTCTTCCTTTCTCCCACATGAATATGTGTTCAAGCTTGAAATGAAAAATACATGATAATGAAATAAATGACTGCCCCAAAGCTATCTCCTACCTATCTGTGAAACAGAGTTATGAAATAATAATGACAAGAGTGATAACTGTAGTTGCCAGTGTCCTAAAAAAGATGTTCTTAATGTGAAGAGTCCTACCTTAAAGGCAAATTTGCACAAAAGAGCAATGCTTGAAGTCTCCCCATGGAGGCTGAGTTTATGCCACATCAAAGATCAGAATTCAGCCCTAAAGCTGGTGATTCATCATTTTAATGGAAGATTTCTTGCTTCAGGATATTTCCTCCTGATATCAAATGCATGAGTGATAACAATTGCAGTGAATGCAGCTTAATTGTTTATTGGTAAATAAAAGCAGGACCAAAAGCTGAACTTATCACAGGATGTTTATAGAATTTGAGGCAGTGATTTTTAACACTTTGTTACCTGATTACAGATCCCAATGTTGTATGAGTGCTTTGAAATGTATGGGTCACATTGGGACTTTTAAGTTGTACAAAACAAAACAAATTACTCAATTGGATGTTTTTCTATGACTGATTGAAGGTGGAGGTAGGCTTTGAAAATTGCAAGTCAGATCAAGAATCCTGGAAAGGACCACTTACAATAATTTAATATTCAAAAGGGAGTTCTATGTGGTGTGTGGTGTAGTGTAGGTGATGAAATGCAGGTCCTGTTCCTGCCCTACTCCTGACTGCAAATGGGAACATTTCTGAATCAGCTGATGCAATCTGCAAAGAGCCAGATCACATTCCCTGGCCTTTCCAACATAGCCATTCTTACCATGTTCTGTCTTTTTTTTTTTTTGGCGAATAGGTGGGAAAAAAAAACAGGTTGAGGAAGAAAATAATATCTATTATCATCAACAGAGTTGAAATCTTCCCGAGGTTTTAGTATTGGTGTGTAAAACAGTATGTTAAAGGTATTGCAGCTCTCTTTATGGTGTGTATTGAAAATAAATTTTAATCCAGTGGGAAATCACATTGTTCAGATCTAAAAAATTTGGATTGCCAACTTCAGCTGACCTTTGACATAAGTATTTTCATTTACTTACTTTTTAAAAACTCTTTAAAAATCTACAGATTGAGCTGTCTTCTTCCTTTTGGCTGTACTTTCTTTTTCTTTCTTTTTTTGTTTGCTTTCTTCTGACATGCTTCTTTATTTGGGCAGATTATCTTTCTTAAACTTCCCTAAGTTCATGTGAATTATATTCTTCTACATTATTGCACTGTGTAGGATTTCACCATACTAGCATTTTTAAAAGTCATATAAATAGTCTTACACAGTGTTATGGCATTTTACTTAAATCATGGTATGGTATTTAGTCCGCAGGGAAAGTTTGTGGTTCATATATTAGTGCATGGTTTAGTGTTACCTACTGCCTTTGTCTACCTAGATACAGTTTTCATTTATTTAGTGAAAAGCTGAATTAAATTTTTGTGACCGTGAATTAGCCTGTGATGTTTATATAGTGTTTTAAGCCCCGTTAGTGGAGGAAAAAAATAGATTAAGAGGCTTTCTGGAGGTCATGTAGTCCAACCTTCTTCTCAAAGCAGGTTTGTGTTGTTATTTATGTTGTTATTGACATAGAAGATGGTAAAAATTAAGAAGAAGGAGCAATAACAAATTAGTATGCTGCAGGATGTACAAAATCTAGACCTAGCCAGTATGACTGAAGATAAGAATGAACTGTGAAACAGGATCAGTTGATGGCTTAGCAAAGCATGGCAAAGACAACTGCATCAGATGAAAAAATCTAATTAATTAAATGTTTACATTCAGTTGGTATTATAACTAATTCCCAATGAAGCATTAAGATGATTTAACAGTTCTCATTCTCCAGGGATATGATCTTTAATCAGATGTGGGGATAGTAAAAGGTAGGCAGGGTAATTTATTCCAATAAGAGAACAGTTCCTAGTTTGAAATTTAATTGGGTGATGTATGAAAAATCTAAATTCTCTAGAGCACATTTTGGTCTTGAAATTTAGATGACTAAGTATTTTACAGGACTTTGGTTAACAATGGATATTTTTATTTGATTTTATTACATATATTTGAGTACACTCATGGGATGTGGAAGAACAGTGAAGGAGGCTATGAAATTTAAAGGATATTGTTTGTTTGTTTGTTTAATAATTAACTGTTTGTTTGTTTTTTTTCTGAACTCTTAGTAGCATTTCAATCAGTTAAAGGGAGATTTGCTTTTCTTTTAATATGATCCTGTATTCCCACATTTGTCTAATGATATTATCCAGTCAAGCCACTGTAACAATCAGTGCTGAAGTAGGCAGATCTGTGCAGCACCTGATTATTTAAGGGCAGGCAGGAAGATGACTCTTAGTGAACACCTTGGTCACAAACCCCTGAGTTTCCCCAGACCATCACCCCATATAGACGAGGACTAGGGTAGGGCATTCGGATGGGATTACATGTCATGATCCCCAATCTCATGACCTGGATATATAACCCGGGAGGGGTATGGAGATGTTGCCTAAACCTTCAGGAATGGAAGGGATGGAGTTAGGGACCACTGAGGCTAGTCAGACATATATGTGTCCATGGGTGCTGATGTCATTATGAGGCAGCTCTCCATCATCCCTGAAACACTGTGGGGATTGGAGAGGTTTTCAATGACTTCGGGGTGGGGAAGTCACAATTATCTTTAGGAAGATAAATAAGTCTTACATTTCTTATGTGCTTAAATAGTTAAATACACATTTTATTTTACCTGTCAGTGTAGCTCAAGAGAAAATAGGACAGGACAGAAATGAATTTTTGCATACTGATATTACTACAGCAGACTCTGTGTAGATTTGTAGTGAAGGTCGCATATAATACGTACTAGTTAAAAAATCACAAATTCCTTTATTACTATATTTTATTCTGAAAGGGTTTTTTTAGCTTATTGAAAAGTAATACCTTATAAATGTTCCTTTTTGTCAAAAATTAAGACATTTATAGAAATATACAATTACCTGAATTATGGTATATAAGGCACCCTCATAGATGTAATGTCAACTCTTTTAAACAAAAGACTTCCAGAAGCTTGGATTTCTATTTTTAAAATCTGTCCACCTGAAGAAATTGGGAAAACCCAGATGTTCCCACTTGTTTATCTATAATACAATTAATTGAAATGCTACAATATTTTAACAGGATCATAAAATAGTTTTGATTGGAAGGAATGTTTAAAGTTCATCTACTCCAAGCCTGTGCAATAAGCAGGGACATCATCAACTAGATCAACTGCCCTTGAATGTTTCCATAGATGGAGGCATCTACCACTTCTCTGGGCAACCTTTCCCAGTGTTTTACCACCCTCATCTCTCAATACTTCCTTATATCATGTCTGAATCTACCCTCTTTTAGTTATAAACTATTACCCTTTGTCTGGTATCAAGAGACCCTGCTAAAAGGTCTGTCTCCAAACTTCTAGGTCTTCACACCCTACTCATATTTGAAAAAGAAAAATATATTTTCTTATGTTTATATGCGTGAATATGCATAGGTATATATTCTTACATTTAACACCTCCCTGTTGTATAACAGAAAAATATTTTGATTTTTCTGAGCCAACTGTTTTCTTGTTTTGTTTGTAAGTCTTTTAATTGTTTTGTCCCTAAGAGTAGGCAGAAGGACATAACTTAAAATCATCATGTTGCAAAGGGAACCCCAGAGTCCCCTGCTGACACAGAGTGAAAACAGAATAAACTCTTCATAGTTCCATCACAACCCCCTGAATGCACTCAGCAGTCTTCCCACAGCTGGAAAATCACAGCTAGTGAAAAGGAAATAAAAAATGTTATCAGAAGGCAATGCACTCATTACATTATCTAAAATGCAGTAAAAATGCTGTGGTTATTAGAAATGCATTCTAGCTGCTCTTCAAAATTAACTCCTAATCCTTAGAAGAAGAGCTGTCCCCAGCCCTTGCTTGCTGCAGGCATTTGCTGAGCTGTGTGCTTCAAGCAACGTCACATTTTACTCCCCCTGTTAGGTCCAGCTCTAACTTCTTAATGGGGCCACAAGCATTTTCAGACGAGCTGTGTATGTAGCTCTACTGGATTATTTTCCTCAGGGAGGAAAAAAAAACCCAGGAAAACAGCAAAACTAGCTAAAACAGAAAAAGAATAAAAGAGTACAGAACTGAGGACAGGAGAAATCTGTGTATATGTGACAGTTTCATTTGTACAGAGTAGATATGGGAGGTAATTAAAAGAAGTGAGCCTCAATTGTTTTAAAATTTACATTTAGAAATTTCAGTAGATATTCAGAAATAAAAACCAGTCTGAGATGAAAAACCAGTCTTGAGATGAAAATATATAACTTTTGGAGTTCTGCAAGGTAAGACAGGAAGGAATCACTGAGGAAGAAATTTGCATATTTATTATTTACAACAATTATAATTCCATCTCTACATTCATTCTTTAAAATGGTGGTGGTAGGGACAGTGAGGTTTTGTGCAGAACACAGTCCCTGGATATGAAGGCAATGGAAAATACTAGCAAGCAATTCCTTTCTGTTGTACATAAATATGAAAGCAGGCAGGTGTCATTGTTCCTGGCTGGATATCAGTTCAGGAATTGAAAGAAATCTACTTTTATTCTTTCATCATGATGCTAAATCTATTATGATGCTTTGAGTTGTTCCTGAAAAGAATCTGCTTTCAGAAAACAACTGAAGATTGGTGATGAGGTTTTTGCAGATTTTTTTTTTTTTTTTTGTAAATAGTATTACTTTTCTGGTTGTGAATTTTCAACATCTACAAAAAACAAAGAAAAAAATTATACTAATGGAAAAGTTTTATTTCCACAATGACCAGTATTTTTCAACTAAATGAAAATTGATTAGTAGAGATAGAAAATCCACTCATCTTCTTACACCTGTGATGATGGAAAGTAACTGAATGCTGTGGAAAGGAATCAGGATAAGTTTGGCTACAGTGAAATGGGCACCTAGATTATGTCACAATTTCTTGAAATGATCTTTAAAATTTTTGTTTTAATGGATGTTTTCTTTTCTAGACAAATCTTTTACTAGAACTTTTTGGCATAAAGCTCCAGTTAACTCATGTAAATACATTAATTTATGTTCAGAAAGCCCTCTAGAGAGAAGCTGCATTATTTCTGCTGTGTATTTTGCTTATAAAAAAGATGCAGAAGGTACCCTCCAGTTTATTTGACCTAATGCCAAGAAAGATTTAGAAATAATCACAAAGAATAGCTGCAGAAAACATCATTTCTTGTGTTTTAGCTGCTGTATAAATTTCCTTTTATCCTGATGGTGAATGGTAGACATATGAAAAAAACCCTAATTTATTTATTAACCAAAAAAACACCAAAAAGCCTTAAAATGGCGCAAATGTGAACTGAAAAGAGAAATGAATTTTATCTACCTCTCAAGGGAGGAAGAAAATTGGTCTGGAAATTCATTGCAGTGAAATGAGTGAGTTATTTTGCTGACTGTCAGTGGTAGGTAACAATGTAATGCAATAAGTGAAGGCCAGGTTTGAATAGATAGAAAATTAATCTTCAGCCACTGTCTCCTGTGGGATTTTTCTGTGCCAGTATTGATTGCATTTCAGTTTCTGACTTGAGAGAGAAATTGGTTGGAGTTGGGTTTAAATTATATTCACATGCTGGATCACTTTCCATCAAAATAGGTGTTTTGCTACTTTTCTGAGAACAAAGTTTAACTGGGTATAAAACTGTTCCAATTGACACCACAATCTGTCAGGCTTTTCATTGAAATGCAAGATTAATAAATAATAATAATGAGGTTTTCCTTTTTAATAATTAATTTTTTCTTTTTTTTTTTTTTTAGATTTAAGCAACTTGAAATTCAAAAATTTGCAAATTAAAACCAAATAGATTTATTTTCTGTAGTAGGATCTACAATATAAATTTGGATGTGTAAGGCTTGGTGGAGCATTTATTGGTCTTCCTTGTCAGGAGGGAGTGGCCCACGTGAGTTCAGCATTAATTTGCCAATAATGGTTCTGTTACTTACCTGTTATGCACAGAACCAGTTCAGACACCTTTAGATTTACAGAACAAATTGTTCCTGTGTGAGGGTAACTTCAAAAATTTTAAAGGATTTTGTTATTTTTTGTCTTTTGTTTTTGGGCAGATTGATGTGTTGTTTCAGTATCAGAGCTGTACATCACAAAATATTCCCACCAAGGTCAACAAGTGCAGTGTGAAAGCATCTACATTACTTTATGTAGTTTTGAATCCATTGCCTGCATTAATGAAGTTGAGAAGAGTATTTAGATTAACATTTTTTGGTTGAGTATCATGGAATATCAGTAGGAACTCAGTCCTACTGTCATTGACTGACAGATTCAGTCACAATCTTTTTCAGGAGGCTCTGTGTGTCTGTGTTATTAGAAATGTGAGAAGTAGATTTTATTTTTTTTATATTTATTTTAAGGCATTCAGGTCTTAATTAATTAAATTGTTTCAATTTCAACAAAGTTTAATCAGATTTTGGCAGTAGACATGAAGCTTCTTTCATAGCATATGAGTGAATGGAAGGACTGAAAGGTTGTATTTATTAATTGGAATGAAATTGCAATACCAAGTAGAAGAAACCTGATCATTTTATGTTACGATGCTTCAGGAATTTCAAGCAAAAATCAAAATATATTGTCATACGAAAACTTCTGTGCAAGACCTTTTAAGATGGACTGTATGGAACAATGTGTGATTCTTGGGATTGTTTTTTGTAGGGCCAGAAGCTAAACTTTGATGAGCTTTGACTAGTCAGTCTGTTCCAGCTCAGGATATTCTTTGATTCTATGTTCATGCCATTTCTCTTTTACCATACCCATTCCCTCCCAAATATTTCTTGTGGAAATTTAGTTGAAAGAAATCTTTTGGCATTCACTTATTCTGGTATTTTAGTGTGGTTATGTGGCCTCATGATCCCCACTTCTTTTCTGAAGTGTACTGTGAAAGCCTTGAGGGTTTGTAGTCACTGCTACTAAGTTTTAGAAATAAAGAGTGTTAGAATGCTTTTTTAAATCAAATTACTTTCCAACAGAAGGGAAATTTTGCCACATGAATGATTGATTATTGGGATTGCATTTGCATAATTAGACAAAGTCATTACTCTGAGCAATTTGAAGCTAAAAGATAACTTGTGGAAACAACTCCAGAATTTGTGTAATGTTTTGCATGCCAGTTTTGGGGCAGAAAAAAAACCAAAACCAAACATGTGGGATAATACAGAAGCAAAAAAAACAACAAAAAAAAAACAACTCCAACCAAACAACACAACAAAAACCTATGAAAAATTGAACCAAATTACATTGTCTGAAACTGTCATAATACTGTGTCATTTCAAATCATATGATGCATAAACTGTTACTGATCCTGGCTTTAGACTGCACCCTTCGAAGTAAGTTGTAATGGTTGTGAGCCTTGTCTGGCTGCTGGTTGTCCAAAAAGCTGTCTATCTATCACATTCTTCTGTACCACCAGCCCCCTCCAGCAGTGGAGGGGTGAGAAAACAAGACCATAAAAGACTCATGGAATGACATAAAGCCAGTTGAATAAAGAAAAGCAAAGTCCAAACACTGAAGCAATGGAAATAAAAAATATTTATTCTTTACTTCCCACCAGCAGGCAATATACAAACACTTTGTGGGAAGTAGGATCTTAGGACACACAGCAGCTGCTCCACAAATACCACCTTAATAATGAATGTCACCTTTCTCCTCATTTCTCTGAGCTTGTAATACTGAGCATAACATCATTAGAAAGGAGTATCTCTTTGATCATCTTGGGTCAGCTGCACTGGCTATGTCCCCTCCCAAATTCTTGCCCATTCCCAGAACGAGGTTAAATACTAAGCAACAAATTGACCTTCTCAGCATAAGATATAGTAGCTGTGCTGCATAAAAATAGTCAAAATGAGTATCCAGCTTCTTTTCTTCTGGAAGTTTAGTAGACTTGTGAGATTCATCTCACCTAATTCTAGGCAGCTGTATTGCTGACTTCTACATCTAGGTGATTTGCACTAGAGCTACTTCTACAATCGATCAAGAGTAGGAAGCACTTCTAAAGCATGATTCATGTCATGGGAAAATAGGTATCTAATTAGGATAAGATGAATTGCACTCTAAACATTCCCATTTCTCTTCATTCATTATGAAGGCAGCCTGCAGTGATGAGCACAACATTGCTGGATTGTCGAAATTGGTGGCTGTCACTAGTTAGATGAGTTCTGCCCTTTGCATTTCCAAAGGAAACCAGTTTTTTAAAATCCAGCCAGGCTTTTGCTGCTTACTTCAGCCAGCATTTGAATCTATACTTAGAATGGCATTGTTCTGTAAAGCTGAGATGAAGCAGATGAGAAAATATAGACACTTTCATTACATGGCTTTGTGGATAAGCTAAAATTTATCTGTCTGTACTTTGATAGAGGATAATAAGCAGAATGGCCTCAGCACACACATGCCCGACTGACCATCAGGTGCTTCACTGTCAGCACTATTTATCAAGCATAGCACATTTTCAAAAAATGACTCTATAGTATTAAAAATATCTTTATAATTGCCTCCAATAGCAGGCCTGACTAATCATTCAGTATCATAGTTGCTATATTATTGCTTTAAGTGGCAGTTGACCCATGGCATGGCCTCCTGTTCCAGCTGCAGCTGAGACAGGTGAAGACACTCCCACCGCCTCTTTGGCCTTCCCTACCTCCTTGGTTCCACACTTCATGCAGTTTTTGTAGCTGGGTTAGAAAAATTCTCTGCTTTTCAAATGTTTAAGAACTAGTACAAACTGACTGAGTGAATTGGAAGGAATCAAGAAATGTGTATCAGGGTGCAGACAGGTGAGAAAAGATTGGAATCCAAGGCAGACAGGTGATGGTGAGCACTTGAGTGTTTAGGGACCTTTCCCCTCAGACAGGCGTAGCCAGTACAAGGAATTTCACTGACACATGCTTGAAATAAATCAGTGAAAAAAACCTGATTTACTGAGAAATTCTAAGAAGGCTTAATTTCCTTGCTTTGTCTGGATGTACACCACTGTTCCTGAAAAATCTGTTTATGCAATGTATATGGGTGGTATCATTTTTAATTTGTGATTTGTGATATAATCTGCAGAAGGAAAAAAAAAACAAAACTAATATTTAAGATTTGGTGCAAATCATTACATGTAATAAGAGGTAATTAATCTGACTTATGGGTGTAAAAATTCCATGCAGTTATGAAATTTAAGTGTGCAAGGTGTTAGGCTCATACTTTTCTTTTGCAGGTCTTCATTTCACTGAAAGTATTGCGTAAATCAAAACTGAAAGCAAACTATAATAAATATTCCTTGACTTGGAGAAACTAATTGTGTTTATATACAAATGTAAAATGTTAGCAATAAAAGAAAAGCTATGATTTTTTTTTACGTAAAAGAGAAAATGTGAGTGGCATTGTTTTTAGCATATTTTTAAATATTTTTCTTTTTACATATATTTCTTTAAAAAGCCTGAAAAGAATGAAACTGAATCTGGCAGCCAGAGAATCAGACCAGTATTTGAAGACGATCCTGTTTTCCGACGGCAAACATCTTACCAACATGCAGCAGTCCACATACCAACAGATATTTATGAAGGCTGTAAGTGGCATGTGAAAAAGTGTATTTATATTTTAATTCTAAGCTCATTATTTGTGTCCCATTCTTAAAACAATGTTTGTCTCAATTTTTAGTACAGGTTAGCTGTTATTGTCACATTTACTTCTTTCAGTGCTACTTCATAGATGTGTTGTATTAGGGATATGGTTAATTTTATGAATTGGTCGGTGCTGCAGTTAAACAGATCCATTAGGATTGGATCTGAGATTCACAAATGTAAATGGAGGTGAAAAAACCCTCTTGCATATTCTCATTTTCTGATCCATTCTTTCTCCGTGCTGTTCACCTTTAATACAAACAATTCTTGACAGCTCTTCTTTGCACTCTGTTTAGCCTCAGGCAGAGATGAGTTCTGAAAGCATTTTAAAGTATCTCATAAGCTGGTACAGATTAGGGAAATAACATGCATTGCGAGCTCATAGTACCAATATTTCATCCAGTGCATTTCTAGAATTGCAGTAACAGACAGTCGGCAGAGAATTTACATAAAGTCTTTCTAAACTATGCAAAAAATAATATATATATATCTATATGTGTATACAGATGAGGATTCTTTAACTGTATTTCAAAACTAAGTATTTATCTTTCAAGATGGAAATAAGTCCCTGTGCTCATCATCAAGCAAAAATCTTTGTACAACAAAAAGACATTTCAGCATTCAAAGTAGCTGAGTATTTTTTAAAAGTGGGAAGAAAAATTAAATAGAATTTGTATTTTTAAGTTTTGATTTTTTTAATTTAAGGTCCTCATTTCAAGTATGCAGTCTTTTTCCTCTTTTAAAGTCTCATCAGGAGGAAAGAGACCCCAGTGTGACCTGAGCTTTTTAAAATTCATGGCCACAGTTCGTGCAGCTTCCATAAATGGCACCAGGATGAAAATGGAAATGTCAGTATGATGGGGGAGAGAATCATAGTAGCTTGTATTCTTATATGGTGAGCTTGACTGACAGACCTAAAGGATTATTCTGGGATTCTAGCTTTAATAAGTGCTAAAGTGCACCTTAATTGCAGGATTACAGAGAAGTGACAGGCCATTTCCTTTTTTTTTTTATTTTTTGGAAGAGAATTGATACTTCACTGTTAAAATGTTGAAAAAACTCATCTTCAGTTATTAGGATATTTGTAAATGCCATGTGAACTTTGGTATAAATTGGCATCATAACAGCACATAACATGTTTTCTTCTTGTGTTGAATTTAACACTTTAAATGGAATTCTTGAGGCCACATATCCCTTAAAAATGTATACTATGTAACATTACTGTACAGCCCATAAACCTGAAAAGGAAGACAGATTACAATTTCCACAGGAAAGGTGCAACTTTAGTATCTAATAAAATTATAATAACGGAAAGAAATGTACATTTCTGGATAAAGGTAATTGTATGTGCAACATATATGTTTCATGATTCTTTGGGTCTGGTTTTTATATTAATTACCAGAGAAGTGGAAGCCTGGAAAATTACCAGGAGGTCTGTAATTCTGTGTCAGAAAAATCATGTTGTTGGGTGTCTGGGCAACTTTTTGTTACAGATGGGATTTTCAGAGATAACAGCTTGAGAATACCTAAAAGTGACAGATTTCATATCAATAAACACAAAATGTTCACCAGGTTCAGTTTAATAGTTACAAAGTTCATGTGTCATCTGAAACACAAGTGAGCAATTGCGAGGTAGTCGTTCACCAACAGATTTCCAAAAGTAGAATTTAGTGTTGTTCTTTTCACATTATGATCTAAAAGCAATTTCTATAAATCTAGAAAGACAAAT
Source organism: Vidua chalybeata (assembly GCF_026979565.1). Taxonomy (NCBI): domain Eukaryota; kingdom Metazoa; phylum Chordata; class Aves; order Passeriformes; family Viduidae; genus Vidua; species Vidua chalybeata. The sequence goes on along the minus strand of NC_071534.1, from coordinate 62,661,016 downwards.
AATGCATCTTGAACAACATTGTTGTCATTTTTCTGCCTGTTCATGGGAGCTAACCTGTCATTTCTTGGGAGGTTTCAGTGTCCACTATAACAGGGAGCAGCTGTACATTTGAAAATAGTATCTGCAATTCCCTGTATAAATCCCAATCTGCTTGGAAGCATTTGCAACACAGTCCTTCTGAGAAGCAGTGGAAGAGACACAGTCTACAGGTTATACGCCTTGGAAGCCAATTTTTTTTTTTTACTGAATTATGCCTTGGCAAGAAGATTTCATTTTTTATCCTTTATTGTATGTGCTTTGTAGGTGGCCAAGAGAAACAAAGAATTGCTCTTTGAATCTCAGAGCGGTTTTCAATGACTAGATATTTGACTTGCCTATTCCTCCTTGAGATTGGCTTTCACTTCTCTTGCCTCTTACAGCAGCACGTTGCTGTCTCTAGGGGAAAGGGACAATTACTGTTAGAGCCACATATGATCTGGATTTTCACTTGGGCCTGTCAATCACGCTTTTTCATGTAATTAATTATTTTGTGTATGAAACTAGGAATTTGACTCTTAACAGTAGAATCATAGAATTGTTAGGGTTGGAAGAGACCTTTAAGATGATCAACATGCTATCTATTAACATGTATTCTATTTATGTTTCATTACTATTGTAGTTCTTACTTATGATTATTAAGTATTTTTTAAATTGAATCAAATAATGAATTTCTGTCCACTTATATTTCTGAAATTGAGAAACTGTTTTGTCTAATAATTCTGTAATGGTGCACAACCTACTTAAAATCTAGTGTGGTCTATAAAATAATATCATTTTCTTCCTACATATATAGTGATTTGCTTTGTTTGAAATACAGAGATGAGTTTCTTGTGAAGTATTTCCTTGTATTTCACCATAAAAAGATGAGATACATCATAGCAAAATATCCATTTACTACATCCAGGTTATTACTTTCTGAATTATTTGATTGTAGAAAGAAGTATTATAAAAGTTTTTTGTTTGTTTGTTTGTTTGTTTGTTCTTGGTTTTTTGTGGTGTTTTTTTTTTTTTGTTTTTTTTTTTTTTTTTTTTTTTGTTTGTTTGGTTTTTTTTTTGTGTGGTGTTTTTTTTTTTTTTTTTAATTTTTTTCTTTTCCTGGATCTTGTGCCAAAATCAGTGTAAAGACAGGAGCAAGCCTAAGGAGTTAATTTACTTGCCTCTTTCTGAGGATTGAAGAAAGGAGGCAATCCCAATAAAATAGAACCAGATCAGACTTTTAATTCAGTATTTTTCAAAAGGCCCATTTTGGTTTTGAAATAAAATCAATCTGCAGCTGAAAACAGAACAGACCCTCAGGTCCTCTTTCTACCACATGCACTGGGAATTAGTCATGCATCTCCTGTTAGTAATAGCTGAAGTCTTGTTTCTAAATCCTCATTAAAACTGTTCCCTGCTTATCCCTAAGCAGAATATAGGAACTGCAGGCCAGAAGTAAGAGGAAATCCCTGGCACAAGGAAAGCAGGGTTAATCTTCCCAGTGGATACACCAGTGGATCCACTCTCCCCCTCTGCTGCAGTGATTTCTCGAGGTCTGTGTCTGCACTGGTGTTATGGTTTGAGGTGAGGTGTTAGGCAAAGCGCACAAACCAGGTTTGCTTTTTTCTGTGCGGTTATTCCTACTTTACTCCCTTTAAATCAGAAATACTGCTTCCACATGTCACTCACTATTTGATTAACTTGGAAGAGCTGATTAAAGTGTCAGGTTGAAAGTAATGTGACATGAACATGACAACATGACTTTGAATATATTTGGAGAGCAACCAGCAAGAAAAAAGGGCTTCCCTTCTTCCCTTCAATAAATATTCAGTAACAAATAATTGATGGTTCATATACCTTAGTAATAATAAAATATAAATACTGTTGCTTCATAGTCCCATTTCATGGCAGTCAGAATTTTTCTGTTGTCTCAAGTCTTGTATTTATTATATATTATTTGCTATCAAGTTTGGCAGTGGACATAAATTTTGCATTTCTAGTGGTGCATCATATATGTAAATAATTAGTTATGGATAAAGTATTTTCACATTCTAGTACTCCAGTATATCACTCAAGGGCAATAAAAACCTTTAGAAATAATTTTAAAAATTTGAGTTAGATGCTAAATGATTTTTATCTTGACCGGGATATTATTTCCTTGGTGAAATTTTAAAATGTTGTACAGTTTTTGCTTATCTTGTGTATCTCAGGCTAAGAGCTTGAAAAGAAAAAAAATATCATTTGGGAACAGCAGTCTAGTAGAAGGAGTATCAGCACATGGCAGGAATGTTGGAAGTCGATGGTCTTTAAGGTCACTTCTAACTCAGTCCATTCTATGATTCTATGAATAAAAACCTTGGAAATACTAGGAAATGAAACCATGAGTGTGACAATATTACCCCTCCAAAAGAAAACCCCAATTTAAATAAACTAGGAAAAAGTGTGTTATCATTTATTCATTGAAGGTCTTATGTGTGGATAACAAATAAGATTTATTAAGGAATCCAGATATGGAGAAAGTGTTGTGTAAATATTTTAACATGCTACATCCACATTCCCTAAATATCTAAAGACAATAAAATATTTGTGGGCTTATTTTTCCTATTTAATTTAAATAGTAGTCACAGACAGCCAAGACACTTTTATTATTTAAATTAATTAGTTCAGCATATTTTAAGATTAGCGCTCTTGATATATTTTATGTGATAGCTGACAAACTGAAGGTATTCTGGTTTATTGTGACGGCTAAATGAATAGTGCAGGTTTGCTACATCAGAGATTGAAAAATGATTGTTTCAAGTTTCTGATTTTGTGTGTGTTCACACCTTTAAATTTGGAAATAGATATTATGTAGGTCTCATGCAGATAGCATGTGAGACTACTTTTTTTTTTTTCTTTTTTTTTTTTTCTTTTTTCTTTTTTCTTTTTTGTATTCTCCATTATTTTAATCAGGGAGTTATTTGTGAAAACATGTAATTAGTGAAGTAGACCTTTAAATGAATTTCAGTGTCAGCCTGTTTTAAATACCAAGGACTATGGCTTGGGGTAACTATAAAGCAAATGTTAGTTGCAGCTAAGTTCCTAAGTACTGCCTGGTTGGTTCAGTATTAAACCTGGAAGGAAAATACCAATGCAGAAGCTTAAGTAAAGAACTCTAGGGTCAGTATTGCTTTTTATGCTCTGACAATTACGGTTGGGTTTATTCCCCCTCAAGTAGATTGCTAAAGATCCCTGAATTAAATTCTTATTTGAATAATCATCAAAAAGAAATAGCTTTTCTGACTTGATGAAAAAGCTTGTTTCTGTCACAATCCAGAAGGCCAAACAACTTGAGTATGCTCCATTGCAAGGAGGTATTTCTATTTTGGTACTGGGATTAGTACCATTAGTTTAATTGGATGGATGGTCTAGCATAATCACTTGTCATCAAGCTGACCATGACTTCTGTCTAAAGTTATCTAAATTTAAGATAATAAGGTAGAATAAGGAAATATTCTTTTTGTAGCCAAAGGTATTTTTCCTCTTTCCTCTTGATACTTAACACTCAGAAACTTTCCTGGAATGGTAATTTTTTTTTAATTGTTTTCAAAAAATAAGTTTATGTTTAGAAATATTGCAGGAAGCTATATAACAGAATTAATTGTGCCCAAAATAATTGGGCTAGTGTTTGAACTGTACTATGCATTGTTATTTGTCTTGAGTTGGAAACGATACTAATTTTTTCTATCTGTTATTTTGTGTTGAAGAGTATTCCCATCTATCAGTTTAAGAACTTTTACAGCTTAGAGCTGTATTTTAAATATTTTACATCTATTATAATAATTTAACCTGGGGAAATTAAATACTGTATTCAAGAAAACAGTCACAACTCACTAGCAATTCATGATGGGAATTTTCTCTTTATTGTGGTGAAGCTTTTTGTCCTGTACAGTAATTTATTACAGGGATGAAAAGAAGTTACATGGTTTACTTCATGATCCTTTGGGGAAAAAAAAAAATTCTTCATATTGTTGCGGTGATCTTCTCTTACCAGGTGCTACTTTTACTTCCAAATATTTTTTTTTTCTATAGATCTAATTTTGGCAGAAATAATATTTTCATTTCCACTGCCAACTTTCTTTTATGAGTAAGCACATTAACACAGCATATCTGCACCCATGCAGACATCCTAGTTTTCTCTGTTTCAGTGTTCAGCATGCTTCCAGAGAATCCCAAACTTCATGGTTACCATCTGTACTTCATTAAAGAAATGCACTGAATAGTTGTCTTGTAATCTTCTAGGTTCCTATTTGTCAGATACAGAAATTTACCTTCTAATTCATATCTTTAAAAAAAAAATCTATTTTCCAACATACTTCACCTTTATTGCATAAATATTTAAAAATATATTTCATTACAAAAGAACTCCTATATTGCTAAAATACAACTATGACAGGGTGTTGTACTGACACACAATTCCCTATGAAAAGCACATTCCACAAAAACAAATCACATTTTAATATGTTAGCACTTATTTCAATTTAAATAGAATAAAGTATATTAAAAAATATTTTTCCTATTTAAGTTGAGGAAATTACTAATTTATTTCCTTTTTGCTGTTGATGTTGTTCATGCTATTTTTAAAAAAGAGACAAACCTAAAAAATATTGAGTTTTCAATACAACAATACAGGCCTTGGGCATGGGCCTAACCCATGGCTGTGGGCTTTTTTCACATTGACCCCCCTCGGCACCATCAACTGCCAAAATTTCTATATCATGTCTTTCCTCTTCTTATAACCAGAAATTCATCTGCATGGACCACTGACATGACACAGTCTTCTTAAATACTCAGAGGATATGATCTCCTACATGTTCAGAATTTTTAATATCACAGTGAGGTGTGAAAAGCCATACCAGAAGCCAAAGTTGTATTATGTACTTAAGTTGGTCTTTGTCATGTGGCTTCAACAAATTAGAATACCATTCAATGAAGAGATTTTCTTTCCCATTGATTTTGAAAACTCTGGAGTTTAAACAGAAAGATGCCAAAACAACTTTGTGTTCCTATTTACTTTCTTTTCCCAAAATGTGTAACATTAATTTGTACAGTTTGTAAAAAAGCAAAAGTGTGAAAAACACTTTTCTAAAAATGGAGTGGTGATTAGCATTAGCATTCAGAGTAGCTGCCTCCTGTTGCAGATTTCTTGACCAGCGATATGGTGTGCATCCAGAATTATCTTGGACTTCATAGCAGGTCCTGAGATTCCAGTGTCTGTTAGGCTGCTTGACTGAGTTATTCAAGCTGTACATACTGCCAAAATCTATTTTGGAGAACAGATGATTGCTGCTACTCCTCAGATCCCTTTGCATTTCTTTTGCTGTGTATTCTCTCTTATGCAGAGCTTGAAATAGCAATTAGTGTTGAACCCTCTTGTACCAAGAGGGAAAAGTTGGCTCTGCAGTAAGATTGGCAATATTCTTATGGTAAAAATAGCTAATGGTGGCCTTTGTATTTTTGCAATACAGACTGCTAAGCAGAACACCAAATATCATGTTCATTATTCAACTTATTAAAAATATAAGACAATTTAAACAACTACCAATAAATGTTTAGCTGTATTTCAGTTTGTTAAACAAGTAGATATGATGATTTAAGTTGACTGCTAGAAAAAAAAAAAGTGCTAAATTGCTTGAAGTTATTTATATCTAACAAGAAAATACCAATTTGTGTGAAAACTATTAAAGATGTTCTTTCTTAAGGACCTTAAATCATACTTTAAATGTGAGTGCAAAAGCTTTGGAATATTCCTTGATTGCCCTAAGAGCCTGTCAATTCTTTTTTTCTCCTCTTCTCAAACAAGTTTGCCTCTTTTTGTTCTCAGTTGTTCTTTTCAGTTCAGTGTGTTGAGATCTAAACGAGGAAAGAGAGGAGAAGGGAAGGGAAACCCTGGCCTTCCCCTTTTTCCTTCCTTCTCTGGTCTGGCACAAACTGCCAGCTCTGCCCTGAGCTGTGCAGGTGGCACCCTCTGTCACCCTGTGCAAAGCTGTAGAAAAGCAAATTAACTGTGCAGGCAACTTCTCCCTCCACCCCTGTGGCATCTGGTGGTGTTGTGTGGGCTGAAAGGGGATGAGCCGAGCAAAGACTTGTGCAAGTCCTTAAAGATGAGGACAAGGAATTTAAAGCCAGTAATATAATATAAACTGCAGAAAATAACTAACATATATTGGCAAGAACAAGTACCTGATGCATACAGAGATATCTTCTATGACTCAAAAATAATGTATTTGAATAACAAGAGTTTGTTTGTTCTTTACTTGACCCACACAAATGATGAGGAATATCTGTCAATGAATGTCAATTTTTTCTCTTGGGCAGTGTGAAATATTTTGTATGGAACCATCCCTCTACTCATTAAATTTTTATAACTGTCCTGTTGCTTTGTCTTGGTTTTAATATCTAAGAGGTTTAATATGCTTATTATCAACAGAGTTATGAAAGATTTCCCCCTGGAAATAAATGTAGTTTTCAGCTTTGCAATGTTGCAAAAGAAATTTGGTTTCTGTAAAACTAATTTTTTAATAATTGGTCCTCATATTTCAGAATGTCTTGTATTTCCAGCCTTTAATACCACAGCTGTGAATTTTGCTGAGTTTTTGGCAACCTAGCTCTAATTTATGATTTTTTTAAACCTCTACTGGTTAAAAATTATATCCCTGTGTTATTGCACTTTACAAGATTTACATGATGAATCCTTATAAATCTATACTCTAAAAATACTTCATTGATTTGATTCTTTCAGAAGAAAATGAAATATAGTTGTTTCGTTTTAGATGGACAGGACATAAAAGTTAAGGTTCAAAGTATTTTATTCTGGAAAAATAATAACAATGATAGATTGTATATTAAAAAGAAAGGTAATAAATCTGGATACTATTGGGATATCCATATTGATAAATTTATCATGGTTGATTACCAAGAAATGACATGTTAAATAATGAGTAGTTTAATATAATGACTTATATCTTCTATACTATAATTTTTGCATGTGCATTATCATATTATCCTGCACTGTAGTTATTACTATTTTTAAAGTAGTATCACCTTCACAAGCAGTATGTTCAGTTTTACTTTTAAAGAGAGGAAGACAGATAAAGAAGAAGAAAGACTAGAAAAAAGATTATGTAGTCATATGTGGTTTTGAATACACTTAGTGGCTTTCTGTAGATATGTAGATACTTTTAAAGAGTGGAAGACAAATAAAGAAGAAGAAAGACTAGAAAAAAGATTATGTAGTCATATGTGGTTTTGAATACACTTAGTGGCTTTCTGTAGATATGTCCAAAATTTGAGCCTTGAAAGGTTGCAACAACATGCAGAATATAATTTAAGGATTTGACTACTGGTTATTTGTTACTGCGGACTCACTTTATTGCATACTGGATTTTTCTATTATTTTCTCAAATTGCATCTCTAGAGATTTTTCATATTCCTATTGGATAATAAAGAACTTTTGGCATACTTCTGCTTAATAGGCATCTTGCAGCTTTGGCATCCTGTCGTCTTCAATGTGTCCTTTCCCCCTGGAGTGCCCTCTTGCTTCATCTGTCTTTTCAAATGTCTATAGTAGCTGGTTATTTTACATAATATAGGAATTTGAAAATAAAAACCAACAATTTAAAAATAGTATTAATTTCTGGGTTTTTTTTGTACAAATATTAATAATTTTTATTGTATAAGGATAATTTTCAGTGGAAAAAATGTACTGAGACAAAACCCTGAACATTACCCGGTGGATACGTTTACATGGATTTGCACTGAATTCTGGATTAGTTGAATGAAATTGAATAAGCTATGTATGTGTTAAAGTACTTTGTACTTAAAGGACCTATTTCTTAGCAGGACTTCCAAGTTCATACAGGACATTTCATTGAGACCTGCCCTTGCCATTGGAACCTGTCAGGCCTCCTTCAAGTAAATGTTCAAATTTTCAACAAAAACATTTAGCTTAAGCATCTGTTATAAAATCAGATCAGGACTTTTCAGTTAATCAACATGATAAGATTGGTTACTTCTAAAAAGGTCACACATCTCATTGCAAGTCAACTTTCAGCTTAAAAGTTGTTTATTTAAATTATTTTGGTTTCTGCAGTTAGACATACCACTCTTCAAAACAGTTATCTGTAAAACTGTTCAGTCTGTAGAAATATTTCATGGTAAACTATTTACATTTTTAACCTTTTGGTCTGTTCCTGTGAAAGGCTCTATGTCCTTGGTATCCATTTATTTTCAGTAGCATTTGAAGTCACTCAGATCCATTTAGGTCAGCACCTTACTTTATGTTGTTGAAAACCAATGAATAATTGTTGACTAGTAAGAGAGTAGGAAAGAGGGGAAAAAACAAATCTAGACCCTGGCCTTCTCAGTTGGCAGCTGGAAATCAAAAGCACACTGGGGTAGCTAAGCATGATGGGTATGGCAAGTGACAGACTGTTCAGAGCTGAAGGAAAGACAATAACGAAATCTTAAATTAGAAAATCTTCCACAAGCTGACAATGCTGCTCAAAACAAATTAAAAAAAAAAAAAAAAGAAAAAAAAAACAAAAACAACAACAATAACAAAAAAAACCACTACACATAGGGCTTGGCAAAGACAAAGAAGAAGAAATAGAGATTGAGAATGCCAAAAGACATCTTTAGAGCCTTTCAATTCAAGCACCCATAGTTTACCATGTGAACTCATTTGCAGAGATGCTTGAGGTTTTCCTGGTTAGCTCTGGAGGTCCAAAGAGGTGGCCATTCCTGTTCTGTTTTGTATGCGTTCAGCAGGATGGAAGGGGGTTTTGGTAGCAACACTGCTTTTTACAGAAGTTTGCAGAAAAGGTGTCCCTGCCCAACCATGGGGGTTGGAAGTAAAGTCTGTAATGTCCCTTCCAACCCAAACCATTCTGTGGCTGTATGATCCTGTGATGCTGCTATAGTGCTATGGTTCTTTATGGAAGAACAGAGTTTACATGCCTTGTTAGAAATGACCAAATGGGATTATGTGAACCTCATACACAGTTAAAAAGCCTTTGTGAGACAGTAGAAACTAAATTATCTAAGAAGGATGTAACACAGGGACTACTGAACTGGCAGTGTGGTTCCAAGAGATGTTTTATTTAGTATTTCCTAGTAACTTTTCTTCTGGAGATGAGAAGAGGCTTAGTTGTTTGGAATGTTATTTTGCTTTACTTGAAAGAAAAATCTCAGGAATCAGCATCTGACTATGCATCTGACTGGAGTTTCAGCACAGTCAGCCTTGACATACCAAATATATACTTTGTACATTGCTTCAGGGTCATTTAGTTGAATCCAAATAGAAATGCTCAACTCCTTGGACAGCATCATAAATATCAAATACTGTTGGTTTCATTCCTAATTTGCAAAGGCTCACTAAATCTTTCAGATAGTTGCATATCTTGCAAGATATCTAATATATCTTTACTGATTTTTCAGCTTTCTAGTCAAGTGACATGTTGCTTTGCCTTCTTACACAGTATCTAGCTTGATCCGTGTTTGCATATTGACAGGATTTTGTTCAGCAGTAATTGCAGGTCAAGGTAATTATTGTTCTTAACATGTTTTCAACCTGGATATAAAACTAAATCCGATTTTTTAAGGAAACCTAAAGATGTACATACAACGAGGTTACTAATTACCTCAAATTCCCTTTAGCTTTTTAGAATCAGTATAATGATTTTATTTGGACTAGTATTTCACCTGAAGCATCTAAATTTTAAAAAAAGGATGCTAATATTGTTATACTATTTATGTATATTCACCACTTTTCCTATGAATATACAGGAATATGAATATTATGAGAACTTTAAGATAGTCACATTAGTAGGTAAAATTATAGGAAAAAGAAAACAAAACATCCTAAATTAGTGTTATAATTGTGCATTGTGTTAAGTTCTGGATGCCTTGTGATAGTAAAATATTAGGGAAATCAAGTGATTTTCTATTCTCAACTTATATGTGAGACAGAATTTTGTCCTGGAGATTTCATTGGTTCTAGCTTGAATGTAAAAGCATGGACAGTGAATAAATGAGATTTCATACCTGCTCTATACCTAGAAAAAATCAGCCCAGATATAGTGTCCCTGCTTAATTACTTCTTTACTGACCTTAAATTTCATTTCCTGCAGTTGTCACCAGCATGAGAAATGTATATTACTTAACCAGAAAAATCTTTCTGCTTTGCAAATCTTACTGCAACGTGAAAACCATATTTTGGCATATAGTCTGGATAGTTGCAACATGTACTGTTAGGTCAACAAATGTTGACTTGATTTTAATCATAGGGTTTGTATCTGAAATGGTAAAATATTTTTTACTCACAGGCAGAGAAAATGGTATGATGTTTGAGAATGAAATAGAGTTTGCCCAGATACTTGCATAAACGTGTTTGCCAGTGAACAAAGATGTGGTATATATCACTTTACTTTTACAATTTTGTCAAGTGTAATGAATTGAAGCTCTTGCTGGGATCTGTCATGCTTTTGTTCTTTAGATAATAACTTCCAAAAAAAATACTATAATTCTTAACTTAAAGACAAGGCATTTGATGAAATTGTATGTAAGAGTGCTTATTTGTGGCATATTTATAATTTCATCCTCTCTAAGGTTTTTTTGTCCTCTTATCCACTCTCCGTATGTACTTTTGCTGATTTTAGCTTGTTCTCTGTGTTCTGAAAAATTGTTTTGAGAAAAGGAAAAAATGGAAAAATGAATGGTTGATTACAAGAGTGGGAAAGTTTTTCACAGTTTAATGAGTTGTTCATCTTTTTTTTTTTTTTTAAGCTTAACTGTTTCTAGTAGTCTTTGAGAAATGTAAGTCTCAATTATCACTGCCCTCAACAAGCTCCATGATGTTGAAGAGTCATTGCCCATCTTTGTTTTGTCTTTAAAGTAATAGTGGTTGTCCCTTATCTTGTGAAAGCCTGCCATGAAATCAAGCTGTTATCCAACATTATGTAGCATCTTTTCTTAGATTAAATATTTGTACTACAGGAATTACTTACTTGGTTAAGAATTTAGGTAATGCAGAAGGCATCCAGATTGTCTCCAACAAACTGGATATGGAATTACCTGGGCATTACCAGGCTGACAGGTTGCAAGACTGACTGTAGTAAAAATCTTGGTCACCAACAAAAAAACCTCTGCACTGTTTTTTGGTTGTTGGTTTGGGGCTTCTTGTTTCTTTCTTTCTTTCTTTTTGTTTTACTTTGTTGGGTTTTTTTTTTAGGGCAAGCTTAACAAATAATGTCTAGTCTTTTAGACAGCTTGATGTACATGGCTGTCTGAGATCGTGCTGGTCTAATAGAAAGTCACACAATAATAGCCTCTTGCCACTAGCTTAAGTGAAAGGTGAAATGGAAACGTTTATTTTCCAGATGAGACATTGACTTAGTAACAGCTTTCTATTACTGCAAATTACTGATATAGAAGTTAGCATTTCCCCCTGTTTGCAGCAGCCTGGTGTGTTCAGAATGAGTTACACGCTCCAGCAGCTAAAAGCTGTTTGACTCCAATAAGAGGCTTTTTATCTAAAATATGGACCACACTTACAGGAAATATAAAATCACAGTTATTATTGTAGAAGAGTGTGCTTCTTTCTTTCCCACCCCCCCCCCCCCCCCGCCCCTTTTTTCTTTTCTATGATATGCGGGAACCATGCTCACTCTGGAAATGAAAAGAAAACAGATCTGTTTCCTTATGATTTTCCAGTATCTCATCTCTTTTTATTATTGTTTACTTTATCAAGAGTTTTGTTGCACGTTTAGCAAAACTTTCTTCCTTCATTTTAGTTATGGTAAAATAATTGTTTATGCTTCTTACAATGTTTATTTTAAGGTGTTTTCACTAGTCTTTCCCTGTAGAGTGAGATTGTCGTGTTGAAGCTGAGAAAGGGGGAGAACAATATTAAAATGGGACTCTTTCTCAGAGACTGGTAACTTCCTGGACTTTCTTGGATTGTTTGAAACAACAGTATTGAAGTGTGGTAAAATACATAAAGCATAAATATACATAAATATATAATAAATTGATTCAAAATTCTACAGAATATATGAAAAGTAGCCCAGTATATATTGAGTGCATATAATAATATTATATAATTAATATAGTATATGATATATTGGTTGCATGTAATCAAGCAAGTAACTTCTTTAGTTCTATCTCTGACACCTTTCTTGCACATTTTGGAAGCAGAGAGAAAATAAATCAAAGACAATAAAGGCATGCTCTATATCATATAAACCTTTACTTCTGTGTGCTAGTTATCAGCTTTTGTCAGATCCAGCTCAAATTTAAAACAGAATTTTTATACAAAATAAGAAAATAAAGGGGAGGAAAGGGGAATTGGGCAGAGGAGTTCTGGGTAGTTTGTTTGCTTAATTCCTAAACAAATGTAGTTTCTCGATGTAGAAGATAACATGTGTTCATTAACTTTTTGATTTCTCTAGACTTGAAAACTGGGAAACACCTTTTTTTACATCTACTCAAAGTGATACACAAAGTCCTCCATGTAGATCCCTTTAGGGTAACTTAAAGCTCTGAAAGGCTGAAGATTCACCTATTCCTTATAGCAAGGACAGAGAGACTTTCTATGGTGAAAAATGCTGTATGGGGGATTCTCCAAATACATATTTATATATCTTCTAAAGAGAAGAAAACCTTTTGGAGCATTTACCTTCTATGCTGGATTTTGGTTTTTTATGTCACAGATAGTTTAGAAATATTTAACTTTTAGAATTTTCTATTCTAATCATTTCCTGATACCATTCCTTCAATACATTTCCATAATGCATTTTTCTGAAACACCATGAACTTCTGTAGAACTACATAAATTAATGATAATCAGAGAGTTAAAATTCCATACAGTACACAAGTCAAACTTCCTGGTGCTCTTTTTAAATAGCTAGTTTACATAAATTTATTCAGGTTTATAGAAAGCGCAGTTGTGTGCATTTTTATATGTTAGTTATATTTTTGTGTGGTATTTGAAAGAATAAGACAAATATAAGACCTTGTTTTTTTTATATATGAATGAGTTCTTTATTTGGAAACAAAGCATGCCTTTTCTGTTTTAAAAACAATGTTTGTGGCCAACAGTATTAGAAATTTTATGTACCCACAAAAATGGGTGGAGAAATTACAGCCTTCAAAATAAAAAGTGTACAGTTAATCTCCCAGACCCATAGCAATGCATCAGAAACCATTCCTGAAGTGCACTTCAAGAGTATGGATTTGTCTCCTCTTTGTAAATTGTAATGGGATTTGAAGTACCAGAAGTCTGTTTTCATCATGTGGCAGGTGTTGAAGGACTTCTCTCCTGGTGTGGGTTGTTCTATTTTTTTTTTTTTTTTTTTTTTTTTTTTTTTTTTTTTTTTTTGAGACCTGGTCTAACAGAACCTCTTTTGATCTCAGATTTCCCCAAGAAGAACAGAGGAAGAGCCAGAATCTGGTTTTAGCTAATATACACAATCCATTAAAAGATGATTAATTCCTGCATTAGCTACTTCTATGCTGTCATTTCTCAGTACCTCCAAATGGAGTCCTAGTAAATATCTAGGAAGATTTTTTTTTTTATTTAGCTGCCAGAAAATATTTTTAAATTACATAATATAAATAGACAATAATAGGAAGATTTCTAACAGAAAACAAAACAGAAAAAAAATCAAGTACTAGTTGCTTTTTTCACTGTATAAGGGTTCTCGAGAAATATCAAGAACCTTTTCCTTTGATGAATGAAAAAATGTACTAAAATCCTATTTTAAAAGAGAAAAGAAAAAAACCTCCTTGATTTGCAAGAACATGTTTGTAATGTTAATGATAAATGCATTAGTTGAGTTGTCTCAGAAGCCCTGATTAACTAATTTAACTATCCATATCCCTTTCATGTCACGCATAAAAGAGTACTTCTGTAATGGTCTCTTTCTAGTCATTCTTTTGAAATATTATAGAGAACTCATTAAATATTGAAACAAAACTTGAACAATCTTTCTAAGGCAGCATAGAGTTAGAACTTCCCTCCAGCAATATTCATATTTTAGAAAAAGTTGCACCCTGATCCAGAGCAGCTTTAAATCTGCTATGATGCAGTAGTGCTTTAAGATTTATCACTTTACCTGTACCTTACCCTCATATGGTAATACTCTATGCATGCTTTTATATAACAATTGAAAAATATTGTAGGTCATTAAGGTTTCTGCTGATATTTAAATAAATCCCTCAAAGGAAAACTTCCTGTATATTCGGGGTAGATAGAAACACCACATCTAAAAATCTATGTCTTTCTATATTTGAGAGAAAATTCAGTTTTCCAGTTCCAGAGGCTGTTTCTTCCCTCATGATTACACTGTGTCCAGTAATTCACTTGCAGTCTATTATTGATTACTGGACATTAGCATCATGTGTTTGAAAAAAACAATTTCTAGTAAGTGCTCCTTAGGATTAGGGAGGTTTAGTTTCTAAGGAGAAAGAAAAAGGCTGCTTTTAAATTATGCCATTTTAGCATATTAAAAAAAAAATCTTAATTTTGATCAAAAATTGTATTACAGATCCATTGCCGGGAACTGAATGTGAATATAGATGTAATTGAGAGGATGATTGGTCTCAATGATTTCATATTCAGGCCTCTGGAAATGATGCTTGGGGGGACTATATCAAGAGTCCAACAACAGACAAAATACAAAACCTGTTCATAATACAAATAGGGGTAAATGTAAGAATAATTCTCTGCCACAATAGGGAAGATTTCTAAAAAAAACTTGTGAATTATAATGTCTTAATATTGTTGCAACAAACCTTTTCAAATGCAAATGAAAAATTAAAATAAAATCAAAATTCAGACACCATTTTACAATGTTGTTAATCCCAGGGAAAAACAAACAAACAAACAAACAAACAAACAAAAAAAAAAAGAAAAAAGAAAAAAAAAACACACAAAAAAAAAAAAAAAAAAAAAAAAAAAAAAAAACCAAACAAAAAAACAGCAACTCTAACAGATTCCTTTTTCCTGCCTCAAATTCCTTAATGAGGGTGGGTTTAGTTGTAGAAACCTTATTTTTGCATCTTCTGAAGTTTAGAATACTGGAATGGGTTTCAGGATGTTTTTTGAGTTTTCCTATTTGTTCATGGCAGATGCTTTGGTTAAGATGATCTGTTGACTGCTGAGTTTCCAGTTCATCAGACTGGATCAGTGAAATGATCCTGTGCAAGATGAGCTGCAGTAAGCTGCAGTTGCCCAATGCTGTGTCTCAGCTTATGGGGTCAGGCTCTGCCTGCTTCCATACACTTGTATTTCTGACTGTATGATTGCCCACTGCTGATGGGATGTATGTTGAACTCTTTTTTCCACTCTGTTTGCTTGTTTGTTTGGGGTTTTTTGTATAATCCCTGTAGATGTACTCACCAGCTCTACTTGTGGTACAAGCATCATCTTTCAACATCAGTAATTGTGCAATGACACTACTGCTGAAGTACCTCTGGCCCTTTCTGCTTCTGAGTTTTTGAACTGTCAGAAGGTGCACCTTCTAAGAGAATATTCAGTTAAATATAATCTTGTTTCTACTACTCATGTCTTTGATGTTATTCTCTCCACAGATCTTTCAGACCATGACTCCTCATTGACAGGGTTTTTTAGATTATGTGTCATTAGTATAAAATACTGAAATGGTGCTTAAAATGCATGATTTACAAGCTTCAATTGTAATGTCTTCTTAACCCCATATTCACTTTGCCAGTGTAGTATCCTGGTTAGTCATTATCCAGCTACATTTATTGAATCCACCTTCACACTTCACTTTAACTGATTGTTGTTCTATGGACATAACTTTGAATGTTTTGCTGACAACCTGATAGATTATTTGAATTGCCTTCTTCCTCCCCATCCACCAAACATCAAATAAATACATATTTAGAATTAATATATTTTCCCTTCATCTTTCTTTTTCCCCTCCTTCACTGTTCATTCTAACAGCATTCATTATAGGTCTCTTGATATATGTCACTACTTCCTCCTGTTTCTTCCTAAGTGTAAGCCCTGTATTTGAATAGCACTATGGTACTATGGTTAGAAATCTTTCCTGTAAATTCACAATCCCTTTCTTTCAGAATTTAATTATGAAGATTAACCATTCTCTTGGTTGTTATGCAGTACACTTTTATTTTTCTCAGTGTTGTGTTTTCTGTTTCTGCATCATCATTTACAGTGGTTGAGAATGTGTTTCTGAAAATGAAAAACAAAAAAAAAAAGAAGTTGTTGTAGGAAATAGAGCTACTAGTAGAAAGGAAAACTTCAGTTGTAATGCATTTTCCAGCTCTTATTTTTATCTTGACTTAATAGCCTTTGGCACAATGATCACACCCTAATATTTTCTTCCTTATGCCAAGCAACTGCACTGTTTGAGCTCTCTTTAGGGAGTCCTGAGAGGGCTTGCAAATAAGGATAACACCTTTGAAACGTATTTGAAAGAAGGCAAGCTCTGGTCAGAATATCAAATCCATCTATTAAATTGGATTGTCTGAATGCATACTCTACCCTATAAAACTAAAGTAATGCATCTACCGAATGGAGCTGTCTGAACACATGCTCTCCCCTCTAGAAATAAGGTAATCTACCTTTTGCAGGGAGCACTAAACACCACTGCATTTGCCCTAGGGAGAAATATATATAGGATATTTAGCTAGGTATATATTAAGAGTTACTTTCTGATAGCTTGTCTCTGCCAGAGTGCTAACTAAGCATTGTGTTAAAGCATCAATTTATACGCAGAGAAGCAATTTAGTAGTGCCATTTCTCAGGCAGTGTATTATTTAATATAATATAAAACTGCATGTATACTTAACATATCAATGGCTTTCTTCTTTCTCCTTTCTATGCTTTAGTACCCGGTAGGACACATCATAATTTCAAACTCTGGGTTGATTTTTTTTTTTTAATTATCTCAATTGATTTTTGTTTATTTTTGGTTTGGGTTTTTGTTTGTTTGGTTGGTTGGTTTTGGTGTTTGCTTAAAAGCAGCCAGAAAACCAGCAGTTTTTCTGATGACATTGATAAGACAACATACATAATAGGAAGTTTCACAGAATAAAGCAATACATCATCCTGAGCTTTGAATGGCTTTCTGGAAGATGTTAATGAAAAGACTGATGGCCATTAAAGGACAACTGTAGCTCTCTTTAGAAGGTAGAATATATTCTCAGCAAATAGAGGTGAATCATCTCTCATTAGGTGGATTATTGAAAACACCTAGTTCTTGCTCTGGGATGTAATTTTGATCAGGCACAGTATTGCTGTATCAAACACTACACTGCATAAAGTGCAGTGTTTGGTACTACAAATTTTCTTTAACAAGAGCATATTTACTATTTTATATGTTCTACTGGGAGAAAGTGCATTTTTCTACAATGTAAAAATGAGAAAAACTGCTTGAATTTTCCTGAAGGCAATATATTTCATTGCCTGCTAAAAATAATTGTTACTGGGATGGCTGATAAAAACGCTTGACTACATTGTGGTGTCCTCCTCTTCAGGTACTGTTTTAACAGTTTTACATGTCAAACACTTTATGCTGATAATTTTTTCCTACTATTTCTACATCACAGCCAATCTACTATTTTCATTACTACTAGGTCAATAATTATTGATCACTTGTCATTCAGATTAATTCACTATTGCTACTATGAATGAAGGTACGGATTGATAATGGAGAATAATTCCATTCTATTTTAATATTTTTTCTAGGAAGGTAGAAGCAAGCACACAATCATTTCTGATGGTTAAGGGATTTTGATACTTTAAAATGTGATACTTTATTATAACTGTGAGGTGGCAACTTATATTTCTTGTTTCAAAACCCAAATACTTAAAGCTTCTATTAAAAAAAAAATGATGGCTGTATGTACAAATAATTCAAGTTCTTTGCTGGAAGGGACAGAATGCACAATCAAGGCCAATTTCCTGCAGCCTTAGCTCTCTGTCACCCATGCTGATGTCACCAAGGGGAGCAGTTGTCCAGTTCAATCGTCCACATCCTAAAAATTATCTACACTTTTGACACTGTGAGATACAGGTCACAAACTATATTCCAGTTGCTTTCCACTTGTAGTAAACTTAAGAGCTAAGTAGAAAATCAATGCCACCATTAAAGTCTGTCACAGGAAAAAGTGCAGGAGAGATTAAGAGCTTTTTATTCCCATGCTAGCAGTACATTTATGAATTCAAAATACGAAATGGAAAGTATCACCCATTTATTTAGAAAAATGTTTAATAACTGTAGCTACTGGAAGACTCCCAGGAAAGAGTTCAAAGCAAAGCTAGCATTTACCTTAATATAACTTCAGTTTGCTAAAATTACAGGTGCTTCCTGATTGGGGTTAATGCTTTATATTTCATATTCCTTTTTTTTTTTTTTTTCCCAGGGTCAATGTGTTTTTAAAGCCATATTAGCTCTGTCTCTTCAGAAGAGGATTAGTATTGCAAAAATCATAAAGGTTTTAATGTTTTGTTACTTAATGCTGCTGCATTATAACTTTATGTTCTTTTGCACTAGTCATAATTTTAGTTATGTTTCATGTTCTCCAAATTCAATTACTTATCCTCTACTGATAATATAATATAATATAATATAATATAATATAATATAATACATAATTCCTTATATAATTCTTTCTCTGTGCTTTGGCATGAAGTGTGGTGCACAAGTGTCTCACATCTCTTATTTTTTAGCTGAAAAATTGTATAAACTTTGACCCTACTTTTCTCACTGATTTTTTGGAAACTATTGAGATCTTTACTTGATCATCACATGGTTTTTGTGCTTATTTTGGTCAAACATCACCAAACTCATGACTCTGTTATCTGGGCCATTGTTTTTTTCCTTTGTGGGCAAAGTTCCTTTCTGAGGATTACCTGAGCCTACACTCCTCTGAATATCTTTTGTGACACTTGCTTTAGATCAATGTGAAGGATGTTTAAGTTTAATTGCTTATTCCAGCATGAAAAACTGTCAGCAATCTGTGTCTTGCTGTTGTTGGGGTCTTCTCCAATTTTATATATTTTAGTTCCCCGGAGACAAGAAGCCTGTCTGATTTGTGGAACTTATAGTAAGCCTATTTTCCTTAGTACAGTTTTCCAAATAGTTTAGTGATGTTAGTGTGATTTTCCAGAACTCCCTTTCCCATTTCAACTAAATATGTACATATATCATCCTGACATCTCTCTCAAATACTGAAAGAAGTACTGTCTTGGGCAGTATCAGAGGAATTACAGTATCATCCATCCATTTTGAATTAGCTGTCCATTTTTCTCCAGTTTCTTTCATTTGCCAGTGCTTGTTTTTTCTTTGTATCTTCAAAGACATCACATTTATACTGTTGCTTTTTCACTTGCTGGTCTTTCTCTGCTTGGTTTTGTAATTCATTTCTTCTACTGATTACCAATGCACCACACAGTTTTTTGAATTAGCTGCTCCAGTACAAGCAGCTTTATGTCCACTCCCGTTCTTCCTTCCTTCCATCACACCTCTGATTCTAGCCTGATGTTAATTGCTGCTCTCACTGACATCTCCAATCTAAAGATTGGTTTTTCCGGCCATGAGTTATACTTTCTGCATACATTATACATATATATATATATATATATATATATATATATATATATACACATACACCTAAAGTCCACTTAAAGTTATTGGAAATGCTGTGGATCAGAAGCACCAGCGATTGAAATTTATGAAAGAACAGAAAGTACCTTTTGTGCTTTAATGTGTATGTAACAGTAATGACAGCCATATTATAATAGATAGCATGTTCACTACAAGTAAGCTGAAAATTAGGTCAAATGGTCTTCTGGTGCTAACTTCAGCAAGGAAATGAATGTTTTCAGGTTCCACTATACATGGATCATTTGAACCATACAGAGTGCTTACTAATATGTCAAATCAGTGCAATGTACCTTCAAACATGAAAACAGTGCTCCATTAGGAATAAAAGCAGCTTAAAATTTGTACACTGGTCTATTTATCACCTTTTTTAGAAGAAGAAATAAAATAGAAAACTATCTTCTAGATTCCATTAGACCAAGTCCCTTTTTTTTTTTTTTTTTTTTTTTTTTTGGGTCTTTGATTAGTTTTTCTCATTTTCATAAATTTCTGATTATATTCTGAAAAAATGGTGATTGAAGTAGCTGCATTATTATGTTTCCTATGAAAAACTCTGCTCCTGATGTGCCTGTGCAGATACAGGATTTAGAAACTGCATTCTTGCACCTAAGCCTTATCTTACAGTATAATGTCTACTTAAGGTACAGCATGTAGCCAGAGAAGTACAAATGGGTGTCTGCTTTGATGGATCAGGACCAATTGTCCCAGTAACTTTACAGTGAGGTTAATTTTGATGAGAAATAAAGAAAATTTGCTTTATTATGTAATTTTATAGTATATGAAATAAAATTATTTCAAAATTTTGCATATATGTCACCAATCATGATGAATGGAGCTATTTAACTCTTAAATCAGGGTAGCTCTCTCTGTGCCTTTTTTTTTTCTCTTTTAAATATGTTCTTAATGTAGTCCAGTAATCAGTAATTACTGTGTTTTTTTCATTGTGAATAATTACTTTATACAGTTTTTTAAAATACATTTGCTAGGGGAAATACTGATTACATTAATTGATAAGATTAATTGTGGGATTGACTCTGTTTATATAGATAACTTCTGGCTGAAGGAAGGCATTTTTGGCTACCAGCAAGATTGAAATGCGTTGTTCTAGAGAATTAATTGCTCCCTAATGTTCTGCTGTTCTGAGATTTCACATGATCTGGAAGAGTAGCCTTCTTTCTCCTTTCGTATTCCAATTTTATCAAACTATTTACTTCTTTTAGTTCTCTTCTGCTAATTTTCTGTTTCTGATCTGTTATTCTGGTTGTTACTCTAGAATCCAATGGGCTGATCTCAAGATGCTGTGTAAGAGTCATACTGTGAGAATTATACAATTTGGGGTCAAATTGGTTGATGTTAGAAAATGTGTGTTCTGTTGTGGTTTTTTCAATTAAAAATAACTTATTTGTCTTTCAGTAAATACATAGATAGAGTTTTGTATTTGACTTGTTTTAAAATGTTGGACTCTGTGATACAGTTATTATGAAACCCTGATGTGGTCTTTCAATATTCATTTGCAGAAAATATGGTGATGTATTTACTTTATTGAGAAAACAGTGGTGAAACAAGGAGTTAAGTCTTAGGCTAGAGCTTCTCCACTGTAGCAAGATCTAACTGCCAGGTGTTTTGTTTTTTTTTTTTTTGTTGTCTACCAATATTATATGGCTAAAAATTGAGTTTCACAATAGCAATATCTAGCCAGGCTGAGAATTTTTACTATCCCTCAAAGGTGTCACCACAATGGTCATAACCCAGAGAGAGTGGCATCTGTTCCATCTTTCTTACACCTGCAGTGCTGCTGGCACATGTGCTGTGCACTGCTACAGTTTTTTAATTGTTTTAGTATGAAGTAAAACTGAGAAGATTTCTGGGGGCAGATAACAGTATTTTAAGGCTCAGTTCTGGAAACCAGTCAGAATCAGCATTTTCAGGCCACAAGAAGAATGTGTTTCACTGAGGCAGATGAAAGTGAAGAGGTGTGGAGATGAAGTCCTAGGGAAGAAGCATGAATTATTTTTGGAGACATATTTCCTGACCATTGTGGTAAGTTTTTGCTTGCCTACAGGCTTTATAAATAAGTAAAAAAATCCAGTTAGCCTACTTGTACAATAAAACAGATGTGCAGCACTGTGTGACAGATGTGTGTGTCTCAGTGTGACAAGGTTACACCACTATGAAATTTTAGTTTATTTTTCCTCTCCTCAAAATCAGTGGGTTATCTGGAAGAGGGGAGAGTGTTTGGTGTAAAGGTAGAAAGGTATCATCCAAAAGCATGCTGAATTTAGCACTTTAAGAGACACTGAACTAAGTCATCACCAGGTTTTTGGATTGTCCCTCTGAGAGATTATAACAATAATGTCAAAACCAAGTGTTTAAAATGCTTTTAGCAGCAGAAAGGCTATAATGTGGAAAAAAGTGGAAAATCAAAACAATTACTTCAATGTAAAAATGAACATGATACCTGTGAAAATGATACAGAATTGGAAAGCTGTTACTTTGAGAAGACCAATACAAAAACATGGAATAGAAGCTGACAAGAGAGAAAGCTTTTTGCTAGAATAAGATGAATATAAATCAGAGACAAATAAAATCTGACCAATAAATGAAAGATTGCTGAATGCATATGATCAATATGTAAACAAATATCAATATGTAAAAAAATGCAATGCAGTGATACAAAATTTTCAAACAATTAAAAATAGGGTTCTTGCAAGAATAAGATTAATACAGGAATATGCAAAATAAGTAAAATAGAGATCATTGCATTGGAAAGATTAGGGCATGTCATAACGTAAATAAGAATAATGCTATGTTACTGTACTTGTTTCTTTTATTAGGATTTTAATTTGTTTAAGTTACTCATTGAAATATGCTGTTATTTGGTCACCTTGTGGCAAATCTTTAGTTCCTCCTTCTTTCTTGAATAGCTTTTGTAAATTATTGCAAGTCACAGGAAGGTGCTAGGGAAGCGAAGGAAGTATTTTTGTATAGAGTTTTAAAGAATATTGTATACAACCTTGGAAGGGGAAGATCCACATTCTTATTCTCCACATAATCTCTTTTCAGTGCCTTATACTTCTTTATTTTTAATGACATTATTGCAGAAAGTCACTTCTGCTGTGTTCAAGAAATTCTGGATTAAACTTCAAGCCAAGATGGGTTTTCAGTGTTTTCAAAGATGAAGGCACAGCTTGAGAGTTAAAAATCTTAGAAAATTCTTTCCATTGTGTTGTTTATAAGTAATTGAATCTTTTGTCTCGCAAGAATACACTGTTTGATAATACTGACTAGAGAGTGGGATGCACAAGAGAAAACTTTCTGGACCTTTTGTTTAGGTAGAGTTGAAGAAAATTAAGATGTTCCATGTTATTAAAGTCACAAGGCAATATTGACTAAAATGAATGTCTGCCTTTCTTCTACCACACTATCTGCTGCTCCAGAGGCTTTTGTAAGGATGCTCTAGAAATCTTCTGTTAGAAAATACATCATCACTCTCTGTATTTGGAGAGGGGTTGTTATTTGGGGTTTTTGGAGCAATAACTGTGATGACACAGTTTGTTTCCAGAGATACGTGTCAGTTCTTTATGGCACAGATAAGTAATTTATTTGCTGTTCATGTTTCAAGTTCACTTTTCTGAAAGTTGGTTTGACTTCTTGACACTAGTATTGACTACTGAAAATAATTCAAATATCACCAATATGTGCAGAAAGAGGTACAGAGAAGGAAAAAAAAAGGTAATATAGTAACATCTGTTGAACTCTCAATAAGGGATTGATTGTCACTGAGCTAAATTCATCTTTTATATCTGAAGATTAGAATTGTAGTAGTTCTGAGATTTCTTTGCTACTTGCTCAGATAAGCTATTTGATTCATGGTTTCTCATGAATGATACATTAGCATTTTTTCATGCATGGTGGTAGTTAAACTTTCAAAAGACAGAAATATTGCCTGAGTTTTTCAGAGCTGGGGGTCACCATGAAGTCACTAAACTGAACCATGAGGCAGATGAAAATTGTCATGTCCCATCCCTGGAAGTGTCCAAGGTCAAGTTGGATGGGGCTTTGAGCAGCCTGGTCTAGTGGAAGGTGTCCCTGCCCATGGCAGCGGGTTGGAACCAGAGGATCTTCAAGGACCCCATCCAACCCAAACGATTCCATGATTCCATGATTACGGAGCAGTCTAAAGAAGAGCAAACTAGAGTTCCTGCATTAGAACTTTGGTCTGTTTTTATGTTAAATACATTTGAAAACCTAATAATTAAAGGGTAGCAATGCTGACATAGTGGCTGGCAATGTTAGTATTCAGTTTTGCTTCTCACATTGGAGAGAAAACCCTCCCACCTAACGTTCCAATATGCATTAATATCAGGGAGACTATTCACATCACTAAATCTGTATATTTATGTTGCTGTTGGATCTGCTGATTCAGTTTTAACTAGGAGCTCCCACTGAAGAATGCATTGTTTGCAATATTTAGGGTAACAATGATAATTAAATCAGCAAATGTAGTCACTGGATGGAATGGTGAATTATGTCCTGATTTCAAGCCCAAAAAATACTAAAAAAGTAAAATGGATTACCTGTTTTTTTTACATTTTTTCAGACAACAGGCAAACATTACAGTTTTATGGTTTAGGGTGTTTTGGTTTGGTTTAGTTTTTTAATTTTTATTTTTATTTTATTTTATCCTTAGCAGTCTTGCTAGATACAAATACTGAAAGCTGTAGGCAGATGAAGCAAGATCATGAGCAAAATATAAATTGCTGGAATGCCTACTGAAAGCCTAGAGTAGGGCTGAACACAACCTGAGGCAAAATTTAGTAGTTGTTTACCTCAGCTTCTTCCCACTCCAGGGTGAGAACTGTTTTTTTGTCTCATCCATAGATTGAACTGCGTACTCACTGCTTTTGGAAACATATGTTATATATATATGTACACATATCTTTATCATGTATTTACAAAATTATTTCATATATAATCCAGATGACACTGAACATTTAAAATTTATTTAGCTGCAAATTATATATCTGTGCTTTTAAAATAAATTTTTATATGTCTTTGTTTGATTGATGATGGAAAATAGTACAAAATTCATAATTTTTTAAAGACTTTTTTTTGTACACCTCTGCAAGTAGCTGTTTTTGTTGATTTTATGGGGTTACTGTTTAATTTCCCATTTTCTTTCAGAATAATCAGAGCTAATTTTTTTAGGTAATTTTATGAAACACTTTCTGGTTGTCTTACAAATGTTATTCTTGATTTACTTTCTCAAAACATTGCATTTTTTCCTTCCAATTATAGATCTTCCAAAAAATTTATTTTCATTTTTTGGTATCTCAGTACATATCTGAATAGAACACACCTGTTCAGCTAATTTTTCATTAATATCTCTTTATTTCTGCACCAGGTCCATTCGTGCACCACATTTCCATGAGCTCTTCCATTTGTAGTCAATGAAGCTTCCTTCAGTTTTCAAAACTAGTCCTTCATTTGATCTGACTGTCACAGATAACAGGGAAAGAGAGGTCAGAGGCAGAGGGATGTTGAGTAGTTGTTTTTACTTTTGCAAAACTGAAAGGGCAGTAGGGAATTGAAGGGTTTGGCAGAACGCTGCAAGAACTTCTGTTTTGCTGCTGATAGAGTTCTTCCCTCAATCCCCAGCTCATGTTCATCTTAATACATCGGGTCTTAATTCTCATTTTAAAATTTTCAAGACATGAAAGGTTTTTAGTTATTTGATTAGATCATACTTAACAAAATTGAATCATTATACATTAATAATGAACTAATTAATTGTGACAAATTGCTGAGCTGCAGCATTTGTCTCTTCCATTGCCTTGCCTTAGGGGTTATATTCTCCTCAGCAGATGATGGATAACTTGTCTGCTTTTTCAGTTTGTTGGATGTTGTCACAAAGTGTGAACTGGATGTCTTTGACAGTATTTTATGCTTTGCTGTGGCATAAGCTGTCAAGAAGGGAGACAAGGGATAGATACCCGATGATTACTCACTAGGTCGTGCACCTGAAGTCTCATTTTGCAAGAAAGATTGTCTTTGGTTACAGCTTCAGCTTTTCTCCTACAAGCTGAAGCAAGCTTGTAGGAGATTGTTATTCAGAGCATTTGTATGTTGCCAGTTTTTTCTCTCTTGTAGATAACTGAAGGAATAATTTTTTTTTTTGTTGTTTCTGAAAAAATATATATGTCATATTTTAATAAAAATAAGTATTTTTGACATGTAATATTTTTTATTTCCTGACTTCAAAATAAATCATTTGGGGGTTGTTTTGTGGTTTTGGTTTTTTTTGGTTTTTTTTTTTTTTTTTTTTTTTTTTTTTTTTTTTTTTTTTTTTTTTTTTTTTTTTTTTTTTTTTTGGTTGGTTGGTTGGTTGTTGTTGTTGTTAGGTTTTTTTACATTCTGCCAATGATAGGAAGCCAGAAGATCAGAAATAACCCCCCCCCCCCCTACATCTCATTTTCATGTTATACACTGGAATAACATAGAAGTGGCTTTAGTGAAAATATACCCACTTGCAACAGGTGGGAAGCTGACCGTTAGTCTGACAGAATATTTGTATCAAGGAAGTAGTTGGTTTTCAGATAAGAAGTTTGTTGTTAAATGCATTACAGTTTGTTTGTATGTCTATAAAAATACGTATTTTGTTTGGTTTTTATCATGCTCAGGCCCCTCTTGTTAAATAAGTTGAGTGTCCTCTCCTTGCAGTTATAATAGAAGATATTGCTATGTTTTCCAAATACATCTGGTGTTACAAAAAAATGAGAATTGTGATGTGATGGTGTTCATGAGACAGAATAACGCTCTAAAGTTAAGTGTTGCTGGTTGACTGTGAACTTCTTTGCCATTAGAAAGCAAGTTGTTCTCACTCTCAGCTACCTAATTTATTTGACCACTATTGCTTTATTAGAGCTGGATCTGTCTATGGTAGGATTGTAGTTCAGATCAGAAATGCCCTTTGTAAGAAAACAGTTTGGCCCAAGTTACTGCAGGCGACACTGCTGAGCCACTCAGAGAGTGGCAGCTGGATTTCCCTCTGATGCAGCCTGAGCAGAGGAGATGCACTCTCGCAGTGCCCCTGGCCCACATCTGCTGTTAGAGGACATTCTGTAACATTAGTTACAGCACAGGGCAGATGTAGCAGAAAATAAAATCCCCAAATCCTGTATATGAATATTGTAATCCCAGCAGCAACTGATCCCAGCATGGCTGATTCCATTGCCCCACACTTCAGGCTGATACAGGTGAAGCCTCTGAAACCAGGATGCTGTTAGAAAAGCAAAATAATGAGTTTCTTACAAGAAACTTTTTGTCGCTTCATCAATTCTTTTCGTTGTCGGGTTTTGGGTTGTTTTTTTTTTTGTTTTGTTATGGTTTTTTTTGTTTGTTTGTTTGTTGTTGTTTGTTTGTTTTCCTGAACATTATATGAAAAAAAAAAAATAGATATTTCTTCTTCATTTTTGAAGCAATTGCTACAATGGGTTGTTAGCAGATTGGGCCATTATTTCCCTGGAGTATATCCTGAATTGATGCAGGATGGAGCACAGTGGGATTTAGCAGGTACTGAGCTGCTGGCACTCAGTTTTGCTTCTTTCATTCATCAAATATGAAAGTTAAACATGTGAAGAAATGCCTGTGACAATGAGTCTGAAATTTGGTTTATTTCACTATGTCATATGAATCCTACACTTTATTTTAAATCCAGATTCATACTTTTATATCCTTCTTCTTTATCCTGGGAAATATGGCATTCTGTATCCTTACTCCCTGACTTCAGTTGAAAATAGTTGCTTAAAATACTGTATGACTTCAGAGTTTTGTATAATATATTCTTAACTAATTTGTTTACATATGCATTTTTTCATTCCATAGCCATTGCTCCAGCTGTGTCTGTATTTCCTTAACACATTGTTCGCTCCCTAGTATTGGAAACAATCCATACAGAACCCTTTAGAAACCTCTAACTCAGCAGCTTCTCTCATTTTAGAAGCTCTGTTTATGCAGTATTTACTCATTCAGGAAGGATTATGTGCCTTAGTTAAGTATGGGAGGCTAAAGTGATTAAAATGTAGTACACTCTAGGCCGTTAAGGTAGGTATTTATAACAAGATAAAAATTCTTCTTAAACAGTAAAATAGATGTAAGATAAGATGTCTTTCTTCATCCCATTCCAGTTTTCTGCAATTTTACTGCCTCGTCCTGTGGTTTTGTATTCACAACGTAAATTAAAAACAAGGAGACCTTCAGCAAGCAAGTTTTTAAAATTTATTTTTGTCTGGACATTATAGAACAAAGAGCTTCTATACTGAGTGATTAAAGCAGTGAAAAGAGAAAATTCAGATGAATATATACTCATGAGAGTACCCATGACGTGGAAGCAGACAAAAACAACTACAAAGAAGCTTAATTTTACTGTGTTCTCAAAGATCCTTTTTGAGTTTTTTATTATTTCAAAGGCATTCAGATTCTTATGAAGTGATTTATAAGGATTTTTTTTTTTTTTTTCATTTTCTTCAAACATCTAAAGCAACAAGCCCCAACTCCTAATATTGTCATCTGCTTATTGGATCAGACTGACAAAATACTATGTACAGAGAGAGTGGCGGAACACTGCAGGGTTACAGTGTTCTGAAGATGAGAGATGAAATCAGTTCCCTAGGCAGTAAATTTTTTGTCATTAACTTCAGGGAGGCCAGGATTCACTGGAACACAGCTTGGCATCTCAGAACAGGACTGGGAGTCTGTGTATCCTTCTGCATAGTGTAAACACTATAGAAGAAAAAAAAATTCTATGTTTTTCCTTTTGTAAAGGGACAGGGAAAGCCTTTACAGCAAGAAATAGAAGTGTCTTCAGAGCAAGAGCACCTTTGATTATACAGGCAGTAAGCTTTCAACTTTTTGGTACTCTATAGTCCCATGATCATAAATAGACAGGAGTTTTAATCATGCTCCCTCTATATAATCTGGAGAAAACACCAAACCACACTTAGCGGGCGAGGTACAATACCTATGATGATGCTAGGGCCAAGAATAACAAATTCTGTTCTGTTTCTATGTTACGAGAACTCAAAATGCAATTGCATATGGTAAAGATTTTCATCTGTTGGAGAGAAGGGTAGTTGAATTTCAGAAAATATCAGCCCACTTTCTCTTTGGACCAGCCTGTGACCAATAACAAGAAGAAAAACAGGAAAAAAGAATGCTTGTGGAAATTTCATTATTTTTAATTTATAAGACTTATCCATGAGCTGATTGGAATATTGATGAGGAGCAGGAGCTGTCACATCTTTACCAGCTCAGGTGATGAAACAGACCTTGTCTCATCATAATTTTTCTCACGTTTCCTGCTTGTGCACTATATTCCCCTCACACTTGGTGTGTCTTAGATTTCTGTTGCCAGAGATATATTTAAATAAAATAAAGCAGCCTGCTATTCCTTATTATTTCATATATATGGAGATTAGATTAGAATCCATTAACCAAATCCTCTGTATTACTTTAATATTTCTTAAAATATGTGTTCTCCATGGATTACCTATATAAAAAATATTTTTTACAGTAAAAAATATTAATAATTGATTTTAATATTTTATAATATAGACAACATACATATGTATGTACTCTATTTAGAAATATATATGAAGTCATTATAGATATCCATAGTTTATTTGTAAGCATTTAATATTCATTAATTAGAGATGAATAAGTGGTTTTACTTCCAATTCTTGCCCTGCCAGTAACGCTGTATAAAAGTGCATTTTTGTGGTTACTAAATTTAAGCTTCTAAACACACATTTTCTTTATTTATAACAAAGGGTGGCATATCAGATAGGGCAGCTTTTTGCATGACAAATCCAACTCTTAATTTAGCTAGCCCATGTCATTTCTTTAATGAAATGATCAAGCTCAATCTTAAAAGATCTGGGCTGCTTGCTGGTATCTCATAGCAAAATACCATTTTAGGACATTCTGCTCTAAAAGAGACCTTCTAACTGCCTTTTCTAATTTATTCTCAAGTACTTTCTACCCATTTGTTGTGCCAGTGCCATCCTTACTCTTACATACTGTTTTTGAGGGTGGGTTTGCTTTCTGACTCATTTTTTGGTTGCATCACTGAACCTCCACCTCCTTTCACAGGACAGATTTTCTGTACTTCACAGCCCATCTCAGTGGCCATTTTCAGCATTTTGTCCACATGCAGTTCATCTCCTTGTCATGATGGACAAAACAAACTTACAGAATCTGAAGCAATATAATGAGTGGTCTTTATTTATTGTACTATCACATCTCTGCTTTTGCTGGGGATATATGTGCTTTCCAGTTTGCCATGGCTGGGAAGAGCATAGAAAGAAATGTTGGTGGATGTTATGCATGCTGTAAGAAAAACTGTAAGAACTTTTTAAGAGGTGATCTACATAAAACCAAACAGGAGAGCATCCAGTTCTGAATTAACTGTTTCCAGACTACAATTAAAACAAAATATGATGGAAAACAGTGAAATAGTTTTAAAAAAGCAGAAAGCATGAAGTAAGACAGCATTTTTGCATGAGTTTGTCTGTTCCTAGTCCTTTTCCTTCTCACTTAAGCCAGCTATTGCTTGGGATTCACTGATCTTTTAAGGTGCTCTAGTGATTAGAAAGTTATTGAAGTGGTGGTACTGTGGCAGAATGATGACAGAAATTAATAAGTTGTTCTAGAACAGCATTTTCAGACAGTCTTTTGATTGGTTTTATTTGGTTTTGTTAGCACCTAATTAATTTTTTTTTAGAGAGAGAAGTCTTCATTAAAGATCAAGCATATCTCTGTAGTTACTTTAAATTGAATGTCACTAGGATATCCTTTGAAATGCTAACAAAAAATTAGAGCAAATGAAGGAAGAGCAGAGTTAATACATGAAATCTGTGTATATTTTTTGATAATTAATCCCTTATATTCCCATAAAAATACAACATATTCTTCTGTTTGTATTTTTTCTGGAGGGTTTTTTTGGGGAATTTTTTTAAGGAATTATTTCCAAATAGTGACTCTACTTTCAAGTAATCTGTAAAACTAATAGTGAATATTATCATTATTATTTTGATAATAATAAAATAATAATAAGGGTTTATCAGGTTCTTAGACTGTGCATATCTCTAGAAAACCTAAAAAGTTCTCTAGAACCACTCTAATGAACAATATCTTTCGCACATTTTGTCTTCTTGCCATCTTCCAGAAAATAACCTTACAGCACTATGTGGTTGACTATTGGGTATTATTCTATTCTGAAATACATCCTGGCATATTTTGAGGTAAGAGGAATCAGGGCAGCAACATGTAAGATGCACAAATGCTGTTTTCAGCAATGGGTTGCACTTTAGAGTATGGGTGTCTTTTGTGCTTTGTAGAGATAAACAACTTGTTGAAAAATTATGAGTGTCTACTAAAGGGTCTGTGTCTTTGCATTGTATTAACTAATTTTGTTGAATTTTAATAGAAGCTTAATTCTATCTTCTGTTCTTGACATTTTTATTCTCATTTCCTTCTTCTGGGCTTTACTTATTTTAATAAGAATTTACTGTGCTTCTCTGGCTATTGGTATATGGCAGCAAAGCCAGGCAGCAGACAACATATAGCATTGCCAATTAACTCACTTGATTTGGCACAGACACAACAGTATTCTAGACTTCAGTGACTTCTTCATGGAATTATTTATAGAAGTGTCTGGGACATAATGTCAAATATCTAATGAGATGTGGAGAAGTTCATTACAAAAAAAAAAAGTACATGACATTTTATCACAACTTTTAATTGTGAGTGTAAAATATCTACTCTGTAGAACTTGAAATTATTTAATTCAATAATTGCCCCATATATTAAAAGTTTTATTTTAATACTTTGGTTTTATTCACCATTAAATGCATATTACCCAAACAGTTCTGATTATCCAGTAATGTTTAATTATGATATGTTGGGATATTGAAATGCTTCTTTCAAAGCAAGATTTTGTAACAAATTTGAACAAACCTAAAATGTACAAGATCTAGAAGAGCATCGCATAATGACCTGTCCAGTTGGAAATTCCACTATATAACAACTGCTGTTTGTTAAATTCAAAGACCTATTTTTGCTTTTCCTCCCTTGCTTTGAGTGAAAAGGATACATTGCCTTGGCATTTGTATATACTTGTTCTAATAAAATTTGAGAGTCTAAAATAGAGGGTTGATACTACTCAGTTCCCTTATCTCTAAAATTTTTACTATTGCTCTCCTTTACCTATTTTCTAATCAGCTGTAAAGTTTTTTTGGATTACTGTTTTGAGTTGGACACTTTCCTATGGTTTTGTATAAAAAGCATAAATATCTAAATTCAGGTTTCCAATGCCACTTAAAGGACGATTTACCTTGGAGAAAATGTTCATTTTGAAGCCACTATAAATCTTTTCCTTGCTTTGGCCTTTTTGCTATTGCAAGAGAGAAGAAGCTGACTTATAACACACATCTAATTCAAAGGGTTGAAGTTCAAGTTACTACTAGAACAGTTCTTCAAATTATATTTGGGAGTTATGTAGAAAATGCATGTGTTTGTGTGTATATGCATATACTAATTAAGACACTCATATGGATAAGCCAGTACAAAAATCCAATTTAAAGTACCTTGAAATGAAATGTCCATTCCTTCCAAGAATGGAAGAAGAAGACAGAAGTGCAACTTTCCAGGTGCTGTGGAAAGTGAATAAAATTCTGTGTAATTTAACATGAACATGAAGGAATGTAATCTTTTAAAAAATTAGTGAAACACACAAGTCATAAAGAAAACTAGTTTATACCTTCAGTAGAGTTTCTCTATTATCTGATGAGCATGGCTACTGATGGAAGCATCTGTGTCTGCACACATATATGCAAAAATATGCACTTGCAAAAATATCGTCCCTCTTTGCCCACTTTTGAATACCATAATATTTCATTGAAAATATATATTTAAATTATAACAATTACTACTCAGTGTTATCTTTAAAGAAATCAATGGGTCAACTTCATTAAGCATGGCATGGAAAGGTAATACATTCCAGACATTAAAAGAAAATTAATGAACTGCTAAGGAGCTCCCTTCTCTTCTCCCCAGTGTCTGTGTAGCTGCCACATCAGGGAACAGCAGCTCACATATTTTCAGATATAGGAAATAGCTCTCAGGCTTTTCAAATAAAGTTGTTCCCTGTCTTGCATGCAGGCCAGAGCCTCAACACTGAATAAATCATCAGAAGTCCATTCCAGTTCTTTTAAAGAAGGTACAGCAGTGCTCCCTATTTTTTATTGATTGCATTTGCAGGGGAAAATTGAATCCATTCCTTGTCATGGCCCCTAAACCTCATATCATAAAGAAAAAGGAAAAAATGAAAAGATGGATGGAGTTCAGTGAAATTAGCCACAAAGAATGATCTTTCATATTGTCTGATGATGAATTTTATTTTTTCATCTTGCTTGTATTGTGTGAAAGGTAGCAGCTGATGTACTCTGAAGTAGTAATCTTCAAAGACTTCTTTTAGAATAATTGAAAATAAGCTTATTGAAGAGTTTTCTCCAACCAAATTTTCTGCCAATTATCAGTCAAAAGCTCTTTCCCGCATATAAGTTAACTCAAAGAAAGACAAGTAGATATACAGAAGTGTGACTGTAGCACCTCTAAACATTTTACTTTAGTAAAATGCTTTTTTTTTAATCAAACAGAAAATGAATTTTCACTACATAAATGAGGTTAATATAAACTATCTCTCAGAGTATTCTGACAGGTGCTATGTTCTCTACTATGAGCTAGTGAAAGTATCACAGCTTTGATATTTTTGTGCCAATTCAGAATCAGGATATTTTATAAGGAACCATTTGGAGAATAATTTTTTACTGATTAGGACTGGGCTTGCTTGCTTTTATTTGGAAAGTTTCAAATCCATTGCTGTAGGCTTCAAACCAGAACTCAGAGATACTGGTTTAAAGTTGCCTCTTATCAGTGATATTGCATCCCAAAAAACAAAAGAAGACTTGATTTACAGCTTTTTTTTTTTTTTTTTTAAGTTCAGGGTGTATGCTTTAGCAGAAGGAAAATGTTAATAGAAGCTGTGGACAAACACTTAGAAAAATAAATATTCAAACTAAAATTCCCAGCTCCCTTTTCCTCATTTACTGACTACTGGATTAGTTAACACAGATTAGTTAACACTTTTAGATAGAATGAAAAAACCCAACCAAAAAACCAACCAAAAAACAAAAATAACAAACCACTCCAGGAATGATTGTTTTAATGATCAGATAATCATTTATTTGAGTATCAGTCCCACTAAATAAATCGTGTTTCTGTTCCAAACACTTTTTTTTTTGTCATAATGAGAAAGTGAATTAAGAAGAATGTGATACATGTTAATCCTGTCATGTGTTATTGTTTATTACATAAATGATACTTAGGCACTTAACTGTGAATTTCTGGGGTGCAGGAATATCTGCAATATTGCACAATAGGAATATATTGTTAGTAGCCTTTTCCCAGATTTATTACATCTTCCTTTTGTTAAGATGTTCTGTTCTTGTTGCTTTTCTTGAATTCCACATTATTTATTTTTTTAATTCCAGCTTCATCTCTTGGGTCATTTGAGGGTTTTGGTTTTTTCCCCTTGCTGCAGATTCTTGGATTTTTTTAGGCTATTGTATTTGTTTCCAGGAGAAAGTTATAGAGGAGTGTGGTAAGTATGCATCTACAACAGAAGAGAAGGAGGAGAAGGGAGAAAGTGGGACATAAATAATATCATAAACCTCTTAAATCTCACTGTAAAACATCACTTCCCCACAAATATTACACACAAGATCTAGTAATCCTTATCTCTTACTTTATAGTCTAATCTCAACAAGTCTAATAAAGTGCTAAAATTATCAGTTCTAGTTTTTGGATTTGGCACTTCAGTGTTTAGTTATTTTACTATCTGTAGACTGTCTCCTTTTTTTGGTATATGTTTATTTGAGATATATATTTGTATATATATCACTGTGTATGTGCCGAGGTGTGAGCATACAAATGTAACTCTTTGCAATACATTTTTGGGTGATATTCCAATCATAGAATCATAAAATATGGTAAGTAGGAAGGGACCCATCAGGATCATTAAGTCCAGCTCCTGGCTCCAGGACCTGTGTGCCTCTAGAGCATTGTCCAGACACTTCTTGAACTTTGTCAGGCTTGGTGCTGTAATCACATCCCTGGGGTGCCTGTTCCAGTGCTCAGCCACCCTCTGGATGAAGAACCTTTCCCTGATACCCAACCTAAACCTTCCCTGATGCAGTTCCCTGTTTTCTTCTCGAGTCCCCTCATTGGTCACAAGAATGAAGAGACTGGTACCTGTCCCTCCAAACAGGAGGCAATAACACGAAAAGAAATAAAATCAAGCCGAAAATATCTTGTCTACATAAGTGACAGAGCTTCTAATGACTTAATGGAGCCACTTCTGGAAGAAAGATCTGACACAAAATCACGTTTAGAGAGTCTGTACATAATCTTTAATTGCATAGCGGGTCAAATGGGACATAATTGAATAGTAACCATTTAAAAATTATAATTAACATCTCATGGTGCCTCAGGGAATCTTTCTTCTTTACATAAACGTATATTTGTTTATAATTATCTACTTGACAAAAAGAGAGGTATATAATGCAAGCTTATTGCTTACAGGAAATCTCAAGAGCTGGAAATTTAATTTGATATTTCTTCAGAAAGCTATCTCTTGAGAGGGTAATATCTTAAAACTTCTCTGAAAAAAAACAGATAAACCTTTCTGCAAAATACATGGTGTAGCAATTTTCTCCTTAACCTTTAAAAACAAGCTTATAAAATTTAATGCTGTGATCTCATTTCTCTAGTTCCTTTTAAGAGCCTTACTTTGGAAATCGATTTTAAATTGTCAACTTTCAATCCATCCTTATTTTTATCTTTTTTTTTTTTTCATTGTAGCATGGGGGCTAGAATGTGGACTTACATACCAAATTTTGCTCTGTAATGCCATTCAGGTCCCTTCAATGTGAATTGTTTTTATTTCATCTTGACTTGCCCATTTGCAAGAGAAGAATTTTTTTCTTGTGTATGCAATAACATAACATAAGCAGGATCTTTATGACAAGTGGCAGTTTTTATTAGATTTATACCTACATCTTTAGCTGTTTTCAAAGTTTTTTTTCCTCTATGTTCCTTTCCACTCTTGGCTTGCTGATCTAGGTGCTTCAATTTAAGAAATATTGCTTACAATCCCACAAAAGAAAGAATTAGTGACTAAACCATCAAAATACCCTTGCTTTTCAAAACTAACTATGCATTTGAAATTGCCTAAAATTGGAGGGGGGGAAGGGGGAGAATTAATGAAATACTTACAACTGATTGAAGTGAAAAGCATGATTTATTATAAGGTGTTTTGTTTTACAATACAATTTCATTGATTACTGATTCTAGTCCATTGATTCTTTAGTGTAGCAGTGTTGATCATTTAATGTTCAATTTTAAAGTTTCCCAATATAGGTCTTTCTCAAGAAGGTATAGAACATGTTAAAATATTCTATATTGTTTTCATTATATAACTTATTTGATTGATTAAAACAAGTATTGGTACAGGACAACTTTGGGAATGTAAGTTTCTGTGTAACTGGCAATATAGTGTTTAGCTGAAATGTGAATTTTCTTGTGTTTTAATTTGATTGACCCAACTCATAAATGTTAACATTCACTTTGCTGTTGTTACTGTCAGAGCCCAGATCTATGTACATTAAAATCTTTTTAGTTTGTGCTAATGAGCACTGCTGTTCATGAAGCCCCAGCTTTATACTAGCAATACCTCAAATGTCTTTTTCCCATATAATCCGTTTTGAAAGGGAACATCTCTGTTACATTTATATTGTTCCTACTTTTTTTGATGTCATTCTACTCATTCTTATTGCAGTAAACTGTAATTAGCCAGCATTTATTTTTCTGTAAACAGTCTTCTGTGTGGTTGGGAAGTTCAATTAGAGTGACATCTCAGAAAGGAAGTATTTTTAGAAGATATTGTCTGTGCAAATAAACCAAGGGTCATGGCATGCAAGTAATGCAACCAGAAGAAGAGAGTGTCAGGAATTTAAAGAAAACACCCAAAGAAAAGAAATGTGTTTCTTAAAATTTAATTTCTGGATTAGTTAAATTAAATCTTATCGCTTTCTCAATATTCCAGCTTGCTTTCTGTAGCTGTTGCTTCCCATGTTAGGATGTGATTTTCTAAGAACAGATTTGTTTTGTGTTTGACAGCTACGATCGTGTTAAATGAACTCAACTGGACTGCAGCGCTGGATGATGTGTTCAAGCGCAACAGGGAAGAGGACCCCACTTTATTATGGCAGGTTTTTGGCAGTGCCACTGGCCTCGCAAGGTATTACCCAGGTAA
Organism: Vidua chalybeata; assembly: GCF_026979565.1. NCBI lineage: Eukaryota > Metazoa > Chordata > Aves > Passeriformes > Viduidae > Vidua > Vidua chalybeata. The sequence continues at coordinate 62,623,879 of NC_071534.1, read as the reverse complement.
CTGACCTGTCCTAGACAACTGTAATGTATTGCATTAAAAATATTCTGAATTATCTATGAGCAGTGAAATGTAACTAAAACTTGCTTTTTTACATAGGCACTATTTCTTTATATCAGAATTACACACTCAAGGATTGTGAAATTATTCTGATATAAAGCTAACATGAGAGGGAAGGAACTAGGAGTGAAATATGTAATTAGTATTTTTTAAGAAAGAAGAACAGAAGATTCTGTCCTTTAAAAAGCAGAAGAGTTTAATTTTATTTTTTATATTATTTTCAATATCTTGTGTAAATAATCACTTGAATAATTGCAAGTGAGATTTTTGCACTTGTCTAATTTTAAAGATAGTGACCTGGAAAGTAGACATATAATCATGTTTAATGTCAGTGAAAATGTGAGTGCACCATGCTATGTTCATATCTCTCAGAATCCACAACCTCTGACAGGTACATCTTTCCTATTAGATCTAAAGTCAATTCAACTTCAATTGATCTAAGGTCAATTACATCAACAGCATCTGTTTCATCAAAGAATCTCATCACTTGATCACACTAATTTAAATAGATGCATATTTTACTGAATTTAGATAATGAGTAGCCTGAATTAGATTTTTGCTGTTTGCCATGTAATGAAAATCCTTGTTTTACGGCAAGACCTGTACTGCTGCTGCTGCTGTTGTTAAGTGATGCTCTTATCAATGCCTGAATTCTGTGTCCACTACACACACGACAGCTATGTGAAGCGTGTCATGCCTACAACTGCCTGAGGAAGAATTTTGAGAATGTTTCTCTTCTGTTTATACGAGATTGTTTGTGTTTCTGAGGGCGAAGGGGATTATTCTAAAGCTGTTATTGTATCATTAGCACAAGTGCTAGCACAGGCAGAAAAACTGCCTCAGGCTAGTTTACAGGAAGAATATTTCATAGCACTTGAATTCTGTTTGTTTTGTCATGCTGGATGATCATGAAATAAATACAGGAAAATGTTGCAAAAAGAAAACAATACCGAAAATGCTAATTTAACATTTATTTTGTTTTCCAACTCTTCCAATGCTTTTGGGATTTATCATCATGTGTGGGGTCAGCATTTGTCGTGGCTTACTATCTGATGTTTTTCTAGTACTGAAAAAAAATGTTTCTTAAATATACCTCTTTGACAATCTCTAGGAAATAATATTTCACTTGAAAATTAATCCCATATATTTAAAAATTGATTCTTATATCTAGCTAACCTGTCTACTCCAGTTGTTCACCAACACAACATAGGAGCCTCAAAATCTCATGCATTCTTCCTTAGAACACCTGTATAAAATGGGAGAGGCCTTTCTCTGTTTTGCAGGTGCAAATGTTACTTGTATATACTGCATCTAAACACAATTTTAAATTTAGTGTAAAGCCCAGGTACTCATACCTGCTATTTATTCCATAGCTAAGTATTTAACAGCTGTCAAATTCTGTCAGAGCATAACTTCATAAATTCCTAAGTAATTACCCAATTCTTAAATGCTGGACATACATCCACAGTGTGAGGCAGTCTGATACTCTGTAAATTATATCTGTTGTTTTGTGCATCTCCTTCCCATTGTGCTCAAATTGGAAAGCCTTTTACATTTTGGGTTTGTATAATAGGTCTTCGTGCAAGGTTCTGCATCCCTCTCTTGTCAGACTTGTAGACTTCTTGTAAGTTTGCTGACACAGCAGGTGTTCTGAAATTAATTCAGTTTTCATATGCTGAAGTAGATGCTTTTCACATTTGCATTTTAAAAATTATATTATAAATTGTAAAACATTGCTTCATTATATTGGCCTTTGGTAAACCTGTTTCAAAGTGATGATTTTTTTCCAGTGTGATGATATTTGTGAAAGAATTTGGAAATATCAGAACCCAACATTAAAATGCATAGAGAAGTCTGCTTATTATTATCTGGAACATATTCACCCAGTCTTTTTTCCCATATATTAAAAAAAAAAAAAAAAAAAAATCATCAGTATCTCTAAGCTACAAAGGGTGTTTTAAAACACAGTTTTTGTGTATTAATGTTTTTTATCTGATATTGTCCCACTGCTTTGAGTCATGGGCAAAGGATACATCTCTCCTCTTCTAAGGAGGCTCTTGGGCTGTCCTTTTCACCATAGTAACCAACAGCATGAAGAGATCTTTCTATGAGCAGCCCTGTGACAAGGAAGTATGTGTAAAATACGAATGTTTGAGCCACCAGTACCCCAGTCTTCCCCTATCACTTGTGGATACATTCTTCTCCCTAGACCTGGGGTGATGAGACCATAGTATCACCTTTATCTTATCCCAAAATCCTGCTGCAGTCCCAGTTTCAGTGAGCAGCCATATTTGGGGAGGGATGGGCTTCAGTGGGTGTGGATGGAGAACCTTTGGAGCTGTGCAAAGGTTGATTTTAGCAATGTTTAAGCCATTAACCATTTCATTCTCTCACTATCATTATTCTCATTGGTTTCAATGGCAGCATATTTATGAAGAGAAGTGCTAGCTTTGGTACTCTACTGGCAATCATCCATTTTGATATGAAGATGCCAAGAGCAATTTTGAGATTCCTATTAGCTACTCTTGAGCTCTGAAGAACTCAAAAGCAAACAGCAATTTAATAAAAGAGCTCAAAAAAAATATATAAAGTGCATGAAACTTTTAAGAGGATGTAATATATGCTCATTCATATCTTTAAAGGCACAAATCACAAATTAGTTTTTCATCCATTGTAAGATCAGCCCTCAGTAATCACAGGCCTCTACAATCAAAAGGAAATTCTGGAATAAGGACACTTTGTTCCCAGTGGAGGAGGGTTGAGTTAGGGAATATTTAAACAACTGGACTCAAAGGAATACCAAGTAAGTTTTCCAGAGACACTAAACTGGGAGGATCTGTCAACTCCCTCAAGGGCAGCGAGGCCAGTTTAATATAGATTAAACAGTTGCACAAAATTTGAATTTTTTTTTTTTTTATTTTTTACATTTAATGATTCTTAATTACAGTTAAAATATGTCAAGTTTTTATAACAAATGAACAGACTGACTCAAAAAATTGTCATGCCATTGAAATAAAGATATGATAAATTTAATAATTTTAGATAACTTAATATTTAAATTAATTTAGTATTATTTTAAAATACTAGAAATGTCCAGCCTTTTTCCTGCAAGCATACAGTTTTCCAATGTATAACCCAAGAGTAAGAGCCAGTTTTTAAAAGTGCTGTGAAAGGAAGCTGAAATGTATTTTGTGGGACTCTTTCATGAAAACACTACTGAAATTCAGTATTATGAAAACAGTAAACAAAACCAGAGGAGTTTCTTAGGTAAAACTGTAAGTCACTAAGTTCAAAATCTGGATTGTCTGTGATAGGACAAGAGAGCATAAACTATTATAAATGTTGAATCGCTTTCTCCTTAGTAGTAGTAGATGTACATCTACCTGCCAAATTATTTGACTTCATAAGTCTAATTCCTGAACCCTGTTTTGGCTTTTAAGATGTCATTTTAAGATGACACTTGACTAATTCTAGTCCAGACAGAGGGTTTTGGTAGTTTTTGATTCAAAATAAAAGCAGTAATCTGGCAGTGATTTATCAAGATCATTGAAATTAGCAATTCATTCCAATCCAATTGAATTTTTTTTCTGTTTTTTTATAAATATTGAATCTGTTGCCTGTGGGCTTGCACATGTAGGGTTTTGCTGGTGCTGTGTAGACAGAAAGGTATTTTAATATAGATCAGGTTTCAGATTTAATTTATAATTAACCACAGAGCACTGGACAAATCTGTTGCTCAAAAATAAATTAATTTAATTAAAGTAGTTTAATATGATTTGACAGATATTAAGTTACTTACATTTTGTGAGGCATCTATCCAGGTAATTTGAATGCTAGGTTTTAGAAGGCAGCTATCTAAAAGAACGATTTAATATAATTTTTTTGGTGGACTACTTGGAAGTGTAGCTATAAAGTAACCAGTTCCTCTTTTAATCATGAAATTCTTTTTAATTATAGACATAATTAGGATTGTAATTGTTAATCAATGTTTCATTAAAATACTGCAATGGAAGGCATATTATTTTCAGGGTAGCAACTACTAATTAGACAAACTTTAAAACCAACTTGGTATTTATGTGCCTTTTACCAGATACTATCTCTCTCTTTGTTCATGTTGCTGGGTCTTTTTGGTTTGTTTGTTTTTTTTTTTTTGTTTTTTGTTTTTTTTGTTTTTTTTTCTGTTTGTTTGGTTGGGTTTCTTTGGTTTTCTTGTTTGCTTTGTTTTGTTTTGTTTTTTGGACTGCGGATAACAGATATTTATTTGTAGTTAAATATGATACAGGAGGCTTTCTAGTTACAGTAATAAATCTACTTGAGAAAAACTGGTTGCATAGGATTGCTGAAATGAAAACACAGTCCTGATTTAGATGAATATTTAGTAAAAAAGCTGTTTGATCAGCAACACTGACTCAGGTCTCTTGGGGAAGTACACTAAATAATAATTTACCCAAGGGTGATACTAGAAAGTGTACTACTGATAGGGAGACTGATAGTACAGATAGTTTCAAATTTCAGCTAGTGAGTTACAAATATTTATAACTGTGGCATGATGATGCATGAGTAGATTCAACATCTTTTAGGAGGAAATGCTGAACCTAGGCTCAGTGGGGCACTATTTGGTCTGCCGAGACCAAAGGTCTGAAGGTAGGATTATGCCACACTTGCTCAAGATCCAAAAAGTTGAGGAAATTCATAACTAAAATAAAACTGAGAAAGAAATACTATCCTGTCCCCAGTAGTTCCACATCTTCCCAATTCTACCTGGAAATTGAAGAAGGGCCTATGGGAAGTTCAGCTGAAAGCTTGTGTTCAAAATATAGCATTTCTGGCAAATGATATGTCTTCCAGTCTCCCAGGCTTCTGCACAGATCTGTGACTTCTCTCTGTTGTCTTTGTGGAGTCCTTTTGCTGGGGGTCTTTCATAGAGGAGAAAGTAGAGTCCAACCTGTAGCTCCACACACTTCTCTTATCACATCACCTAAATACACATACTTGTCCTCTTCATTTGACCTTACCTGTATTACCTGTATTAGAGAAGAATTCTTACTTTAAATATATCTGATCATGCCCTAATCGTGTATACAAGTGTTTCATAAGTTCATCTGCTCCCTCAGCTTAAAGATGTATCTGTGTTGCTAAACAGGATAAGTCAGAGTTTTATTGAAATCCTTTAGAGAGCCCCGTGGTGTGACTGAAGGGACATCATGTGCCAGGAGCTTTTCCCAGTGGACAACACTGAATGCTGTTTTCTTTCTTAAATACTGATAAGTTCTCCAGTTCCAGGAGACTTTATGTTCTCAGAGACACCTGGATTATTTTGTGTGCTATACTGCAGGTCATATATATGCTGCATGGCATATAAAACAGAAGTTTTCATCTGCAAAACACTTCTGGTTAAAAGACTAATAAAAACATCATTTTGTCCTCATTTTGCAAATAAAAGAAACAGCTATAGAGGGATAAAATGGCTTCTTCAGTGATCCTCTGAAGGTTAGGTATTCAAGACAGGGGTATGCATAGCAACAATTCTTTTAGTATTGAGTGTGCATTTATGTTAACTCATACTTAAATTCAGTTTAAATATCACCATGTCCGGTAATCTCCTCTGGATGTTTGTAATATTAGTACTGAAGAGTACAGTGAAAAGAACTGTTGCATTCTTCCCTTTCTTTACTGTAGACTTGCCTTCTACTTAGTCTTTCTTTGTTTATCTGTATAATAAATAGGTATAATATGATGGAAATCTCAATTAATTAGAAAAAAATCTCTTTGCATTGCTCATGCCAGTATTTTACTAGGGTATTCCTATGGAATTTGAGCTTACGAGGTATTAAGTAGAAAAATTCACACATAAAGAATGCAGCACTTCAGTGATGATTTTCCAGAAAAATCATCTTGTCCCTAAAATCTTCAAAATTTTGGATTAAAAATATAGATAAAACAGAGCTATCTGAATAAAGATTATCTCTTATTCTCCATTAAAAAAAACAACCAACCAACCAATCAAAAAACAAAGAAACAAAACCCCAAAAAACCCCAAAAAACCCCTTAACCTGTTTCCAGATGTTAGTGAATTGTTCCACTTAGCTACTAGAGCATTCCCTGCTTAGACAAATTAATAATAGAAGAGCTTTAAAAATCAATTTCTAATAAAATAAAAGGGTATCTCTCAAAATGAAGAACTTGCTGTGCACAGCTGCTCTTGTGTTAGCAATTAATGGCAAGCAATAGTGTTGCGGCCATGATATTGAACTCTCCAGAGAAAGTAATTACTGAAGCAGATACTAAAAGACTGGAAAGCCTAAAAAAATCCATACAAAATGAATCAAAAGCATTGAAAAACTGAGAATGTCACTTTTTTTTTGCAAAAGGTTTTATATTTTATAACTGTTAGTTCCTGTTAACAGCTCAACATTTAAAGGTGCCATTAAAGTAGACAAAGAAAAACCACAAACTCTTTCCTAGTAATGCAGCTTATAAATTATCAATTAGTGCAATTAGTGTGTGTGAGGCAGATACTTCTACTTTTTTCATAGAAATAAGCCTCTTTGAATGTTGTTCACTTTTTTTTTCTTTTTTTTTCTTTGAAATCTGGAAACTGACGTGATTTGGATCTAACCATACTCATCATAGAATTGAGGGTGGAAAATACGTTTAAGATCATCAAGTGTAGCCATCCACCCAGCACCACCACCACGTTTACCACTAAACCATGTCCTCAAATGCCACATCCAGACATTTTTTTAACTTCCAGGGATGGTGACTGCCACTTCACTGCACTGTGTATATCAATGTTTCACAACCCCTTTTTGGCATTAATTTTTTACTAATATCCCATCTAAATTTCCCCTGACACAACTTTGAGGCTGTTTCCTCTCATCCTGGTTCCTTGTTACTTGAGAGAAGAGACTGACACTCATCACACTACAACCTCATTTCATGATATGAAAAATCTTACAGTAAATTCAGTTATGGCTCATTTTTCAAAATGATGTGCTGAATTTTGCAGTTACACAGGCAGATCCATCGAGTTACAGGATAACCTGTTACTTCTAGTGAGTTAATGAAATTACATACTGCAGCTCACCATGCCTTCGTGCTGAAATTCATGCCATCTTTGTGTCTTTATGATGCAGATTTAAATCTCCAGAATTTGCTTTTATAGGAGAAAAAGGAAAACCACAAGAGATCCAACAAAACAGCTTCTTTCTTCTTCTTCTCAAGTTCTGATACTCCAGCCCTCTTTGGGACATAGTCCCTAGTCCAGGTGAAACTAATGCAAGCAACACATTTAGGATAAAATTCATTTTATACATGCAGAAAGAGAAATGTTTGCCTCTGAAATAAGATAACAGAAAGAGGTTCATTTGAAGTGGGAGACTGCAGTATGTATTGCATGTTCTAATCGCTTTTGGGTGTTTTGGTACATAGGGACCAAAAATCAATACATTTGTTTGTGTATGGACTATTCCCATATCAAATCTTTGCTTAACTGATTTCTGATAAAACTTTTATGGGCAGTATTGCCCATAACATAATTACCCATTACCACATGGGCAATGCATTCTAAAAACCTCACAATTATTATCCTCTCTTTTCTGTATTGTGATGATGACGTGAAAGTTACAGAAGATATTGCACAGACCTATCTAACTTAGACAGATTTTACCTGAACACATTTTAAAATCTTAGCAATTTCAGTCACTAGGATAAGAAAATCATAAGGGAATGGCTGCGTTCAGTCCTGACTGAACATCTGGTGTGGTAGCACAGAGCTGGTCAGTAACAATCTCTGTCTTGGGAGGATGGTACTAACCAGAATTAATCCAAGGCATCATTATGGTACCGATATCCTGAATACTAATTATAGCAGTTGAAAACACTTTATGATTATTAATGTTAGGGACTTTTAAAGTTATGGCTGTTTCTTATTTTTAGTTACCACATCTCACCTTTTATTGAAAAAACAGCCAAGGAATTCTACAAAAGTGCTGCTGCTACAATGAAATTCAATTGATTTCTTTCTGAGTAGAAAATTGAGGAGTATCACATTTCTCAAATAGTCTGGGCTATCACATATCTGAAATCAGGTTTTTTCACATAAGTTCACTAAAAGAATTATGAAATATCAGCAAAGTATATACTGCAACTTATACCTTTGCTCTTATACCTTACATCTGAGGAAGACTTTGCTGAATCTGGCTCAGGGAATTGAATAGTCTGTGGTTTTGACTGTTTTGAATATTCACATGAATGTCAATTTGAGAGATCACAAGATAAAATTTGGACTTTGCATAAAAATAAAATTATGCAGTCTGGGATTTGATAATTGGGATTTGTTACCTATTTTAATATCAGCTTTTAGCCTCTTTTCTCAAATGTGTTAATAATGTAAAGGGATGTAAAGCTGTTATTAGTTCATCTCTGCCTCTCTCTTTCTTGCACATGCATACCTAACCAGTAGAACAGGGCAGAATGTTCAGGAGAGTTTCCCTCATGACACTCACCTATGCCTCTGGAATCATCTCATGAATTCAGAATGGTTGGTTGTAGCCAAGGTCTGCCTTTCCTAACAAATATTTTCATTTAGGCTCTACCCTGTGACAGTCTCTGTAGTGCATTAATTGGTTCTGCTTGTTATCAAAAAAACCTGAGGATTTCTACTCTAAATAACAGAAATAACAGGAAAACATGGCTTACTCTTGTTTGAATTATATCTGGACCTTGTATCTCAATAATGCAAACAGAAGTGGGAGAGATATCAAACCTAATGAATAATTTATAAATTATCAAATCTATCCACATACCAAACTGGAAAATCATCAAAAGGAAACATGAGTAAAGCCTAATGTATGCATCAGAGAACTGTGCGGTGTTGACATAGTTCAAAGATACTCATGTGCAACAGTGAACTGTGGTGGGGCTGATTTCTGAAGATATTGGTGAAGCAGGTTCCAAACAACCTTATAAAAATATATTCAACAATAGATTATGTAAACAAAACTGTAAATCTCAAAATCCTTGATCAATTTAAGCTTTTGAAGGAAAAGTGTAATAATATTTTTTGTGTTTTTCATTTTGCTTTTATTTTAGACCACATTATAGCTTTTGTCAGTAAGATATAAACCACTTTCCCCAAATGGCTTTACAGTGTTTTCTCTATATGGACCAAAAAAGCAAGACATCTCTTTCATTAGTCTCCATCCCTTCTTATTATTTCCTGTATAATTATGAATGCATAGTTACTTATTTTTGCATAGAAAGTATTTATCATCTTTTAAAAAGGTTGTTTTTAAAATATTAAATCAGGATAAGTTAAAATTGATCACTGGAGATCAAATATCATAAGGGAATTTCAGTTTCCTGTTAAAAACAATTTCAATAGTATCTATAAATCCATAAATACTCAGAATGTTAGTAAAACCAGTGAACACATTTCAGGCCATTCAAAACCATCTAAAATTAAAAGTGTTATTCCAGATAGAGACTAGAATGAATAGGTAATTTAGTCATGTTAATTCTTGAGGTTGAAGCACTTTGGTGTGAATGAAATTTCAGATACTAAGGTCTGAGTCCTTATTTATGTTATGCAGAGCCTCACAGAGACTTTCTACTAGATTATGTAAATTGTTGTAGAAACCATCAGAAAGATCAATAGAACAAGTTTTCTCATTACACATTATATATCTTAATTAGTGTATGATTCAGCAGCCATTAATATCCTGTGATAAATCATGCAGTCATGGAAACTTAAGCATGTAGAAGCTTGTTATATTTTTCTGGAAAGAAAATAATATATCTATTAGGAAAACAAAACTTATTGACATGTAGCACAGGAAATAGTGGGTTAACAGCATGGTAATAAATAATGTTTTTAAAACCTTCTCCAGATAACCCTAAAGCTGCTGACAGTCATTCCAGGACTGTGTGTACTGAAAGAACCATGCTAATGAGCAAAAAGTAGAATTTTGTTGTTCACCACTGTGTCTATCTACCCAAAACAAAACCACCATTCACAATCTCATTTATAATCTCCAGAAAGACCAGATAGGCTGAGTGGCTTCTACTCAGTATATTTTGTGTGTAATTGTACTGTTATAGTTTTTAGCCTATTTCTCATTAATGGCTTCCTTTCCACTGTTCTTTTTAACCTGCTAATATAGATGTAGTGAAAAAAAGACAGTTTGGGCCTCACTGCAATCCAGGCTATTACTGAAAAGCTATGGTTGAACTGACTCCAGGTTTAACAGCTCAAGGTTTAACCAAAGGAATTCTGCTGTAGATCAGTGCGGAAAAAATTGCCTTTATATCCTTCATTTTACTGTCTCAACCAGAAGTTTTGAGCATCCCCTCAATACCTAAAAACAAAACCAAAGAAAAGGAATTTTTAATTCTGTTAAGATTTTTATTCCTTAAAAAAACCCTCAAGTGTTGTTATACAATCATTTGGTGCTTTTAGAAATACTAGGGCCTGGTTCTGAAGGGCTTTCTCATGTTGAGAGAGCTCATGTTGGCCCTAAGGATGTGATGTGCTTACCTGTCAGGCGGTGTTACATTAACACGTATTTGTAGCTCTCAAATTTTGCAAAAAAACATAGCTGAATTATTTCTCATGGTCTTCTGTTGCACAGCTAAAATAAAATCTTAACCCATACTTCTGTAAATCTTAGTTTAGAACATAGAAAAATTATCCTGTAGTTTAAAGTAGGATGTGAAGATTGTGATATCAGATGGATTCTAGCTAAATGTTCCTATGATGGTTTTCAGTAGATAATTTATGTTAGCTAAAGGGCCATTCTGTCATTCTGCCTGTAGAACATTTGTTTAGTTTTAAATTACTACCTCTGTCAGCATTCACTGTCACAGTATTATATGAAGATGATGTTAGAAGGGCCCTCCTTCAGCTCCTGCCTTCAAATTATCTTTAAACCACCATCCTTTTGCTTTACAGAATGACCTTAAGGAGTTGAACTTATCTTTCATGTGAAATAAAGTAAAATTACCAGTGTAAATTGAATTTTCTCTGTTATTTTGAAATAAATCCGGATCATAACTTGAGATAATTCTCAGTTTATAAAGGCTGTCCAAGATATGTGTCAATTAAGAGGGACATATTTTGTAGGGCATAGACTTTTTACTGGATGTCACTGAAATGACTGGAAGTTTTGGCAAAGATATGGCAGCCTTGGTCAGTATCTTGATGTATCTGAAAGATACATTCCCTGGACAGAGACAAAAAAAATCCATCATTGAACATATGCTAACTTTGTGAGCTCGTAAAATACTGGTGAATTTGAACTGTGCATGTCTAAGTAATGATACATAAGTTAGAATTTTAACATATATACATCTCAAAAAATTAGAATTCTCTCCTTTCTGAAAATTACAAATGCTTTTGGGACTTATTTTATCCTGCCAGGTCCCAAAGGACCTCTTAGGTGGTCTAGTCTGAAATCATAGACAATACTGGTAGAGATGTTGAGGTTTTCTTGGCGTGAAACAATACACAATGTTCTCTGTGGCTGCTAAATGTGTACTGCTAAATGTGGGTTACACTCAGCTTAAAGGTTCCAGTAAGTGATAGGCCAGATCATGGTTTGGTCTCTTGGGAAAGGGTTCATTTTGTAAAATCAAAAATCGGCAGCTGCTCAAAGCTGATGGCTTCTTCTATATTCGTGGGTGAAGATATAAATCTTCCATTTTGTCTTAGGAATATGACTTTTCAGGAAAAATCCCGGAGCTGCCTATATCTTTCTTAATTTCCTAGACAGAAAAATGACTGATGTCAGGAAATAGCACCCCCAAGGCTTTTGGCATGCAGTGAGAGAACAAATTGTGAGACATTATCTCATTCCCTGTAGCTTTTCACATTTTTATTTGTGTTCGTTAAGCTGTCACATGGTTTTGAAAGGGTCAATTTATTTTCCAGTAAGGAAATAATTCTCACCCTTGATGAAAATTATGGTAAAGCCTAGATTAAACACTTGAAAAAGGTCATCATTCTTAGCATTTTCTTTACAAAGACATAGATATTTACATCTCTTTTTTTTTTCAGAGAATATGCTACTTTCATGTTACTTTTCTAATATGCATTTTTAGATAAAGCTCTTGAGTCAGTGAAAAATTATTTAGGCTAATAACTGAGATACCATTATTATATGCAGCAATAATTAACTTTTTATGAAATTAAGTTGTTGTTAAAAAAAGTTGTTTCATTATCTGAAGTATTTTGGTTGAATTTTTGGTTCCATTGAAATCAATAGTCAGTTATAGTCAGTACCTGTTTCTTCAACACACATACACATATTCATATACATACACACATGCATATATATAATTTTATTGCCTTGTTTTATGTGGTAATATGTAGAACGGTGTCTAGATATTTCAACAACATATTACACAAAAACAGACTCTTTTTTTATCCATATGAAATGTTGATATTTATATAGTACAAAGGCTGTGATACTGATTCATTACATTGTTGTAATTAAAATACTTGAGATAGAGTTTTATATTATTCCATACATTTTTTTTTATATTTTTAGCTTCCCCATGGGTAGATAAAAGTCGAACTCCTAACAAAATAGATCTGTATGATGTACGCAGAAGACCATGGTAAGCTTTCTTTTTAAAGGTTTAATATATATATAAAGATATATATTATATAAAGATATATATTTTATATATATATATATATACACACATATATATATATATATAAAATATATAATTTCTAGATATTGCTGTAAAAATCTTTTTTTTCTGCATGATTGCAATAGTACTTATTTTAGATGTTGTTATTTTCTTTTTAAAACTTGTTAGTTTTACTAAATAAAAAAAATTTCAAATTATACTAGTTATGCAATATCTACTATAGTTGTTGTACTATTGGATTACATAGACTTTTCATGGGACGATAACTATCAAATAGGTGTAAGACAGTCAAAAACTGATTTTGTGCCAAAATCAATTATAATCCTAAGTATTAGACTGAACCATTCTTCCAGATTTTTACCAATATTTTAAAACATGCCTCAGTGGTTTAGACCAGCAATAAAATCACTAGATATATAAAAGAAGGGAGAGTGGTCGGATTACTTCTCATGACTTTTTAATGTAACCCTCTCAAGACATAAAGCATATTGATACTTGGATATAGTTGGACATATTTTTTCCAGAGGACTAAGTATTTCTGCCTAAGCTGGGCTGAGTAATAATTCATCTGTCATCAAGATCTGTAGCTATGATATAGCATTCCTGTTTTTCAGTTGTGTGAAAACAGTGAATTTTGATTAGTATCTCCTATGTCCAGAGTACCCTAACGTGGTTTAGACTTAGATTTACCTAGCAGACACAGCAAGAGAGGAAATAACAACACAAGGGTTTTGTACTAGCTACAACAGGAAGATTTCGTTGGTTCAGCTACTTTGAGTTTAGAGATCACAGAGTGTCTTCCATCACACACAAAAAAATGTTTATGCAAATTTGTGTAATTCATACCATTTATTTATTTCAGGTATATCCAAGGAGCAGCATCTCCCAAAGACATGCTTATTTTAGTGGATGCGTAAGTGTTTAATATCTGAATATTGACATTAGTGGGGGAAAAGTACTTTGGTACATCAAACAAATCTTGTATGCTGAAAAATAGAGAGGCAATTAAGGGTCCCTGTATTCCAGGTTCAAAAATCTTGGTATGAGCAAAATAAATACATAATAGAAAAGAGTTCCAAAAAGCGCAAACCAAACATGAAAGTTATTTAAATTGGAGGCAAGGAAATGTTTATTTAAATCACTTCAATATTTTTCTGTTTTCAACTTATTAATTACTGCAGAAATCAAGTAAATATTTCTCATGTGCATGCCAAGATTTGTTGTAAAGCATAAGTCTAATAACAAATTACTAGAAGCATTACAATAGATGTGACAATGATTTAATGCACATGAAAGATAAGAATGTATGTGGAGTTTGTGTGGTTTACGAGACAGATCTGAAAATCGCCAAGTTTGGTTACTATAAACAAATGCTAGAAAGCAAGCAAAGAAATGAATAAAACTTGCTCTCTGCTTCAGCAAGGTTTCTGTGGTGTAGGCAATTTTGAGGGACTGAAGGGAGCATTGAACCTAATGTGTCAGATTGTTTTATGCTAAAAAGCTTCTCAGGCATAGAATTTGCATTTAATGCTTTTACATGTGGTGAAGTGCTTTCATATCAGCAGTGAGTTTTACCAACATTTGTTATTTCTTCACTTCAGCTTAGGTTTTGCCTTGAATCAAAGAAGCTGTCATTTGCATCTCTGGAAATCCAGAGCTGTAAATCTGAGTGTAGGAGTATAAAATGTTTAGATAATGCATTGGTTGAAGGTGTTAAACTCAGATTCCTTGAAAAGGAAATGAGTAAAGAATGCAGCATTATGACATCATCTGAGGCACAGGACTGGGACTTTGTATGCCAGTTTTGGACTTACTTTAATAATGATAAATAGTTTAATAATGATGAGTTGGAGAATTAAGGAATTAAATTGAAAATTTTAATGTTAAAGTGGGTGCTCTGTATTTTCTTTTTATTTTTTACATAATATTTGCTGAATTCAACTTTTCTATTGTGAATTTTTTTAGGAGTGGGAGTGTCAGTGGGCTGACATTGAAGCTGATCCGCACGTCAGTCATTGAGATGTTGGAGACCTTGTCTGACGATGACTTTGTGAATGTAGTTTCAGTGAGTATCTGTTCTTTCTACAGAATTTGCATTGTCAACAAAGCCAAAAGCAAACTATATTTAATACTAGATGTGAGATACTTGAATGTTAAGCTGCAAAGAGACTTAAAATATATTGTATCTGTTTTCTTATAAAATAAAATTAATGTCCTAGATTTGATATTACATATACATTTGAGGGAAGGGCAAAAGTAATTTAAATAAACTCTTGCAGAGCCAAATTCTCCTTTCCAGTATAATTCTGTTGTCTGTATAAACCTCTCCCATTAGATTGGTATATGCAAATTCTCTTGAAATAATTGCTAGTTCACAAAATATCTACACAGAAGATGTTTGGATTGCTCATGTTGTTTGATGAATAATGACAGTAGATGTGGAGCCGTATAGGTGACCTGACCAAGAAATGTTTCTGAGAATTTCTACAGTTCTTTACCACTTGATGGGTGGCAAAAGAATTTTTCTCATAATAAATGATAAAATAGAGGGAAGAATCTATGAAGAAGGTATGGGAAATTTTCCATTTTCAGGAGAATACCTTGGATGTGATGTTCTAACCTTGGGAAAAGCTTTTTAATTTTTTTTTTTTATTAGGATGTTCAACTGTAGAGTTTTGACTCTATGTATTTAGGATGAAAACACTGGCATATTCTTAAAAACAAGAGACAACCTCAATGATGTGTAACTGGAATGATTTTGGAGATAATTTTCAACTTCTAGAGTCATGTTGTAGCCAGCCTGAGGGAGAAAGACCTGAAATATAAATGAAAGAAATCTTTTTAAAAACCACTTATTGCTTCATGGTTTGCTGACAATCTAGCTAGAACTTTCTGCAAGGAGCAGACAAGTGCTTACTCTCAATGCTGTTTCACTTGTTAAAGTTTTTAATTGTGGATAGGACCATTTTCCTTGGTCTAAATTGCAGTGGGGAAAAAAAAACCTGATGTTTTTTATTATTGTTGTTAAAGGAAATAAGCTTCTCTGTAATGGTACTGGGGAATCAAAATCTTCTTAGTTTCACCAATTTACAAAAAAAAACAACAAAAAAAAAAGCTTGTAATCTAAACTGATGGAAATTGATTTCTATGTTCAGTGGAGCTGTGCCAGCTTTCACTGCTGGAAAATCTAGACTCCTACTACCTCTTGATTTACACATATTTCCAAACTCTTTTGTTACATTTGCTCCAAGATTACCAGAAATAGTGTATCAATGCTAAGCCTTCCTTAGGCTGTATTTTATTAGCTAAGGGTCATTATTATTCTAATGAGGCCTCAAGGTCGGGATTTGTGTCAAAACAGGACCAGAAACCCTCAGATATTTTCTACAGTGTATTTCCCCAGGGGTTAGTTACTTACAATATATAACAGCCATTTTTTCCCTTTGGGTGAACTTTAGAGGTTCACATCAGAAATTTGATTGCAGAACCGAAGAGGAAATTTTGGTCGTGTTGTTTTCATCATCATTGGAGGGCAGCAATCACAGAAATGTGCATAATAGAGCATGGCATCTCTAAATCTTTCATAAAGTGCTATTTGCTGTTGTTTCCTTATAATTTAAAATTGTCTTTATTAAAACTTTTCAGTATTATAATTGTAATTAAAATTACTTTGGTATAACCTATGTTTTCATATATTCAGATGATTTATGAATGGAATTGAGGTGCAGGAGTTACAACATATATTTTATTTCTCAAATAGACAGGAAATTGTATGCTATAGATAGGAAACAAATGGTTGTACTACTATAAGGCATTCTATAAGTGAGAGAAGTGAACACAGAAGTTTGGTCTTTGAAGATTTTTTTTTAAAGATTTCTTTTGGTTTTTAAAGATTTGGCAGAATCAGTTTAACAGTTGGACTAGATAGTATTTCAAGTCTTTTTCAACATAAACAATTCTATGATTCTATCATCTTGATTCACAAAATATTCCATAATGGAGTAGGTCTATCTAAAGTCCAACTCCAGTGCTTTCTTAATAAGCTCAACAGGCAAAAAAACCAAGTTAAACATTTTGTTCTAGATGAAATAAATGCAGATTTATTAAATATTTTTTTAATTTATTCAACATATTGCATGTTTTTGCATAAGAACATTTTCTCCGAAGCATCCCAGTATTAGACATGATAAGCTAATCAAAAAGTCCAAAAAGCTAGGTGAAAATGTTAATACAGCATCAGCATACGGATCCGTGAACACTAATACTAACTAGAAGTTATCCACAATTTTTCTTTCCCTCATAGATCTTTTGGACTAAAATGTGACAGTTGTTTTATGGCTTGTTAGCTTTAATAACCATGGAGTCTTTGGTCTGGGGTTTTGAGTTAACTAGAGAACTGTTTCACTGCTAACCTCTGCCAAGAAGTTGTCCCACAAAGCCCATATGCACGATGATTCATGCCCACAACTGAAAGACATGGATTTAAACTCATGTCAATCACATCTTAAAAGTGACAGGAGGATTTAATGTACTGTGCTTTGTATATGAGGAAATCCTAGGGAAGAAAAAAAGCTTAAAAATAGATGTGCTAAAAACATTCATTCTACTGAATAAACATAGTTCCTGCATTTATGTCCAGGGAAAAAAAGGTTGAATGAACTGTTAAGTTGTAAAAAGATAGCCAGGGGTTAATATATCATGGTTTCCTTTGGGATTTGCATGTTCCTTATCTGAAGTGCTGTGCTTTGTTGCAAGGAGAAAACCTGCTGTTTGCAAGGGCTTAAATGTATGAGTAATACAGCTGTTTTCCCACTAATCCGGTTAGAGGCTTTGATAGCAGCGAGCAGTAGATGATAGGGGCAGCAATTCCATCCCAGCATGTCGTGATTTAGTGGCTCGGTTTCAGATATTGACACAGAGAGTGTAATTTGTTTGTGATTGTGGGTAGTATGCAGGAGAAATGTATTTCAAATCTGCAGAGGTGCAGAAAACCACACAAAGGAGAAACCTCCCTTACAGCAACAGATGTGTTAAAGGTCAGGAGTTGCTGTACTTTTAAAATTCACTTAGCCTTTGTAAAAATCCAAACTAGTGTTTACTGCTTAGGAACTGGAAATTAAATGTCAAGAGTATATGAGATAGAACAGAATCATATTCTGGGAAAATTGAAAGCTCATCTCCTGCTTTTGTGCAGTTCTGCACATTGAGTAAACTCAGAGGGAAGGTGATTTCTACATGAGTTCATTTCAAAGAAAAGACTGTGCATCCAGCCTATGAAATTATTGTTGGGGATAAAAAAAAAAAATCTGTGGATGATTAACCTCTTTCCCCACTGATTTTTAACAGCAGTTTTTCATATAATTCCACAGTTCAGTGTTTGCAAACCTGTTTACTTTGTCTCTCTTACTCCTAAGATGGTAAAATCTTTACTCCTTCTTAATTAAAATATTTAAATATGCTAGCAGATGGAAAAGAAAGTTTTTTAAAAGTCTTTTCAATATATCAAAGGACTCCTTTCCCCTTCTGCTACATAATCCATCCTGTATTCTGCAGTTCATATTGCATCTATATTATCTTAAATACAGGGACATGTTCCGTCCTTCTGGGAACTACTTTCTTAAGTTTATTTTAAAAATTAAATAACGTGCCACAGGTGGAAACCTTAGCTTGAAGTCCTAGTGGAGGGAAGAGAATGCTAGATTCTAGAGCCAGGTTGTATGTCATGCTTATACTACCTTTGCTAGAAATTTTAGCTTTGTCGGAATGTACTTCTGTTCAGTTGGCAAAAATGTGAAGAATTTTATTTAAAAATAACTTAAATTTTGTTTCCTTTATTATTTCAATGTAATGTTTTTAGTGGACCTGAAATTAAATTGCATACTAAAATGGTATGACAGGGTTTTTTACTGTTTTTGAATTTTGAACCAGAAAAGTTCAGTGGTGCTTAGTATTTTCCAAACATGATCATGGTATCAGTGGAACTGAAGTATTTCTGTTGGTGGATCTAGAGGAAATGAGATGTATGAAGGGGTTTGCCAATGTACTTTGTTTCTTACTTTCTCATTTTCCTTAATGGACAATACTAAGGAGATAATATGAAGATGCCAGCCATCTTTTTCATTATTTGACAAATAAAACACTTGATAGAGAATCAGGTTCCCTTTACAATAAGTATGTCTGCATAAGAAGTGATTTAATCCTGAAGCATTTCAAGTAATGAATCACAGTAGCTGCAATTAAATGTGCAGGCTCATCAGCATCATAGCTGTGTGAGACAGTAAACAAATACATGCAATTCCTTTTTTTTTGGCAGGGGACATGCTTTGGTGTTTTTTTCCTAGTCATTGGAAAGTGATAGAAAGACAAATTTAGGTCTGACTGTTGAGCTTCCTGATTCTTTTAACAGCAATCCATCTAACTGACCTTTCAGTTAGTCTTAAATTGGATGGTTCATTTTCAGGAGAAGGAGAGCAATGATAGCTGCAGATAAACACATCTTGGTATAAATGTTCCTTAGTGGAAAATCATTAGCATTCCTTAATGGTAAGTCATTATCTTGCATCTTCTATATTCAAGGAGCAAGTGAATTAAATGTAGGTTTTTTTTCATACAAGTATATTTAATAGCACTGTAGGTGCAGGGTTAAAAAAAGCTTAGAGAAGTTTTGATCAAAATCTAGTATTCAATTTCTACATTGCTAATAATTACAGGTAGAGCAAGGCTATGTATCTATGGAAATAAATGTAGGGGAAATATATCTGGAGGACATGTTTAGCAAATGTAATGAAGATGAATATTCTGCAAATAACAATGGAGAAAATTTGGAAATTATGGAAACCAAGGGATTATTAAGTTGGAAAGAAATTTATTTTTCACATCAGGAATTACAGTAGTATGAACAGTGTCATGTAATGTTTTTCTGCTTGTAGAATTATGTTTCTTTTTACCTTCTCTCTAAAAGAAAAGTCAAGAAAGGAATCAGTAAAGATCTGTTAAAAGTCTTTCATGTGGAGATAGGGTTGAGAGGAAGATTAGGGTAGATAGGATATTATATTAGCTGACTTTTTTGAAATGAGATTGACTCCAGTGGGACCCTGATCCTCAGGAAAGCAAATTACACAGTTTGTTGTCAAGAAAAAGAAAAAGTGAGGGACCACAAGGACTTGAGCTTCTTGCAATCCTGTACAGTTCCAGTGACATGGTTAGAGACAACTTTTTGCCTAAATAGGGTGTGGATTGATGGTTCATTTTCTCCTGGAAGGCAAATTATAAGTGTTTGAACTCGGATTTTGACTGTATGACTCCTTTGTTGTGGCTGAATACTGTTACATATATGTGAACATATCAGTAATTTAACACAAAAATTATTGGCTCAGATATTACGAAAAATATTGCGTCTTCTCTGAGGACTGAAAGTGTTTTACAGGTGATTGCTTGGCTCTAGATTGCTTCTCACACACCTGAGTGCAATGTCTGAGAAGGTGAGTTTGAGGCATGCTCTCAAACTTCCAGAATTTGAGCTTTTTTTTCGTTGTTCCAGGGTACAAAAATAAATAATCTAATGACTGATGTCATCACAAATGAGAAGTGCTGTTGCTGGGGAAACTCTTGTATCCATAGGTTCTCAAACCTGTCAGGTAAAAACACTGCAAGAAGCACTAGTTGAAGACAAATAAATTTGAATGGCATGTAACTAGTTAAAATGCCTTTAAAAAAATCCAAGAAAAGACTGTTATTTTCTTCATACCAATATTGAATGCCTTTCTGGAAGATGCACTTTAAGCAAACATCTACCACTAAATGTACTTCTTCTAACAGTTTATTACAGAAGTAGCCAAGGGAATTTTAATGACCAGTGATAGGTGGGTGGTGAGACAGTATGCAAGAGGTCAGATTAGAGTGTCTCATTGCCCCTTTTAGCCTGAAATCAAGGATATGTAAAGATTTTGGTTGGGGTTTTTTTTCTCTTTGTTTTATCCTGCCAACTTAAATGTTTGTCCCAAGTAGTTCATCATCCACCTTATTTATTAATGGACTGGAAAGTAATTAAGACCCTTGTGTGATAAAAATATTCAAAATAGTAAGTATTGCAAAGCTTTTATTATTGCAAACAGGGAATACATACCAATTCATTTTTTCTTTTCTCTGTCTACTTAACAGTTTTTCCATGTCTATCTAGCAAAAGACACATTCAGTAGTTTAAGATTTCTCTTATCCTTAGTGTAAGTAAAAATTTCTTGTTAACTTCATTTTAACAAGCCCTACAATATTGTTTGTGCAATAAGACCAAAGGGCAAATACTTATATAAAGCAGACAAATACAGAATCATCTATGACAGAGAGGTGAAAATGAAGTGTTACTTTTCCATTCCAGTGATAATATTCCTTGTGGTACTTGCTTCTTTTTCTTCTGGAACATCTGGCTAAAAATAATGTCAGTGCTTAAAAACCAGTATAACATAAAAATCATGTCAATTCTTTTCTCTCTGAAAATTACAGTTCGAACCAGGACCATCTCCAGAAGCCAAGTTGCCATGTTCACCTCTGAACTATGCATAAGCTACTAAGCCTTTGTAACACTACAGTCAGACAGATCCTGCACAGAAGCTACTCATGTTTTTATTCAGAGACCATCTGGGCATACCTGATATATTGCTACAGGATTTAGAAAGAAAGAATGTGTTTCAACAGTTTTTTTCTTAATTTCTCATTTAAACTGAGCCTTAGATAGCTGCAAATAAACATGACAAACTTTTAGAAGCTTTATTTTTCTTTTAGAATTACAAATTAGTAACCAAGCCATCTGAACTCTGGAATTTATTTGTTTATACATCTATTATTTTACCTGCTAAGGGAAAGCATATCATGCCAGATTCAACATCCCAAGAGAGGTGAGGCTGCTGCAGCTCTGTGCCATGTATCCTACCAAATGTCTTCCCAACTGGCACAATATACATGGAGCACATGTATATACACATACATACATACATAACATATATATATGTCTACATAGCACACTCACACACACATATATATGTAAGTCAGGCCATCCACACAGATAACACAAACAAATGCAGAACATTCATGTTAGCACACATACGAGTTTCACTATTAGAGACCTCTAGGACCAGCACCTCTGTTTTACACAACTTTTTCATCTCCAAACCAACTAAATCCATCTCCTTACTCTTATTTAAGGGTTCTTCTCTTAAATATTCCATACTTAGCAACCCTGAAATGCACTTTATAGTATTAATTGTAACTTAAGCTTGCTGTGGAAGGAAAATGTTTAAAATGTGTGTAAGATAGAAAAAAAGACATGGGAAGATTTGGAAAAGGAATAGCAAAATTTAAAAACAAGATCTGTTTCATTTTGTATCTGTCACGAAGCATTAATTCTAGGAAATACTATGCTTGAGTGCATGAAGATCCAAAGGGAGTGGAAATTAGAAGCTCAAATTCTACATTAGGATGTCAGGAGCAGGAATGTTGCTGGAAACTGTATATTTATTACTGTACAATATAGATGACAGCTCCAGATGACTAGAAAAGTCACCTCCATTCCTATTTTGAGGGATTGCTTTGGGCATCAATACACATTTTTATTGTCTTCTCTTATAGCTGTCAAATTTCAGGGAGTCAGACTTCTAACAACACATAGCATGGGGGTCTGTGATTTCCAGAATAAATCTGAGCTCTCTAGTATATTAGTAATATTTAAAATGAGTAGTGTATAAAAAGTAGTATATAAAAAGTAGTATTTAAAATGTGTAGTTTAGTGGTATATAAAATGATTTTATAGCTCTAACTCATGGTTCCCCTGGCTAATAAATCTGTTGTATCCTTCCAGTTTCTTAATTTTCAGCAAACCACAAATCTTGCTAAAGAGGCCCCTGCTTTGTCAGACATGTCATTGATCTTGGAATGTTTTATGACTTGTCAGATGCTGGACCAAAAATGCATTGCTGAGTCAGCTTTCCAAATAAGAGACTATTATCAGGAAGCATTGTGACAATATCATTAAAAATTTATAAGGGAGAATGGTTTCTTGAACAATAAACTCATTCCTTAGCAGTTCAGAAGAGGCTGGGCTGGGCTGGCTTTAATGATTCTTCTGGAGAAAGAACTCGCATGTTAGTGAACAAATAAGAAAATGCAGGCTGTCCTGAAGTTTTGAGACAAGGTTAGGTACTAATTATGTGTGGCAGTATCTTAGTTTGGAGTGAATCTAAAGGATCTCCTAACTTAGGCAAAGCATGAATGAAATACTGATAGAGTTCTCAAGACTCACACTGTCAAGACTCACACTTTTCCCTCCTGTCTCGCACTTCCTGCCTTAGCAGCAGCATCTCCTATGTCAGCACTGTGCTGCTGCAGCCTCCTCACTGCTCTGAAACTCCAGGCACCTGCCCAGTCAGGCACAGTGCTCTGCCCTAAAGGGGGAACAGGCACATGGGAGTCAAGATGTGAGAATGTAGAGGTGGTACTGTGGCCCCCTGCTGTCCCTCTGCCATGTGAGCTGATGTTAAAATGTGTGTCTGTCTTGTAACTTCTTGCACCAATTAAACATTCATCTTCATATCCTGAGGAGCAACCTCACATATCAGGAGAATCTATAGGTAGCAGTTTAATACTTAAAAATTTCTCTCTGATGGCCAGTGAGGGGACATGAGGAATGTCAAGGAAGCTCAGTGTGGACATTGGGAAAAGGTTCTTCACTGAAAGGGTGGTCTGGCACTGGAACAGGCTCCCCTGGGAATTGGTCATTACTCCAAGCCTGTCAGAGTTCAAGGAGTTTCTGGACAATGCTCTTTGTGGTTTAGTTTCTGGTAGTCCTGCATGGAACGGGGATTTAGACTTGATGATCCTTACGAATCCCTTCCAACTTGATATATTCTCATGATTCATCTTTTTGGCAAGAATGTTTCATGTTTTAAACAACTTGAATTTGACTGAATGAAGATTCTCCCTGTCAAGTGATAACAAGAAACTGTCTACAAAATAATTTTCTAGGAAGTTTCTTCCTGTTACAGCTCTCTTCTCCAGTGGATCTGGGGAGCAGTGCCATGGAGGGCAGGCTGCAGGGCTGCAGCAGTGCAGCAGCCCTGTAGTTCAGATCATCCAGCTTTCTCTGGCAGATGCTGAAGTTTATAGTACTGAATTTTTCAGTGGAAGTCAGAAACACATGATTTTAAGTAAATAATGCATGCTAACTTAGCCACAGCAGCACAAAAGACCATAAATTTCATCTTGCTAAGCAAATTCATCTTTGAGCCTATACTGACGTTCTGTGTTGTAACGGTGAGATTGGCAGTGCAGCATCATACTTTATGGTCTGAACATTAATCCTGGGGTACTGAGTGGAAGCTTTGCATTGATTTATGTGCAGATAATAATATTGGTTATAAAGGTTAAGAAAGCTGTCTGAGAGCAGACTTTGGTCTTATATTTGGCCTTTTCCCTAATATTTATTTTATATTATTCTGCAATATTTTTTCAACAGCTTTTTATTGATCTAAACAGTTTTATTGTTGTTGAATTCTGCTAATTCTGGTGTATGATGGACATATGTATGTTTAACAGTGAAAAGAAATGTGTTACATTTTAAATCTCAGGAAATGCCAATAGTACAAATTGGCATATAATCCTAATTTTGTTTCCTTGATACTTGAAATACAGTTTAAGAAATGCAGGTGTCCTTCTTCTTAGTACTGGAATAAGTTTCTTAAATCTTCTCTACCGTGTATCTGTCGGATTGTACTGAAGACTGTCTGTACATAAGTAATAGGATAAGTTATTTTATAGTAAGAAATGAATGGTGAACTTTGATATCACATATTATCATGCCAAATTACAAACCTTTATTGCTTGAACTACTTCAGATTTTCTGTGTACTGAGAATTTACATGGGAATAAAACTTGGAAAATTGCCTTCATGTTATTCTCTAAATGGGTTCTGATAAATATTTATAATGTCTTCTCACTACTCAAATACAGATTCTAACTGGCCTTATTCAAGATTCAGTTATTCTTGGGATTAACCCTGAAATCCTATTACCAAGCCTAAAGCAGCAGGTTAAAAGAAAAAAAAAGAAAATGACAAAGCCGGATTTAGCTACAAAATGAAAGCCTGGTGAAATCAGATCTATTTCACTATTGCTCATTTGATACATATAGATACAACTGGGTCACCAAGCTGATTTAGCCACGAGGTAGTAGCATAGCAACAAACCTCAGCAGGCTGAAAGTCAACAGCAGTAGTATCTGAGCAAGTCTTTAGCAAAGTCACTATATTTTCCTCAACATTCAGTTTTCCTGGAATGATGTTATTGATTTATTAATCTATTAGGATTTTGGTATTTTAAATGTGTTTTATTTCTATAGCAAGTTTAAATGTAGAAATTACTGCCTGGATCAAGTTTGTATTATTTTCTATAAAAGATAAATATATATGAATCTTTAAAAATGCACCACTTTCATGCAGTTTAAGTCAGGTTCTCATTTAATGTCAGAAATTTTTGGAAAGGGAGATTTTCCTAGGGTTTTGTTGGTTTTGGGGTTTTGTTTTTTGTTTATTTTGTTTATTTGTTTGTTTGGTTTAGGTTAGTTTTATTTGGTTTGGGCTTTGTTTTGGGTTGTTTGTTTGTTTGTTTTGTGGTTTGATTTTCTTTTATTATTATTAACTTACAAATGCATTTCCAGAAGATTCTAATTAAACATAATATGTTGAATCAATAGATGTCAGTAAACAAACTGACAGAAAAGGGAGGCAGTAGGTAAGGATGATTGGGAAAATCTGAATTTTTACAAAGACCTGGTCCTGCATACTTTATGTTATCACTTATACAGATTTTGGAGGCATGGAAGGACATTTAGAAAGTAGACTGGTTTACATACAGCTTTTCCGTAATTTTCATCCTCCTAGGGTCAGGACCTCTTGTGTTCAAGATGTATAAATTTTCCTTTAAGGAGGAAGTTTGGATTTTAATACTTGTGGGTTTTCGATCATTTAGAACACGAATATTTTTTATTGGTTTAGTTGAAATTTAAATTTTATGCTGGCAACAGAAAGCACTAATGTCCTCCACCAGAAATTCCATGTAAAATTCCACGTTTCATGGTACTGCTATGACCAGTTCAACTCTTTTTGTTTTAGTGCCACCTAGTGACTAAAACTTGAAAAATTTTTGGAAGTTTTCAATTTATTGGAGTTTGGTTTTGCATTTTGCAGTACTGAGGTGATTACAGAAGATTTTGTCCTTTTAAAACTGAATCACAGAGTTCATACTGAATTTTGATACTTTCTTTCTTCATTTCAGACATTTTCTCCAGGGTTTTTTTTTTTTTTCCACCTCCCCTCCTTTTGCCTTATACTCCCTTCTCAATGAAAATACCTGTCTGTAGGGTCTTGCTATTCATTCTTTGATCTGCATATCCACAAAGTGGAACAGATAAAGGAAATATTTCAATATTTCTGTTTTACTTCCCTTGAATTCCCTAATAACCTCATGTTGTGGTAGCAATTTTAGTAATTTTATTAGACGGATTTCCAGGTTGAGATTGTGGAAAAGAAGAGGCTTTTGGCAATGCATAAGTAACTATTCTGGAATTAGGAGAGGTTTTCAGAATAACAGCCTCCTATTTTCTGTAAGTTCAGCTCTTGGGGCACTTGGATTGCAGAGGTCCATGTGGCTAGAGGAGCCCACAGCTCAGTGGAACTACCCAATGAAGGGAAAAGGTCTCAAACATTTAAATCTTTTGCTGCAGTTCTGTATAATTTTTCACTGGTTTTTTTTCACTTGATTTTCATAAGTTGATCCTTTTCTGAATAAGAAGATAAGGTCCTTGTAAGACTGTCAGATTAGTATTTCTGTTTCAGACCTTCTCCAGAATGACAAAGTTCAAGCAGCATTAGGCTCAAAGCCCTTCATTTGGATTTTTGTGTTAAGCTGAATTGGTTTTCTTATCTTTCAGGTTATTGAGTTGCCCCATATATGGCCAAAGATTGAACTGGTAGTCTGAGGTCGATGAGGATGAGTTCTCTTGAGATTTTTTGTGCCCCAGTAGCAGGCTTAGTTATTCCTGCTCAAACCTGTGAGGAGAAGGTCTTTATTTCCTCAGAGCAGAGGATTCTTCTGGGACATCCCAGAGGTGAAGACTGCAAAAGGATATAAATAAATGCAGTAGTGAGAAATAATCCAGTGGAAACTGCATCTAGATCCTATATCTTGCAGGTATAATTACAAGACAGATTTAATTATATTAATACTTCGTGATGATTTAAAATAAAAAGCTCAAGGTTATCCTATTTTCCATGATTTACAGCTGTTTTGCTGCAAGCTTCTCTTATTTTAGCTTAGATAAAGAATAAGCTGTTCATATACTTGAAAAAATAGAAGCTGTCATTGGTGGTGACAGATTCTATAGGGTGGCTTTACATTTTAGCAATTGAAAGGTTTGCCTCTACATTGTTTTGTAAGTAAATCACTGAGCCCATGGCATCATAAAAAAATTCCATTTATTTCTTTTTTTCCAATAGCACTTTTGTTGCATATGTTTACATTTACTGCAATAATTAGGGGGAATGCTTGGCTGATAAAGACCCAGCTGACATGTTTCACTGAGGGTACTTTGTTCAATATAGTATGGGTTGTAATTACATAAATTTTACACCTTTGATAGGATTTGATTTTGTAAGAACATGGAATTTCTGAAGTGTCAACTGGTTTTTGAAAGCTTACACATTCTTTTTTCAGTTAAATACTAAGTGATTGTGTTTTCAAGAAATCTTGTGATCTGAAATAAGCATTATTATGGTACATATGGGTCAGACAACGTGACCAGTAATCAGAAAAGGATTACAGCAGTTTTTTTGGCTTGTAAATTAAGATGTGCAAAAAATTCTAGTACCACTATTGCTATTATGTTCAAATGAGCATAACTAAAAGCAGGCTTAGTTTGGCTAACTATAAGTTTTGAATGGTCCTGGTGTTTGTCGCATATGGAAAGTCAGTTTGAAGTATGTTCTGATGGCTTTTACAGTTGAAATCCTTCCATAACTTCAATACTTTACTGGAGTTCGGATTAATTAAATTCACCCCTGAATTTTCTTTCCCTCTTCATCAGCATTTCATCAGTCAGATTTGAACCTTGCCTTCATCTCCTAGCAAACGGAAATGTTCATTCTGGAGGATTGCTGTTCCATCTACTGATTCCTTCATCGAATCAAAAACTCTGCTCATCTGCCTTTCTGACTGGCATTAGCATTAATGTTGACTGATGTCTTTGCAAACAGCTGGCTCATACATTTGCTTAATTAAATTAGAGCATTTGCAGACTTTGGTTGATGTAACTCTACATGCTACAAATGTGTAATTTCTTTCCTTCATTTTACATCAGCATTTGTGCATCTACAGATGCAGATGCTTTGGTTTGACCCTTTGTTCACTTTACAGAGTGTGTGAGTACAATGCAATGCAGTTTAATGTGTAAGTGTACTATAGCAGTTTCCTTGTCAGCTGCCTGCACAGTTTGAACCAGTATTCCTTAAAATATTTTAAAAATCATTTCCATAGCCATAATTACCAATCCATGTGCTGGATACCTGACCTTCTTAGAAATAACTATCCTGATATATTTGCAGGACTGCTAGCAAGTTACTTAGATTGGCAGTTTAATGTAGTGACATTCCAGGAAGAATTTTTCTCTTGTCACTAAATTTTCATTTGAATGTGTAAATTGCTGTTTGCTATGGCCAAAACAAGGCATGCATGTGCCATAGGATTGAATTTAGGATTTCTTTTAAATTAGGTCCTTAAATAATTTCTATATTATATCACTGGTGAAGCAGTGGAGTGTTTTCACTTTATTTTTTCAGATGAAATTGACTTTTGTAGGGCAGAGCTGCCTACTTGGTAATGTTTTTTGGGTTTTTTTTTACTTTCTAGATATAATTTCTGTACTTTTACCCCAACTCACAGTTTGAATTGGTTTTCAGACCTTGTCTTTATAAAATTACTTTATGTCTGTAATTTTCCTATCATGACTATAAATTTAGGTTGAGGCAAACTGAAATAATTCCACAGCATAATAACTATTTTCATTCCCACATGGTTTATGTATCCAATAATCATTAGGTGATTTACTGGCTACTTCTATAAGAAATTTTTATTGGAAGCACCATTGAGTGTGTAAGAGTTTTGCATCAAAGTGAACTGGTTACAGTTGTGTGATTATCTCATGGTTTTGCTTAAGCAGCAAAACATACTGGGTTTTTTGGTCCCAAAAATACTCTTTTTTTGGGCAATATGGAATACATTAAGAACATACAGTGTAACCCCCTAATAACATGATTTGAAATACTAGGCATTATTAAAAATGGTTTAATACCATCAATCCTTTTATCCTTTTAAGTTTTGTTTGTTATAAGTGTCATACAGTTATAGGTTGGTATCTGCTGCTGAAAGCAGCTCTTTCTCTGTGCTTTGTGCCTGGTACTTAGTGATTTATTTTAGACGTGTAAGTAGTTGAGCATTTATTGAAACCTGGGACCTTATTTACCTTTTACCTACAGAGCACTATTGGACTAGTTAGCAGTAGTGAGACTTAAGCCAACGAGACTTGACTTTTAAGTTATTTTAAGGCTTTGCACCAGGTTGACAGCATAAAATTATATTTATGTTTACTTTCACTGAACATTCATAACCAGGAAGAGGCATCATAATCTGCTTTCAGTTGAAATGTAAATTGTGAGGTCTGTATTTTAGTATACATGTATATATATGTATATTTATACAGAGACAAATTTAAAAGCAATTTTAAACTGATTTTCACTTGTGCAGACAACATTTTGCACTTAAAAAAAAATCTGTGTATGTTTTTACATAATGTCAGAATATCATATAAATTACTTTTCATAGGGTAATCTTTATGGATATGTGAGTAAGACAGTAGAAGTATGTGTTTTCTCAAGACACAAATTTCTATTCCTATCATCAGTATTGTCATATTTGCAGCTGTACTCTCTTGTGCTTCTAAGAGTGTATTTTGTTTTCCATAATTTATATATACCAATTGAGTCTGATCTGCAAGTAACCCGGTAAAACAACAAACTAATTAATGCAATACGGAAGTCACCTGATAACTCAACCAATATTTTTCAGGGGGTTAAAAAAGGCAAAATATACCCTTATCTATTTTTTTTTTTAAATTTTCTCAACTCTGCATTTCTAAGTTTTATTTCTTTATGTAAACTTGAAACAAAATTTGTGTGATTTTTTCTACTATAGTAGATCTTTTGGGTTGACACAGAGTGAAGCATCAAATACTTGTTTTTTTAAATATTTAGACTCATTTTGGAATCCCCAGTCACTACTGGTTGCTCTCAGCATAGTGGAAATGAAAATCTAGGTTTGACATTCATCACCTCACAAAGATCCAGAAAACATAAATCTTTACTGCTACAGTACACAGAAAAGAAAATGAACTGTCTTTAATACTATTTCTATTTATTTTGTAGTTTAATAATAATGCTCAGAATGTCAGCTGCTTTAATCACCTTGTCCAAGCTAATGTGAGGAACAAGAAGAAACTGAAAGAAGCTGTCTATAAAATCTCTGCTAAAGGAATTACGGATTACAAAAAAGGCTTTAGCTATGCTTTTGAACAGCTGCTAAATGTAAGTATTTAAGTAAGATCTCTCTTCTGTCAAGTGAAGGAGAACTGGAATATTCAGCAGACCACTGCTTACTCTTTCATTGTGTAACTAAGTGGTAGAAGTGCAAACCTATATTTAGCAAGTAAATTTATCCCAACAATGTTTTTTTCATTGCAGGTTCCCCAGCAGGTTGCTAAGACTTTGGAATGAATTCGATTTTCAATCTGTTGTACTGTTTTACTTCATTCATTCATCTGTTTTTTCATTTAACATGTGATTCACAGTTGACACATACTTGTGGTAGTGGTTCAGTTAATTTTAAAATGGAAAGATCTGTGTTACTGTGTTATTATTTCACTTTTACCACATTATCTCCTAGCAATGCTTAATTAACCTACAATTTCACATTTATTAGAAGTCATAAATACTTTACCATGGTTTGAGCAAGATAGAGGGTAGGAAATGAGTTGGTTAATAGAGGAATACTAGGCTGATGATGCCTAAAGCATAGTATTCACTCACTGAGACTATTCTAATTCCTTTCTCTTTCTCATGTATAAAAAGAATAATTTCCTCAAAAATTAAATGCATTGTGTCAATTTTTTAAATACATTGCACTTTCTAACCAGGCACTAGCTTTTTGAATAGCAATGTTTCCCATTCATAGCAAATGTTTAGGGTTTATTAGAAAATTTTAAATGGTTCATGTAGTTGTTTAAAAAGTAGTTCTACTTCTTACCTTCCTGAAGTAGGCATATTATATCTTAAATCTTAGCTTAAATAAAGCTGTATTACTTTGCAGCAGGTAAGGTAAAGCTTAAGTTTTCTTATCCTTACTGGTTTTGGTTTTGTTTTGGATTTGGTTTGGTTTGGGGTTCTTTTGTGGGTTTTTTTTTGTTTGCTTGTTTGTTTTGGCTTGTTTTATGTGGTTTTGTTGGTTGGTTTTGTTTTTGTTTTTTTTTTTTTGGTTTGGTTTATTGTGGGTTTTTTGGGGGGTTTTTTTGGTTGTTTTTTTTTTTTTTTTTTTTTTTTTGGTGGTTGTGGTTTTGATTTTTTTATACTCTTTTTCCCCAGTCTGCCAGATTTGAAATTCAGGACACTTCCCTGACATTGTATATGCAGTTTAAGGCTAGATTTGCTGTAAAAAAAATATAACCTTGTAACATTGATGGAGAAAAAGAAAACACAATGTTTTTATGGGAATTTTCTCATTATACTACTATTCAGATTAGCAGAGGAGTGTAGGGGGGAAATGAGTGGGTGTCCTCTGCTGATGGTTGTATAAAACCACAAACAATATTTTGAAGTCTGTTGGACATTTTGACCCATTCTGGATGGCATTTTCCCCTGTTCTGCACCTGTTGACATCTTATGCAGAGGGAACCAGGAAGAAAAGAAATTTTGCCAAATATCTTCCTCATGATATTGATATTTGCTTAAAGTTATGAATTACATTTGGTGCAGCACCAGGTACGGGAAACATTAACAAAAGCTGAACACAGGGGAAGCCTCAAACTGGACTTTTTTGTGGGACTAAAGTATTACTTAAAAAATAATTGGAGATGAGTGTTAAAGTGGGACCATCTCTTTTGTAGCTGCAGGCAGAAGAGTGATTAGCCTCACATGATCTCTGCAAGCCTAGAACTTTTGGCTGGACGTTGTGGATTGCAAAAGGTTCTGGCTATATACTCATCCTCTCCAAATATTGACAAATCTAGCAGGAAGAGTAAAGGGCTGGTGATGGGTTTAGGCCAAGGCTCTGGTGACAGGACAATATAATATGGTGGTATAATGCAGGCTTAAATAAGCAATAAAATAATATGCTTGGAGATAATTGCCAGTTGTATATTTATTAATTCAAATAGTCCATTTGCTTTAAGGTCCATATAAATGCAGTATTGCTCAAATTTTCAAAATAATTTTGTGGGTACTATTTCTGGATGAAAATTATTTCAAAGAATTTTCCAGTATACCAAATTAACGTTTGGTACCATGAAAAAATGCTGTCTGATGTGTTCTTAAATGGAAACAGACACTTAAGTTTTTTCAGCATAATAATTAATGTGATTAACAATAATCTGGATTCCATAAGTTTTATACAGCATTTTCCCATTATTTATTGTTACATTAACTTGCTTCTTTGAAAATTATAATAGTTCAGCTTCAGCAATTCAGGAGAGTTTTTTCCCTCATATCTATGGTTTCTTAAAGAAAAATTAGTGAAAAATGCATTCTTAAAGTGTCATGTCACAAGATATAATTGTAACCTGCCACTTAAAGAGTTAATTTTAAAGATGTGAAACTTGTACAAAACAAAAGCAACGTTAAATGCAGTACAAAATGGATCATGTCTTGCTTGCCTGTTTGAAATAAAACAATAATGTCTGTATCAAATAGAAGAGAGAGCTAAAAATTAATACACAACTCAATTCCTCTTGTATTCTTTTGTGATTTAAGCTAAGCTGCTTCTTGTCCTGGGGAAGCTCCTGTATAGACAACCCATTCCCATTCCGCTGTGGCCCATTGGAATGCTAAGGCAAACTGTTCAGAAAAATGATGAAATTACAACATCAGATTTTCACAATCTATTATGGATTCACTCCCTGAACCAGTATCTCTCCAATTTAGGCCAAAACAGGCTGTGGTGGGGGGAGGAAGATGTGTTTTAAATTCCTTAAAGATTATCTGGTCCCAACACTCCTGCCATGGACAGGGGCATCTTTCACTAGACCAGGCTGCTCAGAGCTCTATTCAGCCTGGCCTTAAACAGTTCCAGGGATGGGGTAATACAATATCATTTGAATTTATTGATGTTCAGGTTTCCAATAATGTTTGGGGGCTAAAATCTTGGATATTTTTTTCTGTGACATTAGTGTCTTTAGTGTCTAGACAATATAGTGTAAGTAAATGCACTTCTGTAAGTAGGAGGAGATGAGAGAAAACTGCTTTTTTTCTGATATGCTAAGCATATGCTAAGTAAGTCACAGAAAAGTCCTGCTTTAGGCAGTGAAAGCAAAGCCTAGCTCAAGTTCCTATTTCCCATAGTAGTGCTTCTTTCAAAATCCATAGAAAAGTTCCATAATATAAGCAAATTTTGATCCCCTTCCTTTCCCCTCTGATCTTATTTTGGTCTATATATTAAATCACTGTAGATGTAGGTGAATTTCTTTATTTATGAGGTGCCCAACCCTACTTTTATTACTTTTTTAATATCGAGAGAATTGCAGCCCAAAGCAGTATCTTGCGAGTTATATTTCACAAGTGAAAAATGGTCATAAATTATTTAATCCCAACTGAAACAGCATGTGCTGATGAGGTTGGAGAGAAGGTATTGATTTCAGCCAGGTTTTATATGTTGTTACATGTGAAGGAATCTTTGGGGTTGATTCTTTGGGCTTGATTTCTTCTTTTTTTTTTTTTTTTTTTTTCCCAATTATTAAATTTGAAAGTAACAATAGTAAGAAAAGAAGTAATACTTTACTGAATATTGGACAGGAGTTAGAGCAGTGAGTAGAATGAAAAATGGCAGAGGGGAGTGGGATCATCACACCTGACCAGCCTGGTCACAGTCAGTCTGTAGTCACAGAGTAAAGCAGGAGGGAACTGGGGACTTTGTAAGGACAACTCTCCTATTTATCTTCCTGACTCTAGAGTAAATTCATATAGCAAAATTGAGGCTCAAGTAAGGAGAAGTTGAATTTGTTTCACTGGATCTCTAAGGGTTTTACTTGGTCACATCCAGCTACTCAGAACTACCAAGGTGGGTCTGACTGGGACCATTTGTATGCAACACAAAGGACAAGGAAGACAAGGAATGGCTGCAGAAGTAATAAGCAATTTGCTTAGACTAGACTCTTAACTTTTAGAGAATAAAAAGGAGCCAAAATTCATGCTCACCTCTATTGATCTGGCTGTGGAACAATGTTATTATTTCTTTGCAAAACACACTGCCTTTTTCTCAGGGGCTTTGCTAGTTACTTTGATGAATTAGCAGTCAGAGGGGCTTCTTCTTAATTCTATTTCAGGCTTGCTTTCCACAAATAATGGAACATGTTACATTTTTCAGCTCTGAGATGCAACATAATTGGAAAAGTTGGTGATGGAGAGATTTTAATAATCTAGGTGGCCATATCTTGGCTACAATATATTATGTAAAACTTATTCTAAAATATTTTTCTAAAGATTAGCAATTAGCTTGAGAGTATTAATAATTTTAAGAGCAACATGAAGGAATTAAAGATTTGGAACATGGAGCTCAATTAAAGGAAATATGACAAAAATATTTTGAAGCTTATAAGGTGAATATCCTATAGGATGCTTAAATTAACAGAGTTTTTATTCAAGCAGTCAGTGAGCTGGAAAGTTTTTGTGAGTAGGAGTCCAACAGAAAAAAAATGAACATATGCAGTAATTCATTACATGTCCATTGTTCCCCAATTTCCACAAGGAAAGTAATGATAAGGGAAAAAAAAATAAGGATGAGAAAAGACTAAAAATATTTTGAGATCCCCACAGTGCAGAACATCTGTTGAGGAGCACTGTGATGAGTATGAGCTAAAGAGCTCTCCTTGTGTTTGTGGAGGTGAAAGGAACTACCAAATCCCTGTTCCACGCTGTTGGGCCAGATCTGAAGTGATTCATATTTAAGTATCATGGAACAGAGAGGTGACTTGGTTTATTTTATTTTATTTTTTGTTTAGAGGGGGGTATTGAATGAAATGCTAAAATACTTATGTTTTGACATTACCATGTTAAAGGAGTAAGTGTGTAGCTATAAAAGCCATCAGATATAACAGTTGTTATTCCTTATTGCCTGAAATATAAAAACTCTTCCATTTGTATCTCCTACAGCACAGTGTCTCCAGAGCTAACTGCAATAAGATTATTATGCTGTTTACAGATGGTGGTGAAGAAAGAGCACAAGAAATTTTCCACAAATATAACGAAGACAAAAAAGTAGGTGATATATAAAAATATTATTGTATCAAATACAACAGCATAAATGTATAGAGTACTTTAAAAAAACTTATTAGTATTGATCCTTAGAACACTAAAATCTTTTTCAATCTATAATATTTATTTGAAAAATCATAAAATATATTTAAGGTTTTACACTTTGTGATTCATTGATCTCAAGTGATGCAAAAGTATACTGTAAACCATAAAGAACCCAACTTTCTGTTGACACTTTTCTTGCATTAGTGTAATCCCTGAATTATCCAGCATAGGTACATGGTAGTTAACTACATAGGTAGTTAAATGATAGGATATATATGTGTATCTCTGTCTTCTCACTGCAAATATCTTCTATGTGCTTTTATTGTTTGCCAGGCAAAGGCAAAAGGAGAATTCAAGGTTAGAATCTGATTTTGAATAGATTTGGGCTGGAACAAACCCACATTTTTCCCAGTGAGGCTAATTATACCTTTGAATGTCTTAGCAAGGAGTGGGATGGCTTTCTGCTGATGAAATTTGATCTGTGGTTAAAGCAGAATTATGGGTTTGACATGAGAATCCCTGGATGAGTTCTCTTGTTTAGATAAAATTGGATTATTAGCTGTGCTGATTTTGGGTGTAATTTTTGAATCTAATCAAATTTCTGGTCTGGCTTTTGCATCCTTAAAGATTTAAAAATACAGGAGTGTGTGCATGAAATATGGCAGCTTTTAAAGTTGTTTCCTATTAAATTTCAGTGCAAACTATTATTTATTATTATTAGAAAATTAATCACATTCTAAATAGAAATGGAATATGAGCTGGATTTACACTGCAACTAAGCATTTACCTTTTCTAAAGCCTGGGCTTATGCCTACATCTGTGGAGTTTTAGGAGTTGTTTTTTGTTTTCTTTTGAGAAAAGCAGCTAAAACTTAGAATACAATTCATGAAGGCTCTTTAACAGTTGCCATGGATGTATATGCATGAAGCAGTGGAAGCATTTAATTGGAAATCCTCATATGTTTGAATTAATCCTTTCAAAAGTAGAGCTGGAAATGCAGTGCTCAATCTTGACCAGAGATTGAATCACTGCCCTTGAATAATATTTTTTTGGCTGTTTTACAGTAGTGCTTCACACTGAATGATATGGTGGGATTTAGTTAATCTTTGTGTCTGAGTTGAAAGTACTTTTTATACTGGCAATTAGGAGAGAGAATGAAAGTTGTAGCCACGTGTGATGCACATGGCTGTACTCTGAAAATAAATGCAGAGATTCCTCTTCAAATTTGGATAGTAGTAGATAGATAATGGTAGCTTTTATCACGTTAAAACAACAAGCATCAGCTTTTGGAAATACCCCCATAAGGGGGAAGATGTATGATTCATTTCTTATTATTTTTTTTCATTTAATTTGCTGTGTTAGGAGGAAAGTATATTAAAATATTCAGTCCAAACAACAAAACAGATTTGAAGTGCTGAGATTTGTGATCTTAATCATGTCATGCCTGATAGTTGATTATTCTGTGAAGTATAATAAATGAAATATAGGATTTGCTAATTTTAAATCATTATTTTATTGCATCATTTAATACTGTAAATTTTCACTGCCAAGGGTTGGGGTGGCTTTATGCATAATGTTATATATAAAACAGTATACACAGACTCTTTCTTGTTACCCCTTGTGAAGGAAGTTTGGGGGTTTTATTGCATACAGCAAATGTATAATGGTAATAATGGTCACTGTGGGTCAGTATATTAGCATACATCATTTAATGCATTATCAAGGCAAGGCATGTTTTCTACACTTGTTTATGTTCTATGCATCTACAAGTGCAAATCTTAGTAAACACTTCCATTTTGTCACTTGCCTAATGAAGGCTCTGGGTTGTTAGATATCAGTCCTTACTGTTTTTTTCCAAGGTGACATTGGAATTGCAGTACCAAGTTTATGTAGGTGTAATTTGAAGAGCCATTTGCTTTCCCCTTTTCTCTTTCAATCAGTAACAATCCTGGTAGTGTTGAAGGGAAATTTATGGTTGGAGAACATCTAACGAGACTGCACCAGTAAATACTTTTTGAGAAGTTACAATGAAATCTCCCAACATCTTTCATAACATTCTAATATTTTTAAAAATAAGCGTTATACAAAATATGCTTGTGATAATGCTCTCCTTAGTAAGGCTACACTTGATTCCAGAATGACAACATGTGAGCTCTTTTGTTGTTGCCTCTGTATGTAATTTAATGTTAGTTCATTATCAGTAGAGAATAGCATAATTGGTAGACACATTCCAACATGAAAAATACACATACACTTTTAACCTTGCTAAGTCATAATCACAAGTATTGTGTTACCTTCTTAGGTTGAAGATTAGGCTGCTTTCTTATATTAAATTATGAGATTGGAAGGAGATGTGGGTGTAGTTTCTGTTGTCTTTGTTGCAGTTAATTTATAATTTAGTTCATAAATATCCAGTGAATTTCAGACTATGTTGATATTTATAATTTGTAGAGGGACTATTCAATAAAAGGTGTTAAAATGTTTTCTTTTTTACAGTAGCAGCAGTTCATGGTATAAATATGTATCAGTATATGCATCTTCTTGCCTGCTCTGCACTTATTTGACCACTTGTCTTTGTGTTTTTGCATAAAGCATATAAAAGATGAATTTTATTGTCTTATGTCACAGTCAGTCACTTAGGTACCACTGAGTTGTAAACTTGCTTTCTTTTTCGCATACTAGCAAAAGACCATTTATTCAAATCTATTAATCCTTGTTTCCACCTTCTTGATGTAAAATTGCTTCAGCTCTATAAGTATTTTCTTTTTCGTGTCTGTTAATTTGTAAATCCATGACATGAAAGAAGCTTGGGTTTCAGCCCATTAAGTAACATGATTTAATACATTTGTTTGCAGTGTCCTTGATGCAACCTTCAAGTTAAGTTAAATAATGCAATAAACACTTGAAAACTACTAAAAGAGAGCCTAGAATCTAGAGGCTGAAAAGTAGTCCTTTTAAATTCGAATTTTTAATCTTTTTGAAATAGCATACAGATATATTTAAAATAGTTTTCTGTCTGTATAAATAATTTACAGTGTGAATAGGAGGGTTATTATAAAAGTTATGTAACACAGATTTGGGGAGAAACACTTATCTGTGTGAAGAGGAAAATCACAGTTGTGTTTCACCTTTGCATGCCTTTTTCCCTTTATAAAGCCAGATTATATTGTCACACATTGCAACAACATGCTGAGCCTGATATTTAAAAACTGGCATGTTTACCTTTATGGTGACATTTGGGGCACTCACATTAAATGTGTAAAATACCACACATGCTCTAAATTTCAGGAATGAGGGTGATAAATTTCATTTTATTTGCGCTCCTCCTATTTGCTAGCTTCACTGAAGATAGCAATATAAATTTAATTGAAATGTATGCCCTGTAGGCGTTTGTCATGAGAATTTTGAATTCAGGTTGAAAATAGAAAACCACAGATCTTTGGGGCAAATTTCCCCTTGGAATCTGTATTTGGAAAGATTGCTCAATTTATGTGAGTAGGAAAAGACCTTAAACATACCTTGTGCACTTTTAGTTGTTTGAAGTTTCGTAGAATGGCAGAGGTTTGTGTGGGTTGGATGAACTGACCTGACACACAGAGGCAGGATTAGTCTGACCCCTCAGGTATGAACAGAACTATAAATTGGGTCTTATGTCCCATTCTCACAGAATTATCTTCCATAATTAATACAACCTGATTTCTTTTGTAGATTTTTCTGACAGTATCATTTGAGAGGAAGTGATGTGAAGAGAAGTTTTCCAACAACTCAGTTCCATTAAGAATATCTGTATGTGATTGGCACATAATTGCTGCTGTGGTAGGCATCCCAAGGGAGAAGGCTCCAGCTTGCTGGAACTCCCCTGGGAAGCGTAGAGCTGCCACTGACTTCTTCCAAATGGGACACATTCAGCATGTCAATAGAGTGATAAAATGAAATATTTATGAGAGAGAACTTGTAAAACTTTCATAAAAAAAAAAAAAAAAAAAGAACAAGCTTCCTACTCTCATTACCCATGGAGGGAACCATTTTCTTTTTTGGTTTCAATCCATTAGTGCATAACTGCAAGTCAATAAAACTAAAATCAAAACTATGTTAATTTAGGCAGTGGTGTATGTATTGTTCTAGATGACTACAAAGGACGTTCAAACAAGTCCATGACGTTTCCACTTTGGGTGGCCATGGAATTCTCATCAGGGATCAGACTGACCAAATGTAACTTTATATGGTCACTTACAGAGCTTAAAATTGAAACAGCATCTTTCACAACACAAGTGTCAGCTTTGAATAGAACTGAACAGCTGTCAGAATGCACCCCAACAGGTTTGGCATTTCTATGTGTGTGTGGTAGGCTTGTGACACTGGATATAACACAAAGTAATTAAATTAATGGTTGAATAAAGCTTGAGCTAGCTGGTTAAACTTGCTCCCCAGCCCTTTTCCTAATCACTTCTGCCTTAAGAATGTATCACCTTCCAGCTGTTAATTTTACTTTATTGTATGTTCCATGATGTGCACAAATGTTAAACCTAAAATATTCTGGGTGAAACTTGGGTCAGTACTCAAAAATTCCATAATCCATTACTTTTTCTGTCAAAGTAAAAAGTGGAAACTGTTATTATATTCTAAAGGCAAATTGTCTTTTTTTTTTTTTTTTAACCTCTTAGCTCCACTTATTAATTAAGGACTTGAAATATACCTACTGTCCCAGTTTCTGGATTCTTAACATAAATTAATTCCACTACAATAATGAATTTAAATGTACCATATCTTAGTCTCCCTCCTTTGACAGTCATTATCCAAATATGCTTTAGTAATAGTCAAGCTGCACAATACTAAGCTATGTAAGTCTTGAGTTTATAAATCCATGCAATAACAGTTTGGGGGGAGGGGGAGGTTAGTAGGACATTTTGTCTTTTTGAGTACAATATTAGGCACACATTTTTTCCCCATAAACTTTGATTTTGAACCACAGTTACCTGATGATTGTGAAGCCCTGTTTCCGTACTAGGAGTCTGAATTCAGTGATTTTTAAGGTACTCTTTTTCAAAAATACCTATACATTGTTCTTTCAGCAGTCATCTTCTCAGCTAACCTGCTGGGCTGCCATGTGTCCATGCCCTGGCAATGCTCTAGGATTACAGCAGTCTGCCCATCTTTCCTACACTATCTTTCACTGACCCCTTTATGCTTAGACATCACCAAACATCACCAAGCCTTTCTTGGAGACTTCAATAATGAAGTAATATCCATTATATTTTTTCTACTTTTTTCACTTTTCCATTCAGCCATGGCATCCCCTGTGGTGTTCTGTGTGTGGACACCTGGATGAGGTCACTGCAGACTTAAAGAGGTGCAGCAGAAAGTGCAGCGGGGCTGAGGGGAACTCTTTTAGGAAGATCTGCTTGCAGAACCTTTTCATGCTTTTGTCTGCACACACATCTCCATGTTGATGTGAGTTTCTTTTTATGCTGCTGTTTCATTATGAGCATGATTCTGGGTTGCCACGTGGCATTTTTGTCTCCCATGCAAGATAAAAATCCACGTGGAGGTGTTGAGAACTGCAGAAGACTAATGAAAGTTTTAATATAGCTTTGTTGAAAAGTAACCTTATCGGTTTTATTAAAGTCATGTGTATCTGTTACACATAAAACCCAGCTGGCAGCTTGTTTCCTTCAAATTTGGCATGGAGGAGGCTATTTGATACTTCTATTTTTGTTGATCTTCAATTCCAAACACTGTAGTAATAGCGATTGATTCAGTGCATCACATTGAGGTTGATGCTGCAGATGGCAGAAAATGATTAATCAAGGGAAGAAGGATAGAATATCAGTTGATATAGAAAGCACATTATGTTTGTTTTGGGACAAATGCAAGAGAGTCAGACTGCATTTTGCTTATTTATGCAAAAAAAATGCTACATATGGCATAGCTGGTTGAGGCTAGACATCAGAGGGTCTGTCCTGTCTCAGCCTCCCCATATATTAACTGCACATTTATTCCTGTGAATTTGCAATTGCTGTGAAATGCCTTGTGATTTGATTATGTTCTTCTGTAATTCAAGAATTGGAGATCTGGGACTTTCTGCAATGAGCCTTTTAATAACTCGCCTAATGATGTTTATGTAATCTCTTCTTTAAGTATTTACATTCTTCTCTTTCAACAGCTACCTGTTTAGAAAGCTTTCCTAGATTTCCTTAAGACAAAGTAGGCTTAGAGGATTTAGGGTTTCTTTTTTCTTTTCATTTTACATTCTTTAATAAGAACAACTAATTCTCATCATAATAATGTCCCTTCCATTTTAGGAAACAATTTCTATGTTGAAACTGTTGAAACTTTCATCCAAGTTTTTAATCCAGCTTTTGTCTTTTCAAGTAAACAAACTCATTTCTTTCAGATTCACCAAACGTGCATCTTAGATTATATTCATTATTTATTCTTTACACCCTTTTTGTGTATAAAGGCACATTGTCGCTCTTGAACAGTGAAACTTGAATGGTATCAAGACAACATAGCATTTTATACATATATATATATATATATATATATTTTTTTTTTTTTTTTTTTAATGTATGGCAGCATTTGGGTAATTATAGAGCACAACTTAACATTTTGGAACTGTGTTATATTATTGAACCATATTTGGTTTTTTGCTTTATTCTGAATCTTTTTTCCCTAGATGTCTGGGTTTTTTTGGTTGTATTTTTTTTTTTTAACTGTTCATCTTCATTCTCAGTATCTGTGCTTGATTTTCCAAATCTTTTTAATCCTACATTACATTCAGCTGTTTTTTCTTGTATACTTAATGTTTTCTTCTTCTTGAATCACTATTTTTCTTTTAATCCTTCATTCTTTAGATTATCTTTCTACATTACTCATTCAGCTAGCTAATTCTCTGTGTTTGTTGGAGTTGGTCTCTTTTCCTTTTTTTACTGTTATGAAACCTCCCTTTCCTTGTAATAAAAATAACTTCTTGATCTTTCACTCAAAGTATTTTCTTTCTCCTGGACTTACAGATAATTCTGCCTTAAATTTCATATATAAATTAACTGTTCTTGGCATCTTCTAGAATAAGAAATTTTCCTAACCTCCTAGAAGATATTCAGTAATTATGTCTCACATTATAAGTTTTATCTGCATGACCTTATATATTTAAAGTTATAAATAATTTTTCTATGCTTCTGGTGTTTATTAAGGGAAGTTCAATAAATAAGTGAAGAAAATTTAAAAATTAAGAATTGTTTTCTGCAGATAGAGAAGCCAAAAATTATGCAAGAAAAAAAAAAAAACATAAATATGATTATGAAGATTTAGAGATGCTTTTATGTATAATTGCCCATTCTGATGCAATTCTGACATTTGTATGATCCCTGAGTCTAGAGTTTTCCAAAAGTTAACTTTACAACACTGGTTTAAAAATGCAACTTTCTGTGAAGAAACTGCAGAATTTGTCCACTTAATAGAATACACAATATAACTGAGCTGGCACAACTGAATAGTATTTTAAAAAGAATTAACTATTATTTAGTGACTCTAAAACTTGATAGAAATTTTACTTTCAAAATGCTTCTTAGGCCACCTCATAGGTGGACGTTGAGGATTTGTCTGTTAGTAGATGGAAAAGTTTGCCAATGCACAAGTGGAAAAAATGGACAGGAAGAAGA
The DNA here is from genome assembly GCF_026979565.1 of Vidua chalybeata. NCBI lineage: Eukaryota > Metazoa > Chordata > Aves > Passeriformes > Viduidae > Vidua > Vidua chalybeata. The sequence continues at coordinate 62,580,850 of NC_071534.1, read as the reverse complement.
GTTTATAGCTGGGCTCCAAGAGGGAAAGTACAGAATAGGAATCTCTTTAGGGGGCAAGAGAATAAGGGAACAGCTGAAATAAGCACAAGATGCATGCAGCAGCCTAAACAGATGACAGGTTAAGAAGGAAATGAAAATTCAAAAAAAAAAAATTACAATCCATTTGGATAGCAAGTATTTGCTTATATATGGAAGAAGCATAACAGAGGAAAGGGATGTGAAATGAGAAGTTAGAGTGCAAGTGTAGGTGAACTGTACGTTCCACCCAGGCAAGTAGAAACCTCGTGCAACTTCAGTGTAGAGTATTAAAGATTGATGAAGATGTCATAAGAAGGGGTTGTTTTATAGGAGAGAACATCAGCACACGAGATAAAGGAGATCTATTTGAGAAGTCTTATCTAGAGTAAGAAATACTAAATGTAACTTAGAAGTTTTTTTTTCTAAAGCACCCTTTATTATGAAAAAAAAAAAGTCATCTTACAAGTAGGGAATGAATATGCTGGTAAATAGAAAATACACTGATTTCTGCTTAGAAAGTGACTTGGATTCAGAATCCTGATTAGTCTCAAAGACTAAAATCTGCTCTGTCCTACCTCCAGGAAGTCACAGTTACATTCTCAAACCTTTTTCACAGTACAGGATAGAATTTAATATGGAGAATTGAATGTGCTATAAGAACTGATTGTCTTTAATAGAAGAATGAGAAACTGACTTTGTGATCTTTTATTTGCATGGTGAGGGTAGTATGAGCTTCTAATTATTTTGAGGTTTTCACAAACATTTTTGCAGGGCTTAGTCCTAAAAAATAGAGAAAAAAACAAAAAGAAAATTCTCTTTGTTCAGACGAGAATCAGTTCCTATATGCAATCTTTGAATTCTTATCCTATTATGTATCTCCTTTTTGCTGTTTCTATATCCAACTTCTGTTTGAAGTCAGTAAATTCAGCTGAACTCAAATGCATGTTAGCCTTGTATCAAATTCAAAGTACTATAGTCAGTGTTTGCTGAGGCTTAGATGAGAATTCTGTCTTTCATAATCTCATCCTAAGTCACGCGCAAACAAAACCATCTAAACCAGAATGACCACAGAACCTGGAGTACCAGCTGCAAATGTATTTTTTTTAATCATTCTGAATTTATTTATATAGATTTTTTTTTTACAGGGAAGTATTTCTTTTATTTGTAAATCCTTTTTAAGCCATCACTCTGAATTGTATAATGCATTCTGACAATACTGTACTCTCAATCCTATGTGTAAACAGGAAAAAAAATAACCTCAATGCTTTTACTTGCAAACTTAGTCTGTAGATGCTATTTCATCTGAGAAGATAAAACAAAGACAAACCCTCTAAGGCAAAGTTTTGTCTGTAATAAATTTCTCCATAAGAAGCATATTTATAATTAGGGCTGAAGACCTCTTTTTTATTTGTTTCCTTTTCAAAAAAACAAAACAAAAAAAAAAACTTTGTCAAAAATCATCAAAATCCATTTATATCACATTATAGACTGAGAAATGGCTTACACCTTGTAACATAAAGTATGATTTATTAGAGTACATTTTCTCTGCTCTTTTCTTTCAGCCATTAGGAATGTAAAATTTAGATCTAAATTTACTAAGAACATTCTGGTACAAACTGTTCAATATACCAAGGCTTTAGACACCCCACCCCTCAAGGTTGTTTTACCTGTGTATTGCAGGAGAAAATCACTTGTATTTTCTTTCTGAAAATTTAATTTATTTAGCTGATTAGAAAAGAAATAAAAATGTGTATCATTCAGCATATGAGTGAACTGTGTCATGATTAAATTTATCTTTATCATTAACTGCCCATGGGATAGGTGGCAGCTGTCTGTACATATTCAATGCTTTGCATAGACAGTCCTGAGATTTCAGGTGCAGTTTGGCAAGAAGTGCAACGAGTGGATGGCAAGAACTGCTTGAATTAATCATTAGCTGTGAAGGACATTCTCTATTCCATGGGTGCACAGAAGCCTCTCTCTCTCAGCCCTGCTCGGGCACTTGCCAGCTGCTGACAGGCGGCATCGTCACCGCCTGCTTGTGTCAGTAATGGCACCGACCTGCAAGCAGAGAGGCAAGGTCAGGCTGTCCTCAGCACAGCCCTATCTGGCACTGCTCAGTTCCCATCAGTATACAGTAGCTGTTCGTTTTTTTCCACCTAGGAAAGGAAAACTTGCAGCATTTTCATCCCTTAATCTGCCTCTTCTAAGATACCATTCTGTTCCTAGGTGAGTCTTCAAGTATGTGAGCATGGACAAAGTGCCCTCACCTCTTTGGGGTGTCGCACCCTTTCTAAACCTCACTGAATAATTTTTGTTTAGAATTTTCATTCTAAAAATGAAAATGTTGAGACCAAAAACTTCATTTTACTTGAGGAGACTGTGCAGTACAGAGGACACTGTCTCCTCGTCAATATGTAATAGTCCAACATTAAGTTACTGTTCCTGTAAGGATCAGCCAATTATAAAATTAGACATGAAATTTGTGTAATTGATAATTCCAGAGACTTCCTGTAAATGGATTCTGCTGGAAATAAGGGTTTCTGAGGGTCCTTCCTTTTCCCACCTATTCTTTTCCCTCCTCTAATACAACTGTTTGGCATTTGCAACTGTGAAGATTCAGTCACTTTTCCATGCTGTACAAGAAATGGAGTAAATGGGAGCAAAAAATTGAGGAAGAAAATATACAAGACTGTTTGCGTGGGAAAGAAAAAGGCAGAGTACGTGATTAAAATTAGTACTTGAAATGGCATATTGAAATATTCCTTTAAATACTTGGATGATATTTGTAATACTTCTTCCCTGGGATTTACAAGGACAATGAAAAAAAAGAAAAGAGGGCTTAGTGTCACAATATGAACCGTAAATATCTCTCTAATTAATCCAGTCCTTTCCAGCTGCTCAGCTGCCTCCAAATGTTGTTTTGACTATCAAAGAAATGCCTAAAATTCTTTTAATCCAGAGTACAGCGGGAATTACTTTGTCAACTCCCTTGTCTGGTTCCTGATATGGACCACCAAATTTACAAGGAATTCTCAGAAAAAAACCTGTTTTCTTCAGAGAATGCTAAATGATGAGTGTCAGGGAGAAGCTGCTTAGGGAAAGGAGGAATTTAATTGTTTTCATTTCAACAGGGAAAATTTCCCCAAAGAAGCAAACAGATCAACTGAGTAAATAGAAGATGGGTAGTCAAAGTAAAATATCCAACAGATTAATTGTTAAAAAGATGCCGATATGTTCTTTATCTGAAATTTGGGAGGCAAGATGAGGAGCTAGAAAATCACCTGATGCACCTGAGTGTTTTACAGGGATTTCTGAGTTGGGGTGGGGTGGGGTGATGAAGACAGCCCTTCTGGTGGAAATCCTGCGAGAAGCAACCAGTGTGTCCACAGACTCTGAGCTAGATTTAAAGCAACAATTATTCAATAATTCATAGGTTTAACTGAGTTAAAGCTGAGAGGTTTTTGGCCTGTGCCAGCTGGCACACTCCCAGACAAAGTGCTGGGACTACACCTGTGGAAGCAAAGAAACAGGAAGAGGGAAGGAGCAATGCTTGAACTTCTGCACATGCATGTGGGCTCTGCTGACAGAGCTGCTCTGGAGAGTGGACCAAATTCCACTTTTTGGTAAGGCTGACATAGGCAAGTAGCCTCTCAAATATAAAATTCAAGCACATCAATGTCCTGCTGGTCGTTTTGGGAGTAGAGCCTTTCTCTTTCTTATTGCTGTTCTTTAGCAATATGTTACACAAAGCTAATAAAACAGAGCTGATTTATACTCACACGCAGAAAATGTTGAGATCAAAAACTTCATTTTACTTGAGGAGACTGTTCAGTACAGAGGACACTGTCTCCTTGTCATTATGTAATAGTCCAACATTGAGTTACTGTGAGAATATGAAACTGTGCTTGTACTCCTGTGATACTTGAGACCCATCAAAGATTATGTCTAAACTAGGTAAAGAATTAAAGAATCACATTATCAGTGGTCCATTCTATCTCAGTAGGGAATTTACAGTTTCATTCTTGCAGCTGTGTGGCAGCAGAGGAAGGGGCACCACACGGCATCCCTTCTGTGAGTAAGGAATGAGGTGCTATGGTTCCACAAGGTGGCACTAAGAAGTTGCAGAAAAGTTTGACTGAATTAGAATATTGTTTTTAGTTCTGTGAGAATGTTAGTTCTGAAATTTTTCAGTATAACTAAAGTGGTGTTTTGACCGTTAGTCTGCAGTGGAAAATATCCCCATTTTCATGTAGATATGTTTTCTTTGTGAGGGAATGAAACAAACTGGGGAAAAAAAAAAAAAAAAACACCAAAAAAAAACCCTTTCTTGAAACACTTTGCAGTTAGCAAAACATATTTCATGGATTCATGGCAATCACAACTTCCATGAACATGCACCTTTCATTGTATGCATGCGTTACATGTTCAGGTACAATTCTCAGTTTTTAATTCTTTTCCTAGAATAATTGCTTACAACTATACCATGCATCAGTGTTCTTGATCCTATTTTCTCAATATATTAACACCATTAAATGATTCAGAAACAATATTATCAGTATAAATATATGCTGATATATATATGTATATGCTATATATATATGTATATGCTATATATATATATATATGCAAATATATCCAAAGAAAGTGAGATTCTCTAATAATCTCCTGATATGCAATCAGTGTAATTTTTATTTTAAGATAGAAGGAGGGTTAGCATTAGATTGTAATGTGAGCTGATTTTTAGAGTGTCATTATTTCTTTTTGTTATTAGGCTATAATTACACAGTCTATAATTAGGCTATGAATTAATAAGCTAGCATTGCAGTTTAAGGTTTGAGGTTTAATTGTAGTGAATGAAAGATATTAATGATAGGGAAGATTACAAATACATATGGAAAGTTTGGAAGAAACCATTTGTTGTGGATGAATGTCTAAAATAGTATTTCCAAGGACCTGCTCTATTTTTCTTTAAGCACATGACTCAGTTAAAAGATTTTTCCTTTGGTTTCAAGGGGACACTTGCATAGTTATATGCCTTGCTGAATCAGAGTATAGAGGGTCACTTATGGAAACACTAGAGTAGTGTCAAATGGATTTTCAAACTCTATGGACTTATTCTTCCTTCATGCCTATAAATTCAAAGATGTCCAGCCTGCAATTATCTTTGCATTTAAATATTTGAGAGCTAAATTATTCTTCTCATTGTTTCTCATGTGGGTTTTTCTTCCCAGTTACCCCAAGTCTACACATATTTTTGGAGAGTACCCACAGCAAGGGAAAGATCTTAATTTAGTCATAAATGTCAAAAATATAACTTGATATATATCTGCTGGTGTATGATGCTACTATTTTTATTTCCTCATTTGACATTAAATTTTGAATTCCACTTTTGTAGTCCTAGACCTTTCAAATTTCAGAACTTTGGCACCTGACGGACTAGGTGTCACTCTGCTGCTTAGGTCAACTCTGTTTCTTTTTCCTGACTGCTATTAATGGCAAAATGCATCAGCAGCCTGACAGTTACATACAGAAGCCTGAATCTCCAACTTCTGAACTTTCTTGAGTCTGGCATTCAAAGCTAGGGAAGTTATGAATGTGCTCAAACTGAGAATCATGAACTCATCCCTCTTTTGTGTGAGTACTGAACTCTATGTATAAGTTTAGTGGCACCACTGTCTCAGTAATTTTGAAAAGCTGGGCCTTAGGGCTCTGTCACGAGAAAACCAGCCTTACTTGCAGGAGTGAACCAGACAGCTCTGTCCATACTAATAAACAATGCAGGGCCAAGGTGCAGGCTGCAGAAATGTCCACTTATCCATAACTGCAGTTGTTAACAGACCCAACCCAACTGGGCTGTGGCAGTCAATTCTTTTAGCAATGTCAGTGTTCAGTTCAGTGACAGCATGAGCTAGGGCTTATTCCCAAAAAATTCTATAGTGAGATGTCCTGAGATGGGGTGCAGGCAGGGAGGGAGGATGGCACCATGGTGTAGCCCTTGAGATGTGAGCCATACTGTGCCACTTCCCTCATGGCCTGAGAAGGAAAATGGGTTATGTCTCATTTTATGTAATGCATAAAAGATGGCTTAAGAGGTCCCAAAACTGTGCTCTAGCACAGTTGTGAGTCTTGCCCCTGCTTTAAAACTCATAACTTCTATTTCTCTTGTACGAGAAAAAAAAAAAAAAAAAAACTTTACATTTACAGCTCTAACCTAAATGGTTCAGGACTGTGTCCCTGGATATCCTGAACTGAGAAGTTCAGCATGACAGATTATTAGCCAGAATTTAGGAGACTCTTTCTATGTGGTGTATCCTATTGGCTAATCCTAGGTGGTTTCCTAATTAGTATATTGTGTTTTCAGCTTGTTCTCTGAAGTTCTGTTCTTAGTTCAAATCAGTCATAAATTACTTCTGTTCTCAGTTAACTCACATCAGAATCCAAAATCATCTTCATATTTCTATCCACAGATGTAAAAATGTAAGGAAAAAAATACATTCACAGTTTTAGCCAGGGCAGCTTAAAAACCACATAACATCTCCCTGGCCTACGGCACAAAACAGAAAATGACTAAGTGATTTACAAGCTATACTTACAAGGGATTTAGAAGACAGAATGCATAATGGAAAATAGAAGAGCAGTTTTATGATTTTATTCAGAATGATAGGCCTCTTATGTTGTCCTTTTATTTCAGAAGTGTACCTATTGCATATAAACTGCTAATGATTTTTCTTCATATCTGATAATCTGTAAACCCATTACTGGGCAAGATAATTTCCTGGGTCATGCTGGAATTACTGAATTATTTATTGCCCTTTATCACAGCTTTTCTTGTTGTATAGTAAAAAAGATTATCTGTGAATCTTTACCTGCAGCTATAAAGGCCAGAGTGAAATGTTCTGAAATCTTACTGTCATCATGAAAACCAAAGTTGAATGATTTGATGAGCTCAGTTTTTGGTCATAGTCAGTTGTTTATTTAGTGGTACAGAAAGATGCACTCTTTATATGCTAGGCATAAAATGGCAGGATTCATCTTGCCTGCATCCAATTGAGTGGATTAATTGTATAGCTCTCTTGGTATCTGGTAAAATAGACATATATATCTCCAAAAGTTAGTTAATCTTTTCTTAAACAGAGAAATGCACCAAAATTATTATTGAGATCTCTCTAATTCCAGTAGCACAGAATTCAAGACAAATAATTTATCTGTCAAAAAATGTGGATTTCTCCAATTTCTTCTGAGGGGCATGCAGAGTGACTGCATTGCTTTTTAGGCCTAACAGGGGAGTTAGAATGAGATTATCCTTTATTTCTCTTCCAACCAAAACATTCAGTGATTCAAGGATTCTACACTGTCTACGCATATAGACAGTAGCCTAAACAACAAGTGCTTTGTGTTTAATTACCCCTTTGAATTAACTTCAGTCAAGTCTTAATTTTTTCTAATACTCATAACATGATATACCCAAAGGAAGCATCTAATTTAATCTTTCTTAATTTCATTCCAATAGCAAAATGAAGAAATAAAATACATAAAAAGCAAATGAGATCTGTAGGGAAAGCAGGCCTTTTCATAGGTACCTCGTCATTTCTGTCTTCGCCACAACTCTCTTGAGTGCCATTGTCCCAAAAAATCTGTAGCAGTCAAAATCTTTTTTACTCACCTTGGTGCTTATGATCTTATTCCACCAGAAAGAAAAACAAATAAATAGGAAATTAATTTTATAATCATACAATTATATTTTCTTTGATAAAGTACTTCTTCCTCTGTATTTTGTAGAATTCTTTTCTATCTATCACTTGCTCTGTTTAGGAGTTGGATTTTTGTATGTATTCCTCTGATGTCATTCATACATTCCTAGGATAAGCCAGGTTGCAAGTGACATGCAGAGGTCTCTAGTTCAATATCAGGTGTAAGATCAGGCCAGGTTGCTCAGGGCCATATCCAGTCTGGTGTTTAAAACCTCCAAGGAGGCAGATTTACAGCCTCACTGGGCAGCCTGTGCCACTCAATTTTGTTGCTAATTAGTATATTCCTCTACTATATTCTGTAATATTTTTTTTCTCCTTAAGGTTAGTCTCAATGAGGAAAATGCAGAAAATTAGGTTTTAACTCCCTAAAAGTTCGGACTTTTATATTTCAGAAGAATTTCAAGACAGTGCCTGCATGGTCTGGCAGGGCAGGCTGGTGCCCATCTATAGTTCTTCTTAATTCTAAGGGTTGAAGTTTTCTGGAAGAACTTTACTTTGAATAGTTTCATTGCAAATCAGAAAGCATGACAGCTCCTATTTGTTTATCTTATTTTTCCATTAGTTTTTACTGCTTTGGAAATTGTGTTTCTTTATGAAGAGAATAAATAGATCTGCCTTGAGGCAAGGTTGCCCTTTCCCTAGGAAATGGGTTGGGGAACACAAATGTCCATCCCCCCAGTGAGGGTGGTGGAGAGGAACTGTCATGGCAAAACCACCCAGGAGCTTCAGTTTACACAGAATCCAAGAGGCTGCAGAGAGGCAGAGAGAAGCAATAACCAGGCCTCAGTGATGATGGAAAGCAATTTCTGGGGATCAAAGACTTCTTGGCAGTTTGCTTCAACTCAGAAACCCACTTAGCTGGTTGAAACCAAGCTTAAAGGACAGGCAAAGGGAGAGGTGCTCATACCAATTGTGTCTAATCTAGTTGCTTAAAGTACTCTTAGTCATAAATTCCCTATTAAAAGTAATTAAATGTTTAGTGGATTTTTTTCTTTTTTTTTCTTTTTTTTTAATTCAATAGCCTATTTTCTTCTTTGGAGAGATGTAAAAGAATACATATAGACAAGAGATAAGGAAAACACATAGACAAATACATCTCATTACTTACTTTGACTGACTCTAGGTCCTGCCACAAAAAATTTAGCACAGAACTTTTTTTTTTTTTTTTTTTTTTTTTTCTAAAATTGGCTTGTTTAATTTGACTTGCTGACTCATTTTTCCAGCTGGTCTGTCATCCTACTCAATTCCAGATGAGGCAATAGGAAAAAGAATACTCTTTTGAATATCACACCCTCTTGCCAAACCAAGTAACAATTAAAATCTCCAATTTTCATTGCAGTTCTTTATCTCTGTTAATTATCCAAGGAACAGTAAATCAGATATATTGTCTCCTGCTTGTTGTCAATAATTTAAATTCTAAATTCTTTATAGATTTGTTGCAGATTTAACACACTGCTGTTTTTCCCTAAATTACACAGCATTTCGCAACTTGAATCCAATTCAGTGTTTCATTTTTACATTTGAGATCAAATGCTAGACAGTCCAGTCTAATTGACTCATATGTTTTCTACACACACAAGAGAGCCCACATGACTTGGTAGCTTTTAATCCAAAAGGAACATCAGGTCTCTCAAGTATCTAATTAGTGACCATCAGTGGGGTTTTTCCATAGTTTTTGAGAAGAATCTATTCTGAATCAAGTGTTTAGTGGACAATGAACTGGGAGCAGTTTGAATTCAAAAAGAACAGGAATATAGTAGGCAGGGACCTTGTGAGCTGAGAGGTGCCAATATGAAATAACATGGTGATAATCAGATGAGAAAAAAAAACAGATGTTAATTAAGTAGAAGAAGAAAGAACTATTAAAAGAATTATAGCTGTAATTTTTTAAAAGATGTCAAGAATAAAAGGGGGATGGCAAATGTGGTATAGTATTAATAAATGAGATGTAAACATGCCAGGTGAAGTAATTTTTGCATTGTCAATACGGATATTTTCAGGGTGATAGAAGGTATTTTTCATCTATCTTTATCTAGATGAACTATGAGGAAAAAAAAACTACCATCATGCAGGCATAACCATACACCTGTCTGTGTAACCAGAAATGTAATTGGCCTGACTTATTAGTGGGGAATGACCCTATATGAAGTAGTCTTAAACTACAAAACAAGCACTTCAATCAGTGTTCAGTGCAGCAGAATAGTTGCTTTAATTCTCCTTTTAACTTTAGAAACAAAGGGGTTGTATGTATAAAGAAATCAAAACATATTGCTAATTAAAAATGGCATCCAGCACAAAGCTTTGTTTGCCCTTCTTGCATATAGGGGTCAGCACTAATAAAGTTTCACCATTTGCTACCTGCTGATGGATGATGTGAAGCCATTCCTACAGCTCTTGGTTAATACTTGAGCTCTGATTATGTCACACAATTTTTTTTGCCTATTTGGGAAGTGAAGATTTGAGTACTAATTGCACATGCTAAATAATGTGGTGAAAAATTTTATAAATAGTCATTAACAAACTTAGCAATGATCAGTAGTTTACAAAGGGTCTCTGCAAAGGAGTGTACTATTTAATGAAAACATTACCTTATAACTTACAGTCTGCATGAAAATTAATTGTAGTATATTTTAATTTGAAGCATCAAATCCATAGAAAGCGATTTTCATTATGACATCCTATTGTGATCTATGATTTATACATTTAAGTGGTAAAGTTAAAGATCCATAAAGAAAGAGTTGCCTAAAAGGAAAAGGTGTCTGGCCCTTGAACAGAGGGACATGAATATAGTAAGCAGCTCATGAAAACTGTTGGGAAAACAATTTTCCCAGCTTTTAACAGAAACACTCAAATTTAGAGCAAAATATTTGTCTAGAAGCTGAAAAATAGTATTTGTAATTTTTCTGTCTGTCTGGTAAGATTTTTAATATTTTTAAAGCAATACCAGGTTTTGGGGTTAAATTTTTCTCATTCAAATCAGAAAATTTGCAGGGAAAATAATTTCAGCTGAAAAGTCTGTTTACAGTCCAAAACTTGGAGAGATTTTGGTGAATTCTTCTGAAGCCATAACTCCTTACAGTTGCTGAGATTGATTAGAGTAGCATTGTGTAAAAATAATAGAATTATGATGAAAAACTCCACAATTTAAATGAATATCAAGAGCTTAAGGTGAAAAAGCAGAAGCTTAACCATTGCATGGAAGATGAAGTCTTTTGAACTAATTTAGTGGTTTTACATAAAGAAGACTGAGTCTGAGCAGAATCAGAAATTGTTTTGTGTAGTATCTGAAAATTTCATATTTTAAATCCTAAAAACGCTGTTTTGCATTTCTTTGAATTCTACTGCCACACATATATTCTTTTTAAGTCATTGATAAGCAACAAATATTGATATGTTTTTTCAATTAATTTAACAAAACCTGAAGAATTATAATTACCACCCTAGAATAAGGAACCTAAAAATTAAAATACTTCATGAACAATCACCAATGTAAGACATTTAAAGTATGAAGGCTGAGTAAAAGAGCATTCTTCTTGATTCTGCTTCATGGTGGAAATAATAGGAATACATAAAATGCCATAATCTATTATTTTTTACATCTCTCATATATATTATGGTTACAAAAATTGAAGAATTCATAGTTTCCTTTTTCTGTTCAAATTTATGAAAAATCTAGGTACCATTGACTTGAGGGTCACAACTAATAAATGATATATATTTGTTATATGCATGATTTTTAATTTGCACAGGTACGTGTGTTCACATTTTCTGTGGGCCAACATAATTATGACAAAGGACCCATACAGTGGATGGCCTGTGAAAATAAAGGTACTGTGTCTTTCTTTTAAATTGATCTTCACTAGAGTTTTGGATAGGTGATGTCTTTGTCTTTCTCTAAAAATGGCAGATTCTTCAGCTTTATTGTATTTGTTATTAAAAGTTCCAGAAGTTAATTTATTACATAATATATACATGAAAAAACACATGTAAACAAGAAACTGATATATCTATTTCTTTATTACTTTATTTAAAACTTCATATTGTATGAAAACTACCACAGTAGTTTTTATAATAATAAGCCATTATGGTTCAGTTTTGAGAATATTTGTTGTAATAGCCATCTATGTAAAGTTGGAACTGATGACAGATAAGAAATTAGCCAAAGCTGGTTTAAATTAAGCGGTCTGGACAAAGGGATTTTTGTTTGGCTACTTGGCTGGTTACATTTCTTTCTGTTTTTCTCCAAAACTTACAAGATAAGATACTTAGAATTTTTTTCCCTTTTAAAATAAAAATATCAAAATTGTTCTTGCTGATTTCTTAGATTCTGAGAGCTTCTTGTATTTTCTAATTTTAGTCCGTTTTCTTTATGTAAGACAAAAAGAAAAAGTAAAAAAGGTGAAAGTAAGGATGTAAAATGTTTTCTACATGAAATTTTTACATGAAAAATGTACTCAGAAACATTTTAGGAGTGTGAGAAATTTGAGTCTCAAATATCTTATACTATAACTGTACAACAAGGCATAAGATATAAAGATATAGCAGAAAATAGAAAAGAAATAATAGAAAATAATAGAGATAAGTAGAAAATATATAATTTATCAGACATTTGCTTATGTTTTAAATAGACAAATTTCCAGGTCTGGCTGAAAATGTTAAACCGTTTTACAAATTGGTGAGAAGCAAGAGGTGAGAGGTGAGCTGAATTACAAAGGCTCTCGAAAATTAGGACTGCCAGGGAAGGAGATAAAGATATGCTCAGGCAGAAGAGTAAAAAGAATAACATAAAGCAAAGATAAGAGAAAGACATAGATACAGAAAAAAAATTAAACCAAAACAAACTAGAAGAATCCATAGCCTGGGTGAATAGCATACATATGTGTCATAACCTCATGAAAGCCTCAGCATGCTGGCAAGTCATGCACAAGATACAACTCCATCAAGAGCAGATTGTATTGTCAGATAATAACAGAAAATTGACGTTTGTGTTTTGAACAGCATTTTTTTTAACTAACATCTTTGTATCTCAAAATACTGTGTGCATGTGACCTCCATTGTTTTAAAACAAATGAGGACCAGCTGGTTTAAAGCATAACCACCTATATCATCTTATTATTGAAGCAAAATCATCATAATTTTCTGTCCAATATTCCTGTGATTAGTTGTTTGCACATCTAAAGAAGCAGTTTTATTTAATTTTTCCTAAATTAAAAGATTTTGCATACAGCAAAGGAAATTACTAATATCAATACTTTTAGCTCTCTAATTCTCTGCCTCTTCCTTCCAATCTGACTTAAAATTTTCTTGGACTGAAAATGGGTCTTAGTGCCTGGCTTCAGTCTTATTACATGGACAGTATTTTAAATATTTTTAATTCAAACAAATGAGCAATAAAATCAGTGCTTAATAAAGACATTTCTGATGTAAGTTCTCTATGTAGGAGAAATACCCATTAGCTTTTTTTCATTCCACAGAGTGCCTTATATATTTTTACTATGAATTCACTCTTGTGGCAGACTATAGCTATTTTTATAGTCCTATATGCATGCAGCATATAACTTTCTTGCTGTCACAGCATATTAAAATAAACATTAAATACACTTGCACGTCATAGTAACTGGTATATGTATACCAGTTACTGTATATACAGTTTATATGTATATATAAACTCAGTATATGATACAGACTTAAAACAAAAACAGCCGAAGGAAACAAATTATAACTGTCATTACTTAAGAGTAACTACCTTGGTCTGAATGACATGGTGACCCATCATATGGCCATGCATTGTGGTGACATCTACTGAAAAGTTCATAAACAGTAATTCTAATAAAATTTAGACTAGAAATTATAAGCTAAATGAAATTCCTCAAGAGTAAGAGGCCAGCAATCTATTATAGTAAAATGACATTATTTCTGTTTCAAATTTTAGGTTATTATTATGAAATCCCATCTATTGGAGCCATAAGAATAAACACCCAGGTAAGTGAGTTGGCCAAATCCAGATGCAGTTTTAACACACAGAAAGTGGAGTAATATATGTTCTTGGATATGTTTGTTCTACACCTCTGCTAAAATCAATTAAATTTTAAGATACCATACATTAACAAAAGATAAAAAAAAATAAGGCTTTCTTCTACATTTAAGGGATTATTCTCTTAAAATGTTCTACTTTTTCTTTTAAGTTGTTGCAGTGAACCAGTTTAAAACGTTATCCCTGTTACCCTGGCCAGCTGGCCCAGGGCAGCTTGTGTGCTGGTCACAACACTGGTCATGTTCAGCTCCTCCAAAGCAGGCTGACCACGGGCACACCGTGGAGTGTCTGAAGTGCTCTGTATCCTGCAGGCCTCTGCACAAAGACTGTGCTTTTGGCTGAGCTTTCCTCCAGGCCTTACATGGTCCCTCAGACTTTGATGCTGAGACATGACAGCAATTTTGTGATAAAGTTCTGTAAAACCAATAACTTTTTATAATGTGTCTAGGCATTCATAGTTCACCTTCTGCCATACAAAGGGTTTGTACTACATGGAGGAGGCTGTGGATGTATGTGAGGGGATAGCCCTGCTAGAGCATCTGAACTACTGTGGGTGCTACACTGTAATCCTGCTTTATAGGAGAGGTATCTGGATGGATCCAACCCTTTTGGAAGAGACTGCACTTCATTCCTCCAAAAAAGATGCAGGAACATGTTAGCAGACTTGCACACAGATAAATAAAGGCACAGGACTCTGGGATTATGTGATGAGATCCAAACTGAAGATGGACAGTGTAGAAGAACAATTACATTTTTTAGTTGTCTAAAAGTCCAGGTACTCACATGTTCAGAGCAGCAGAGAAATATCATAGCACTTCTTTGTCCTTCCAAGGCCAGGCATGACATTTTTTGGCAAAAAATAAGAATCCTTTTTTTGGCTTGAATAAGAACCCTTTGATTCTGTTAAACTCTTCCAGACAGTGTCTGGCAAGACGTATCCCTAATAAGATCAGACAAGTAGAAAAAGTTGATGACTGAAAAAAGTTTGATGGCATCCACTCCCAAATAAGTCCAGAAATCTGACATCTCATAAGATCACCAGCTTTAGCCATACTCACATACTGAAGGAAGGCAGAAAAAAGAGGTTTTATAATTCTGATTTTTGTTATTCCAATAGAAGTTATGCAAATTGCTGCTGTAGGAGCTTAACATACCCAGATGTTACACCACTCACCCTCCATTGTTCACTCTTTCTTCTGGGTCGACAGTTCTGTAATCTGCTTGTAATTTCTTTAACTCATTAGCAATTAATTTTGGAATAAAAAAAATATTTTTGGAAAAATTTATTTTTGGCATAAAAATAGTTATAATTCTCGTATTTTGGAAAAAGAGTGGTGGATATGAGTGTGTAAGGTCTGTGTGACTAGGAGTGAAATACAAGAATTACCTTTTCAGTAAATACTGCAAACTGAAGTTATTTTGTGGTACAATTTTTAAGAACTAAATAAATGCTCCTCCTGTAGCAATGATGACTTTTGATTTCCTTTTTCCCCTGGTATTTTAATTTTTATTATTTAATTATTGTTTATTTTAATATTGTTTGTGCTCTTTGATCTAATAATTGCCTTTTGATGAGTTCATTACACTTTTTAACAGGAATATCTGGATGTTTTGGGAAGACCAATGGTTTTAGCTGGAGAGCAAGCCAAACAAGTCCAATGGACAAACGTCTATCTGGATGCTCTGGTATGATCTGTATTTATCTCTACTAAAGTAAGAATTTTAGAAAATCAATAACTATTGGTTCTGCTTTCCCAAGAATCCAATTTCTTACAGTTCCAAACATGATATTCTTGTGTTTCTAACATCTATACAACAGCCTCTAGGAAGAGATCTATTTATAATGTGCTGGTCTTACTTGCACCTAGTATCCTTCTAAGAGTCCTGAAATTTAACAGAGAAAACCAGTTCATTCTCTGCAGACTATAAAGTGTAGGCCACTGCTATTCTCAGTTTAAGGAAAAAAAAAAAAAGAAAGAAACAAATAGCTTTCCATTGTTGTACCTACTGCAGTAAAGGTCATTTGTTATGTTTCTGGTGAGGAATTCTTAGAATTCTCAGTTTTTCCTCTTTTTTTTAAATTCCAAAGAACATTCCAGGAAGAATGAAATCTATCAATATTACTTATTACAGTGTATTTGCACAAATTTTGAACTTGGGTTGTTGTAATTGCTTGCTTGCTCAAGGTAATGATTTCTTTAGCCTTTAACTGGATGGTGTAAATAATGGGGATATAGACAAAAATATATATGAAAAACTTTCTTACTGCTGAATTTATCACTTTGGCCTTGTGAAACAAACATACTCAGGAAACTACAGGAGGAAAAGTATTGTTAGCAGAAATCTAATCTCTTGCTCTGAATAACCCAGTTCTGAGCAACAGGGCAAAAATTACTGCAAAATTGTCATTTGGACTCACGTATTTATCCAAGCTCACGTCAAAGTCATGTCAAAATGCACATCTTCTCATCAGTCAGCATTTCTGTACATTTTTTATCAACATATAATTTTTACTATCAATATAACTGAGAATGACACAAAGGAACTAGTTTTTCATTGAAATTTAAATGCCCAGAAGTTCATTAACCATGTTTTGTTGAGGTACTTACTGGAAACATAAAGGATGTGACGACAAAAGTTCTTATGTACATATTATCTTCTGTACAATACATCTTCTGTACATATCCTGTTGTAAAGTCAAAGATAAATTTGTAAGTAGGAATAGAGATCTGTTTAGTCAAGTAACATATGTGACACCTGTAAGCATCTCTTGTGTTACTTTATATACTCAGTGGGTTCATTCAGTCTTTCTTCAAGGTTTTCTGCCTTCCTGTGTTACATATGTGTGTTTGTGAGTATATAATTATATATACATATATTTGTGTATGTATATACACCCCCCCACACACAGATATATATACATAATTATATGTAAATAAAGTGGGACAAAAGAAGGTAAAGTACTGAGGTAAAGGCTCAAATTTGTGGCTCATCACAGCTGAGACCATAAAGGTATAGGTGTATCTAACCCCCTCTGAAGCCTTTTCCTGATTCTTGGTTGTATAAGGGAGTGTGTCTAAGTTGTCACAGTTGTTTGTTATCTGAAATTCCCTAAAAGAATTCCCTCATGTAGGGCTTACAGTTCTCCTGCTTGTGGCTTACAAGACTCATTCCTATAATTTGGTTCTTACTGTCAGTGGCTGTTTTCTGGCTAAGACTAAAGTAATGGAAAGTAATGAGGCCACATTAGTGCATAAATTCAGGTTATAAAATTCTGAATAGGAACTTTCATTTCAGAATTTTCAGTCTGGCTTTCAAGACAGCCTTTAATAATTTGATGTATTTGTAGCAATTCACACCTCTTTTCTAGCCCTGTTCCTTCAGATTCTATTTCTGTGTTGCTCTGTCTTCATTTTCAAGATAATCACAGAATTTTCAGATACTTTTAGGTTTACCAGTTAGGCAAAATTAATTCATAATTGTTAGCCTTTCTAACTTTACCTTTTTTTTTTTTTTTTTTTGTGTGTGTGTGTGTGTAGTGTTCTGGCTTTTTTTTTTTTTTTTTTCTTTTAATGGAACAAAGGGAGAAAAAGGATATGTCTCCTCAATAAACTAGATAGAAAAGGGGAAAAGTTTGAAATTAAACCCAAACAATCACATAAAAAAAGGTAGAAATCTCCCTATGGACAGTTTGGAACAGAAAACAAAACTTTCTTGGCTGCATGAATATACGGTATTCTGGATCCTATTTTCAGTATGATTTGTGAAGGTTACTAAAGGAAAAACAGATTTCGTATATCTTCCCAAATAAATGCAAGTCCCTTGCCTCAGTTGCCTCAGTACCAGAGGAGACTTTGACTTTGCCAAGGCCGTGATGGACATTATTGCACACCACTCAAAAGTAGTGATGATAGAAGAAGTAGAGGAATTACCTGTTGTATTTTTGGTTGTTTTTTTCTGTATGTGTTACCTACCTGTTGTGGTCTAAGCCCAGCCATCAACCAAACCCAAAGCAGCCCCTCACTCACTCCCCCACTAGTGGGACTGGGGAGACAATTGAAAGGAAAATTTGGGGGTTGAGACAAAGACAGTTTAATAGGAAAACAAAAGATGTGCACAAAAACAAAGCAAAGCAAGTCAACCATCTCTAGGAGACCAGGGCTCCATCACACTAAGGGTGACTTTAGTCCTTTCCTTTCCTTTCCTTTTCCTTTCCTTTCCTTTCCTTCCTTTCCTTTCCTTTCCTTTCCTTTCCTTTCCTTTCCTTTCCTTTCCTTTCCTTTCCTTTCCTTTCCTTTCCTTTTTCCTTTCCTTTCCTTTCCTTTCCTTTCCTTTCCTTTCCTTTCCTTTCCTTTTCCTTTCCTTTCCTTTCCTTTCCTTTCCTTTCCTTTCCTTTCCTTTCTTTCCTTTCCTTTCCTTTTCCTTTCCTTTCCTTTCCTTTCCTTTCCTTTCCTTTCCTTTCCTTTCCTTTCCTTTCCTTTCCTTTCCTTTCCTTTCCTTTCCTTTCCTTTTCCTTTCCTTTCCTTTCCTTTCCTTTCCTTTCCTTTCCTTTCCTTTCCTTTCCTTTCCTTTCCTTTTCCTTTCCTTTCCTTTCCTTTCCTTTCCTTTCCTTTCCTTTCTTTCCTTTCCTTTCCTTTCCTTTCCCCTTTCCTTTCCTTTCCTTTCCTTTCCTTTCCTTTCCTTTCCTTTCCTTTCCTTTCCTTTCTTTCCTTTCCTTTCCTTTCCTTTCTTTCCTTTCCTTTCCTTTTTCCTTTCCTTTCCTTTCCTTTTTCCTTTTTCCTTTCCTTTCCTTTCCTTTCCTTTCCTTTTTCCTTTCCTTTCCTTTCCTTTCCTTTCCTTTCCTTTCCTTTCCTTTCCTTTCCTTTCCTTTCCTTTCCTTTCCTTTCCTTTCCTTTCCTTTCCTTTCCTTTCCTTTCCTTTCCTTTCCTTTCCTTTCCTTTCCTTTCCCCTTTCCTTTCCTTTCCTTCCCTTCCCTTCCCTTCCTTCCCTTCCCTTCCCTTCCCTTCCCTTCCCTTCCCTTCCCTTCCCTTCCCTTCCCTTCCTTCCCCTTCCCTTCCCCTTCCCCTTCCCCTTCCCTTCCCCTTCCCCTTCCCCTTCCCCTTCCCCTTCCCTTCCCCTTCCCTTCCCCTTCCCCTTCCCTTCCCCTTCCCCTTCCCCTTCCCCTTCCCCTTCCCCTTCCCCTTCCCCTTTCCCTTTCCCTTTCCCTTTCCCTCTCCCTCTCCCTCTCCCTCTCCCTCTCCCTCTCCCTCTCCCTTTCCCTCTCCCTTTCCCTTTCCCTTTCCTTTCCCTTTCCCTTTCCTCTTTTCTTTCCTTTGTCTTTTCTTTGCCTTTACTTTGCCTTTACTTTGCCTTTTGTTTCCCTCTATTATTCATAGTTTGTTGCATAGTAGGTACTGTAGCTGCAAATATGTTTTCATAGATTTAGGTTTTTTGAAACTTCTATATCCTGAGTATAGACTGTTGTCTATTTTTAAAAAAATAATATAGTGATCCCACTAAATATGGACAGAAAAGCCCCATAATTTTAACTTGCTATTCATCAAGTCAGTGAAGTATTATTATTTTCATTTTTTTACAAAAATTGAAAGTAATTGTTTTTTACAAGAACTGAAAGTAATTGCTTAGCTACACACATTCTTCCATTGTTCTAATATATTATGGCTTAACATTTGCTTTTTAACTAAAAAGTCTTTTTCTCCCTTCTTTACTGGTTATTTTTTAGGAGCTGGGCCTTGTGATTACAGGAACTCTGCCTGTCTTCAATCTAACAAGGGAACAAAATGGGAAAATCGTAAGCTTTTCCATCAAAGATTAAAAAAAAAAAAACCCAGCAGTTATATAAATTAAATTTAATGTTAAATGCCTCGAAGTATATGTATTTCCATAGAGCATTTTGCAGTGTAATTATCTTGTACATCAGAAACAAAGGGTTCATATCTATATACCTGAAAACCTCCTGGGAACAAGAAAATGTAGTGCATTCATTTACCCTTTTTGTTATTCTGAGTTTAAGGGTGTGACATTCCACTATCTCTCCCTGTGCCTGAGTGGCAGTGGGAATGCATTTAAGGCTCAATAGATGGGAAGTAGATAATGATATTATTTAGACCTTTCTAAGAAATAATGTCCAGATAAATTTCTAGCAAATCTCTGAGGCTATGACATTTCAGTGTAAAAGGCAGTGATGTAGAGAATATAAATTAGTATATAATTAGTAATGATAATGGAAAAGAGCACTGTATTAAATTCTAAGTGTTGAATAAATAAAATTGGCCATCCCTATTAATGTCGGACATGGAATCTGTGTCCTCTTCACAAAACAAAAAAAAAAAAAGATCTGGAATATACTTGAACAATGTGTGGTACAATATTTTATTTTTGGTGTACTCCATTCAAGTCAAAATATACAGAAATTTAGACAAGATATTACTTGATTCAGTTTCTCAGCTGTTACATAGAATGAATCAATGAGGGTTCGATCACTGCCATTTCTTTAGTTTACTTCCAGAATAGTTCTCTTTGTTTCCTTTTAAAAACAATGCAATAAACAAAAAAAAAATTGCTTATTCTTATCTACAAGACAATGCCTGGAATTGTCTAAGTCTTGTTCAAAGTGACAGGCTACTGATTATCAAAGGATGTCTTTCTGAGAAACAAAACAGACATGATCCAATATACAGGAGCAAGACGAGAACTCGAATCTGCTCAATTTGTATCTCTACCTGAATATATTTATAGGCTGCAAGATACCTCCTCCAACAAATTTTACAAATTTGTTTAATATGGAGAAAGGATTCAGGTCACTCTATGTAAATGACTGCCTTCCTTTTCTGTAGTAGGAAAATAAATTATAAGTGAAATAGTTGTAGTGCCTGAGTCCCTGATTTCAAATGCTGATGATTCTTTTTACTCACTGTTTTTTTTTTTTTGTTGTGTTGGAATATTTTTCACTCATCATTATACTATAGCCCAAAGAGTTAATTGCTTTGAGGTCTCACTTACCAACTGCCCAACCTAAGCATGAAAAGTAGCTTGGTGTTGGTGCTGGTAGTTTATTATCTGCATAACTGACAATATTATTGCATAATTTTTGCTTTCAGCTGTTTTGTTCTTACATATATTGTTTATTCATCCAGGAAAGTATCCATCATCACAAATAATTTTCATACTCCATTCTAAATTCTAAATTTATTAAATTTTTTTTTGATTACTTTGTCATTATTTAAAATATTTAGAATAGACACACATCTAATTAGGCAACTTCTCAAATGTATCTGTCAAAAAAGACATGAAGGCAAAAATGCAAATTTACTGACTTTTCCAGTTATTCTGCATTGTAAATATGTCTAATACATACTAATATTTTGGAATTTTACCAGAATCAGCTGATTCTTGGTGTAATGGGGGTCGATGTCTCTTTGGAGGACATAAAAAAACTGACGCCCCGATTTACGGTAAGCCGCTTGCATTGATGGTTTCTCATAGTTTATGTTTAATGTGTGATTTCTGTGCATGCTTTTTCATAAGTCATACTGTAATGACTGGATTTGAGTCAAAATACCAGCAGGCTTCTTTTCATATATTCTTTTCTATTGTTGTTCATTTTCTGGTGGCTTTCTCTCCAGCCACATATGTGTTTCTGTGTGATTTTTCCATCAGGGTGCACTGTGTAAAAATCAGCTTTTACATTGGGGCATATATTACAAGTAATTATCTTCCTGTATCTTAAGGCACTGCTCTTTAGTGAAGTGTTTGGTTCTTAGAGTACACAATTGTTTCAGGTGATAATGTTTTCCGTTTACCTAGGACAGCTCTTTATAGAAAATTTCTTTAATATAGGTCTCTGTCTATGCCCTACTCAGTATGAGTGATTTATTTATTTACACATCTACTGTGGAATTTCTATGAAAATAACTGGTGCTGTGGAAAACAAAAGCTGAGGAAGAAAAGGAACATCACAAGTTTGACTGAAGGCAGAAGTCCTATATTTAGAATGGAATAATCCCACACCACAGCTCAGTCTGGGACAGGCTGCCTCAAAGGGCAGGAAAGGACTTGGGAGTCATGGTGGAGGACACACAGCACATAAGTTAGCAGCATGCCCTGGCAGTAAAAACCAGCGGTGCAGTAAACACCTGTATCAATACGCTGTCCAAATTTGATCTCCTCAGTATAATAAATACTCTGAGGCCCAGGGCAGAGCCACTAAGTTGGCTAAGGGTCTGCAGTACGTGGTACGCAGGAAGAAGCTGAGAGAGATGCATTTGGGCTGAAGAAGGACCCTAAGGGTTAGCTAATGTGAATTCTGGAGAAAATGGACCTTCATATTGCCTCAAAAAGAGGCTACCAGCATAGGTGTTCCAATGGAAATTCCAACTGAAATTAAGGAAGAAGGAGAGCAGGCTGCCCAGAGAGGTTGTGGAATTGCCACTGGAGGTATTAAAACAATTGAAACCTAGTCCAACTTCGAAGTTGGATGCAATTTTTTAAGTTAGCTTTGCTTTCAGTGAGAGGTTGTACCAGCTAACCTTCAGAGGTTTCATCAGACTAAATCATTCTCCAAGTTTATGATCCTAAAAGAGTAAATATTAAGAAATTATCTTGTCTGTGTTAGTAATCTTATACTTCATGATGCCTGAGGCGTGTGTTTTCCACAATGTGAGCATTTCTTGAAAACCATTAATTACTCTTTCTTCATGACTAAAAACCATATAATGCTAAACTTCATTTCTTTCTTTCAGCTTTGTCCAAATGGATACTATTTTGCAATAGATCCTAATGGGTATGTGCTACTACATCCAAATCTCCAACCAAAGGTATGAAACACCTTCTAATTTACTTCTCTATAATGAGGGGATATTGTCAGAAAAAATCAGAAGGAACAAGACAGCAATAGTGAAAATTTTCAGTTTTGTGGGTGTTAGGAAAATCTGTGGTGCATATATGGCTTCATCCAAATCCACCAGCTTTGGCTTGTATTGAATTTGTTTATTAATAAAATAAAAACTTTGTATATTTTGAATGCATATTTATACATGTGAAGTGTTTTAATATAAGTATTAGTATAAAACAATTAGTGGTAGTTGTAATATCATTGTGAAAACAGTATAATCATTGTGAATAATCTTGAAGTAAACTGAGGAGTTTTTGTGCACTTTTTTTTGTGATACTTTCTCATTTAAAAGATTTAAATTTTAATGCTTGCAAAACGAAAAAAAATCAGAGGAAAACACAATGTATTTTGCTTGAATTGTTGTATTTATTTATTTGCTTATTTTTTGTTTACCAGAGCTGAAACCTGATCTCAGAGTTGGGATGGATTTAGCTGAGCACCCCTTCCCAGAACACTAGATTTTTAGTAGTTTAACTTGAGAACGATCTTTCATGTTTAAACCCAAAACGTTTTTCTAAATTAGGACACAACTTTCATCAAATTTCAGGAAAATAGAAACCAAATATTTCAGTTTGGCTCTTTATCCATTAACTGTAGTCCTTACCTTGTGGAGAATCCTTAATTGTCTGTATCTTCTTAAATAACTTGCCTCCCTGACATTGATGAGAAATTTCAACATGAATGGATGATTTTTTCTTTGAAATTGGAACTTTGATCTTAGTTTTAATGAAAGGTTTCTCCATGTGAAACAACCTTCTGTTTAGTGGACTTCTTAAAAATTATATTTTATTTGCATATTTTCAGTGAACTTTGTCTCTTGAATTCTTAAGATTATATTATATAAATAACAAAGTTAAAATAACTTTTTTAGTTGTCAAAGATAGAAGAAAAAATTAAGAATGCATCTACATATTTTAGTGATTAATTTAATTCTTAATCTGGAAAAAGTCAGCTTTGTGAATATTTGAAAGAATTTCCTGGTGAAGTAATTAATACATTTGAAATCTTGTGCAAAGAAAGAAGAAAGAAAAAAGTGCTTCTGAAGAAGAGAAAGAATAACTTGACTGTAACTATTAATGAGATATCCCTTTTAATTTATTTTAAAAGACACTTCAAAAATATAAAAGAAAACCATGGAAAAGAAAGTTTTTATATAGTCCCCATAACTGAGCAAGACTTCAGTTTCTGGATATTTGCATTTGATTTTCATGTCTTGAAAAATGGAAGTTTTGATTTGATGACCTTTCTTGGTGAATTCTTCAGAAACAAATATCTGCATCATTACTGACCCAATCTTTTCTTAATTAGAGGTTATTAGTAATTAGATGATGGTGATCGGCCTATTTATCTTTCCCTTATATGCAAATTAAACTCTTTTCATTCACAGGAGTAATGTAAAAAGAAGCAATGCAATAGTCTTATTTTAGACTTAATCTTGTGAGAAACTGATGGATATGGACTCTGTTCATCTCAGATGTGCTGTTATCCTGCACTGTTGCCTCACAACATTAAAGAATAAAAACATCTATTTAAAACTCAGCTCATCCCAACTAAATCTAGGCAAACTGAGATGGATTATTAGGATACTAATTGCCATGGTTTCTCTGTGTAGTTTTCCTCTTAAAAGGATATGGAAGTCCAGCGATGCTTTCCCTTAATGCTCAAAACTTTGATTTAGAGTATGTTTAAAACAGGATGTTTTATAAGTAATAATTGTTATGTTGTAGAATAATGTCTAAATGTAACATTAAGCATTTGCATTATTATTGTTATTGTTGTTATTAACAGTTGCACAGACTAGGCTTTTCCACTCCCAGTTTGTGTGGGGTAGTGCATGCTATTCAGACTGATACAAGAACTACAGTTTAAAACTAAGGTACTCGACAGAGACAGATATATTTAGAATTCATGGACTTTCTTTAACATGTCATATTAATTTTAGCTGAACCTCCCAGTAGCTGTTAACTTATTAACAAACAACATCTTAACACTCTTTGGCAGCAATTTTTCAATAGTTGTAAAATAAAACACAACTACATCTTTACCTTTGAAAAGGTGAGGGTTTCTTACTCTTCCAGTACTTCCTTCTTTTGAATGTCTTCTGCTTTCCTTCTGAAAGTCTATTTCCTCAAATCACAACTGGTTCAACACAATTAATATTTTGAGAAATTGTCCTGCAGTTTGTAAAGTTGTTTGCACAACTGAGAAAAGTCAACAAACAAATTCAAAAGCATATTAAAATAATTTAAAACTTTCCCATCATGTTCTTATTTGCTGAAATATATAAAAATTATGCCAAAGCATAATGAGAATGTTTTTAATATGCAGCTTAATATAGTTTTAAACAGCTTAAACCATTTTATGTTTGTGAAATTAGCTACTTTTTAAAATAGTACTTAATTTTATGTTTTATTGTAAATGTTCTTTGTGTGTGTCTGCATATATGGATATATTTTTCCCACTGTTATGAGACAGAACAGGTAGATGCACCACCAAACAAACATAGTCACTGAAGTGAGTCTATTAAGCATGCATTAACAAGTTTAATCTTAATTACATTTTGAAAACAGTAAATAATTCTATTTCTCAATCTGTTCTAAAGATTAGAATCCTTCTCTTCACTTTTACTGTGGTTCTGATCAAAACACATTTAATGACAGTCCTAAAACTCCATATGCCTTCAGTGAGGTCCAATATTCTTTCTTACTGTTTAGGATTATTTAAGAAACTTAAGAGGAGCTGGGTTTTAGGATCAAATATAAAAGTAAATAAAAAGCGAGCTATTCTCATTCTATATGTTATTCCATTGGAGTATGTGGAAGGGAGAGATCTCTGTTAATTTTATTCACATTAACATGTGTCTGATTTTTGTTTCCCTATCATAAAACTGTGTGTAATTCTGGAAGAGAGCTCAGAACTCATGATCAGGGTGAGGGGTAGTCTCTGCTTGCAGTAGTAAACATACACTGGACAGCACTGATGTTGAGAAAACACTTCCATTCTATAAGTAGACTGTTTACTAATAGTGCAAAAATATAAATTACTGCTTTTTTGTTACTTCAGCAAATTGGTGTGGGCATACCAAAAGTTAAATTGAGAAAAAGGAGACCCCATGTACAGGTAACTTTGAATGGAAGTGATTAATGCATTAGAATGCATAGACCTGGAAATATAATTAGAAAGCTTCTGCCCTGCTTACTAGGAAAAATCTAACTAGAGAACTGTTCATTGTGACAAACAGCTTCCAAAGCATGAAGCTTGCATCCTTTCCTGTTTAAATAATAGAAAACATGCTATTGGCTGTAGTGAAGGACATTCCATTAAATTATGATGCTTTACTAATAGGTGCTAATTAGAGTCATGCTGTAAAAATACTTCTTCAGATGTTGAAATTAATTTGAAGACTGGAAATAAAAAGAGACTACTTGTGCTGGCTTTGCTTGCATAAACCCAAAGTCAAGAGAAGATCAGAAGATAATTCTTGTGACTTTATTGCCAAGTTTTATTGTACAGTGTATGCTGCATAAAATTACAGAATATGAGTTGTTCAGGTTTTTTGTTTTCTTTTTTTCCTGGTGAATTCAGAGTAGGTAATATGTTCTATCTGCTAGTTACGTGGGGTTTTCTCAGTTTAGCAGACCCAACTGTACAGAATTAGCTGTCATTCACCTGAACATGGTGACTAGTCAGATTTATGTAATGCAATTCCTGAGCAGAAAATACTTATTGAAAACTGAAAAATCATTAAAGGAGTAGATTAACTATGTAACTAGAAAAATAATAAACTTAAACACAGTATATCAAGTTTGATTTCTTACACATATGGAAATCTATAATGCAAAACTTGTGGCCTGCATAGCAACACCGGTAAAACATGGTGTAAAATCCTGATCCAAGTCAATGAATTCACCAAGTGTTGGGTGGCTGTGTTTATAACACATATAGAAGGCCACCTCAGGGCTGGGATTTTTGTTTGTGCACTGGAGAAATCAGCACTGAATCATAAAACAATCTTGGTTTTCTTAGCACATCTGGCTCCTCACCTTGCCATGGTGCGGTCTGGCTGCTGCTGGGTTTGCCTGGCAGTGCTTGCTGCCCAGGGAGCTGCCTCTGGGCTCCCATCCACTCCAGATGCTCGTGGGTTTACCTCTGTGGCCCAGGATTTTGCTGACTTCTTTCCATTATGTCTTTTAAGAGCCTAATAGCCTTTGTCTTCATTAGTACTGCAGGTATGAGTAAGAATTAGGCTCCTGCAACACAGCAAAGAAGGTCATCCATAGAATTTGTGAGAACTGACCTCCCAAAACACACAACATTTTAGTTAACTTTCTTTTATGTTGCTGCACCAGTTCTTTCTTTCTTTGTTTCCTTCATGAGTTGTCATTAAAATTATAGATCCTTGCCTTTATTTGTCCTGCTGAAAATGAATTGCAATCCTTTTGTTTGCATGCTTCATTGCTAGTGATTTACTTCTTGTTCTGTTTTGTTAAGTTGGCTGCTGAATGTGGTGGTGGTGTGCTTATTCCAGTCATGTTACATGCATGACTGGATAAAGAGAAGAACAAACTGAACAGTAAGTTTGTTTCTTCATGGCTTGGAAATGGCAACCCAGTAAATGGCAACCTTGGAAATAAAAATTATGGAGCCCAAATACTGGTAAAAACATTACTGGGGGAAAGAGACATAAAGTCTCATAAGTCTAAAGACATTAGTCTTCCCTTTTAAAGTAGCAGTGTAGGAATTTTCTGTTCTAGTTTTTAGTTGTTGTCTTTGTGCCTCAGGCACATCTAAGAATGTATTTATACATGGTTAGGTTTTTTTGCCTATTAAAAGTGATTAATAAGTATCATATAAGAAATGTGAAGTGATATAATACAAGTCTTAAAAAGAAGAACAGTTAATGCATACTTGAATTTTCACAGAATTAAAGTTCACTATTTTGTCTTTGGGACTCCTTGACTATGACTAGCCCAGGTTATCATTTGAAATAAGTATTGACCTTGATATGATGTGATGGCTTTTTCTTTGCTTTTTTTTTTACCATTTATTTTCTTCTCTGTTCTTTTGTGTTTTGGAATGGAATGTGAACTTCATAAATGCCTCCTCTGACATGCCAATGCCTTCATGCATGCTGTTTGGGTTTGACCATGCTATTCATTATCCATTGCATGTAAGATATATAAATTTTTATTTATTTTCACATTTTAGCCTTTTGTTATTTATTTTGAGAGTGTGGATTTGTTGGGAGGGAAAAGCAACTGCATAGAAATAATTGAATAATTTTGAATTAGTAGGGATCATACCTTAATGCCGTTATATTGAAGTTGCTAGTTTTATCAATCATATATAAATAGAAATGAACAAATTTTCTTGAAGTTTTCAGTAAATATTTTAAAGATATACCCAGAATATTTGTCTGCAATCTTTTCAGTACATATTCTCTTCCTGAGAATAAATGTACTGGTTTTTTTCTCTTAGCAGACAGTAAGTCTTGTTAAGAATAAGAATGATTCCATATAGCCAGAAACATATACATTGTGTCCTCAAGAAAAGGAAGAAATAATCTTTTGTCTTCTGGAACTATTCTATATTACAATCTTGAAAATAAGGGCTACTGTTAAGCTCTTAGTACTCCAGACTGTTACATGAAGGCATCTTTTACTATTTGTTCAGGATATTACTTTCTTCCAGTGTATTGTGATGAAACATGCTTGCATTCCTTGATAGAACATGTACATTTGTCATGTAACTTTGCCAGAGAATGCTAAGATAGGAGGAATATAATCGTAATTTTGAAGGAAGGGAGTCTAGTCTACCCTGTGTATGTCAGTATAGGAGAATTGCTGAAATCCCTTTTTTTTTTTTTTTCATTTTCTACTCTGAACTGTCAGATTTAAATGGTTAAGAAATACATCCTCATACTCCTATTTCTAAAGAAATGCATTTATTTTTAGGGGGGCTGCATTAAATAACTACTGGGTGATGAGGATGGATGATTTTTACACCACACACAATATAAAGTCAATGGACCTTAGGCAAAATTGCCAGAAAAAAAGTTGGATTCCCAACAACTCATATGGAAGATGGCTCTGGCCAAGTAAATGCAGACTGCAACTGAGAAAGGAGCAGAGGCTGGAGGGTGGTCTGATCTAATTCAGCAGAGGTACAGTGGTCTTCCAGTACTCCTGTGGGGCCAGGATATTTACAGACGTAGGTTACCAAAGTTTCCTGTGCTCCATGGTTGAGGGTTGACCTCATCAATGTTCCTTAGGTCTGGAAGCTTTGCTTTCAGTATTTATGTGCTACAGAAATACTGTCTTCTAAACTTCTACAGCTTTCTGTCTTCTAAACTGAGATAACAGTACTCATGTGAAGAGAAATGCTTTTGAAACTACAAAGTGTTCAGAGGAGTCCTGTAATGCTGACAATAAAAGTGGGGTTAATTTTTATAAACCCCAAATAATTGTCTGTAATTGCTGCCTTTTTGAATCTTGAACCGTAGTCTGTTCCCTCTTCACATCAGCAAGTCTGTGTTGTCTGCTCTTGGCAAAATTGCAAAGAGTGCAGTTGCCCAACTTACTGATTGGGTGGAAAACTCTCCCAGATTTCTCTCTCTTTTCTTGGAGGCAGGACATCAAGTGAAAGATTCATACCCTCTGCTTCCTCTGATTCCTCCCAAACCAGTACAGTCTGTGACATACCAGGAGAAGGGGAAGCAGCGCCTACCTCAGCATGAGCCCCATACATGACAGGCTGTGGACAGACACTGGCAATTAGTATTAATTTGATTTTCACTTATCCAATTAACCTCTCTATTCAACAAAATAAAATAAATGAGAAAGGGCCACTAGTAATGCTACAAGAGATTAAAATAGATGGGTAAGTAAACCCAGTAAAGTAGGCTAATTTGAAATGAAGGGATTAGAGTGGTTTGTAATATTAAAGTACTCTGTCTTTATTATTTGATGTATTTAATGTCTTCTGCTTCAGAATCCTAAATCCCAGGAACCTGTTACACTGGATTTTCTAGATGCTGAATTGGAAAATGATATTAAAGTTGAGGTAAGATTATCTGGTTTCTTAGCGCCTGTTGCTGCTCATATTTCACCATGTCAGAACTGCAAACAATGGATGTTCTAGATTTTGAATGGGTATCTATTTCAATATAAATCTGAATTTTAAATTTGTTAAGATGATGACTTTATTGACATGAAGTTATATTTAGACAAATTAAATCCCAGCAGTATTTATAGGCAAGGGCAATGCATTATATTCCTCTCATTTTGAAAAACACCGTGATTGTTACTTAATTCTTCTTCATGAAGTAACAATTCCTGGGAAGGAAGCTAGAAAAAAATTTCAAAATATAAAACTTTTTAATAGAATATTAAAATATTATCTGAAATATTTTAAAAGAATTTCCCTATTAATGCAAGTTTGTTCCTGTGGCAAGAAAGAGAACTGAGAAACAAGTTAAGTGTCGCCAACAAATTAATTCCTTTATATTTTTAAGTTATTGATTTTGTAATATATTCAGAAATTATAACTTTTAAAAATAATTAGTTAGTTTTCTGAAATCAAATTAAAGACTTTTAAACATTTTACATTTTTAACATATTTTTCATGGAAGTTGTTCTTTTATACTGACAGTAATCATCCCACCTTGGTATCTGTTTAATTCTGCCTTAAGTTTCTTTGAAATGGCTGCTTCAGAGAGGAGTTACTCTTGAGCTGGTACAAAAGTGTTTCTGTGAATCAGTGCTACTACTTGAATTACATAGATGTGCTGGGAGGCACAAGAAATGCTAGGCAAAACTCCTTTTAATGCACACAGAATTCATTCTCTCTCTGTCAGCGCCCAACATCAAGGAGTTGGCATGGTCCAGCAATGCAAAGTATACCAGAATTGTTGCTTCATAACTCTATGATTGAATATATATTTGGATAAAACAACTTCTAATTGGAAAAATCTGAAAATTGTAAGCAAAAATTTTTTAAGAGATGTGACTTCCATTTGCATTAGCATTTTCCGTGTTTTTAAGAAATATTTTAATCACTTGAATGATTATTCATATTACATGCAACACCTACACTTTTTCTCTTTTTTTATTTCACTTTTTCCTTTTCTTCGTTGCCAATAGATTCGGAAAAAAATGATAGATGGAGAAAGTGGAGAAAAAACATTTGAAACACTGGTCAAGTCCCAAGATGAGGTAAGATAGGAACCCAAAGAGTTACATTTACAGGAATAAGCCAAACCAGAAAAATAATGTGAAATGATGAAATCCTGGGATATTCATTTTGTAATGACAATTTGTACCATTTTTTTCCTCCAGATTTGCTAGTTTTACTGGCTTATAGTAAAAAAAAAAAAAAAAAAAAAAATTAAAAAAAAATGTACTTAGGAAAAAAAGAATTGTTTTGTTTCTTGGTTTCTTTGGTGCATCATTAATCAGGCAGTTGTTGATGAGGTCTTACACTCTGTTCAACAGGAAATAGACCCAGCCTACATCTGTGCATGAATTCCAAAACAAAGTGCTTAATTTGCTTGCAGAGATGTGTAGTTTATATTGTGGTTGAATGGGAAGAAAGTTGTGAGAAAAAATAATAAAGTAATATTTTTATGCCATAAATGAAGACTCTTTGGGAAAGGCAAATTCATCTTACAGTTATATCATGTACTTTCTGAACAGCTTGTTGAGTTCTTTATTTTCCTGTCCAAAATACTTATTCCAGAAAAACTTTGCTACTGTTTTCTCTAATTAGCAGACGTGTTTCCTAGCAATAGGAAATACTCAAATTTGATGTGGGTCATTACATGGGTGCTCTACTTCTTGGGAATCTCAGTGAGAAGAAATCATGACTGGTGTGCTGAAGGAGCAGTTCTGGCCAGAGTGTGCCCCATAGTATACAGTTCCACAACAACTTTTTGGAACTCTTTTGCTCTGACCATAGGTCAGTTTGAAGATATCTAATTTGATGACTTAGCAGACACTGCACAACCCATAGATATAAGCTCACTATAACAATACCTCGAAGAATTGCTTGCAGCTACTTCATACTGGCTTTCCCCTCTTCCCATATTCTTCTAGACACCTGTATCAGCAGTGCCCTTGCCTCCTTTACTGTTTCGTGCTTTCTGACAGTAAAATGCTAAAACCAAGCTTTTCAATACTGCTTTACAATCTCTGGGTTAATCCTGCTGTGTAAAAAAAAAGTATTTTTTCCTGAATGGTTCCAGCGTTGGAGAATGGTGCACGGATAGGTGTTTTATGGGGTAGAGAGGATAAGCCCCAGTGGATGCCAGCTCTGCCCCCTCACCTGTGTCAGAAGCCCATGCTGTTTAGGATGCCACCAGTGTGTTCCCTTAAGGGAAACTGGGTCATTCCTGACCCACTGTCAGAGAGTCCAAAGTCCTGCTGGCATCTGAGATGAAGATAAACTGCTACTGAAGGAGAGACTCCATGCTGGGACATTTTCAGATTTATGTTGTTTGGTGTAAGGAGTACCTTTCCAGATCTATGGGTGAAAAAGGCTCTGTGTAGGTGGTTAGAAGAGGAAGGGTTAGAAGGTCACAAAAATACAATAAATAACATGATTAGGATTGTACAAGAAATTGCATTAATGGCAAACATTTTGAAGATATTTCAGGCTGTTTGTACATTTCTCAGGCTCTGTTCTACAAAAGACCTGAAACTCTTTGCCCAAAGAAAGAGGGAGGGAAGTATTGCAAATGCTGAAGTCAGTTACAGTATCTGGGCAGGAGGGAGGATGTAACACCCCTGGGTGCATGAGAATGTGCCAGTTACACACTGCCCAGACCACAATCTGTGTTGGAATAAAATATCCCAAGCCTTTGATCCCAGATGTCTCAATGCCAATGAAATTAATTATCCTCACCTTCCCTTTCACCATGACCCAAGATTTCTTCCTCTACCCAGACCTCTCTGAGAGAAGAAAAGAGCAGCCAGAGCTGGTTGGCTATGATGACTGCTTCCAGCCATTGCACCCTCCCAGCTCCAGGCTGCTAGAACCAGAAAAAAGCTGCTTTAAACCACGGGCCACGCATGAGCCATACATCACTAAGCACTTGATAGCTTCATATATTTTCTTATAAAAAGGGCTGATGTGGTCGGTTGCTCTGAACTGACAGTTGCAGTCTTTGGGCTTAAAATTTATGTTCTTTTTGTTTTGCTTTTTGGTTTAAGTTTGCATTGCTTTCCTTTTGTGTTGCAGCTGGCCCCAGCAGTATCTTGGGAGATGACTTCATACTACAGCATAGAGACTGGACTTGTAGCAAATGTGGGTGGGGTGCTCTGGAGTCTCCCAAAGCCTCAGGGGCTTTCCAAGTAACAGACAAGATGCCATAGGAACAAAAGCATTGCCACATTTGGCAGCAGGGATGGGCAGCAGTGAAAACTGAAGGGTCACAAAAGCTGCAATAACATGTGTGAGTTCCTTGGCAGTGATCAGCTGGGGACGGGATGAGCTCAGACTGCCCACTAAGGAAGTAGGCAAAGGTAAATAGGAGCTGAGGTGTGAGGATGTGTTAGCTGCTGGGTTTTATTTGAAAGGAGCTTTCAGCCAATTTGCTTTCAAGCACTGTGGCATTGCTGGTGGCAACAGGATTTATTTACAGCCCAGTTCTTCTCTTCCCTCCTCTCCCACCTTGGGCACTGTTTTTCTTGTGGGGGTACCCATAACATTCTGCCTGATTTGGAGGGACTGCCAACACTAGGTTCAAGTGGCTGATTTTAGCCTGAAGTACACATTAAGTATAAATAGGCTTTGATAGGAATCTCTTCAACTATCTTTTTACTTTAAATATAAAATGTAGCAGGGTACAAGACACAGTTATATGCAGCTTTCTGGTTTTCTTTCATCTTTTTTCATTTTCTTTCAAAAATGACTATTACATTATTTATCCTGTCATACTTTACTGAAAAACAGCAGCCAGATAATGAGACAGTTTCAATTTATTAATGTCATATAAATCACCTCTTTTCCAAAGGCATGGTCATTTTCCCACTGTTCTTTTACCATAGGGAAAGAAAGAACCTAGAGTTATACCTGTGGTACCTTTCCCCAGTGTTTGCAATGTTGCAGTGCAGCAGCTGTACAGTCTTCAATGCTGACATACAAAAATTTGATTGTTAAAGTAATAATATGTTGCAGCTGGCATAATCTTATAGCTTTCAAAGTGGAAAACAATATCAGCCAGGTGGATTCATGATTAAATCTATGGGGAACTGTGAGACTGTGCTTATCATGCTATTTTTCATACCACAAGAAAACAAATGGTAAAAATTATCCTAATGCATTAAGTTATTTAAAAATAAACATTTATTTCGATGTTAATTTTTTTCCCAAATTCAAGACCTTCCTAATTATATTAGAAACACATGTTAAGTTTAGCAGGGCACAGACAGACAATTCTGATTGTATAGACACAATCAGAATTACCAGACTGTGCCTGTAGTTATGATTCAAATCTAAATGCATTTGGCCAGTGTTGCTGTGACCTTAAAGGATAGGCTCTGGGTGTTTTTGTTTTTAAAGACTTACCTACAAGGTCTTTTTGTAACTGAGGGCTTTTTTTTTTTTTTTATCTTTTCATAGTTTAACTGCAAAATTATCCATAAAAGAGAAAGCATTTTTTATCAAATTTAAATCACACAGATAATAGTTTGCATAGGTCTGGCAAATGTGAAAATTGCAGGTCGTCTTTTTCTGATTTTATTTAAATTTTGCTAATGTTTAATAAAAGTTATATGGTTGATTCTTTTGCAAAACGTAAGTTTGGAATATATTTAAGGAAAGGAGCTCAGGTCAACCCATTATTTTAGCAAAATAAAAAATAGAAATACATCAGATTTGTACTTGATTTTACACTGTATTTCTCAAAGAAAGGTCACAATTATTTAAGCTCCTTAGTTTAATAGTTTCATTTTTCAACAATATCTCTTTGTAGAGGTATATTGATAAAGGAAACAGAACGTATACATGGACTGCTGTGAATGGCACTGATTACAGGTAATTTCATTTCTGTTCACTGACTTCCTTTGTTTATTTAAGTGTCCTTTTGGTTAATTTTGGTTAATATGTTTAGCATTACAATTTTTATACTAGCTAAGGTGACACTGGTGTGTATATTATTTCAAATTAATTTATGCAAACAACATTGCAACATTAGCAGGAATGTTGAAACTTTCCTTAACATTACCCAAAACAAGTAAAGGTTTTCCAAGTCTCAGGAAAGTTAAACCACTCTAGTTCAAAATTACATGGTATAAATATTGAGTCAAATTTTGACCAAAATGCTATTTCTGTTATGGTGAATTACAGTAATCCTCAGACAAGTTAGATCCCAATTTCTGTTGTCTTCTGCACGGGTGTACAATCACTGAGAATGCAAACATTAATTTGAATGTAAAACCAAACAAATCCATTTTAACAACAGAACACAAACCTAGGATCTTCTAGGTTTTTCTGTAGAACTGCCTCTATCTTTGTACTCTGTAAGAAAAGGAAGTTTTTATCAGACTGCCATCTAGCAATCACTAGAGAAATACATTTGGTTTACATGACTTCTTACTTCTGCCTGAGCTTCCTGGCATGAAATATAGCAATAAATCCTCACTGTATCCTTGCAGAAAAATTATTAAACATAAAATTATAGATTTTAATTAGCAATTTCTGCTAGCAGTAACTGTTAATGACAGGTACACTGCCACTGATTTCCCTAGAGGAGAATTGGTGGAAGGCTATCACTAAATATTCAGCAATCTTGCTTATATTCTGTATAAACTGCAAATGTGTCACTAAAGGTCAGCTCATTTATGGGTCAGTTGAACAAGATTTTTAATGTTAATTTCTGCAGCTATTCATTAAGAGCTGTTGCAGTTCTGCATAGATGAAATCCAAGTGTAAAAATTATGGATGCTACTTGGGAATTGATGATACCTATTTAATGATTGCTCCTATCTCCTGTCCTTTACATATATTTTTAGAACTGAACTCTTATACATGTGTGTAGAACTTAGATGCAAAAATAATTTCTACATATTTTGAGCAAAAATAAGTTTAATAGAAAAGAAAACTTTGCAAATGCTCTGCAAATCTTAAAATATTACTGTGCAATTATGTTCAATAATTGTTGGTGGTGACTGCATGATTAAATAAAGTATTTTTTGGGATCCTGAATGCAATAGATGTAAATGCAAGTATTGCCTGGAGAATATTGATCGTTGTGTTATTAGTGAGAGTCTCTGGTTATATGATGTGTGCAAATCAGCACAGTACTAAGTGATATTTTTGCAGTCAGTGATTACCATGACATATTACATTGGGATGTTAAGTGTGTCAGAGGAAGATGCAAAAATCATGTATTTTTTTATTTGCAATTATTTGGAAATTCCTTGCTTACCTGCTAAAAAGTACATTTGTGTTTAAAAGTGTAAATAAGAATCAAAATAAACACAGGGTTGGCATGAACATACTTGTGTCTATTACTAAGTGTGAGGCTGGTATTTCACTGTGTGTCTGCTTCATCTCGTGACAGTCCAAATTCCAAAACTGTGAATTACTTTCAAAACACAAAGAAGCTGAAACTGGAAAACTGCTGCAAATAACATAATTGCTTTACTCATCTCATTTCTTTTGCAGTTTGGCACTGGTGTTACCATCATACAGCTTTTATTATATTAAAGCCAAAATAGATGAACCTATAATTCTAGCCAGATGTAAGTACTGTAAAGATGCCCTGATTTTGTCTGGTATTGCGAAGTCTCAGCAATGTTTGAAATTAAAAAGCAATGTTTGAAATTCATAAATTTTGTGGAATTCAGTGATGTTACTGTGATGTACCCAAAATCTTCAGCAATGATTCTAATGTGTTGTAACATCTGAGATGCAAGAAATATTCTATAGAAATAGAATATGTGCAGAACATGTCAGTTCCACTAATAATCCCTACCCCTTGCTCTGTGCCCATAGAATCATTGCTTTGTGTATCCTCTATTGCTGTCATTTTAAGGGTCTGGATACTATTTTTTTTTTTCATTTTATTAGCAAAATATAGTGATATAGACTATAAGAGCATAACTTTTTTTTGTTGTTTTTTTAGTTACAGTATAATATTTAGCAAATTATCTATGCTAGAATGATGTGAAAACCCTGTTTGGTTTGGGTTGCAATTAGGTTTTATTTTGCTTTTTACAAATAGTTTTAGTGGATGTTTGCATTGTAGTTTTATATTAGACTGATTTCAAACCATTTACAGATTCTGAAGTGATAGCTGAAAATTATGCATGTCAGTATTCAAAGGTTTGTTTTTTTGTTAGCTGTAGCTTAATTATAGTCTAGGTAGTATACAAAATAGAACCCATCACAGCCTTTTAACTTTATCCAGTTGTTATGATAAATTTAGAACAAGTATGTAGTTAAATAGAAAGTTTGAAAAACACAAAAAAGCTCAGAGAGGCATAGATACTGTTAATTTAGGGAAAACTTGGTTCGCACTACATCACTCTCCTCTACCATTGCTCCCACATATAAAGAAGAATAGAGCAACTTTTAATAATCAATGATTTATTTTGTAACTTTTTCCAATACTGAGAACTTTAAATTAATTTTTTAAGCAGAGAGTATGATTCTCTTGATGAATTACATCATCTGGTTTTGCACTTGTATCAATAAAACCTGCAAAACAGACCCTTGAAATAGCCAGTGTATAGAAGGTACTGAGAAATTACTGAGAACTTATTCTTCAGTCTTCAGAGATGTTTGTCTTTTTTTTTTTTCCAGACTACAGTTGTATGTAAATTGAACCTTTGAATCTATGTACAATATTTTTATTCAAGGGGCTGTTTGAATAAAATATTGGTTTGTGACCCCTTGTGCTTTACCCTGTTTTTTTCTGTTTCCCTGCTTTCTCTTTCTGATGGATAGTGACATCCAAAAAGGGCAAGTATATTCTTGTTGCTCAATTTCCTTCTGTTTACTGCAGTTGATATTTTTCACTTATATTTCTATTCCTACTGGATATTCTCCTCTGTATTCCTCATCTCAGGATTTTCTTCATGATCATTGGGTACCATAGCAATAGAAAGGGAAAAACAAAAGTGAAGTATTTTTCTGTTTTCATGCACATTTTAATATGTTGCTAATCTCTAATCCTTCTTTGTCTGTTCCTATCAGTGTTCAGTGATATCATCAATTAAAGCCATTTTTTTCAGTAGGATTTACAGTGATGCTACTACAATTGAGATTTTTACACTTTATTGCAGAAAATATTAGGAGTATTTTTCTTCATGTTCTAACAACTCAGCGTCACAAATATTTATTTGTATCAGAGTTTACTTCTAGTGAAAACATCTCAGTTATTTTTGTGTTGCTATGCCAATTAAATGTCTCCCTTAAATAAATTGTTAGATATTATCTTACTGTTTCCAGTTGTATGCTGTATATAATAATAAAGTAATTTCATCTATGTTGCAAAATACTGAGAAGCATAGAATTCACTAGGGGGAAAGTGTCTCAAACATTTCTTTCTAAATTCATGGATGCATGCAAAAGTTAGCCAAATAGTTTGATAAGATAAACAATGGCAAAAATTCCAGTTTACTTACTTGGTATTTACTCTTCATCTTTTTAGTTACAGAATCACTGAAGCATGATCATTTTGATGAAGCTGGCTATACATTTTTAGCACCAAGGTTGGTTGATTTCCCAGTAATAAGTGTTATTTCTGCATCTGATCTGTTTATTGGCACATGGAGAATACAGATTTGACTAATAAAATCTTCATTTGGTAACAAATTATCAATCTTTTATCATGCTGGAATGTAAATAACATCTTCAGACTCTGATTTCTTCTCATATTAATCAGAGAGCTGTAAAAACTGGTATTGATATTTTAATGGAAAATTTATTCACATCTGGTCATTTCTTGTGGTTCTGACTTCTAAGATTTTACAACTATTTTTAAAATAGGTTTCATAATACTTACCACAACGTGTTTCCCAACTTTAAGACAAAGGGTTTCAAAGCTCTCTATTACTTAAGTATTAGTTAATTTTCAATTAATTGAACATAAAAACTCTTAAGTCATTGAAAATTTATTAACTTCATTAGTTCCCTGAGGTTTTGTATTTTTTTAATGTGAAATTCTGCAGTTCTTATTTCCCTTTTAAAATTATGTTTGCAAGGGAAACCTGGTATGATAAAGACTTCCTAAAAATTGAGTTCCTCTAAAAGATAGTTATGATAAATGAAGGAAATCCTGTACAGTTAAGATAACTGAGAATTGTTGCATTCTTTTTTTATCTGATAAATTTCTGTATACCTTTAAATTTCAATTAATAGATCGATTTCAATTAATCAATTGATTTATATGAAGACTTCTGTCTTAAAATGTATCTCAACTTAACTCTTTAACTTAATTTTTCTGAACGACTGATTTTATTGAGAATTAATTATACCAATTACAGCTTCCAGAAATTCCCTACTGTCCTACAGAACAAAGTCTGTTTGATATGTAGCTCTGCTTAAATATGAATATTGGTATAAGGTAAATTCTACCTGTGGTATCTCTGGATTATTATAAAGTAAATAAAGGGTAATAAAATATGGTAAACAAAAAGGGTAATAAGTCACATGAAATACTTGAACACACTTCTTTTGTGTGCAAAATTAACTTAATATAAAAGCTCATTTTAAAAAGAGAGCCCCCTCCTTTACTGCTAAACACTCTTTACATTTTAATTAAAGTTGTTTAATGCCCCTCATCATATAATATTTGCCTCCAAAATGCCCAGTGACTTCTATTTTGCTTGTTTGCATTCAGTGAATTGCCCAATGATACATTGCTTTATTTCATTTCATAAGGGACAGGAGTTTACTGTTTATCTGTTTTGCATATGTCAAAACAAAGAGTATTGGTATGTTCATGTGATTTGTACCCTAATAAAATTGCATTTAAAACTTCTCAGAGGATAGGACCTTAACCTATAAATCTGACCTTAGCTGAGCGTGGGGTGTCTGTGTTTCACCAGCAGTCCAGGTACTTTCCAGCATAGTTTAACTCAGGAGCAATTTAAATTCACTGGACATATTTTTAGTGTACAGACAATGAGGTCCTAATATGTCCTACACTACTCCTCAGATTTTTTCTAGAAATCTATTCCCTATTTCATGCAAGCAATTTTCTTACAATCCAAATCTTAACAAATGATTAGACAGGCATTTGAACACTTTATTTCCTGTAGATGTCTGAATAATGGATATGGTAACCATTAAGTACTGATCATGGTAGCCAATTGACACAACAGTACCAGCTACTTCATAATGGTTGTACAAGCCTGCTTGGACTTTTAAATTGTCTGCTTTAATAGCACAAAAAAAATATAAGAAAACTGATGTTTTGTTGTTTTTCAGAGAATACTGTAACGATGTAAAAAAATCAGAAAACAACACTGAATTTCTATTAAATTTCAATGAATTTATTGACAGAAATACTCCAACCAGTTCATCATGTAAGTACACTTCTCACCTCACCGAAATATTTCCTTAGGAAAACACCTTCTTGTGGATGAGAGTTCATGCTCTAATTTTGTGGGTTTGTTTTTTTTCAGTAGAAATGTATCTAGTGTTGGGATTTTTTATCCAAGGTAGAGAGTGTAAAATTAGTTTTCAAGTTTTCAAGTTCTGGCTTTATTTAAGAAAGTTTGTAGGGCATCATGCATCCTGTGTTTTCCATATTTCCTCTCAGCATTTTACCCAAGCACCAAATAATACTGGTTCATTTTAATACAGTCCAAATATTTTTGAGTTTATAATTTCTCACTTGAGTGTAGCAGCCGAAGTCTCAAATAGACTCAAAATCTTGTAATGAAATCTTCAACCTGTCATTTCATTCCAAAATAAGTAAGAAAAGAAGTCCAAGACAGAAATACCCATTAACGAGAATAAAAGATAAGGAAGTTATTTTGCTGGTTCACAAATTGGTTAAGGAGATCTCACATGGGCTTGAATAGCTTAAGATCACAGATCCATGTAACTGCTGCAGTGGTGAGCACTGGGCTTTGGGAAGAGATTAATAAATATTTTGAAGTTGAGCCTTAATCTCTGTTTAGAATAAATGAAGAGTTATTACCATCAGTAAGGTCTTAATGCCTTGTTCTCAAGAAAATAATAGTGTTTGGATTTGGTTTGGCACATACACATCTGTTTATCATTATTAGTAATTTATAAATAATTGGAATAACCTTTTTTTTTTTTTTTTTGGTCTTGCTTTCCTGAAGTCTTTTTGACCTGTTGCCATCAGGGATAACTAATCAATTCAGAAAGAATCTCTGTGCTAGACCATGTAACTGAAGGAATGTCCACTTAGATATGATACCTTCTCACTAAAGGATATTTTTGTGTGCATGTATGGGTGTTTGGTGTTCTGTAATAGAGTATTGACACATTGCTGACTGACTGAAATTTTATTTGAATACCTTGACTCAGTCTTGGAAATAAAAACATTCACCTCCAATGATTAAAACAATTACTGATAATTTAATGAAATTGAATATAAAATGAAAATTCTTGTGTAATATTTACTATAAGCAAATACTGAAGACATATTTAGTGATGTTGAAGTATATAGTAGTGCTTAGTAAATATTTATTCTACAATGTTATCCACTTATTGCTGTATTTCAGTTTGGAATGTGTAGCAATTTTTTTTTCCTTCTTTTTTTTTTCCTAATAATTTAATTACTTTAAAAATAGTCTCCTTAATAACTAAACAGTGTTAACAGTACTAAAGGACTGAGTGGCCATAGAAATTGTGTCAGCTAAAAATGCTTTTCATAAGAAATAACAAATAAAATCCCCACATTGAAATAATCTTCTGCTAAAGTATTACTGAAAAAGATGGTTGAGAAGCAGTGACTTCAAACCATCTTTTAAAAGAAATTTAAGCATGGTATCTCCATATAAGCTACTGATTCAAAATGAGTTTATTTCCCTGTATCCATTTTCAGATGTCAAATGTGTTTTATTTGAGAGCCTGGGGTTTAATTGATCTAAATATATTTATAATGTAGTTGAATTTCATTAGGAATTGTTGTTTCCTTGTATCAACTGAGATAAAAAGTGTTTTAATGAACATGTGCTTTAAAAATGGGTTAATTTGCAGATTTAGGGGCTTTGAAAAGCTGTGGCCTATATCCTTATCACCTTCTTTATTCCTGTTACACAAAGACACATTTTTAGGATGCAAAGAAAATGCTTAAGTGAACTCAACAGTGTGAGAGCATCTATCTAACTGTAATTACCTGACATAATTTGAAGTTAGGCAGAATGTCTACTTCAACAGCCACAATTTTTGTGGCTGGAGATTCTTGACAATTCAGAATTTCAATCTAGGCTTTTATTGAAACTCCATCTCATATGGTTACAGATGACGTACTTTTTAACTCTTTTGATAGGTAATACTGACATGGTCATTCGAGTTTTGCTGGATGCAGGATTAACAAATGAACTTGTCCAAAATTATTGGAGTAAATTGTCGTTGTAAGTATTCTTTTTATTGGCTGTGATTTTTTAATGCATTTCAGAGTTTGAAAACAAAATCTTATACATCTGTATGTATATACATCTGTATGTATATACAGATATGCAGTTAATGTCACAGAGAATAGGTATTTATTCACAGTTATGCACTTTAATGGCACCCCTTGACATAGAAATTTGTGAGAATTTCAGTCCGTTTTCATTTTAATCTTATTTTTATTTACAGCGATGGAGTTGTTGCGCAATTTGTGGTTACAGATGGTGGAATTACTAGAGTGTTCCCCAAAAGGTAAGAATTATTACAAAATAGTATAATGTGATATTTTGAAGCCTGAAAGGGTGGGCTGTTAAAGAGTGGCTTTACTGAATGAAAAGCTACGGTCTCCTAGGGTCTAATCTGTACTGATAGCTATGAAATTAATGGAACGTCTTTTTTTTTTTTTTTTTTTTTTTACCTGTGTCACTGCTTGAAACTAATCTGTCCCATTATTTTCATGACAG
This sequence comes from Vidua chalybeata, assembly GCF_026979565.1. Taxonomy (NCBI): domain Eukaryota; kingdom Metazoa; phylum Chordata; class Aves; order Passeriformes; family Viduidae; genus Vidua; species Vidua chalybeata. The sequence goes on along the minus strand of NC_071534.1, from coordinate 62,538,088 downwards.
GCCCTTGTAATCCAAGTTTCTAATCAGTGTAGAGTAGCAGCAAATGCAATGCCTTTGTAGTAGCAGTGGGACCATGCTAATTCCTAATTACTCCCAAGCACTCAGTTGTTTGACAGGATGCAAATACTGGAAAGTAGTGGATGGTATTTTTTTTTTTTAGACTAAGATCAGACCTAAAGGTCCAGGGACTTCAAGAGAGAAAAATATATCATTATCAGAGGACAAAAAGGGAATGTGAAATTTGACATACAATAAACTAGACACACCCCCACGAGCGACTGGGAATAGTGAGGGCACCAGTACAGATCTACTCGTAAATGGCAAATGTATCTATTTTCTTAGGTTATTCTGTGTTTTCCCAAAATGTGAAAATGGCAATGAATTTTACTTCCCAAGTGAATTTCTTTCCTATTTTGGGATTATTCATGATATTAAATCTTTTAGGATTAAGCTCAAAGTATGGCACGTGCTGTATAGGTTCCTTTAGATTTTGTTGTAAGTAGCATTGCAGTTGTGTTTGTCGCAACAAATCTAAAAGTGATGAGACTAAGTTAGTGGTTTTCCAAGAATACCAATAGTTCTTTTTTTCTCAAAGTTTGTTTGGGGTTTTTCTAATGATTCCACCTGTCTTTTAACCAGTGAAAACTGACAGATCCTGAGGACTATAAGAACGAATCTCACATTTTCCAACTGTGAAACATTGAAAGAAAACAACCTACAGCACACAGTTAATGAGACACTAAACTGTCTTTTTTTGATCCTTTTTTTTTTTTTTTAATTTAGGGCAGGAGAAGATTGGTTGGAAAATGCTGAAACTTATGAAGTCAGCTTCTATAAGAGGAGTTTAGATAACGACAACTATATTTTCACAGCTCCATACTACAACAGTAAGTCATCACAGTTTAGAAATGTCAGAGCTAGCTAGTTCAATGTCAGTGGAAGTTTCCCATACCAGATGAGGTCACTGGCAAAAGATTCAAGCATGACACTTCATAAGGAAAGAAATCTTGGGATAATATCCATTATTAAGGAAAAGCTAGGAGGCACTAAACAAGGTCATCATAATTTGTCAACTACTCTGGTGGCCCTGTGTGCTCAGAATTAACCTAAGTGAAAACATACAGAGTACTGGTGTTCATTCATTGTATTCAAACACTGCTTTGCAGAGATACATTGGCAGAATTATTTTAACAGAAAGAGAAATAAAATTGCACTCACAGACAATAACATTACCTAAAGTCTTAATAGAGCTGAGTTCTGTGTACTGTCTCAGCACCCTCAGCACTGACTTGGGGAACCAGGCATAAGGGTCCAGAGGCTCCATCCACTGCGCCAATACTTAGTAAAAACTTCACTTTTTAATTCTATTTACAATTGTACTTATTCACCAAAACCAGTTGGTCTGAGATGTGACATTTAAAACCTATATAAACACAATAGCAAGTGCTCCTTATTGATTTCAGCAACATTAACCTTCTCAAGTTTGTCGAAAAACAGATGCTACAACAGATCACATACTCCTCTCTTAAACATATGGGAGCCTGCACTGCTGTTATTTCATAATTATTTATTGCATTTTTTTCTCAGTAAAATATACGGATGTTAATTAATAAAATTCCCTGAAACCTTTTTTGCTCCTCAAACAGCTCCAGGGAATCTACCTTTAACTTACCTGTTCATATTAAGCAGTGTTAAAAACAGTGTCAAATCTATCAGAGCATAAATTGTGCATTACTGAGTGGTGTCAGTATACCCTGCATTGAAAAATAGGCAGATAACATCAGGATAAAATCTTTGGTTCTGATCCTGGTTTAACAGAGCTGCTCACGTATGTACGAGTATTCATGCCTCTGTTTGCAGAAGAAAAGGCTATAGTAACTTTATGAAGTAGTCAAAAAAGGACAAAAAGAAGAAAAGTAAACAAAAAGAAGGAAAAGAAAACATATATTTCTTAGTCATGCCAGTGTTAGTAACCTAAGCTATCACAGGTGATAAATGTGTACTGCAGCTGGTCGGTGCTTTGGAATGAGGATTTTTAAAAATCATTCTGGTATTTTAATAACAATACATTTAAGTTTCAGAGGAAGAAGCTTTCATGTCACCCTAACTTCTTTTTCTGTTTGTTTTTTTTTTTCTCTTCTATACTGTCAGAAAGTGGTGCCAATAGCTATGAATCAGGTATTATGGTAAGCAAGGCTGTGGAAATACAAGTTGATGGGAAGCTTCTGAAGCCAGCAGGTAAGATAGCGTGGTACTGAAACTTTAAATACTTTAGTTATTTGGTTGCTGCTCAACAGTGTATTGGAAATTTAATTGAAATTTCAAAGGACCTTCACTTTATAATAACATTATTTTCTCTGAGACAGATTTAATCTTTCTAGTGGAAATCTCTTCGCATTTGAGTAAGAGTGTTCAATTTATTAGTCTCATGAAAGATGCTGGTGATCGGACAACTGAACAAAAATCATATTTTATCCTTCTCCAGTTCAATGATTTAGATGTCTTTATAATTCCCCCCCTTTTTTTAGGATTATACAGTTACCTTTTTTCCCTTCATTTAACTAAAGAAAACTTTCATGTATTTCTTGTTAGTTGTTGGAATAAAAATTGATGCAACCAGCTGGATGGAAAATTTCACAAAAACCACAATCAAGAGCCTGGTAAGCAATTGACCAAGTCTTTTTTGAACTTTATTTGCATTTCTCAAAGATTCTGATGCAAATAGGTTTACTGTCTCTTTGTGCCAGAGTCACACTGATGCATAGCTGCCAAGTAGTTGTGGTATTTAAATCATCCAAATGCACAAAATAAATCTATGTTGAAATAGGCTATGTTTTGTACGTGTCTTGCTTTCATAATTATAAAACATGGATAGAGACAAAGAAAAATGACATATTCTAGCTAGTAGTAAGACTATGCTGCAGCAGTGAATAAAATCTGAATAAAATCTGCAAAACAATTGGTGAACCTTTTTTAATTTAATATCCTGGATGGGTAAGCAGTGAACAGTAAGGATTTATATTGCGACCAACATCACAGCATTTTAACAGAACTTAATGAAATAGGGGCTTAACCATTTCATTCCATATGTCTAATGTGTAATACATCTGAGGTATATGGGAAGGAGGAAAGGTTAAATGAAAAGAAAATATGGAATTGATAGTGAATTGTGGAAGGAAAGGCACAAAATGAAGAAACTTAACATAAGCTTCTTACTGGGTTAGGCAATGCTGCTTGGTTGGTTGTATATTTAGGGAATCCATAAGAGAGTCTGGCTGGTTTAGGTACTGGAGCTGTCGTTCAATGGGGAGGCAAATGCATTGCCTAAGTGTCAGAACAGTTAAGGACAACAATACATAAGTGAAAAATGGAAAGTAGGATGAATATTTCAGAAAGAATGCTGACTCCAGCATCACTTGGTAGTTGTTTTGCTGAGGACATAATGCAAGGACACACTTGTGTGTGTATATGTACACATACTGCAAGAACATGAAAAAGCATGTTAGGAGTCAAAGCCATAAAAGCCAGCTGGGTTAATGGGCTTCCTTTACCACATAGGATTCCCATGCTTTAAAGTTTTTCATGGTCAAAAAAGATACTTTTGGAGCTTTTCCTTCCAACCTCCAAACACATGGGAACGTTCCTATTCCTTCTGGTTTACTTTATGCTCACATCACTTGTCAGTGATCCTGACAAGTCCCCCAAACTATTTATGTATATTGAGCATACTTGAAAAGGGAGCTGAATCAGAGCCCTTGGGGAAAGGCAGTCAAGACTGTGATATTGATAATTACTGAATACAGAGATATTTCTCATGAATGGCACACACTCGAAATTAATTTAAGTTTATATACAGATATTGAAAATAGAATATTTTTTTATTGTCTTGAATGATTAATATAACTTCAAAATGCAGTTTATTTTGGAACATTTTGTGAAGATTACCGTACTTCTGTTTTTTAGTGCAACAGTGAAATCTGTGGCTGTGAAAGAAATAGCATGGTAAGAAAATGTTCAGTTTATGAATATCTGACCGAGTATTGAAATTCACTCTTCTCTAGATCTAAGACAGATTCTATCACTATTATTTAAGTGTTGATTTCACAGAAAACAGGGCTTAGTTGTTTGTGTCATGAGAAAGATGGAGGTTAGGAGGGGAAGGGGAGAAAGAGGGCATAAAATCAGGTGAAGTGGTTATGGTGATGAAGTTATGAGAACAAGTGTAAAGAAAAATATACAGGAAAAGCAATAGAGAATGATGTGAAGAAAAATGTGATAAAAATATAGCAGTAATTTGCAAAACAAGAGACATATCCTGAGGAAAAAAAAAAAAAAAAAAGAATAATTTTTTTAAATTCTAAAAAAAGAGTAACTCAGAGAAGAGTAAGTACAAACTTAGAAGGACCAAAGTCCATAATGTTCCTTTCCACAGTCATTGATTCACAACACATTCAGGATCAGGGGAGCCCTTAGCTCTGCTGGCACTCAGGAGAGCCCAGATCCAGAGACTGTCACTATATCATGTTCTGCCATGTGCTTAAAAGCTTTTCTGTGCTCAGGTCTTCTGAGTTCTTTTGAGGAATGTGAAGATCATTAAATGCAAGAATTACAGCAGAAAGGGTACTGTAGGGAGTTATCTACTTGACCTCACTGCTATCTCTCCAGTCTCTGGCTGCAAGGATCTTTTACAAAGTGCAAAGCATGTGAAATCAGTGGGTTTCCCATTCCTGCACCTGACACCTGGAATATTCCCACTACAGTCCTTGGCAAGTGAAAATAATCATGCCGAGCAAGCTGGGAGCCTGCCCTTAAGACTTTTACCATTGAAAGCTGCAAATGGAAAAGTACTTTAAACATGGCTGAAGTACATGAGAAGTTGTAGCCCCTTATTATGAACTGAGTTCCAATTATGATCAGATTTAATAAGGATATAGCACTCTTGGAACTAACAAAGTATTGAGCAAATAAGAATTTGCAAAACAACTTTTATGAAATTAAGCCACAAATAAGCCTTTGATCTGTTCAGACTTTTATTATACTGATAATGCTAATTATTATAACATAAAATTGGCCCTTGGCTATTGGTTTGTGATTTGAAGATACTCTGATGTCTTGGGAAAAAAAAAAAAAAAGTAGCTTCTTACAGAGTGTTATATTGACAAATCTTTCCTGTAAACATATTTCACTTTCTTACAATAGCATGTGGACTGTGTTATCCTTGATGATGGTGGATTTCTTTTGATGTCCAATAGAGATGAATATACACAACAGGTATGTATATTCTTTAAGAACATAACATGAAAACCAACGGGAAGAAGTTTAAAGAGAAAAATAAAACATTTAACTTTCCACTTACTCTAAAGATTTCTGAATCTTGCTGGATCAGAAATACTAAGGGGGTTTGTTAGTGTTTTTTAGAGTTTTCTTTATAGATGAAGATGCCGAACTTGCTACCAAGTTGCATTCTTTGTGCTTTGCCATTAGGCTCGTAGGCCGCCAATGGACTTAAGATGGTGAGGACAAGTAGTATGTTATCCACACACCTTCTTTCTCATATTCTTCTTTCTCTTTCCCAGGCAGGGTCTCATTGATACTACATTTAACAGTTACTGTCTAACTGGGGTATTTAGAACTGTGCACTTTGTTACGAGAAAAATAATTGGAAATGTTTTACCTTATCTCTCTGTATTGGCCCCCATCAGATTGGAAGATTCTTTGGTGAAATTGATCCTGGCCTGATGCGAAACCTGATTAACATGTCCCTGTATGCCTTTAACAAGTCTTATGACTATCAGTCAGTCTGTGATCCTGAAGAAGAACCAAAGCAAGGAGCTGGACTTCGTTCTGCTTATGTGGTCAGTAGTCCCATGTGCAGTGGCTGAAAATCCATTGAAAGTCTGCACATGTTTATACAAATAAAATAACCTCTTGTTTTTTATTTTTCCCAGCCTACGATAACAGATATTTTGCAGCTTGGATGGTGGGCTTCAGCAGCAGCCTGGTAAGTATGAGTGTGTAGGAAATCTCTATATCCAAACTCTAATTATTCAGTGGGTTGAAACTTTATTTGACTTGGATTTTTTCCTCCATAAAAGTTCTCTAGACCCTTTGTTTCTGCAGTTTCTCATCATGAAAATTCTTAGCTATGTCTCAAACATGACTGTTTTGTCAACAGTTCAATTAAAAACTGCTCTTGACAGGTTTTGTGATTGTGTGTTGTGACTACAAAATCAGCTTCAGGAAGCAGAATTTGGATTAATGGCCTAAGTATAATGGGCAGTTGTGAAGTCTAAATTATCACATTTTGAATTATTGATCACTTTGTTGCCTATTTCAGAATATCATCCTTGCCTTTTTCTAACAAGAAGTCCTAAGAACATCAATGTTTGCTTTTCAGTGAATCATTTTACAAAATACATGAATCATAGAATCATTTGGGTTGGAAGGGGTCTTTAAAGGTCATCCAGTCCAACTCCCTCTACAATAAGCAGGCACATCTTCAACTAGATAAGGTTGCTCAGAGCCCCATCCCACCTGACCTTGAATGTTCCCAGGGATGAGACATCTCCCTCTCTATGTGCAACCTGTGCCATGTTTCAACATCCTCATTGTAAAAAATATCTTCCTTGCACCTAGTCTGTATCTTTCCTCTTTTAGTTTAAAACCATCACTCCTCATCCTACTGGAACAGGTCCTGCTATAGTTTGTCCTCATCTTTCAGTACTTAAGCCCCCTTTAAGTACTGAAAGGCCACAAAGAAGGCTCTCCTGGGAGCCTCCTTTTATTCAGAGTGAACCCCAACTCTCTCAGCCTTTCCTTATGGCAAAAGTATTCCATTGCTCTGATCATTTTTGTGGCCTTCATCTGCACCCACGTACAGGCCCATGTTTTTTCTCTGCTGAGGACTGCGGACCTGACACAGTGTTCAGGTGGGGTGTTTTAACTTTTTCACAGCCATGGCGATTGACACTCATATCAGCTACTTCCCTCAGCACCACATGGGAATAAGTAATTGGCTTTGATGTGGTGCTTTTGCTGTGGTGTGAATTGCACCCTTGGAGACTGGTCCTTTTTCTAAAGCTTCATGATACTTTTTTTCTTTTTTTTTAATAATAATTACCAAACTGGAATAAATTACCTCCTTTATGAAGCTAAGAGTTAAAGTATGTAGCAGCTGAAAAGCTGTATAGTAATTTTCTCACAGAAGCACATTGAAGACTGTACGTTGTTTTTTATTGTTGGTTACATTTAGTGAACAGGAAGATAAATAATCTTGGTTTTCTTGAACAACAGCAAGCCTCAAAAATTGGAGATGGGCAATAATCCAGAAGAGAAACTTGATTTCTTTTCAAACAGAGAAACTTCAGTTTATCAGTGTTCAAATCAGACTCAGTGGTCTGGTCTCAATTTAGACCTGAGGTTTATTTTGTGTGATGTTTAACTTGAAAGCACAACATTAAAGTACTTTACTATGGCCATGTTTTTAATGGAATCTAGGTCAGAAGCAGGCAGAGAAGGCCATTAAGCAAGCAAAATGAAAAGAGATGACCAAGAAATGGATTCAGTGAGGCACCTGGCAAAAGCAAGTACAGGGAAATAAGAGAATCCAGGTTATTAAAGAAAGCTATAGTGTTTCAGGCAAAAAATGTGGGATAAAGGTGTGAGCTATCATTTTCAAAATTTATATGGGATACATCAGCATTTGGTTAAGAGAGTACGTGTCATTTCTCCTTCATGCTCCTTTAAGTCAGGAGATTTAGGATTTTTCCCAGGCTGCCTTTTTTGTTCAGTTCCCTGTAAATTCTGAGGTAAGCCATTACAAAGGAGTACTATTTTCTGTCAGCAAATTGCATCACTATTGAATAGAATCAGGTCTCTTCTGATCCATAACTGCTCTGTGCTGTCCCTCTGATGATTCAAGGCACAGAGCCGTGGATGTGAATCCAGAACTCCTTCCTCCATGGGGAAGGTGACAGGCATATTCAGCTTCTTTACACAGGAATCACACTAGAAAAGGAGAAAAATTTTCAGGTTGAATGAAGTTATACAGTCCCTTCTCTCTGTAGAACAAGTATTAGAACAGCATGAGATGAGATCGGGTCATATTTGTGGGTAGAAGAAAGCCTAAAACTTGACAACTGAAAAATACAACTTAGGAAGTTGCACTTCCTGTTTTGGCAGGCTGGTAGAGGAGAAAGGGTCTGTGTGGCAAGCTGGTACCTACTTTAAGTAAATAAAATTGTAAAAAATGCCATCATCAGTGAAGAAAAAAAAAATTATATAGAGCTCTTCAAGCTTAAGCATTTTGGCAGCATATATAGGAAGAAAATGGAGTGCATACCTCAAGAGCAAGAATAGTGATGATTTGAAAACTCAACTGTTACAGTAATGCTTTTTAAAATATAGTATACCAGTGTTGATCCCCTTCACAGAGATTTAATGAACCTTAATCAGTGTAAAGTATCTATTTCAGGAGTATGTTCCCTGAATGTGTTAGGAAGGAGTTCCAGTTGGTTTAAGTTGTAGAGAAACACCAACATGCCTCTTTCACCTCCAACAGAGGTATAAAAGCGGGGCAGGGATGGTGTGATAACATTTCCACTATGTGACTTGTGGGCACACATTACAGCAAATCTGACCAGCAGAACAAAAGATTAGTGTGAAAGACCTGTGAAAATGTGGGAAAAGAAAACCAGAGTCACACTGGAAGGTTTAAAGAAACACAGCTTTGATAACTGGCAAAAACATAAACAATTATTGTTAATAACTTATATTTGAGTAGTTTTTAAGTATCCATTAAAATACAAAGAAGAAAAAGAGCCTTTGAAAATAAATATATTGTCTTTCTGTGTTCAGGTCTATCTTACAGCAGCTGTTTTTGAGCTTGACTTTTCCACGGTTCCTTGAAGCAGGTAAGACAAAAGAATGTAAAAGAGTCAACTTTGAGTGAAGTAGAAGGTAAGAATCTGGGCCAGGGGACATATTTGGGTCTCCCCATTATGCCTGTGCCTTAAAAATGTCATTTGTTTGTTTGTTTATTCATTTATTTATTTATTTATTTTATATCAGCTGATATGGAAGATGATGATTTTGGAGCTGCCCTGCCTAAAACAAGCTGTATCACTGAGCAAACTCAATATTTCTTTGAAAACAATGATAAATCCTTTGGTGGGATTGTAGACTGTATAAACTGCTCCAGGTAAAATTTCTTCAATATAAGTAATAACTTTTGGATTGTATTTATTTTACAAAAGATAGGGACACTATTATAAGAAGCAAAAATATATTTTGGAATAATTTCACCAAACTTACATAAGCAGGACAAACAAGAATAGAGGCAGGCAAATTGCATTCTCTTTTTATTTGTTTAGAATTAATTTTAATCATTAAAGAATTGTAGAAATGCTTTAGTCAATGTTTTGTTTTATAGTCTGACCTCCATGAAAATTGTATTTTTATTTTTGTCCCAATTTGTTTTCTTTTAATTTATTATGTCAACTTAAAAGCATTCTTCAATATCCCAAGGGATATGATCTTCTCTAATCTGGTTATGTATCAGAATTTTTGACAGTCAAGAAGATTATGCAATTTATCTTCTAATTTATCTTTTAAGTTGATAGTGTCCATGTTTTAAGAGCCCTGAGTCTAATAAAGCAAACAAAGGGATCATACTTTTTATTAAAAGAATTACTCTCCAGATACCATAAAGAGGCCTATTGAAGATGATATTTAATAATAAGTGAAAAATTTGTATACTTCAGAAACATAGCATCTTGAACCTAAATTTCTGTTTTATACAAGAGCCTGCTGGGGCTTTGTACACATCTGAGACTTCTGAAAACATCTTAGAAATTAGAATTAATAGCCAGATTTCAAAAAAAAAAAAAAAAAAGAAAGACAATATTTCAAGCCAGGAAAGAAAGAGAGAGAGCTTTGGAGAATGTGAAGACAGCCAAAATACATTTTTTCAACTTCCATACTTCCTTCTCCATGTTGCTAGTATGTGTTGAGTTTATTTATAAACTGAAAACAACCCTACTATCTTAAATACCTTTTGCAGAATTATGTGAACATAAAAATACAACAAATACACATCCAATACATGACATGCATACCCCAGGCTTGTCTCTCGCCCTTCTTACAGACAGGTTTATGTTTTGGGGCTTTGTTTGTTTGTTTTTGTGGTTGTTTTGCTGGGATTTTTTCTGTTAATTGATGCTGAACTGATGTTATTTCTCAGTACAGCTACTGCAGTAGCAGTACAGAGCTAGCTATTAACTCAATTAAAGTAATTTTATGCTCTTTTCCATTTTTTTCCACTAACAAGTCTGGTTGAAAAAGGGTACGATGGAAATGTCAAAAAGATTACAAAACTTATTATAAATCTTTCTTACTGTTTGTTAATAAAAAAGATAAACAGTAGCAAGCAGACTAAATCTGTGAAGCTGGATTATTTTATTCCAATACTGTATGTCCTTCTCAAATACGATTTTCCTTACTTCATTGAAACATAGGGTTTTGTTGGCTTTTTTCCAGACTTTATCATGCAGAGAAGATTTCAAACACCAATCTAGTGTTCATTATTAGTGACAGCCAACTGCTGTGCCGTTCCTGTGACCCAAAGCCACTGATGCAAGCGGAGAAGCCGGGTATCCTTTAAAAATCATGTTATTTAGTAGTGTGGATTGATTTTTGGCTATGGGATACTGGAATCTATTTGGGTAGAAATGACCCACTTATCTACGTTATTACCATGGTTGCCACTGGAATACTTGAAATAGCAGGTATTTGTGGGTGATCTCACAAATCATGTAAAGCAGCAGTCATTGAGGTAGAGAGCCAAGCTATTATTTGTGAGAATTTAGACAGAAATGGGCTCACAGGAACTTAAGTTTCAAATAAAGCAGATACAAAATCTTGGGCCCAGGACAGAATAATTGCCCAGCTGGACAGGCTAGGGACAGAGTGACAGAAAGATTTGCAGAAAAAAGCTGGAGGTTCATGGTGGGCAAGAAGTTGACTGTGTTGGCACTGTGTCTTGCAGAGAAGTGGGCTGATCACATCCCAGGCTATGACAGCAAGAGGGTAGTCAGCAGACTGGGAGAACTGATCCATCCCAACTCTTCAGCACTGGTGACTTCAACATCTGGAGTTCTGTGTGCTTCCCAGGACCACACTGGCATACGGGAGGGAGTCTAGTGTAGTGCCACCAAGGAGATTGGCATCTGAGAGCACAAGCAAGGAAAGTCTGAGTGTCCTGGGTTTGTTCAACCTTTAGAAAAGACAAGAGTATGTCTGTCTAGAGAAATAATGAAAAAAAAAGGCCAGGATAAGAGTGTTTGGTCATGAAAAGTTGAGATGCTGCATGTTGGTGAAGGCACTTTAGTGTATGCCAGTGTCAAAGACGAGCTTACTTCTTGTGGTAATTGCATTAGCCATCAAAGGCTAGAGTTCATCCAGCTGCATAGAATTTCTTCAGAGCTGGCTGGAGACATAGGTGACTTACATGCTAGGCAGAGTTCTTGCAACACAAGCATTGAAGGTAAAAGCATGTGAAAGACTGTTTTAATTTACAACCACCTTCATGCCAATCTCTCTGCTTTAGCCTGTTCACTGCAGTAGATAGCTGTGGTGATGGAAATACATAAAACCAATATACACATTCTAGATCAGGAGAAATGCACCTAAGCCATTTTCTTCTACTTAGGCTTGAGGACAGCGTGCCAGAAGTGGTAAATCAAACCATAATTTGGATTACTGTGACAGAACAAGGAAAACAATTAGTAATACCTCCATCCACATCAGGAAGTTAGTTGATACAGCCACTCCCACTCCTGAAAGAAAAGCAGATGGTGGTAGAGATGACTGTGTTTCTTTGGCACAAGCAATGCATTCATAGCCACATTAATAAAACTGGAATTCCATCTACGCTTGGGCTGAAAAGGAAGTTACATTGGGGTGTCATCATAGAACTATGTAAACTTAGCCTAATATTCTAATTGGCTTCAGTCCATGACAGTTTGATCAACTGTTTCCACTGCCTGAATTTATGGACAGCACTCACTATAGAAAATGAAGCATGATGGATGGGAAAGGGCACATTACTTGCATTTCCCTGTGGAGCCCAAAACTACTAGAAAGGAGTAAATTACCTAAAATGGCAGTCAGAACAGCTGTGGAGGCTTATATAGACTAAAGGAACTATTTTATTTTTGTTCAACTGTGCTGTACTAAGCTATTCAACTCTTTTCTGTAACTAAGGTACAATGTGAAATGCAGATGTAGCATAACATCGCCCAAGCAGACAAAATGACCTTTGGGTGCTATTTAGATGATTATTATTACACTTTGCTTCCTTTTGGCTGGTACAGCTTTGCTTATGCACAGTTTCTTGGAGCATTTTTGTGTTTCAACTTCCCTTTCAGCTGAGCCATAGCTGAGAAAAGGGGAGATGAGTCTGATAACATCTGAATGAAGGCAGATGCAGATCTGCAGAAATAAATTCCGCATCATCTTGCCTTCTCTTCCCTTTGGCCTCTCCACTTGTTGCACTGAAGCTGCTGTACTCCTCCATGGTAGTGCATGAACAGGATTGCTTCAAGTGTAAATTAGAGTTACTAAGATAAGTTCTGGCTCCCTATTCTTTTAATAGATTTGATATGTATACTACCTAGAGTGGAATAAAAAAAAATCTTAATATACTGAATGGTAATATGAGCAGGTTTCACCAGAAGGCTGTTTTGCAGTTTGCCATATCCATGCCTTTCAAGTCTGCTGCAATGCCTCATTAGCCAGTGGAACATGTGAAGTACAGTGTGAAGTACACTTTAACACCAGCAATTACAGATTTCAGAGATGTGAGATAAAGCAGTACCTCATATATTCAGTTAACGAAATAATAGCATGTCACTGCTCCTGTTTCTCTCCTGCTGTTCTGCTGGTAGTATGGACAGCATTTTCTCTGTCTGCCTTCATCCCTGACACGCTAATGGGATCTCAGTAGTTCTCCTGTCATTTACTACAAAGCCTACAGTGGCATGATCTTTTCTATGATATTTGGGGTAATATAAGTGTACCCATAGTAGAACCGGTAGTTTTTATAGGGTTTCACTGCTATGTTCAACCTGTATATGACATTACTTTTCTAAAAATGTGTCATTGCTTTTACTGTGTATCTTCATTATAGCGGAGTAACTCAGTGGTAACATAAAATATAACTAATCAACACCATTGAAAGTTTACTGCTTTATGAAATATATTCTGAAATATTTATGCAATGATAAAAAAAGCAATGCAGAAAATGTTAAAAGAACTCAGCTTTTATTTCTGTTTATGGTTCTGAAAATATTCTAAAAAGTTCTGCAGGAGGTTTATTTTCTTGATTATAACAGTATAAAAAAAAGGTATTTCATTTTGATTTATCTAAGTGGTTGGGTTGGGTTGGGTTTCTTGAATTTAAACAAGGAACTGTGTATACTGATGTTTATTCCAGCACTATCTGAATTAGTGTAAATCTTCTCTCCTGCCATAAGAATAAAACCAGAATGTTGATCCTGCTCATGTACAAAGCATGAAAAACAGTGATACTCCTTAACCAGAGAAACAGATGAAGGGCCAAATCCATGTGAAATGGTCAAACAACCTAGATACAGAAAGGGTCCCGAAATCTGCTTTGATGAAGCCAAACAGGTAAAATTGAAGTTGTAAGACTTTAAGACTATCTTTAAAAACAGTTGTAGAGCAGCTTTAGATGATCAGTGAAAACTGTGTTTAAACGTTCCTTGGTGCCTGGTAACCTTTTTATCACTAAACATACTGTTCACTCTAGACCATAGCCACTTTATTTCAATTAACATAAACTTAACAGCTGCTTTCTTATCTGCCTGTCCTATAACCATTGCACTTTCACACATGATTCCCACTAAAGCATTATCTGTGATTGTAAAACTGTATGGTGCTGTGAAATTCAGTTTTTCAATGGCTTGCACAAGTATACAATAATCTTGGCTTAGAAGTAGTATTTTTATAATAATGTTTTGAAATATTATTTAAAGTATTGTCAAATTATTAAAATTTTTTATATGTTTTAGGATGTTGTTTCTAATTCGGCAAATTGTATTGCCTTTAGGTCATGTTCTTAGCAAGTTTAAAAGTGCATTGCTTTACTGAAATCACCAAAACTATGCTGTTTGGTACTTCTGTGTTGAATGTATTAGTTTTGAAAGAGAAAAATTATAACTGTGCCACATACCTAAATTATTTTTAATATTCTTTCTATGTTTCCTTTCAAAGACACAAAAGAGATAATGCTGAATTCAAGTTGTTCAGAATAAATCTCAAGACAAATAGTACTGAACAAAGAAGTGTCTGGCATTAGATGCAATAAATAATTTAAAAATGCATTTCCAATACCTCATGCAATTATTGCAGTGGAAAGATTGTCCCAAACCAGTGCACTTAGTTGTCTATAGCTGTATACCAAAATTTGTTCCAGTATGTTCTCTGCTTTTCTTGTAATGAGGCACAATTACTGAGATGTCGGTAGTATTTAAAAAATTTAGAGAATTTGTATTCAATGCATTTTTCTAGTAACCGAATTTTATTTTTAAAAGGAAATCTTCTTACTTACTAAACAAAGATTAAACAAAGTTGAAAAACCATCCAAAAGCTATCCAGCCATTGTAAATAATCCAAACCATCCTGATATGATTGTGTGTGAAAGTACAACTCTTGCTCACTAGCTTGATGTGCTGATCAGTGTGTAAGTCATGTGTTTTGTAACAGTGGATTGTTTTGATTAAGTTTATTTGCAAAATTTGCTGTGAATCTCTTGCTCTTGGGTGGATGCTTTCACATTAACTCTGCTAACTGCCAGCAATCTGCATGATATCTCATCTTGTATGTCTTTTTTTCTGTGTTTTCTTTCCTTTCCTCTACTTGCTACTTTGCCCGTTATTAATAGGATCAGCCTATATGCACAACGAGTCGTGCCTCTGCCATGATGTCCGCTCCTATCTTCATTTTTCTGCAAGTTTTCATGTGGTGTGGATGGTCAGTTACTTTCTCTAATTTTTTGTTTTGTTCTTGGCTTAAAAAATTAGCAGACTTTTTTACTTACTGAACATACAAAAGAAAACAGAATGAAGCGAGTCCCAAAAGCAACAATCTGGAGTAAATTACTGTTGCAATATTAAGGGAAACTAAATATGAAAAAACCTTGTCTGGAGCCTTATAAATCACTGTTACTAAACATGAGGACCTCTCCCATAGAGCATACAAAAACAAGGCAACCTGTTGGATTTATATGGTTGGATCTTTGAGATTGCACATGTACCAGCTGAGTCCTCATCCTTCACTTCTAAGCATTTTTCCCTTGTCCTTGTTAAAATGAATAGAAGAAAACAATTTTTCACAGATTAAAAAAAGATACAAAGCAAATAGAAGATACAGCATACCTGTGAAAGTAAAGCTTTACTTAGGGGTGGCAAGGATGAGTGTTATGTGTGAGTGTTGCTACTGAGAATGAACACAACAGTTAATGATGGAAGATAATGGTGTGCATCAATTTGGTTAAACTAGGAATTCAGTAAAATAATATTTTTTTACTTCTTAATTTTTGGCGACCTAAACATATTAATTGCCTGATTACAGCAGAAGGTGAGGTTTTGCTTCTAATTAACTACATAAGTAAGTTCCTGTATATTGACCAAGTGCAGACTCTGGGGTTTCCAACTAAAACCTTGGAAATTAGACTGTGTTGCATTTGATGGTGTGGGATTGCATCATGACTTACTGTGCGAGTGACATGTCTGCAAGAGAACTGCTGAGCTAAAGAGCAAAAAATGTGTGTCTGAAGGGGGTTCTAATCAGCATTGCTCTGAAAACCACTAGAGGGAGATACTCACATGTCTATCAAAGTAAAGCAAACTGAGGCAGAACTGAAAGCTTACAGGGCATTTTTCAGATTTAGTGTAATGAAATATTGAAAATTCATGAAATATTGAAATTCACTGAAACTTAGAACAGTCATTTTCACTGTAATTTATATTCTCTCTATACTTAAGGGAAGTTTCAATTAATATATCTTGAACATAAATGAAAATAATCTTTATATTCTGTTTAACAGTTTATTTTTTGAGTAATTTTGAAGTTTCTTATTCTGTACTTAAATGATGTAGTTTCTTGCACACCTAGGAACTTGTACAGACATGGTAAAGGTTGTAGGAAAAGGTGAAAGGCCTTTCTTTAAGCCAATAGTATTTCACATTAAAATCTAGATTAACATCTCATGTTCTTGCTCATGCAATTTGCTCTGTGCATAGCTTTCTTTAATTAAAAAAGCTACTGTCCAAAGTATATATAAGCAGCAGAGACTCACCTTGAGCTGAATTCTTTATGCCCAAAATGTGCTTTCTACTTAAGGTGGGAAGCACCCAGAATATCATTTTAGCTGATAAGCTTTTGGCAGCAGAAAGTTACAAAGGTAATTTTGTTCATCCATCTTGTTTTTAATAACTTTGTGATTTTGGAAATGTGTTCTCTCTGGGCATTAATCTCTGTAGTTATATTAAAATCACTGAAGCCAACACAGATACAATCCAGCTGATCAGGTTCACTAACCTGACAGGTTTTTTTTACTTTTCATCAAGGATAACAAAATAGTCATTATCACTGTCGCCGATGGCTTGCTCTTACTTTGTACATGCACACTGTTTGTTTCTGCCATACCTGAGAATAAAGAAAAGAACTGTACAAGTTTTTAGCCCTCACTGGGAATGTCTTACTTGCATCAGTTTCCAAATATGTCAGTGGGAGCTTTGAGGGTGATTAGCTGTCCAGGCAACTGGATACATCTTGATGGAATTGCCTGTGTCCCCAGTCTGTGCATGGGGAGCTGTACACCTTTGACAGCTTTGTCTGGTAGTCCAGACAAAGGAGGGTAACCCAAAATTTGGGAATGACCATGATTGAAACTGGAAATTACTCTTGAGTAAAAGCAAAGGTGTTCACCATGTAATATGAAACATTTAAAATACATGCTTATAAAAGGTATAACTGAGGTAATCCATTGGTGTCAAAGGCCACATCAGAAGCTCTTTGGGCAGATGTTGTTTTATCCTTTTATAAGTCAGAGTAGCACAGTGGGTTCTGATTAATTTATTATCATTTAAAAACAAATTTTAGTACATTAAATAGTTATAGTGCACTTCTAAAAGAGTAACAAGTATGTTTATATCCTTAGTGTATATGTGTATATATATATATTTGTAGCTCGAAGTGTATTTTTAAAATTTGGGACTGGCAGTGTCTTCAAGGAAATGCTGATATATAGCAATGAGTATGTTGTTTTGATACTTAAAAATGAAGGTATGGTTTTATAAAAGCAATAATTT
Organism: Vidua chalybeata; assembly: GCF_026979565.1. Classification (NCBI taxonomy): domain Eukaryota; kingdom Metazoa; phylum Chordata; class Aves; order Passeriformes; family Viduidae; genus Vidua; species Vidua chalybeata. Next base: position 62,520,695 of record NC_071534.1, on the reverse strand, counting down.
CCGTCCTGAAAGTGCTGAATAATTTTCATAGCATGTGATGTTGTAAAAGAGCCTTATCTAAAGTTGTTATAGTAAGGCATGAAATGAAGAAGATGACATTTGGATTTGACACTTCTCTACCTCAAACATGCAAGGAAATTTGATGCAATTAATGCAAGAAATTTCTCAAACACTTCTGGTGAAATGAAAGCAACTTACAACAATTCTTTCCAATTTCTTTTACAATTCTGTCTCTCTTCAAAGAGAATTTATACACAGACATAATTTTGACGACAACAGAGAGAGGACATCCCCAGTTGATCTGTTATTCAGGATTTGTGTGATTAATGTCATGGGCTGGAAAATTTCAGTGAAACTGCTTAAAAATAGTTCAGTGTCTAATTGCACTAGAAGAGGTAAAGATAAGATAATGTAAAGAGAAGATAAAACAATGCTGTATATCTTTGTTGTAAGATACTTCAGAAGAAATCTCAAAAATAACATTAACATGAAACAGCTGAAAAGTTTTCTTAAAGCTCAAGAAGAGGAGAAGCGTTTTTAAAAAAGGCATTTTGAAGACCATTCAAAACTGACATTTTTCTCAATCTGGTTTTAAATTGGGGATGGAGTCCAACTTATTTCAAGGAGACTGTTGATTGTTTTAATTCATGTAAATAAACACACAATAAGATTTTCTCCTCTTTTTTATTTTATATTTCACATTTCCTGTAGTTTTGATAACAGTGAGAGCACAGAAGAAAATTACAATGTGAAATTCTGTGAGGAAAAAAAATAATTTAGATGGGATTTACTGTACCTTGTTTGTCACTACTATTTTTGTTTTAGCTTAGGACGCAAAAGAATTAACTGATTCCAGAGACAATATTTAGAAATTGTTCTTGGCAGAACTGCTGGTTTACCACTGCAAATTGCTCTACAAACCTCAGAAATTCAATGTGTCTTTGATCAATATGAGGTTAAAATCTCACTAAACTTGAAATATGTGTATAAACCTTGTATACTTTTTGTGCAGTGCAGTTTAATGCTGCCATTCATAATAAGACAATGCCTGTCCTGCATGAGGCTTCCAAGATATTTACTACTGTTGTGAATTGTGAATCCTTTAAAAACTTCTCTGTGTAGTCTTAGGGAGAGGGAAGAAGATACTAAGATACTTCATTTCAACCCAATAGGAATATTACATTGTATGACTGATGGACGTAAGAGCGGTTGAGAAATTGTGGTGTGGTTAAAAAAAAATCTCATAGAGTAAATAGAAATGAACAGAATGGAGGGTGTTTTCAAAAAGATATGGTGGTAGGATTAATTTATCAACCTAATTTGCAATATTTGGTCTAATACAAGATGACGTAAGCTGAGTCCTGTATAACTCTATATGTGGAGGCCTACTTGCTTTCTATCTATACTGGATGCCATTTTCACTATGAAGGTATTTTCCCTTCATGCTATGCACAGTTTTGTTTAAGACCTTCAGTTTACTACTTATAGTCTCCAGACATCTCCTGTCTGTTGGAAATTTTAAATCTCCTGCTTTGCTTTCAACTCTTTCTTCAAAGATGACTCTTCTAAGTAATTTCAGTGACAAGAATAATAAATACCAAGAGGTAACACTGAGTACCATTCACTGAATTCATGTGAGAGGAAACCTTTACTGATAATTCTGTTTTTAATCGTAGTCACTGTGAGGAAGAAGCAACAGGGTTATTTTTAAGTGCTTTAAATAGAAATAAAGCTGCATGACAAGACACAATGCAGATGCAAATAGTGACAGAGCCAAACTAAATAAACCAGAATGTTCAGTGCATCTTGAAATCTTAGCATCCTAGTACAAATCTGGTGCAGCAAAGTTCACTTAGGACTTCTTGTTGAACAGAAACCTTTGGAATTTTGAACTTGTAGAATGCAATCAACCAAAAAGAAACAAAGCCAAAAAACCAAACCAAACCAGACCAAACCAATAACAACAACAACAAAAAACACAAACAAAACAAAACAAAACAAAAAAAAAAAAAAAAAAAAAAAAAAAAAAAAAAAAAAAAAAGCAAAAAGTCTAAGCCAAAACTATACAACTAAATTATAAAGCTAACACATGACACAGATATGTCTGGAAAAAGCTACGGTTAATAAAGTATGGCAGCCAACATGAGGTATTTGCTTTAGGACAAAATGAATTTTTGTTTTTTTCTAAGGAAATTGAATGCTGATTTTTTTTGTTGTTGTTGTTTTTTTGGGGCTTTGGATTGTTGGTTTTTTTTTTGCATCCAAGTTTCTAAAGGAGATTCTTGGTGAATGCTATAATTCCTACTAATGTACTGAGTCTATTTTGTCTGCTTTATCTGATTTTCCATATTTTTTCCCAAACTGTTTTGGAAACCTACCAGCTTTAAAGAATGCATTGTGTGCAGAATAAACAACATTAAAATTCTCATCAACTAAAGCTGGTGTAAAGAACTCATTGAAGGCCTTTGCTATGCCCTGTAATTTCCAAATTCTGTCTTTACACCTCTGTTATGAAGGAGTTGCCCTAACATCATATTTGACTTTGTGATTTTAATTTAATGAAAAATTCATATTATCATTTCGGTGTATTCTGCAGGGAGGTTACAAAAAAAACCATTTTATCCCACTCCGCATCGCTCGTTTCCTGTTTATATCTGATCTGCCATTTTTATGTACTTTCTTTTTCTTGCCCATTTGAGTAAACTTGATGTCCTGCACTGCTATTCTTACAAAGCTGGGAAGTTTTGCTTAAGGAAAGCAAAATTTGCTTAAGGAGATTTGCTAATAAATTAAAGGTTGTTTAATGTCTCTTTCTTATTTATCCCGATTGTACATTTTATAGACACACACACGAACACACATACCCCAGCCTTTTCCAGGGTATATTAATTGCATATGCTTCAGTGGCGTGTAAGTCTGAACCAGGAGCTTTTCCCTGTCTGTTGGCTTTACTTTCTGTTATACGTATTTTATTTTTTTTTTTTTTAAGTTCTGTGCCAGCAGCCAGTCTCTGTTACTGTTCAGATTCAGTTGTCGGTCCTTCCCTTCACATATTGCTCCTTTTCAAGAAGTTTCCCCAGTTGCTAATATACCTAAATTCCTTTCCACCTACACTGTTTTCTTGCCCTTGGAGGCTTGGAATATTTTGGAAAATGGAAAGTGTCTTTTTATACCATGGGTACAGAATACTGTGAAAACAAAAGACCAGATATTTTCAGCCTTCAGAGCTACCCATGAATCTCAGACTTCTCAGAAAAAGCAGTGAGAGGAAAATTTTCCTGGTGTTTTAGGTACTAATCAGAGTTTGTATCAGTCTTGAGAAACAAGATCTAAGGTGTTACAGGCTCCAGAACAAGTATCAAATTTATTTCAGCCAGACTAATGAATAGGTTCATCATGTGAAAGGGATTAAACATTATAAGCAAAGTGAGACCAAAGAATAGCAATTATTGGTGGAGAGGAATGAGGAAAAGTGGTGTGATTGCTGTGTGGCATAAGGAATAGTTACTGATGTATGACAACAGTGCAGCTCAGAGAGAGCTTCAAACTGCATCAAGCATGTACAATTAGTGCAACAGAAAATTTCCTTCTCATACTTAAGTAGAGCACCAGTGGCAGAGAAAGGATTTTCATTCTCTTTGGTCATATCTTCACCTGCAGACCATATTCATTTTATTGTGTGATCATTTGATGAAATGGACATAAACATATTTTGGTATTTGTTTTCTAAACTTGAAAAGTTATCTGTTCTTCTGTCTTTTCTCACAATAAATTCATACTCAGAATCTTAAAATGAATGCAATTTTAAGGAATATAGATGGTGTTTACTGAGGCCCCCAGGTATATTCCATGGCATTTCTTGATTGATTGTGTAAGTATCCCATCTAGTTCATAAGTTTGTGCTGTAAACCTTGAAGGTATTTAATCTTCTCATGTTTATAGTTAAAGCAATAATGCCACTCTTTGTATCTAAAATCAGAGGGACTTCCAGGAATTATGTTACTGTTATTTTAGCAAAATAACATATATAAGACCAAAAAGGATGCCTCAATGATAATTCAAAATGTTGAAAACTAAGCTTTTTTAGTTTGCTTCTCAAGCAGCTTTAATTAATATTAAAATATTTCTTCTCTTCTTGTCGACAGGAAGATTCGGCTGACTGCGGTGGGGCCTCTGGTCTGAGTCCATCACTGTGGTCTATGGTAGCAATTCAGTTGGTCCTGCTTTGGCTGTTATCTGGCATCAGACACTGCCAGTTATGACCTTGCTAAACCAAAACCTGCATAACTTAATCAAGACCTGGCCAAAACGATAGCCTCAGTTTCATTTTCGAAAGGGTCAGCTACTGAGACAGCAGCAGAACAGCAGTGCTCATGTCTGGCTATCACGCATTGTGAGACTCATCGAGGCACCACGATGCCTGCATGTTGGAGTGTCAGATCCTTAACTGTGTGTGAATGCTGCATCATCTATGCCATCCAAACAGATTTCTGTACCTGCCTCATAGGGGAAATCTAAAACCTTTTGTTTATTCATTTGTTTGTTGTTGTAGTCTTGATGACTTCATGTAAAAGGGCTCCCCTAACAATAGCTTATGTATATGATTTTCATTTAGATAAGCTTTGGATATCTTGAATATTTATATTCTTTTACATGAACAGTTGTTTAAAAACCAAAAAGAAAAATGACAAGGAAAACGTTCTCCCCAGTATACATTACTAGCACCACAATGGCTGCTTTTAACATCACTTTTGTCCAAACTTGTTGAGTAAAATGAAAATATTGGCCAGTCTTCACCAGAAGTTCAGCATGACTAGAATGTTTTATGAAGAGTGGTTAATTTTCCAAAATTAATCCTACAGCCAGCTAAGCTTTGGTAGGTTGATATTGTATGTAGAAAAGAGGGAAGGGAGGAAAACTACTGTTTTTCAAAATACAAAGGTACTGGAGAGTGTAACTAAAAAAGTGATTTTCATCTTAAACTTAGTGTAATCTTCTGTCAGAAAAAAATTGCTAATTTCAATGTAATATTCACCTCCTTTTCACAATGCAGTTACATATAAAGCTAGTAGAAATTCTTCAAAGGCTGAAACAAAAATGCTTGTGAATAAAAAATGTCTTTGTGATATTTGAATGTTGGTTTCCGGGGGTATTTTGCATGATGATGATGCTAAGCTATTGTTTTTCAGTTTGTTTTCTTTGATGGTAGAGTATAGTTCATTGAAAAGATAACAGAGTGATTCTTGTATTGTGTGAGAAATTGAACATTGCAATGTGTTGCAATCAAATCATATTACATTATATTATGAAACAGAGCTCTGAATATACTGTGCAATGAAAAAGCTGAGAAAATAGGGTAAATATAGCTATTGTAACAAAAGGGTTGAGGTGGATTTTTTACGGAATAGCGATCTCACATGAAAACCTGTGTACAGATATTTTAAGAATATAAAAATCAGATTTAACACATTTATTTTTGGAAGTATATGTTCTCTAAGGTTCATATCAGGTTCCCCCTTTGTTTACTTCATATAAACCCACCTATAATATTAAAACTTATGCTGTTGCTATTTATTATTGAAAATAGCATATTTAACAGCAAAATGACCTGGTTGCTGCAATTAGAAAAAATATAAACAAATGGGGAGCCTTGAATCTATATGTATGCACATTGATACTTGATTGTGAATAATAACTCTAGAAGTTGTTTTTATACAACCTCATTGGTGATACAGGTTGGTGCAGTAAATTACAATATTACAGTGTAGCATAGTGTTGATGCAAAATATGATTTGCGCTTTTTTTTTCTAGTTTTCAAAACAAAACAGTATTGCAAGACAGCTAAACCAATGAATGTGCAACTCTGCTGGTATTGTACAGTTCTGCTAACTACTGCAATATGCAAATATTAATATGGCACAATACACTAGCTCTTTAAAAAATAAAAAAAATGCAAATCATCAGTATGTATATGCTGGCAATTGATTGAAATAATTTTGATCATGACAAAAGCTTAAAAAAATGATTGGGCATGCAGTAATATCCTATTAAAACTGAAGAAGCTACTCAAAGCCATAGCATGGCTTGAACAATCTACTGCAGTTGTATTCTCATGGCTGGTTCATTGTTTTTCATGTACCTTGGCTCCAGCTATGTATTTTCTTATGTTTGGGAATACAGTGAGTGAAAAACAGAAATCCTGACCTTTTGTTCAGTGATAAAATCTAGATTTAAAAAGAAAATACACCTAGCAATGTCATGGGGTTAAAAGTACAATTAACTGTCTTGGATGACTTCAGGTCCTCCTCAGGGAAGGTGAGCTAATGCTTATGATAAGGGTGAAGATAAACTTGGAGCTCTGCCTTCCAGTCATAGTGCTGCAGTGCTCACTCTAGCACCAATTACCACCTGATAAAAAAATTGGTTTGAGTGTTTCTTATAACAAGACTGAATCCAGTAATTTTCCTTAATGTGGTCAATTGATGTTTTATGGAAGGAGCAAGTTTTCTAGGATTAGGCCAATAATTACTGCACTCACTGCTTTTACTCTGAGGTTACTTTAAATACTCATTGGTTTGCGTTGTGCTCTTTTATTTTCATGTTAGTATAATAAGTTCTCTATAGTTTTCACTTAGCTTCCCTAAAGAAACCCTTCATGGACAAGTTGCACTGTTTAAAACACTTTGCTTATGCTGGTAGGCCATATTCAGAGTTACTCAATAAACATTTGATTAGAGTTAGTTGGAAGAAAGAAAGATGGCACAAATTCATGCTGCCACAGGAAACATCTGTGGCTTTTGCTCTCATCCCACTTCCCTTAGAGTGCTCAAATGCAAAAGGAGGGAGAAGCTCATGCCACGTAGACACACAGCCCTCCTGGATGATCCAAAGAGAGAAATGTCCTTTGTTCCTCTTCTTCATCCCTCTATATGACCTGAAGAGATGTGTTTCTATAGAAACATTTAGCCTTCCAGCTAACATTATAACATTCTATATAAACATTTAGCAAACATGATATCCATCTTATTAATACTTTAGAAAGTACTGAGTATTTTAAATACTTTGAAATTATATATTAGAATATATTCAAGTGATTGTCAAGATTTTTTTAAATACCCCAATATCTGCAAAATGAAAAAAACATAGACTGAAAGTGCAATCTGAACTTTAGCTATCTCAAAATGTGAATACCAGTCTGATAGAAATAAGTCGCATGAATAAATACAAATTCTCATGCAGAAGGTTATCCTTACTCTCACAGTGTATCATAGTCATCTTCTTTTGTCTTTGAAAGAAGAAGCTTGAGCCTAAAATTAAGGTATTTTAAAATATGATATACTGTAAAAAGTTGTGGGTTTTAAAGTCAGATAAAAGGCTCTGTTGATGGTTGCTCAACTCCTTTAAATAGCACAAAGGGAACTGTTGTGACTGGTTCAGTTCACACAGAAATCATGCAATGTATTGTACATCTGACAAAAAGTTGTTACAGCATGGTACTGTGCAAAACATGATCTGAGAGCTTAACATGAAAGGTTTCTTTCTAGTTTTTTCTTTTAAACAACCAGCATTACTGCCGAAACACTGACCGTGGTCCATATTTGTAACAGGTTTTTAACATGACATAGCAGGTCTGATTGACAAGATTTTTAGGTCCTGTACCTTTAAGACTTTAGTATAATCTTTTTCATGTTTCTAATGCTTGAGGCTTTACTGCTTAACTTAACAGAGACAACAGTGTTGCTGCCATTTGTAAGTTTTCCTACAATATTCCTTTTATTAACTTAAAACCTGGCCTTACTGGTTTCAAATAGGCAGTATCCCTTTTAAGTGACCTTTGCAACCCAAGTGTTACTTGCTGTGGTTGAGAGCTTTTTGCTGTCACTGAAGAGACATTAAAACTTGTTTTCCCATTAACACATAACAAACATGCTTAGTATGACTTAATTCCAAAACACAACCTCAGTACCACTGATCCAAAAATTCAGATGCTAGTACATTGGTTATTAAGAAATATATTAATGCCTACAAGGCATTGCAATGCACTCAAGTGTTTTTGGAATGTCAGCCTAAGGTGAAATCTTAATAACTCCTTTCCTAGGATAAATTTTACCCTAATTTCATCAGACATCCAAGTCTTTAACAAAGGCTACATTTATTTTTATTTTGTTCATACCACAATGTTAATATTGTTAATACTCATTGTACACTATTGTAAAAAGATTAAAACAAAGCATCTGAATACAATTCAAGACTTTTGAAAAGTTAGCCTCACCCTGTTCCCAGCTACTTGCATCTGTCCTGTTTATGGTTTAAAAGAAAAACATCATCTTGAAGAAATATTTCACTGAGGCTAAAGGGATACTGTCTTGTTCAGATGCCATGAAATTGCGATTGTGATCTGACAAAGCTGTCTTCTCTTCTTGTGTTGTATGAAATGTCTGGATCATGCTTTCTGGGATATTTTTATTGAAATGCTCAGTGTGCGTTTCTGCAAAAAAAGACTTGGTTGCTTATACAAGGCAAGCAGGTCTTTCTCCCTTTTCTTGTGTTCTCTTGACACTTTTGTGGAACTTGACAAGCCTGGAAAAAAATTTTTTTGTAAAAATTTGTACAATAATGTTATAAAAAAGTTTATAATCCTAGAACTGTTGTGTTAATTATTGTGCAAAAACAGTATATTCAGAATAAAAGTTTATCATTTAAAATCAACAACTATTTTATTGTTTATTCTGTATGATAAAAACATGTAATTAAGCCTATATTATTTGCTATATAATACTTCTGAGTTTAATATAATTATACCCAAGTGTTTGTAGAGAGTGAAGACAGTGACTTAACGCAGGTCTTCATGGGGTTCAGAAAAGGATGCACAGCAACCTTCATTTCTGTTTCATTTGTGACTGTGAAAATTAAAAAAAAAAAAAAAAAAGTGGAGAAAATATAACCAATGACAAGTGGGGGTCTGTAAAGCCCTTGGTAAAATAAGAGTCTGAGACAGCTCGAGTATCCTGTTGTCCTGAAACAATTGCTTTCGGAAGGGTTGCCATTTGCAAACTTGTAAACACTGATGAAATCCAAGGGTTCATTCACATGGAGAAGCAGAGTAAAATCAGATGGCTCAGATGGGCCCTGCTCAAGTTATTGTCCCCACGTCTGACCAAAACTGAGTCATGATTCAGTCAGCTTCTGTACTGCTGCTGTTCTTAGCTAAGGACTATAATTAAAACGGATATATGTATCTCAATAAACAGGCTTGGGGTGCTCAGGAGGTGCTTTGCTGGGTTTCAGATTTGCTGCAGGGGCACTGGCAATCTCTGTCTGAAGTGCAGGGCAGAAGGCTGCAAGTAGCAACTGCTTTAGAAGCCTGAATTTAATCCTTGACTGCAAATGTGACACAGCCCAGAGAGAATGGCAGTTGTAAAATTCTGATGGATTTACTGGATCCCTGAGGAGTAGATAAGAGAATAAGAAATCAAATGCAGATTCTAGTGCTGCAAAGTAATAGATCACCCATGTGGAAATGCTACAAGGCAGTGCATGACACTGTGCATCAACATCCAGAGACTACCAGCCTCAACTAGATTAAACATTGCTTCCTAACTACATGATTATCCCCACATGCTGAACTCACTCTACCATGTTTTCTGTAGGCTGACTGCCATTGAGATGTAGAAATAAATAAATCCCCAAAATCCCTTTCTTGTACATCTTTAGTTGCTGTATTACAATGCACTAGTCATTAAGTAAGAGAAGACACTCTTGGACAACACAAGGTTTTTCCCCCACACTTCTGGAACTTATAAGCATCTTTGACCTCATCAGTTTGATATGGGAATGGCTGCACTGCAGTGAGATACTCTATATTCATCCCTTGTGCAAATCAACCCAGAATGCAGTTTGCCTGTCATATTGTATTATTTTGAGAGATGACTTCACATTGTCCAATGCAGCTCTATTGCTGCTAACCATCTACAGAAATCAAGACATTATATAACACAAATATTACAAAATGCCTTTGTTGTCACATCTATTAGTCCAGTGCTCCTTGTAATGCTTGACTGAAAAATATGCCCACCCTAACAGGTACATTTTCTCTGTTGCAAAATACATCAAGAACAATGTCTCTCTTTCCAATAATCTCTTAGGAGCTTTTGTTCACAAAATGTATATGGGAGAAGAGGAAAGAAAGATGGGACTTTCAGGAGAATGGTTTAATCTAAATTCTAACTGCATTTCTTCTACTTGTTTTAAATATTTAATAATTTCTCTCTTTATCAGATTGAGAATATCACATTCTCAGGAGCTGTCCTTTCCTTTTGAAACCTTGTTCAGAAACCCAGACACCTTTTTGTGGAATCTTCCCTTTTAATAAAGTATCTGCCTCTCTTCCTTTTGGGGTTTTTAACCTTGTTTCTCCTTTTGGGTGTTACAAATCTTTCCTTGACTAGATCTCCAAGTGTACATCCCATATTGTGTAGAACAAGTATTTGAACTTGGTAGTAAGTGTTTTCTTTGGGGAAATGATAAACATGTTTATCATTTGTTTATCCTGTGATTTGTCTCACCTAGCTGTAGTCGTCAATTGCCTGTGAGTTACTGTACAGTGAATAGATTTTAGGAGCTGGTTACACATGGTGCAAGGCCTAACCAGGCTTTAACCATCTGCCTTAATGACTGGAAGATGAATTCTTTAAGAAGACTTTTCTACTGCTATTTAATTGCATGGTTTTTCAAAGAGAGGAGTTAACATATTAAGCAAAATATGCATCTTCTACTTCATCCATTACTTTCTTTGCTTTGTTTTTTTTTAATGGGCTCTTAGCACTGCTAGTTTCTGACAGTTGTTTTAAGAAGGAAAAATGAAATATAGGAGTTCAGAGGTATTCACTTTTCCTTTTCAAGAATATCTTTCAATTATTTTTTTCAGCCACTGAATTAGTTATTTCATAAACAAAATAAAACATGTGGAGTTGGAAATGAAATCTCGCTCAGAATTTCCATTTTAACTTTTGTGGCTTTTACCGAGACTCTTCTTGTGACCCAGACTCTTGTGATCTCAACCTCCGTTCTGTGGCTTGATTATTAAAAAAATAAATTTTTTGAGAATTGTAATACACATACTATGGAAATGTTAATTAACATGCCTGGAACACTGACTAACAGCACAATGTTTTGGTATGTGTGGTAGGCATGTATTATTCTTTTTAGCTATTTTGAGAGTCCAAGTAGTGCACATTATGATATGAGTTAGTTTGCCATACAAGTGCTGGGATCTTCAGGAATTAATCAATCTACAGGAATTAATTAGCTCTAAGAGAAAATTGCAGACACTGAGGGTCTCCTCTGCCTAAAAAGATACTGTGATACCTAATTTCAAGTGGGTCCGAAATTAGGAGCATTTTCCTGTCCTGTTTATCTGTAATCTGCACAAAAGAGAAAAAGACTCCATATAATGGTAGGACTTGCTTTTGACATCTTTTGGGAATACTAGTCTGGGAAATGACAGACAGGGAAACTTTGAGAACCTGGGGCTAAATTGTATGCAGTGGGATTCACTAAGTGAGCACTAGATGTTTTTGTTCCTGGGATGGAGAGTGGAGATCCATGATATCTAGACATTGAATAGGAAGAAGTATACCAATGACCAGCCACTGGGAGTCTTATTGCATTTTACATGCACACTTTTCTGTTGAAATTGAGGCATGAGGGTGCTAGATCCAGAGAAAAACCAAACAGTGGAGATATATTCATTCAAAACTTGATTCTTCTGTTTTGCTGGATCAACCTAGTTCCAAGGATCAGTGTCTGGGCTCAGTAAATTCCCCCTAAGGCAAGGCAGATGTGAAATCTAGGCTCAGGAAGGAATTTAGGAAGATGATGTGAATCTAGGCTAGGAATGATTCAGACCTACATCTGCTTTAAAGGCCATGGCTATGCAGACATAGTGGAGGAGATGCCAAACTCCAGGCTCTGAGAGGAGCTTGTTTGGTGCCTGTGGTTGGAGCACAGTCTGAGCCAACACTGAATTCCTTCTCATCCTTTACTCATCTTTTGCATCATGTGCTTCCACGTATAATACTTGTCTCAAAAGTGTAAAGTCTGGCTCTAGTCTTTCTTGAGACTGATAAAATCTGTTCTCAGAGAGGAGAGAGAATCTGAACATGCATTTAGAGGCAGCAATGACCTCTAGCCTATAGGTTGGATGGCTACCTTGAATGGTCTTGCCATCAGGCTGTTGAAGACATGTCTGCAATAAGAAAATGACTAATCACCTTTAAGCATCTGTTTTCTTGTATTTAATGGAATTTTATTACCGTTTATAGAAATGATTATTTCATTATAGAATGAGAAGAAATTTAGAGATAGGTAAAACTTGAAGATCTAGAGAGTTCTGGAGAGGTTAAATATCTGTAACTATATGCAAGATATCACAGTTTTGTGTGTTTGGGGCCCCAAAGCTTGACTAAGTCACATTTTGGTTCATAAATGCTGTGATTTGGGATTCTGAAACTAGGCAGTGTTTCTAGGACATTTCTGAGAAGGGTATTTATGTCATTAGTCACTTGAACTTTCTGATTTTTTTATATTTATGTCCAGTTCTAATCTAGTAATATAGTGTCAAGCTTTAAAAATCAATCCTTAATTTTTAACTTTTAAAATCAATCTTTAATTTTCAGTGAGTGGAAGGTCTCACCATCCACAAGGAAAGCAACTGTTCTGAAATCTAAGCATTTAGGATTAGAATAGGAAGTATTATTGACAGATTTGGTTTTAGTAGATTGTTTTATGGCTTAGAAAATATGTTCCTCATTGATTCATCTAAAAATTTTCGAACCACTTGTGACGGTATCCAACTTTGCATAACCCTGTAGCTGAGGCAGTAGCACGGAAGGACAGTGGTGACAGATTGCTTGTATTTCAGTTGGGTATTGCTTTAACTCTTGGATTCTGGTACAGCTCATTAAGTTTCCTTTTCTCAAACCTGACTTACTTTGTGACCAGAATTGTGAGGGTAATATGGCCAAGAGGAAAGTAAATTGTAACTAGGACATCCTGCCATCCACGTATGGCACCACAGTAGTGCTTCCTGCTCTCCCCCAGGTGCACCCACCAGGCTGAGGAGATTGCTGAGCCATGCCAGGACTGCCTGATGACTGCTCTGGGGGTGTTAAGAAAAGCTTTGCACCTAAGTGGAGCAAACGTGTATATCTGTTTCCTTGTCTCCATTTATTAGCAGCAACAAATTCAACAAACTACATCATATTTGAGCTGTCAGCTGCCTAAAATTTCAGGGAGAAAAATTTTTAAGTCAGACAAAATAGCTTTCAAATGCTTCCACACCTCTTGGGGAATATGGGTGTTAAACGAAGATTTTGAAGTATTAAGATTTTGGGGGGAAGTATGAACACAGACATAAATATTTTCTTGCCTTTTAGATGCTACCCATGGGCTTCTAGCAACCTGCCAGTTTGCTTTCCTTTCCAAGGTCAAAGAATCCACTGTGCTTTATTCTAGCAGATGACATGAGTAAAAACTGTGCTTTAAAGAAGCTTGCAGGTAAGGCCTCCTTTGCAAAGCATGAAGGAGAATGTAGAGTGTGATATTTGATCTTTTAGACTCTCTAGTTGAGTGAAATGCCTTAAATAGAAAATAGGCCTGTTCTGAATGAAAACCTATCCTGGGCACTGTGCAGATAGGCACCTTTATTGCTTCCAGAAGAACTCGTCTCATGTAAATGGATATTCTGTTACTAGAGAGCTCTTTTTTTTTTTTTTTTTAATAGCTTGAATAGCCATTTAAAAATAACAGAATAGTGTGGAATGTTCTATTTTATAGCTTAGGTGTATTCACCCAGCTGTAACTAACCCTAGACTGCCTTTACTATATCTGAGGCTTTTGCCTGCAATTCAGTTGATTTACACAATCCAATGGATCTCAAAATCAAGTTCCAAAACAGTGTAGATGAGGATGACAGCAGTAACAGAGGAATCATTTTATTTGGTTGGTTGTTTCTTTTCCCCCACTAAACCTACCCACCCACCCCAGGCACCCAGATTATAAATCCTTCAAAAGGTAGCAAAAGATATGTATGATTGAACTGATTACCATTAGGAAAAACAATGTTTGTCATTGTTTCATATTAGTACCTTTCTGCTCTATGTTTCAGTGTTTTTTTTCTCAAAGTTTATAACATGTGTGTAATGAACCTGTATCAAAACAAAGCCCAGTTCTTCCATTTTGAAGTGCAACATGACATGAGTACTATACAGGATATAAGCTTTCTCTAATAGTTACAGAATCTTTTATTGAATTTTATAGGGAATTTAAATGGCTATAGCTTTATAGGCTATCAGATACAGCTTTAATTCTTGGTAGAATTAAAGGCAGATTTGCTGAACCAAATAGCTACTTTAAAATCTGATCAAATCAGAAAAACAAAGTGGTTCAATCAGTAGTATACTGCTGTCTCTATGTATTTCAGACTCTACAACTACCTGAAAGGAGGTTGTAGCAAGGTGGGGTTCAGTCTTTTCTACCTAGTAGCAAGTGACAAAAGGAGGGGAAATGGCCTCAAGTTTCACCAGAACAGGTTTAGATGGTTATTGGAAAATTTTTTTACACCAAAAGGGTTGTCAACCATAGGAACTAGCTGCTCAGAAAAGTGGTTGAGTCACCATCCCTGGAGGTATTTGAAAGATGTGTGGGAGGGGCACCTGGGGCCATGGCTTAGTGGTGAACATGAAGATGCTGGGTTAGCAGTTGGACTTGATGATCCTAGGGGTCTTTCCCAACCTGAAAAATTCTATGATTCTGTATCAGGGAGGTTGTATTTACATTGTAGGTAGAGACTCAATTTCTACTTCTAATGTTGCTTGTGATAGATGAACTGTCTATTTAAAACTTAAAGGTCTGCTTGTCCAAATTTAAATACTTGTTGACTTGCTTGTTTGTTTGCTTGTCTGATTGAGCTTTTTTTGTTGGTTTGTTGGTTTTGATTTGGGTTTGAGTTTGAGTTTGGGTTTTGGATTTTTTTTCTGACACTGTTTTGCATCATAATGCACATAAGGAAAGATTATTATTTCCAAGACTGCCCAGCATTTTCCTCTCAAGAGCAGAAACTTAAAGAGCAGATTGAAGGATTAACCATTTCTAAAAAGCAGACATAATTAAGGATAGTTAACCATTCTTGGGAGGAATCTTAACTGTACTAGAGAAGATAGCTGCTCTTTCTCTGGGTTAATGTCAGCAAGAGTCACTTAAGAATACAAAGCCATGAGATGCCAGACTCTGAGTGGGTGATGCACACTGTGGAACTGTTCCTGCACAAGCAGGAACTCTTTGAGGTTCATGCTGATATCCAGTGAGGTTGGCATCCATCGGCTTCACTGCATCATTTAGGACCATGACAATTGTTCTGTCACCTGCATACCTGATGTGTTTCTCCTCCTCCCTGGCTCATGCACGCTGCCCACAAACCTCATCCTCTGTGCCCCGCAGTGCTGCTTGCAGCACCTACAGGCACCTTTCAAACATTTCTGCACACAGAGCGTTATCCTCAACCTCTGGCTCTGAGGGCATTCCTCACCATTGGTCAGAAGAAAATCTGACATATGAAATACATAATTAAAGCCACAGAAGGTAAAACTTGAAAAGTATATCTAGAGTGTCTGTATACAGTTTTGCATGGACCAGTACAATCTTTGGCTGTGCCAGGCAACTGCCTTTTGAAAACATTGGGTGTCCTGAAATTATTCTATTTTGCTTTTGCTTATGTAAAAATGATCAACTTCATGACAGCATCTGTTACTAACCCAAAGGTCATAGATGTCCAACTTGCATTTATATGAAATAGAACCAGATGCAGACTATAAAATGATCTGAATATTTTTTTAAATTACTTCACTGATATTTTGTCTCATATTTTCTTACAATTCATGATTAATATTTTTAAAGGTTATTTATCTTTCATCTTGGGTTCCACTATTGTTGACTTAACCTTAAGAAGGCTTGATAGAGCTTGAGAAGGAAGATCACTTGCTGAATGTATTTTTAAAATATATTTCAATTAATAAAACATTAATTAAAGTCTGTAGAGTTATAAATTATAGATATTAAAAGAAAATCTGTGGGGTTTTTTTTTCTCATAAGCAGGGTAAAGCAGGGGAATTTTTGTCCTTTTAATATCCTGCTGTGGATGATAAAACTATGCCAAATAGATTAACAACTTTTGACCCAACAACTGTGATTGGTAGAGGTAGAATATATATAGCAGGCTGTCTCTTTCCCCATTTTGTATTACTAATAGTAGGTTATAACAATTAAAGGACAAAGTTCTCAACTTATTTTTGGTGTCAGAAATTCAAGAAATATTGGTCCTGAAAGAAAATGGTATTTATGGAAAAGCTTTCTGAGGTTTCTAGTAAGGCTGTCTGGTTGCTCCAGCAAAAAAAATTTGCAGGCAATTATCTGAAAACCATTTAGCATTTGTTTCACTATATTGCTGGGGGCAACACTGCACTAGCATGAAGCCATGTATGTGTTTGAATACTTTCACTGAATACAATTATTTGATAAAATTATAAATTTCTGTCTATAGTGTGAATTCTGTTATTCTCCTTTTTGAAGTTGCTTATTGTTTGAGATGTCTTCTAATTTTGTCTTTGCAACTTTTTTTTTAGTGCTACATATATTTATTCTTTAAAAAAAATGTTTAAAAATACTGGTTTAAGAATGGCACCTTAAGGTCTCAAGTGCAATTTTCCTAATGCCAAAAAAAAAGTAATCGAAAGGGCAAAGTGTGTACTCTACAAGAATTTTGAAGTTATTTCAACAAATGGCAACATTATCAATAAAACCTATTTAAATTATCATCACACCACATCTCAAGAATTATGTAACACTTGGTAACACATCAAACCTTCATAGGGAAATGAAATAGTGGCTCAAATTGTGATTAAATACTCTGAGCTTTGTTCTTTGTAAAAATTCCATATTCCAGTTGCAAAGATTGTAAAGAAAATACTCCAGTCATCTTCCTATCACTTTCCAAAGCACTTCCATCACTTTTCTCTATAACAGCTGAAGAAGTAAATGTATTTTCCTTTGCATGAGGTGCAGAGGTCTGATGTAATCCATAAATGCAAGATGATAAACAATAAGTGAAATTAGAGCACAGTGTAAGAAAAGCCGATGACATATCAAACAACTCTGCTGTCACGTTTGTGACTTGCGAGGTAAAGGCTATGAAATAACTCTTCCAGTTTTCTTACTTATTTGTTTGTTTTCAGAAAAGGGACTTTATAAAACTGTACAGTAAAATTCCTTGCTGTGAGGGTGAGGAGACACTAGAACAAGTTTCCCAGAGAGGTTGTGGGTGCCCCATTCCTGGAAGTGTTCAAAGCCAGGTTGGGTGGGGCTCCAAGCCCCTGATCCAGTGGAAGGTGAAAGGATGGATATGGGTTTGCTTTTTAAGAGCATCAGCACCTTCTTGCAGTTGCTAACTGGTCCGGGTATAAGACAATTTTTCCATGTCATACCCTAAAGTGTCTGCCTGACCCCCATCACCTTAACAGAGAAGACAGTTCCAGTTTGGAAATGTAAACTATCACTTTCAAAAATAAGAGATTTGTAGTGTTAAACCTCTGTTGAACAGAATCACTACAGATAAATACCAGGAACAATTCTTTTAATGAAAGTTAATCAGCTGAAAATAACCCCCATATAATAAACTTGAAAACACAGATTTTATTTGAACATTTGTAGTCTATTTTCTATGCAGATTGATAAGTGCAGTTATCTAGGCTAAATTCATTCTCACATTGAGTGCTGGTTCAGTACTTTAGTCCAATAAAAACAAAGTGGGTTTTATTTATAAAAAATTATTAGCTAAATTTCAGATTCTCTTTTGTTCATTAACTTGGTTTCTTAGCTTTGAAAGTCCATTTTCTTCTTATTTTTCTATGAAAATAAAGGTTTTGGGGGTGGGGAGGGGGCTTCTTTTTTCTTTTTTTCTTTATTCCCTCCATGCACCTGCACATTTTACACTGTTTTTTAAATAGTTGTGTTTGGTAGTTTAAGTGTTTCTTGTCACAAAAACAAATGCCCCAGTGATCACCAGAAACTGTATGTTGTTCAATGACTCATGAAGCTTCTCAGAACATTTTTTCAGCAAATAAATTAATATAATTCATAACCACAGGGTAGCATTTACAATCTGTTTGAGGAAGATGAATGTGGAGTAATGTAAGACATATGTGATTTTCTTTTCTATTGGTGTCTCTTTCTTTTTTTACTGAGATCGGTGAAAATGGATTAATGATATATTTTTCTTGCTCATATCTGTGCCCAAATACTCATCTTGTTGTCCATGCAAAATCATGTAAAGTGGAGAGAGGCTTTGTTTAAAGTGCAAGGAAGACACAAATATGAGACGGAAGCAAGAGCGTTATAACAATACAAAAATAAATAATGAATATATGAGATCAGTATCTTGCAAACTTAGGGCATGTGAGCATCTCATGTGAGCTGTCCTGCTGACTTCAGTGGAAAACTCGTGTGATTTGTTGAATTATCCAAACAAAAATTTTTGCATTAGACATAGGAATGGCTTTAAAGTACATAATTTGCTCCTTTCTCTTTGAGGATTGCATGTTCTTGCATAAGTGACATTGAGGTCAGGGCACTCCCGCTTCTGAAAAGTTCATGCATGGAGATGATAATAATAATAATAATAATAATAATTTAAAGAAATTAAACTCATTTCTTTTAAACACTTTTGAGATAATTGCTTTAAGTTCAGCATTTTATCATTCTTTTTGTAGTTAATTCTTTGCATTCCCTTGAAAATGCCAAAGCTTTGTCAAATGTGGCGTCAAATGTGGCATCAAATATCTCATCAATTTGGACATGCAGTGTTTAAAAGATCAGTTTGCTGATATTCTGCTTATGGTAAAATAACAGAGTTCATAGTCAACATGGGAACCTCAGTGAATTTTGTCTCCTCACAGAACTCACCAAAAACTCTGCTGGTTCCTGTTTTCAACACACACACTAGAAAACCATTCTTAAGAACTAAAAAAAAAAAAAAAAAACTTCAAAGATTCCAAGAAAAACCCCAGAACTCCAACATTATATTGTATTAAAGTCAGAAAGGACTATGGTAACAGTCAAGAGTTCTCCAACTTCCCTGGATGTCTCTTCAGAAGGATAGTCACTGCTAATTTGTTACATAATGGTCCTGATAGTAGGAACCTACTTCTTGGGGGATGTATTGGTACCTTCTCCTCCCTTGTTTTCTCCCCAGGCCTGGCTGTAAATTCTACCTGTCTTGTTAAAACCTTATTCCCGTTAGATTATTTAGGGAACTGCTGTGTAGGGTCAACTTTCATTCTCCCTTCCAGTCCTGTCCTGATAATTTCTCCTGTTGACAGAGAGAAACAAAAAAAAGGCATATGTATGTATGTAATAAAAACATATTTATTTCCCTTGCACTAGTTTAGTGCTTTTGAATGCTTTTTAAAAATATTATTAATTAATCTAAACTGTGCATATTTGAAATTTTATTTTTCTCTTCTCTTTTGGATGAGACCTTTATCTCCTTTCTGGTTTACATCTGTGCTGACAGGTTTATGACATCGCTGCTACGTTTTCCCAACCATAACAGTATAGACAACTTTTAGTAGCAGTGAAAAAGTACCTGTGTAGGGCTTAGAAATGACAGGTGTGAGATTTGTGAATGGCTAAGCTATCAAGAGCCATTACCAACAAAAAGCCAGTGTTTATTGGATGCTGCTTTTTCTGTAATGTCAGTAACTTCTGCAGCTTCATAAAACTAACTTTTATCATTGCAGTTCGGGCTGGAGTGATTGCTATTGGATGTATCAGAATACAAATGTTTCATGCAGATTAGAAAGGAGGAAAACTCTCCAACATTGTCACATCCTGTCTGTAGCCAAAATGACATCTGTGTAGAGCAGCAGAGGTCCCACTCCCTTCAGCATCCTCCTAATATAACCCAAGGCATGCAGGGTTTCTGTAAGTCAGAAGCATTTTGTCTAGGCCTCACAACCACAGACATTTTGCTCTTTTAATTGCAGTGAATTGGAGAGATTAGTTCAGGCAAAAGCTTGCACACTAAAACAAATATTTTAAAATTCTTAGATTAGAGGCAAATTTCCCTAAGCCATCATCTATGACTTACCACAGGCTACAGCCTTGGCTGAAAGTACACCTTCACAGTGAGACTGCAGACATAAAGCTGTTTCACCAGGCACGTTGCACCAGCCAAATTCCTAATGTGGGACAATTCTCTAGTTACTCTGTGAAGTTAGAGTGAATTTAAATATGAGGCTGGTGTATCGATCCAGCTGTAAATGCTAATTTCAAATCCCTGTGGATGTGGGGTACATTAGATGCACTTCAACTCTGTACTTCAGAGCCTTGATCCCATTTCTAATTACAGTAAGCCTAAGGGAAGAAACAAGAGAAGCCTTATTAAAAATGGGCCCAAACCCAACCATGTGAATATGGGTAACGATGTTGCACAAGTGCAACCTAGGTAATGCAGGTGACTGACTCAAAAGTTTTTAATATGCTCTCTGGCCTTAAAATGTATGGGTCACACTCCCAGTTCATAGTCATAACTCATCTGGGATAAAATGCATCTCTCTGAGAATTTATTGGCATTTCTACACAGCTAATTATTGCTTTTTTGTATTTTCTTGTATTTTGCATAGGACTGTAGTTTCTCTCCCATTTCACACTCAGTGCTGACACAATGCACTCCCTGCCCACAGGGCTTGCCTACTTTCATCCACAAGCGGGATGCTCAGGGCTGCTTTATCTTTGTGCTGTAAATATGTACAGCAATTGTGAACTACACTTGCAGGAATCTCCCTAACAACTCTGTTTGGGCCTGAGGCTGAAGTTAGAGTCTGCCTAAAAAGACAGCAAGAGCTGAGAGATGATGTTAAACTATTATGGCGTAGACTAAGTCCATTCACCTCCCCCAGGTATTGTGAACAGAAAAGGTTAAGCAGGCAGCTCAGCTAAGTCACTTCAGATGTGTATGGCAGGAGTAAATACTTGCAGTGTGACACCCACACTGATGAGTTGCTGGCTTCAAGCAAACTGCAGTGCAAGTTTTTGAGAGCTGTGAGCTGCTCTGAGCCTGGTACAGGCTGGGACTCCGCATGAGCAGACCAGCCACATCCCAGAGTGAGTGCAGGCTCACAGGCAAGTTTTTGTTGTTGCAAATCACTGAGTTGGGTTGCCACAAGGCAGGATTTGGAAAGCAGCGTCTCAGCAATTTAGCTTCTGGAGGCAGCACTCCTTGAAGAAAACACAAGTCACAAAATTTTGACTGGCATGTCATTTGCTCAAAGTACTTTAGTCTTGATATGAAAGCCAAAAAGCCAAAAAGCCATTAATAAGTGAAATCCACACTAATCCTCCAACAATGTCAGCATGGTACCAGTATCGAGAGAAGAGGAGTCAGTCATTAAAAGTGGAAACATGCCTCATCCAAAACAGTGCCCTGGTGACTCTGAGAACTCAGTGTTTATGCCAGAGGGTATAAAAGGAAAGATGGATAGGGAAAGAAAAAAGTGGCTTGACAGTTTATCTGACAATGATCCAGTTAAACATGAAGACAGCCCCTCTCAATATAAATCTTTACAACTTTGTTGAAGTCTATGCTTGGCTGCACCAGCACTCATGACTCTTACTCATGATTTTGATTTTGAAATAACAGCTCAGCAGTCCTTTGGCTTTCTCATTTCAGATTACCAGGCTGCAAAGGCATTGAAATTTCCCATAAGCTCTGGGAAAAAAAAAAAAAGAAAGAAAAAAAAAAGTCAATTTTTAACACTAGGC
The DNA here is from genome assembly GCF_026979565.1 of Vidua chalybeata. NCBI lineage: Eukaryota > Metazoa > Chordata > Aves > Passeriformes > Viduidae > Vidua > Vidua chalybeata. Next base: position 62,498,822 of record NC_071534.1, on the reverse strand, counting down.
CATTGGTTTTCTATGTGTGCAGTTTTTTGACTGAGGAGAAGAAAGCTAAAAGGATAATTTGATTGCTTTACTGCATATTTTGAATTCAAATTGACCGTGGGCTTTTAAAATGCAAATTCAATAAACCAGTGCTTAGATACACACACTTTAGTTTGCAGCTGCTTCTAATGTTAACCATTTATGCTGTAAATAGCAGGAAGATGAGAAAGGAAAATTGGGTGATGTTCAGCCCTGACATATGGATACAAGTTTAGTTTCTGTTGTCTTGGAAAAACATCTTTATTTAAAAAAAAAATCAGGTATTCTACATCTTTGGCAAAATTGAGGTACAAAATATAAACTTAGCCAAAGTTTCTCAAAGTTAGAAAGGCTGAGCATTTGGTTTGATTTGAGTGGTGAGTAAAGCTTAGTTCTGGAGCTTATTTCTGTGCCAGAAACTGTTGCATCCCGGAGTTTGGGTTTAGATTAGGGTTTTTAATTTATGTTAAAATAAGTCAAGTTCTGTAATCCCGCGTTTCCCCCACGTTGTTCCCCCCCGCGGTTTCTGCCCCCATGTTGCCTGCTGCCGGATCTTACCCCTCTGCCGCTCCTGTAACCACCCTGCTGTCCGGCCCCGGGAAACCCCGTGCTGGCCACCCCGAGCCACACGGTCCCGCTCAGCCCGCTCTGGCTCGGTGCCCGCCCCTGCGGGGTTCTCTGGTTGGTCGCTGTTGCTGGCGTCACCGCCATGGCAACCGTCCCTATTGGCCGGCAGGCCGTGGATCCTCTCGCCCCGCCCCTCCATAAAGCCCTATCCCGCCGGCAGTCAGGCGCCATTTTCTCCCATGCGAGTGCCGGGAGCGGTCGCGTCTTTCCATCGAACTGCACCATGTGTGACCAATAAACCATTCCTGCCAAGCACGGAGTAAATGGACAAATTCCTTCCTCTTTGCCGGGTCCCTAGCGCACGGTAACAGAGACTGGCCAGCCCACGCGCCCGAGACACGGAGCCGTGTCCGGGAACCCGCGGCAGCAAACCCCGGCAGCACGTGGAAGCTACGCCACAGCCGGGCTCCCAAGAGCCGCGTGCAGCTGGGGAGAGCAAAAACCCACGCCGCAAGAAACGATGCAGGATTCTATTGAATTCCTTAGTGATTTTTTTTTTCCTTTAAGAAAAACATTTGTTCAAGAGTCTTCCAAAATTTAACACTCATTGGAATAAATACTTTCTCATGTTTATTCTTCAAATTAAACTTAATTAAATACTAAGTAAAGGAAATATTGAGAATCCTGAATATTTAGACATCAGGACATGGAGCTACAGTGCCCACATGTCTGTAAGTTGCTTACAGCTCCTTTTTTACTCAAAGGTCCATATTCCATAGCCATATACACAGTCCAAAGCTGATCTGAGTAGAGTAAAGCACTACACAGCGTCAGGTTGTCAGAGAAGAAGTCCTGGGAGAGGTTTTGCAGAGCCTTCCTGCCAGCAGCCTGACAACACCTATATCAGAACAATTCTACACAGCAAGAGGCACAGTTTGTGTGAAGTACGTGGTAAATTCCTCCTTAGTTTTCATGCTATCAGCTGCTATCTCAATCTATTCCTTCATGACTGAAAAAAGAAAATGAAGATGTTCCAGGTAATTTTCTGCTCTGTGAAATCAGTCATAAAGGAGCATTCTGGAATGTCATAATTTGTGTAATGTAATTCTTTAATTGGATGCCATGTCCTCAGCAGCCTGCAGTCCAAAGATGCCAAATTTACCTAAAGCTTTTGAAAGACAGAAAAAAAGAGATGGCGAATACCAAGGTAAATAGCAGCTTTATGAGGCAGAATGAGATTGTGTCTTTAGCAGGGAACTGTGGAGCCAGGGAGGGTTAAGGGTGATGGAGGTGACAGATATCTTGTAGAAACTGAGTGCTGTTTTCCTTGAAGGGACTTGTTACTTTAAGGCCCACATTTTACTACTGCAAAGATCTCTGAATTCTGAAAAATATTTGGACCATGGTTGTCCACTGATGCCATTACAAATATAAGACTTACTGTCCAAGGAAAGTGGAAGGAGATGGCAGCTGAGAAAGCCAAAGCCTTGTGTAGAGGACTGAGGCACTGAGAATATAGGGGTCTCCTATAAAAAAAGAAATAAGAAAAACAAAAAGAAAAGACATGCCATGCAAAAGGTCCCAATGCCATATAGCTGATTTAAATAATTTCTGAGAAATCTAATTGTGCCTTTTCACTGCTACATCAGGGTTCTGGATCTCATTCAAATAATTTCTTGTCTACAAAGAAATTGCAACAGCATCTGTATTATTTCTTTTGTAGTCCTTTTTTTTTTTTGCTTTCCTTATCTTTGCCTTTCCCATTTCTCATCTTTAAAACAGGAATTTTAAAGATTAGCCAATGAAAAGCTGAGCAGTTTTGTAATATAAAAGCAGGAGGTGAGATTAATTTTCCCTAATTTTGTGTCTCTATTCTAGATGTTTGCTGTTGAGCTTAATACTTGGCTTTCTCCCTGGTTAAAAGCAATGGGTTTAGACATTTTCCACTGTATCTTCAATGCCTCATTTTAGGATGAGAGGACATTCACCCCAAAAATGCCTGCTTCTGTCTTCTGTATAAGAGACAGCTGTAACTTTCACAGTAGCACAGGCTACACTCTGTGCTCAGAATTATCCTGTGCAGTATGCCCGGTACAGCCACAGATATCCTGTAGGATCTTTGGCAAAACATCTCATAATTTCATGGCCATTACCCATATATAAACCTTTCACTGATCACACAATAGTGAAAGGTTATCTAATGCCCTGTTAGACTGGGTTGGCCAGGGCAGGTGATCATCTTCTATTAAGAAGAATAACAATCCTATTTGAAGCTATGAAGTGTTACATAGATTGCAGTAATTTTTAATGTCATGCTACTTTTCCATTAATACTCTTTAAACCACCTTGAAGAGGTTTAGTACTGAGAATTATTTAAAGTTAAAATAATGAGAAAAAAAGCATAGCCATGAGTTAACCAGAAGACAGTGAGAGAACTCTCTTGGGGAAGTGTAGGTCAGGATATGTGCAGTTCTGCAAACAAAAAAGTGTAACTTTTAGTCCAGCTTTATGGTAAATAGCTTTAGGTCTACCTAGTGTCTGACTCCTAAGAATCTTTATACTTCCTCAGTGGAAATGACTGGATTCCTAAAAATATGAATTATTGAATTCTGTAATGGTAGTCCAGGCAGGAAAGCTAAAACTGATTTAAACAGAAGAGTGCAGCCCTCTGTGATTCTGACATTTCTAACGGTTTGGAATTTATTAAGATAACAAGGCAAATCCTTCTGTTTTCCAGAAAGGAACAAATCTTCTCCAAACCAACAATAAATTAATTTTCCTAATTTTTGTGGACGGACATACAATTTCTCTTTTCCTCTTTCAAAACCCAGCATTCAAAAATTGGTTGGTTTTTCAAAGATTTATTTATTTTTGGATGTGCATGAAACGCTGTCTTACCAGGACCTGAATAATTTAGAACAGGACAAAAACACATGTGGGATTTCTCCTTTAATCAATGTCAGTTCCATATACTCTGCAAAGGGATTTTCCAAGGGCTAATATATATTATGTATTGTCATTCTTTATTTCTTCTCCATATAAATAAGATAACATTTCTACTGAAGTAAGGTCCAAATGGCGCTCCAAGCTTATAGCTCTCTAATTCTTTTTTACCTTTAAGACTTCCTAGCACCTTTACTGAAGACCAGCTGTAGCTTCCAAAAGCAACCAAAAACTTCCAAAGAAAACAAAACAGCACTGAACTTTCCCCTTATTGTTTTCTATGAATTCTGTTATAAAGAGTTCCACTAATGGAGCTGCTGATATATACCTCATAATTTATAGATGCCTCTTTTCTATGAGAGGGAGACCTTGTGGATCCACAGTTAAGGGAAGTTCACAACCTGTTGTGGACCAAAGACAAAATTCAGGCAAACAACTCCTACGTTCCACTTCTATAATACCTTTCACAATCAGTTTTATCCTGAAATAGCTTCTCTTTAGTATAAAACCTGAATTTGCAACATATTTTAAACTGCCCTCTGGCTATGCATGGGCTGGTGTACACGTAGTCTCTGTGCCTCAATCAAATGGTAGTCTGTCATGCAGTGGTTCAGGCATTTAACACCATAAGGAGAGAGTGCAAGGTGTTCAGGATACTTTGGAATTAACCTGGGTCTTCAGCCTTCTTAAGAGTTTCAGATCCTACAGAATTAGTCAGAGTAAATAATCTTCAGTGGATGGTGGGTTTGCATTTAGGGGTTGAACTGAGATATCCAGTACCAACAAGCTGATGTTCTTAGCAGATTATATTATTCCGTAGCCTAGTGCAATCCTCAAGCTATCAGTCCTATCAATATCTACTTGAGTTTAGGAATATCAACTCCTTCACTTTTCTTCCAAAAGTGGAACCGACACAAAGAGAATTGTCTCTGGGACAAGAAAGGGAGAGAAAATCTCTCAAACTATGTGCTAACACATTTAAGCCAGATGTACAAAGATTTTGCTATTCATTTCCTATTGATTTATCTGATTTCAGTTTTTGTGCCTTTCTGCTTTGTTTTCTTTCAATAGGAAACAAAATACCCACCCACTAAAAGAAAAATGAAAATATAATTGTAAAGCATAGGTCCATGGACATATCTCTTTGAAGCAGATATTTTCGAAGAAAAATATTTTTGTAGTAGATCTACTAATTTTATTTAATCTAGATATGTAATTGCTTTAAGAATAATGTATTTTCTCAACAAAAATTTAGTTCATTTCTCTGATAGTCCCTTGTGAAGTCACTGAAGAAAGAAAAAAGGAGGACATCAAAGAACTTCCAAAACCAACAGATTCATCATCTTCCAGGATAAAATTTTTGTAAGAGCCAAGTCTACTGTGGAAAAGCAATATCTCAGCAGGAGGGTGAAAATTCACTCACTGTTTTGTTCCCATCCATACAAATCTTCAGAATTGGTATAATGACTGTAAGGCAAATGAACTCAGGAGGCAGTTTTCTCATCTGCAGCATCAAATCTAAGAACAGATAATCTACCCCAATAAGGGTCCAAGGCACAAAATAGAATAAAACACTGAGCAACTCCATTTTGATAGACTGACAGCTGGTAGAGTGGTGTCAGCATCACTTAGACCTTAACATAAAATTATGTCAGTAAATTTTCAGAACCACTTGATTTTGAAATGGCAGGCATGGAGTTAGGCCAATTTTGATCCATTCAGAGTCTGGCACTGATGAGAGTTGAATGGCTTTACATCAGTTTTGAACTTTGTCCCTCACTTTAATCTGTATTTTGTCTTGTAAGTCTACAAGATGGGACTGATATATTTCAGTATGTCTTTGTGAATCTGATCCAGAGCCCTTGACTGATCACAGATCCTTCTGCTGTGGCAACTTTCTATGCCAACTAAATACTCCATTAAAGTCTTTGGAAAAGGACAATTCACCTGAAAGTGATAGGAAAGCAGAATTGCTTCAGGTCTCCAAGTCAAAGTGTTTGGTTAGAGAATGACTTCTCTTGACTGGACCATTTCATTTAAGGTTTGAAGTTTTGGAGTTCTGCTGAGTTTTTTGTTTGTTTGTTTGTTTTTGGGGGTTTTTGGGGGTTTGTTTGTTTATTTGTTGTTTTTTGGGGTTTTTTTGTCATATTGATCATATTTCTGAGAACTAAAATATATAAAGTAAAATAAGAAATCCCGAAGATTTCCTTCATTGTATCTCAGCTTATCCAGTCATACTTCTCATCATGTTGATTAAAAAGAATTATTAAAAAAATTATTTTGGTGTATGCCTTTTTTTTGTCATGCATTTCTGTAAGTCAACACATCTCAGAGCTGGAAATTTGCAGTAGTTTACTCATAAGTAATTGTATTTACCACCAAAGTACAGCTATCACATTACTCAGGTCAAAAGCCAATTTATTTATAATACAAAACATTTGAAAACTGACATCTGTTCTTGAAATACTCAGAACTTCTGGATTGACGTCAGTGATGTAATCACACAGCAGAAAGTTTCCGGTGAGTTTCCTTAGCATTTTTATCTGAATGATAACTCAGCTCAATATAGTGAAATCTGCTTTCTTTTTTTTTCATGCTACACAATGGTGTGAAAGGGTAAATTTTAAAAATGCCCTATTTATGTGAAACAAATTCAAACTTGGCAAGCATAATTATCTTTATATCATGAGGGTCTTGTTTTTTTGGACAGATACGTATATGATAGACACTTCTGAGAAATTGTTTCTTGCTGTAGAAGATGAAACCTTGAAAGCTGGGATCACTTGTGAACTGGAGAGTGAACAAGTAGAGCTATGCTTTCAAATTTTTCTTTATTTTTCAAAAGGTAAACTGGCGACAGTAGCTATTGAATTTCTCTAAGATAATACTTTCTGAAAAGATTTCTTGCAATGACTTAAATGTGCAGTTTTTAGTCTTTATCATAGTATGAAACACACATTAAGAGAATAACTTACTGCAGCTACTGATATTATCATTTACATGCAGATTCCATATTTGTGAGACATCCCTCCAGGATTTCTTGTTTGAAAAGGACTCATTAGGAAATAGGGTAATTTTTTTACAGGGTGTTTACAGGGTGTCAGCCTATAAGATCATAAGGAAGCAAGTTTTCTGGGACTAACAGTAACAGTTCAATATCTACATATAAGGGGTCTTTCACCTAACTATACAATAATGAGCAAAACTATTGAAAGTGGAAAGCTCAAGTGTAATTTTAAAATACCTATGTGTGGCAAATTCTTGAGGTATTTTGGGTTCTTGAATGTATTTTGAACCAGACTAGTCCATCTCTGATGCTAAGTAATTTGGAAGTTAGGTATCTCCTGAATCTTTGAGCCTTTTATTTTGTCTAGTTAATGATAGCACCAGTGGCTAACCCAGGCCCATAGAGTTGTTTCATGTTAATTGTATTATTTAAGTATGGGAAATAGCATCAGGTCATCTAGTCTATCTAGGGACCTACTCTTGATCATTAGTAGGAGTGATTAGTATATTTCAGACCTCATAGCCTGCTATGAACCCTGGTTCTTTCATTGCTTCATAAGCAGTAGAAGGATTTGCATTGTCCCCAGGACAGGAATGATGCTATTTATATGGAATATGAAGGTCCCAATCAGCCAAGAGGCAAATGTAGGGGTTTTATTCCCCCCCCAGCACAGCCTGTTCTAGACTTACATCCACAGAGGGATAAGTTCTGACCCACAGACATATACATCTGGCTAGCCCTGTTTGATGATACTCTGCATACCCAGACCTAAAGCTGCTTCCAAAAGGACTGGGGAACAGCTAAATTCTGTCTGCCTTTCTTTCACAATGATTCTCTCCTTCTCCTCCTTCCAAATGCACTCACATTTTCACAAAACTTACAGAAATATAATTACTTTTGAATTTTCTACCCTTTTTAAAGACTGAAATTAGGATAGTGTTTAGTACTTACCAGACAGACCTTTTAATAGATTACCTGATTTCAAAAGTATCTTTGCTTAAAGTAGTCAGAATTACTAAAAAAATCATTTTAGGGGAGTCATAATGCTAAGTATGAAAAAAAGTAGTCCAAGCATTTCCCAAATTTAATACAAAATGTGCCATACAATACTGAATTTCTCCAGCTCTCCCTCTCCCTCTTGAATACCCACATAGAGTATAAAGTATTTCACTGTGGAGGGTCGTAAGTGCGACTTGAGTGATTATGACTCAAGTGAAATGAGTGCTTTCAAGAATCAAGTTTGCTTGTTCCCTTTAGGAATACAAAACTGGATGTCGAAATGGCCCCAAACAATGACACAGAGCTTGCTTAATCTGAAAAATTACTAGTAGTGTAGGTGATGCCTGAAGAAGGACTTTGCTTTTTGTTCCACAAGCATACTGCGTTTTAGATGGAAGAATAAATTGGATTTTGATTAAAACAATGGAAATAATTTTTTAAAAAACTCTACTTATACTCTCCTTTTTTCTGGAAAACAACTTAATCTTTTAGCTCCCACAGTCACTGTGTTTCCAACAAAGGAGGCCCCTAAAATCAGTGGTTTGGATGCAATATTTTTTTTAAATTTGTTTATAATTTCTCTTATTATGTCCAAATAGATGTTCTTATTTAATCATACCATGAAAACTGAATCATGCTATAAAGAGAGGTGGACAGAACACAGAATAGGTGAATATGAAATGGCCAGGTTAGACATGAAAAGTAACTTTTCATCTGCTATTACAGTGAGATTTTATGATAACTTTAATGAGATGGTGGTGACATGAAATGTGCCTATTTTTATTATGTTGATGGATAGAACTGTATGATATTCTTGCCTGTAATAAAAGAGACCAAGAAAATAAGTGCTTTGCAACTCTATGCCACATCATTTAGACATCCCATTCATATTCATTTTAATGGAAAATATGTGCCCAATTACTAAGCTAATTTTGAAAACATGTTTTGCTGTTTGAAAATTGTACAGGACCTTCAGAGAATGTGTGTTGTGTTGTCAAATGAATCTCCCTGTGAGCTAGATATCAATTAAAAACATGACGTTTTGAACCAGCATTTTCAAAACCAGATGTCTAGAACTAGATTTGGAGATTCATATTTAGGAATTCATAGAGTTTTCAGAACTGCAAGTTTTAAAAATTGAGGCTTCAGTAACAACAAAAAGTGCTGATACACAGACTTTGAAAACAAGAGCATTCAGAACTACCTGTGTGTCTGAACTCTGAAGAGCAAGCTACTAGTAATTCTTACATAGGCAGAATTCCTCCAATTTTTGTTATATGATATTTTCATGGATCTTCACTCAAAATTCTCTTCTCTTTTCCACTGCATTGATGGAATTGATTAACTTTCTTACACTTAATTTCATTAAGTGAAAGAATCATTTGTGAGGCTGGATTGTTCTCATGCAGCTAGAAGAGGCAAATTAGGCTGCTTACTTTTACAACTGAACCACCTACTTTATTTCTCTCTCTCTCTTTTTTTTTTTTTTTTTTTTTTTTTTTTTTTTTTTTTTTTTTTTTTTTTTTTTTTTTTCTTGAGTGGCATGGACAGCCTATCTCCATCTGTTCCCCATTTCGAGAAGACACCATTAACCCCACTATTCTAGTAAAATGAATGAAATAAACCATGGCATAGAAGAAGGTCCTTTCAAATTCTTTTAAAAATCCCCTAAGTCTGTGGAACAGACATGCTTTTTTGAACAAGTTTCAGAACAGTAACATGATTTACTATATTTTCAACTCAAACTGCATCTACATTAAATCATCACTATATGTTATGTCAAGGTGAATGTAGAGATGGAAAGAAAAGCAGAACATATAAATATTTTAGGGATTTAAAGATAAGACATTTAAGCATGTGCCATGGCAAATCACCTCTAGAAATTTTGTTGGTAGTTTCCACCTTTTAGAGTCTACAATAGGTAGGCTTTCCATGATAATTGATGAAGAAAGTTTGCCTTATCTTTCAGCCAATACTGCTTTTCTAGGCAACCTGGACATCATTCTAGCAAGACCTACCACAAGAATGTGTCTGTATTCTTCTAAAAGCAATTATTTTATTCAATTTCAGGGGTTACTTGGGTTTTGGTTGAACATATAGAATGTAACTCATCACTGAATGACACAATCACTTATGATTCATGCTTACATGGCTATTGTGAATTCATCTTTGGGAATTACTTACAGATGAGAGATTAAAATAAGTCCTCCTGCCTGGAGAGCATATATTTCTGAGATCTGAGTCAGTAGTGATACTGGGTTCTGAAGCAGAAAGACAGGTTTTGCTGAAGAAAAGGAAAACAGGTAGATATAGCTCTCCCTCTGAGCCAGGAAACAATTGCCCTGTGGCTGTTTGACAGTGGCTTTTGGACACTCCTTCATGGTTTGGTTACATTTTATGTCATAATGACACAGTGAATTTGAAACAAACTGCAGTTAAACCATGACTACTCTTCTTTCATTTGATCAGTCATCTTGAAAGGTTTTATTCAGAAAATATGGTCTCAGAGAAAGTGACAGTATCTGTGGACTTATTGCTCACCAAAACTTAGGCCCACAATGCCAATAAAGGGTTAAATTATAAAGGTAAGATTTTTCTCAGTAAATGTTGCACGTGTATATCACAGTTATCTACATCAGAAATAATGTCCCCACACCTCTTCTATAACAGAGGGAAAGGGGCACATTTCTTTCATCTGTTTTAGATACCTAACTAATGATGAACTTAGTGACATGAATACTTTGCACTGACTGTGGCAGGGCCCTTGTTACATAGTTTGGAAGCAGTCACTAACATTTAGTCAAGTCAATCACACCTAGATTTCTAGCATTGTACATAATTACTTGGTGCTAAAGCTGGCTCTGTAATTTATCTACTCCATAAATAAAAGAGTAACCAAAAATGTGGAGAGTTGTAAAACAATGGCACTTGAAACAGTCTAGATACCAAAAAATTCTTTTATCAGAGATGTTTGCACTTCATGCTTGAAAAGCAATATTTGTTAACATTGTTGTTGGATCAGTTAGACATAGAGATTAAAAACACATTGCAATTTTCTTACCAAAAGAAAAAGAATAGGAACTAAACCCCTCAGAGAACAATGGTTGTAGTTTCTGGAGGTGATGTTGAGTCATCAACAGATTTCTGCCCCTGGAAGAATGTTTAGGAAGTGAAAGTGCAGTCTTGGGTATTGCAACTAGCCAGAATAACAACCAGACAAGATCAAGTGATATAATCTGACTCTGTCCGTGTCTTCTAAAAAAAAAAAAAAAAAAGTGAGTTTGTGAGTTTTTGGTATTTTTTTTCTCCTTATTGTGACTGTCCTTAAGAATTTATAACTGTTTAAGATGACTCTGCAAAGGAATCCCTATTCCATAGCACAAGTGCAACTTCAGCCAACAATTCTACTAATTAATTCTCAACTTTCATATGAGTCTCTAAAAATAGTTTTGTTTTTTATTGTAAAATGGAGTCGAACCCAATGGGAAGAAATTATGATGTCCAACTCCATTTCAGAAGGCTGAATGATTTCTTCATTATAACTATGCTATAATACATTAATATACTATATAAAGGAAGACACTAAAGCTACAAACCTACTTGTGCTAACGCACAACTCGTGACCCTCTCGCGAGAGTCCAGACATAGGTGGATCTGATTGACCATCAGGCCCAAACAATCCTTACCAGAATCAAATCAAGCAATCACCCCAGGTAAACAATTCTCCAAACACATTCCACATAGGAAAAACAAGGAGCAGAAATAGAAATTGTTTTCTCTTTCTTTCTCTCTGTGCACCTCAATGAAAAATCCTGAGAGAGAGAGAAATGTGCTGCCACACTCTTTTAATGCTAAAACCAGAAAAATTGTTTTTATCATTTTTATTGATTATGTGGCCAGGAATTTACAAAAAAAAAAAAAAAAAAAAAAAAAAGAAAAAAAATTACAGATAATGTCATTCATGCTTGGTGTGTCACAAGTCATAAAGTCACAAGGGGAGAAAGAAGAAAGCATGACAATGAGGTCATACAATTACTCAGGAGAAGAGCTTATTAAATAGTCCTAGTTTTTCCTCTTCTGGTAAGAGGAAATATTAAATAGTCCTAGTCCTAAAAAATAATTAAACTTATTAAATAGTGCTCATTTTTCCTCTTACTTTGGTAAGTCTGATTTTCTAAAAATGTATCTATGAACTCAAGAAGCAAGCATGGTGAAAAAAAGTGTAAGAACTTATAGGAAATCTTTGAAAAAGAAGATGGCAATGGCTGTGTGATGTTTGACTGGAAAGCAAGAAGAAATGTTGGAATTATATTATTGATGCATTAAAGTAAATGGTCATTGCAGAAAGTTTAGAGGGATGTGATTATTAAAGGAAGAAGTGTACACAACTTGCTTTGATTATACTGGGCTTCAAGGACAAACTTTTCTAGATGAGATCTTCTACAGGACAAGAGTATGAATGAGATCATAATTCTAAACGTCTGGAGCACATACGTGTAAATTCTAAGTAGTTAGTCTAGGCATGGCAGACAAAAATCCATATAAATAAATAAAGAATAAATAAATAAAGAATTAAACATTGAAAAAGGAGAGTCCTGGTGTAATGGTTGATAATGAGGAAATAGAGCTGCCAGTGGGATGTTGAGAGAGCAGTTAGAGAAATGAGCAGTGAAGAACAGTTGTGGGGACCAGGGAGAAGCTGGCTGCCAAGAAGAAGGGAAATGACTGAATGCATTAAGGACAACAGGAAGATCAAATAGGCTTTGAGCCAGGCCAGAAAAAGAAATTCAGAGGGAAGCTACCATGGCTCACGTGCTGGATTGAATGTTTATTCTGCAGGGAAAGCAACAACTGAGATGTCATAAGGACTCCAAGATTTAGAAGAAAAAACAGAGATAAGACAAAACCCATGAAACTTCTCATACAAGAGAACAGACCTTCACCAACGTTCAGTGGCTTTTGATAATTGTCTTTGATAATTGTTTGCAAATTTGCTTCTGCAGACCTATGCAGTACTGATTTGGTGAACAGGGTTTCTCTGTTCCAGCAGTTTCTCATCACAATGTGAAAGGTTCATCTCATTCCGTGATGGTAGCTTTTTATGCTTGTAGCAATTCCCTCTGGTTACTAACGGATCATTTACACATCTGAGAATGTTGTTAAGAAGCTCCTGAAGTGGAAAGGGGTTCCAGCTGTACCTACTGCTCCTATTTCTTATGGTAGGCTCCTGAGACTTGCACAACTGCCTATTAGCAAGTTGATGATGGATGGAACAGCTGTAAATTTGCAAATAATGATAAGCTCGAGACTCCTAAATTATTTAGAGAAAAGCAATTTTCAAATTCTAAACCAGACCTTGAACCAGGATCTTTTTACAGGATAATGCCACCAACAAGACAATAGGTCAGTGGTTGGAAGCTACAAACATTTCTCTGTCCTTTCAAATTGTTCTTCATCTTTTTTGAAAACAGATGATCGAAATCTCAGGCCAATTTACCACAACATTTTAAGCTTTAAGTTTTTAGCTGAGCTGCTGAATCGTAATCAGAAATCTATATGTTCCTTTCCGCATCATCTATATGCTTCTGCAAAATCACCTAAATTTATTTGTTCTTGGAGGTAAGTGAAAAGTGAAGAATTAACATATTAAGGAGGCAAAACAATAATAGTTGCTCAGGGATAGTAAGAAAGAAGAAACAACAGAATAAGGAGGAGGGAATAATAATGCCACTGGTTCAGCAGATAGAAAAGAGAGAGCACCACACTCCTGGTGATTCTGTGAATCTTTTAAAGACACAATAACATTAAGAGAACACTGTGGGAAGGTGAAAATGAGAGAATTAAGGAGATGTGAACATGATGAATAGAAATCCTGTTTTCCCTGCTGCCTTTGACAGAAAGCCAGAAATATATCTGAAAGGCCAAAGAGATTTCTGCTAAAGGAGAAATTAACAACTTTTCTGGAAAGAGAAAACTTTTACCAATCATACTTGCAGGATTGAAAGGAACAAAGTAATAAGTGACCCTTTTTTTTTTTTTTTCCACTGCTGTTTCATCTGCTGGTCCTTTCATCTCAAAGACTGATTGATGGGCTTGGCCTCACCTAACTTTAGAAGTCTTCATCTGAGCTAATTTTTAGCACATGTAGACTTAGGTGTTTCTGGCATTCATTCACTACCAGGAAAGTAATCTTCATCTATAATATTAGAACCTCAGAGAACTTTGGGCAGAAAGAAAAGGCACCGGAAGGTCTTGGAGGACAATCTTTTCACAAACAAAACTGTATCTTTGCTGTTTGAGTTTTTGTCTTAGTTTTGAAGTATCTCTTGACTTGGTCTACATTTAAAAATTAATTATGTAGAAGGTGTCTCCTTAACCTAAGAATTTTCAAATATCTCTTCCTTTTGGATTAGAAAATCCTTGAAATGATTTATTGTAATGGCAACTCAGTCTAAAAATATCAATGCCCTATGTAGTTCATGCCAGGGAACAGAAACAAAATAATTGAATTTTAAAATGCACACAAAGAAAGAACAGCGGAAAACAACATAAACTTAGCGGTTCTATTTTTATCTTCAACAAGCATTAGTACCAACTGTTAATTGTCCTGAAGAGATACATGATTAGTGAAGGAGTTCATGGAGCTCTTGTTTCAATTAATACTAAGATTATTGGTTTTTTATAGAACTAAAGTTTATAGGAAAACATGGAACATGATAGAAGGGCTAAATGGTATTAGTAGACATTTTTAGTTAATGTCCAGAGTCTTATATATTGAGTTCAATGATGCTACTATGTGAAAATATGCTTGCAGCATTTGGAGAGGAAGACTCAACAAGAGCAAAGCCAGGTAATGAGGTCAGAGATCTGTGAAGGACTGTATAATGCTGGCAGCAGATACCTCTGCAGGAAAGGAAATTCAACCCTTCTGTCCCCAAGACTTCCATACCTGACTTGTCTATCCCACTTATTCACAAGATTTAAAGTGAATTTTTATGGAACAGCTGAAGTGCTTAAATATTAGGCCAAAGTTAGGCTTCTGGTTAATTGCTTTTCTTTTCTATTCACCAATTGTGTGTAAAACTTTTAAACCAAATTCAATTACAATAATCTCATAGTTTGCATTAAAAAGGAGAGGAAAATGCCACCAGGGGAAATTAGAACATGAATACACATCTCTTCTTTCAGTACTTTTTCCTGTGAAGAAAATTGATGTTTTATTGTACCACTTTATTGTTTCATTTAGATCAGCTCTGCAGTACTTTCCAAATTTAAATATGAAATGTGTGACCATCTTCTTTTGTTGTCCACTATGAAAAAAAAAAGTGACTGAACAGTCTCTGCTGACATCAGGTGTGTGCCCTACAGAGATGATTCATGACATACCAACTCATGGGGAAAATTAAAAGGCATCCTGAATCCAATTATTTTTATTTCTCTGTTGATTTGGGTTTGGTTTTTTTCTTTTAAATGGATGGCCATTACTGGCTCTCTATCTGCCTTTATGATTTCTGCTTGTCTTTATGATCTCACAATAAAATAGTGGCACAATCACTGAAAAAGGAAAAATAATCAGAAAGCAAAATACCACTTCAGTTTCACTCAGATATAGCACAACAATGACTTACCTGGAAAAATGAAGACAGATGCCAAAGTCAAGCAACATTGCCTATGAACAATGTACAACCAGCTGATGTGATAGTTGAGAAGCAAAGTTTAGAGTGAAAATTTACTGAGAGGCTAGAATACAATATTTTATTAGAATAGCTGACCTTCAAAGCAAATCTAAACTTCTATGCTGTTAAGAATATGCGTCCAATAGCTCTATTAATTAATATTATTCAACTGTAGCTATCTTTTTGACCCCCACTGCACAAAAAAAAAGGCCTATTTGCTTACATATAGTGAAACTATGCTATTAAAAGTGAGGCACCATTATTTGTCTATAATTCTAACTCCAAATATAGTCCTGGAATTTATTTTTTTTTAATAGATATAAGAAAATCAATTTGTATAGCCCAAAGTAAGAATGTGTATTTTAGTGTCATTTTAAGCTTAATTCAAGTACTTTTACTTTACTAATCCGTTGGTTTTGTTAGTGCTGTTTATGTGATGCTGCAAGAACATAAATTATAACTCCAATATTGAAATCAGATATCAAAGGGAAAAAAAAGAATCTTCACACTCAAGAATTTTTGACATGGTGAATTATTTAATTTTATTTTTAATAATGCAGTTACAAATATGATTAATGACATATGTAGTGGCCTCAGGAGAATATCTGCCTATCTATGTTTTTACAAATATGAGAATAAGATGTCAGTGAAATGCTGTCCACAGTCTATCTTCATAATAACCATTTTCCAACTCCAACCACCTTCAAATATGGATTAAAAATAAATTTTGACTTCTTCCACTCTTACACAATGCTGGCATAAATTTTGTTTATCCATTTTTTAAAGTTCTTATTCCTCAAAATCATCACAGTTTGCAGCACTCTGTTGTTTCTCCCAGCTCCGGGCAGCTCCGGCGCCTATCGGCACCGCTTCTCTCCGGAGCTTGGGTTCACCGCTTGCTCCCGGGCGCCGCTTCCTTGGCGCGCCGGTTGGGGCATGCTGGCTTCTGTCGCCTGTGCAAGGGTATGAGGCAAAGAGGGAAGGAATTGTCCAAATCACCCACGAGGGAAGCGGGAAGTTTTTAATGGCTGCGGAGAGCTGCGGCAGAGAGGCCGCAACCCGCGCTTCCAGCGCCCACGTGGAGGAAATGGTGACAGGGCTGGGGAGCTGCAGGATGATACAGGGGGAGGGATAGGGAGGACAAGGACCCTCCCGCCCAATGAGGACAGATGCCGTGGCGATGACGTGGACCATGGTGACCAACGGGAACTCAGCAGGGGTGGACATGGAGCCTCGGGGCGAGTGGGGTCGCAGGAACTGGGTGATGGACACAGAATTCTCAGGACTGGATGGGGGAGTGTTTACAGGAGTGGCGGGGGGAAGCTCCAATGGCAGGCAGCCTGGAGCTAATCACCGAGGGGAGGGGGAAACACGTGGGGTGCACGGGGGTACACAAAACTTGGCTAACTAACATAGATCAGAACCCCTAATCTAAACCCAAACCCGGGATGCAACAACAGTTGTCCTTAAGATCCAACATGTGACTGTACATATATATTTCTGAAGCAGAGATGTTTGAATGGCCCATGATCTGCTTGATAATGCCTTATTGAGCAAAGAGTTTACCTTAATTAAATATGCCACAGTATACTGAAGGCTGGAATTTAGTCCAGTAGTTCAAATTTTGGGATGAAGGTGTTAAAAAAATTCAACCATAAAAATATGTCTCTTTTGGGACATGAACTGCTGACACATTTTCTGTTTGGCCAATCAGTGTGATAACTGAGTTGGAAAACCCTTTCTGGTGACATGAACGTAGCCACAAGTATGTTATCTTCTCATACCTTTATGGAAAAGCAGTACAACATTCCTGTCTGTCTTCAACACAACTAATTAGCAGGCTAATGAGGGTAGCAGATTGCACAACTCCTTTGGGTTTTCAAAGGAGTTGAAGGAGAAGTCAGCATTATTTGAACATTGCTACCTGTTTTCCTTTTGCTTATTTGAAAATTCCATAATAAAACATAGGGATACAGACAGACATACACAGCAATCAGGATATAGATAATATCCTATGCAATTAAATAAAAGATTTTCTTTAACAGATGTCTTGCAGGCTCATATTTTAGTTACTTTTAAAAATTCCTCTTCTATAACAAAATATTTTTGCCTTTAATGCTGCTGATATTTTTGCATAGTACTTTGTTATTTATGTATTTTTCTATTCTTACTCTTATTTTTATTTTCACCCAGGGTTTGCAGTAAGCTTTTCTCTAGACTTGCACTTACATCTTAGTTGTATGAGAGAAGGAATCAAAAGTGATGCTAACCACATAAATCCTTGTTTTCCCATGGATCTGGTGCCCTATAAATATCCTGGATATGGCCTGTGCCATATCCCAGGATATGGCCTGTGCCTTCTTTCACATAGCAAAAAGG
The DNA here is from genome assembly GCF_026979565.1 of Vidua chalybeata. Taxonomy (NCBI): domain Eukaryota; kingdom Metazoa; phylum Chordata; class Aves; order Passeriformes; family Viduidae; genus Vidua; species Vidua chalybeata. The sequence continues at coordinate 62,481,233 of NC_071534.1, read as the reverse complement.
AAGGAGTTGGATTTTAAGTCAAGTATGTTTCATCCTCATGGGTAGATATTTTACACAGTACAAAATAACAAAGAGCAGCATTGGCTATTTCTTGGTTTCCCAAGCCAAGATACTTCATACTTCCATACTTCCAGCAGAAGAAAAACATACTTGAATAGCCCTGCAACTTTTCTGCTTCCAGTGATATGGAGATATGCCAAATTTATTAACTTAAATCCATCCCAGTAAGAAGTCAGCTGCATTGTGACCTTTCTTTCTCTTTTGCTCATTCTTTAAAAATTCTCCCTTTTTCCCATCTGCCATGCCCTCTGTTTATAGCGAAGGAGGAAACAAGAAAAACTCATAACACCTGCGGGAGACGGCAAAGCAAAGACAATTATATACCACTTGTACAACACCTTCAAAAATTAAACCCATAGTGTCTAAACATTTTTAATTTCCAATTGCATATGATTCTTCTTATAGGTGATAATGATTGATGGCAATGTAGTAAGCACGCATGTTCAGGAAGGAGAAAACCTACCAGGTTGTGATGAGAAAACTTTTTAAACAATATGAAACTTCCAAATTTAAATGTGCCCTTTAAAGAAATCCATCCTCTCTACCTCTCTTTTGCAATTGCTGTAAATATGTCACTTCTGTTTTCTTTAGTTTCAGACTCTTCTTATCTCTTAATAGAGTTTGATGGAAATATCCCACTAGCTCTTCCTCCTTTTTCAACATGTCCAATGAAACAAGGTTACAAAAAGCAGGGCAAAAAACTCCTATTTGCATGATCATATCTCTTGCCTATTTTCACTTCTGCTCTCAATTTACCCACACAGCTGATTTTAATAGCAATGAAAAAGTTTCTGATATGCACAGTATGTTTTTTTGAACCTCATTTTAAAAAAGTAGGCTAAAGATTTCCAAAGGCAGCTTTTAATTCCTGGTGTAGTAATGATTTAAGCATCCAAATTAAGACAAGTGAGAGCTTATTTTAGAAGTGCTGAGCATCAGCAAGTCTGAGTTCTAGAGCATTAAAACTCAGCACAGCCAAAGGATCAAGCAGGCACATACAAGTACTCCAAATCAGAGACTGCTTTTGGAAAATTTAGCCTTGTTTCTAAGGGGTGAAATCTTGGCCTTTCAAAGCCAATTACAAATCTCCCAATGACTTCAATAGGCTTGGATTTCACCCTTTATATTTTATAAGAAAAAACAAGCAACATCATACAGAAGTTTCTCTTTTATGATTTTCTTGATGTTTGCTCAACCCTGGCTTCCCTTTAGGTAGGAAAAATCATGGTTTTAATTTAAAATCCATAAAAACAAATAAACAGTAGCTTAATTACAAGGGTGGATGGGATGTTTCACAATGCTTCAATTAATGTAGTAAAACACCAAGTGTTTGAAAAAACATTTTTAAAACTCAGAAAACTTTAAACTGTAGTGTGTCTTCTCCTCCCTATTCCCAACAATGCTGGAGTTGCTAATTTTACAACACAAATGGGAAACTGATGACAATTCCTAGTAAAGTAGGTTCCATTTATTTTGACTAATGCCAACAGCAGTAGAATACTGTAGAATAACATTTTTAACTGCTTTATCTGTAGTAGATGCTTCAGAATGTATTGCAAAGATGCACTGTGTTTCTCCTCCAACTCTATGATTTTGATTTCTTCCCACTGACTTAAGTATAATAATCGCATATTCATAAAGGTCTTATGTTTGTATAAAAACAAAACATTTCTGTGCCTATATCAATAATTTATAAAATACTTTTACTGGTTGTCATCCTTCAAGATGAAATCCTTACAGATGATTCAATAGGGACAGTATTACAAAATAAAAACTGAAACACAAAGAGTGTATATTTTTTAACATATTGACAGTCTCTTGGTCCTTGAATTACTCTGATCAAGTGAAAATGGACAAGTTAACCTTAGATCCTACAAAACTCTTTGTAAATCTTAAAGATTCTTCTGCTCTGTATCTGTGACATATTATAAAATGTTATGGTCTGTCAGTTCAAAGACTGAATGACTTATTTATCTATTCCAGTCCTTCCATGTGCCAGTTTCTCTATGTTCACGAAACAAGGATTAGCTATGATAACATAGAAAATACAGCTCTTTGTTTTGAATATGTACATGTCCCATCTATGTTGACTGGTTTTCCTAGGAAGACTAAGTACAGAAAGGTTTTTATCTGATGACTTCCTGACCACTCCCTTTCAGGACTAGAGCAAAACAAGAGCATTGTCGGTCCATTGTTGGTCTTTGCACAGAAAAAGGTTTTAAGAAATGCTGCATCTCTTCTTTGTGGGGTAGGATGAGGATAATATTTTCTTTGAAACTTATGCTGCTCCTCTTCTATTTAAAGGTCAGAGATTTGAGGACAGATTTCCTTTCCACCTGCAGAAGGTGGTGTCAGCAGTGCTCATATTACCTTTATTTAATTTCACTTGGTGCATTAGCACTAGTGGGCAGACAGTCAAGAGGCCTTATTTCCTACTCAGAGCGACGCAGCCTATTTAGAGTACAGCTAGACATTATGGGAAATAAGCTCAAGGAAAGAAAATTTGTCCTCTCTTATTTCAGTGGTTGGTTGTTTTCAATGGATTGGGGAAGCTGTCTATGGCTGGAGGGTCTCATTTGTGGAGCCACCAGAAGACAGACAACCTTTGATCATCATGCCCAAAGCAAAACACTGGATTCCATTTTAGAGCACAAGAGTAATTTTAGAAAGTTTTCCTTTGACAGCCAGCAAAGGTAAAATAACAAGAGAATAGTTCCTTGCTATGTGCCTAGAGGTCATATTTTCATCTGAGCTCCCCAAAGTTACAAACTTTTCTTTTGTAAATTATACTCATTGCCATTCAATATCTATGCTAAATTTTAGTCATCCTGTTAAGTTTTTTTGCTGGATTTTTAACCAACCAAAATACTACTGGCTATTTCTATAAATAAAGGAGAGCATTCACCCAGTGTATTTTACCTGGATCTTATTTTGGACACTATAAACTTGTTTCCAGGATTTTAAAAGTCTCTTAATAGGGAGGGTATCCTTACCTACCCACCTATCCTGTTCCTGTTCTTATAATGTTCCTAGAAAATACGTTCAGAAAATAATGTGCTTCACTAGACTACGTTACCTTTTGCCTGGCAATACTCCTACGGCATCTGTTCTCAGATCAAGGGAACATTGAAAGGCCTTAAATCTGACCTCTCAGACAGCTGTGCTAATTTAACTAAAGGGGTTACATGAGAAGATGGAGAGAAATCTATAAAATATTTGGCTGACATTTGAAAAAAGAGATAGGATGTTTTCTTGTTAACCTTTAGAGCAGCCCATTACATAAATTGTGACAATGTTCTCAGATTAAATGAGACTGTATTCTGTCTTAGCTCTAAATTTATCACTTCAGCAAATGAATTCTACTGTAAATTCTGGCAATATATCTTTTAAAGAATGCTGTTTATCTCACTGGGGAAGCAGAGTGCTGATAAATAAGGATCACAGCCTTTTGGATGAAACATGGTAAAGATGGATTGAAAGGAAAAATTCAATAGCATTGCTTTCCTGCTTCAATGTAAGAATGTTCCATGTTATATGTCTGATTAAATTACACGTTTCTCATAGCATTTCTGTAAGTTCTGAGATGATAAGCAAAAAAAAAAAAATCTATTAAAAGTTGCCTTCTCATAATATTTGATTATGTGAATTCTGATTACATATGAAAAGCATTGGTACAGAATTCAATGATGAATGGTTGTTCAGCAGCAGCTTCAGCTCCTACTTAGGTTTCCATTTGGTCTAAATGAATCATTTTCACCAACTTATGTCTATGAGAGTAGGCTGAGAATGAACATTTTAAATAATTTAATTTTAAGCTCTCCTAAAATTAAAACAATTTTAATGTTTTTTTTTGTGTTCCCCAAGGATTAAACCCTGCAATAGTTTCTAAGTGATTAAAATTTTTTGTGTTTATTCAAAAACTGACTAATACAAGAAGCTGAAATATAGAGAGGTTATGGAAATCTAAAAGGTACATGTGCATCTTTAGGGAGGGAGTAGAAAAAAGTTGAAAAAATTATTTTAGATTAAAATATGAATATATGATGTAAGAGTATGGAATTTTATCATGCACTATCAGTTTATAAAAATTTCTTGTTAAAAATTATTTAGTCAACTTCTGTAAAAGTTTATTCTAAAAGATTAACACATTAGCTATTAATAAACCAGAGGCAAAGAACATGAACCTTCATTCCATTAGGATGAATTATGAATTTTTGAAACCTAAAAATCCCCACTTTGAATATTAGTGCCTAAACTGCAGTGTGGAAGCAACAAGGAGTTGCTAAAAGTCGAGGGGTTTCATACACTGCAGTGTTCAAAACACTTTGACTATTCAAAGGGTTAATTGTCAGAATTGTAAGCTCTGCAAGTTTCAAACTATAATTGCATTACTCATGAAAGTAACGCCTACTTGCCTAAATAAAGCAAAGATTGTTCCTTATAGGGAAAAAAAAATATTTTTAGTAAGGTTTTGTGTTCTGAGGGAACTGAACAGAGCTGACCAGAAAGCAGAAGTATATAATCCTACCATTCCCAGACACTAATTTTGTTGACAGTTGCAGTGTTTCATTATTTTATCTTTATTTATCTTTATTTAGAAAGTTTGTTGGGTGATGGTGACTAATAGCTGAACATCTGGATGCAGTGACCTTTAAAAGCCTTTAGTCATTACTGTGCCCAATTAAACTCAATATCAACAGAAGTGCTTGCATTTTGACTGGACTAGTATAAATCACTTTGCAAATACATTGTGCAAACAGGGAAGTATTACCATCCTGGGCTCATTCTTCTCTAAATGACTTCAGCAGGATGGGTCAGGAGCTAAGGATTTGTTTTTGCTTTTGTTTCCAAAGTACAAACTTTGACAGTTAAGAAAATTAATTAATGAAGTTAGCTGGACCAAACAGCTCAAAAACTTCATCAAGGAACACAACTGGAATTTATCTAAGTCAAACATACAAAAATTATCTGGGATTCACATCTCATACAGAGAGAAAATAACTTTTAAGAAAGCTTTTTAAAGGCCTAAGTGGATGAACAGCCATCTCATAAAAAGGATATTAGCAGTAAACAAGGAGTTTATCTGGAATGGGAAAATGAGCAATCATTTAGGGAAGTTTAACTTTAAAGGTCAAAAAGTTCAAGAACAAAGTGAAAATTTTGAAAAGCTAAGCTGGGTTTGGCTTTAAAAAGGAAAATAAAACAGGTGAGCAGAAGGTTCTTCTAAAAATGTCTAAAATGTGGAAGTCTGACTCCTGTTCAGTGAGGGATCATGATAAGAGACAACCTAATGTGGCACCAGACCCCAGCATTCAAGTGAGCAACTGTTGGGACAAGGAGATGGATGGGCCAGGGATCATCTGAGGCACTCCCAGCCTCAGGCTTCAGGCAGCTCCTTGGAGACAAGAAGAAGCCATGGCCATGTTGGGACTTTGGCCAGCAGGAGGGGTTTAGATCCAGGCCAGCAAGGTAACCAGGATGGCTGAGCAGGGCTGTGGACAGGGCTGTGGTGAGGCCAGGCTGGGACATCAGCTTGGCAGGAGCCATGTACAGGGTTGTAGCAGCGCTGGAGTCGTGTCCTCTGGCCTCTCTGGGGCAGGGACTGACAGCTCCAGGGGCTGGACTGTCATCCTGCATCGTGGCAGGAAGAGCACCAGGGGCAGGGAGGGCCTTTTGTTTCCAAATATTTGTTCCCGACTGTTAAGATTTAGGCAGAGTAATCAGAAGCCTGGTTTTCCCACACTCCTTAAAAATCAATGGGGAAAAAATCCTCTATAAACAAAAGCTCAAATTCTCTAATTCACCTCTGAAAATTCTTGTCTCTCCATCGACAGGTCTTTGGGCAGTTTCTGTGTTCATGTGTTGTGAAGTGATATGCTGAATTTGGGAGGGCTGGAAAGCATCACTTCAGACCTTCAAGAAAATAGACTCAAAATGTAGCAAGAAATAATAAAGATTCTGTCAGGTTGAAGATTTTACTTTATAGCTAGAAGCTGTGCAACACAAAATTTGTATTTAAAAGAAGAAAAATGAGATCTTGGGTCGCTGAGGAACAATTGTTTAACCTTTGTAATATGGAACACCTGGAGAAAGTGTAATTGAAGATTTCACAATAAACAGAAAATGACATAATACACAATGAGTTTATCAAAGTTAATCATAGTATGCCAACTGAAAACTTTCTATTTTCCAGACAGTGCACATATCCAAAGAGCATTGTGATATCATGTCAGATAGGAAGCTTTTTATTTTACTGCAATAAAATTATGGATTTGTGAAAGTAAGATAACAATACTTTGTGATGAAGGTAACTGTCAAGCTAGGGACACTGTAACTCTTGGAACTAATGTTGTTCAGTATTTCTAATTAGTGGTTACAGAATACAAAGTTCTATGTTTCCATAGAACTTTTCAATAGTTAGAATATATTGTGTGTAGCTAGGCTGGGTGTCACTTTATATTTTGTAACTACCGAAAGTCCTCATTCCTTAATTGCTTGCGTTGATGACCTACCTGGAGCATACCACAGCTCCTTCTTGCCCAGATATTTGAGTGTCTGGCAGAAGCAAGGCTGCTGTGTGTCTGGATATTGCTCTGAGATAGTCTCAGGAGAACACTTAACATGAAGCAGGTTAAATATAAACATTGTCAATGTAAGAATGATGGCTTAGAGCACTGAAGTGTTAGGAATATAACAAAATCCAACAGTACAACGTGCCCAGACTTAAATGTGGATCTCAGAAAAATATCATATAGTTCAACAGTCATAAATACAGAAGCAGTGAAAGATCAGGTACTTAAATTTAGACTTTAAGAACATTGCTTGAAAAAATGCAATTCTTTTGTTCTGATGAAGGACAGAGATCTATTGCTGTTCTCTGGTAGCCCATCTCTATTAGCAACAGGAAGCTGGCAAAATAAAAACTGATTTGGAGTCATTGACCCCAACTTAGAAGCTCTAAGGGAGCACTAATATTTAGAAGGATGCAAAGACTTTACAATAGATACAGCAGTCTTACAGGTTGTGTCTAAACTGAATTGTAGGTGTGAATGTAATGTGAATAAAAATTTCAATTCCTAGTAATTCAGATTAGGGAGCAAGGCTGAAAGACTGCTCTGATCCGATCCAATTTCCTGGATGTTATTTTCTGCAAAGGAGTGGGGCAAAGAAGGGAATATGATCTGTACTTATCATGGAATGGTTGTTAATTGAACTGAAGAAACAAGTGTTTCATTATTTGTAAAACAAAAATAAAAAGGCTGAAAGAAACAAAAATATAATTGAGAAAGTCATAATAGGAAAAGACATGGAACAATATTCTCTCACAGAAGACAAAAATTACAAACACTTTTGAATTTAAGCCTCTTAAAAATGATATTGCATTGTAAGGTTAAAAATCTACAGATTTATATCTGGTTGAAGAATGAAAGATAAAGGAATATACTAAAAAAGTTTGTGAAGTAGAATTGTAAGCAAAACTAAATAGGCATCTAACTTGATTTTTAAATATTCTTGACAAATATGTACATGAAAATTAATAATAATTTATTTTATCCTCTTACCTTATCTTTTTTATAAAAATTACCAAAAGGAAAATGAACTGCAGTGATTACTGACCTAACTATATAAGTATCCACAGCCATTTCCTCAGATATTGCCTGGCTCAAACTAGAACTGGAAAACCTTACAGCTAACCTTTTGGCTTCAGTCTTCCTATTTTCTCCCTCCTTTAGTTTTTATGGATGTATTCCAAAGACAGTTTGGCAGGAAATATCTTATTTCTTTTTTATCCACTCTATGATTTCTTAAAATTCAGATATCTGCATCACATCTGTGGAAAAAAAAAAGCATATGCCATCATTTTATAATGAAAGAGATTAACTCTCTAAGTGATCTTAAATTGATGAGAAAATTTGCACATCAAATATTGTCACAAGAAAAAAAGTGAGAGAAACACATACTAATAAGGGTAGTTGTTGTTTTCAAATCATATTCCTGACAACCTGTTGCTATGTAAATGCAATCTCTGCAAAAGCTATCTCTCTACATATGCTTATATACACTACATAAGGAAGGTATAGCATAAATCTGTGATATTGAGGACACTCAAGGCTTAAGTCTTGAGACAAGACATGAAACTCATTGGCTTGAATTCATGGTTTCAGATGTCTGGAAGGTGTCTCAGTACAGAACTCAAAGCCTCCTGCTTCAGCACTCCCCACAAATTAATATGATGCTGGCCATGTCCAGCCAGGCCTTCCATGAGGCAGAGCTGTGGATGGTAAGAAATATGACATGGCTGTTCCAAGGAAAGGAAGCATTGCTTAAGAGGTTTGAAAACACTGCTATAGACTCAGAAAGCAATTTAGGGTTTGCTACAAGAGCTGCAGGCAGTGAAACAGCATGGACCTCAGCTCACATAGGTACTCTCAGTTGTTGAAGGTGGGATTTTTAGCAGCCCTTGCAACTGTTCATAATAATATCGATTGGGAGGTTTTCCCCTAGATACACTGAGGCAGAAACAGGTTAGCACGGAGTGAAAGTTGTAATACCACATATCCAAAACATATCTTTCTTGAGTGGTCTTCTGTCTAAGATCAGGATTCTCACAATTCCTGAAAATGTATGTGGTAATTTGCTGACTACAAGGAACTGTTTCCCTTTTTACTGCATGTTTCAGCCATGGCACGCACTCAGATCCTGTGTGTTGAGTATTTGTTGCCTGCCTCGCAGGTTACTCTCAAAAAAGAAAGAGCACATCACAGGAGACTATCAGTGGTGATGGGAGCAAATAAAAGCTGCAAGGTGCTATGATGTACTTACCTTTGACTGCAAGAACCTCTGTTTGGATTTAGCAAATTAGCTTCTCAGAAGTTTGTTCATCTGAACAACAGCTGTTTGCCATATGGATCAAAACTGCATTTGGCAAATGGAATCACTTCCTCATGCCCATCTGATTTTCATGTACAGTCATACATCGTTTATGGGAGGAGTTTGCTGGTCTGCTGAGGGTGTTCAGCTGAGAATTGCTTATTTCATATCCCAGTTTTCTTTTTTTTTTCTTTTTCCTAGAAAGTTCTTCTCCTACGTGAGACTTCAAACCCAGCAAAACACAAAGTCCTAAAAACAAAACTTACAAAGTAATATGAGGAGAACAAAAGGTAGTGGGAAAGCAGATAAGAAATATGTTTTAATCTTAGTAAAATAAGACAAATTCTCTGAGTGAAATTCAGTCTCTAAGGAAGTAAGAAACACTGTGTTTTTTATGTCTTCTAAATATTGGATTACTATCAACAGATATGATAATTTAATCACAGAATATGAAGATGATGAGTATCAGTTATAATAATGCAGGAAGCATTATTAGTTTTAATACTTTAAAATGTTGACAAGGAATTTCCCAGTTTAACAAATTATGGTTTAAGTCTATGCAACAGGATTATGCAAATAGAAATAATAAAACCCTTTGTATGGGTTATAATCCTATAATAATTTTGGTCATAGACTTCTAGCACTGCTCATGCAAATCTGTCACAGCAGATTTCATGTTTTTAATGAATGAACAGAGCCTCACAATACCTTCTGGTTGTTATGGATTAGAATTGTTGGAACCAGTAACTAAAATGAATGAGATTAAGAAATTTATTCGTGGACATAATGCATATCCAGATTGACATATTATGTTCACATGTTCCCATATGGATTCCTGCACTAACAACATAAATCACAGAACATCAGAGATAATACATACTTAAAAATTAGGTAATGTGTAGTTGTGGATTTATGTATAACTTTGGGATGTTGTCCTCATGAACAGAACACTGGTTCATTGACCTCTTGAGTTCTTGACTCATGACTTATCTAATCAGAACCTTAGCTACACAAGGAATGACTTTTTACCATCATAAGAATTATTTTTATCACTTTTAATTTTGTAGATTTTTTTACAAATTCTTATTGATTTTTATTAATTCTACTTAAATTCTTACAAATTTCCATTGATTCTGTATTGCCTCACAAACATGAACATGGAGTTTTCATGTGTTTCCACTGGCTTCAGAATGGTTTTCTAATTAACTTCAGGTGCATTAAAACAACAAAATTTCTGTCCTTTACTTTCTTTTTGTTTCATGGGATATATTTTCTTAATTCTTAGAAGTTTTCCTGTGAACTTATTTATCTGCTTGCAATCAAAATCAATGGGCAAACCAGCTAGAAAGATTTAAGTTGAAGACACCCAGAAAGGTGGACATTTGACAAAGAGGAAGCAAATACTTCCAGAATACTTTGAGGGCAATCTGAAAGTTGTCTTGAAATTTATTCTATGAAGGCTGACTGATTGTGACACCAAATGCTTCTTCATTTCTAGCAATGCTACAAAGAAACCTAAGAGATTACCTCGGATTTAAATGCCCAAACCCTGGACATCTAGCATTAGATGAAACAACTACAACCCACAATTAATAACTAGGTACAAGTGAGAGGTCCACATAAACATTTCCATTGGAAAAATATCCTTTAGTAGGGGGTCATTATGTATTTTATTGCTTTTTTGTGACCAGTCAATGTGTGTATGCCATGGTACACGGCAAAACGGCGTGTGTGCTGCTGTGGGATGTGACAGATACCTGAAGACAGCTCAGGGACAAACAGGAGTGTCCTCAGGAGGAGATGTGCACCCAGGAAAATGGGCTTCCTTTGGTAAGGCTGGAGGACTAAAAGGCAGAAATATGTACAAAATGTGGGGTATAACATGGCATAAATACAGTGTGACAGGCAGAAATACATATTTTCCCATCTATGTAAGAGACAGTTATAAGCGTAATGATTTGCCTCTCTTCTAGTAGTATTTTTTTAGGCTTCCTGGATTCTAGAATATATCTGAAAGTTTTCTCATGTTTCTTATTTTCACTTCTGGTTCCCTGGTGTATATATAAAAATGTCTTTTAAAATGGATTTGTGGGTAGGCAACCTTCCATTCCAAACACAGATGGTACATCTGCATTTATTACTAAGACATGCTAAGTGGAACACTTTTTTACAGACTATTGTAATTATACCTTTTTCTCACTGACTTAATCCATTTGGATATGACACAGTGACTCTTTTATTTAAAACAGAATATTTGTGCTCTATTACCTATTTAATAAAATGAATAAGCAAAAAGCTTTATCCCTTTGCTGCAGTTGCTGTTCCTGCTTGACTGCAGAGATTTTTACCTGCTTATAAGGTTGCATCATTGTCTTGTTATTCATAAAGTATATGATCCCTCTTGGCTTAAAAAGTGTGATGCACCACTGAAAAATTATTTTCCTTCCTGTTGCAGCCATGTCATATTTGACTGAGCACTTGTTTCACCATGAGTGATACTTCACTGGAATTTTTGCTGGTCAAACAACTTATGATTTTCAGTTGGAATGTGCATTTTTCCATTTTGACATTCTCTTCTTTGAATCCCATCACAAAACCTAGCTATTCATTCAGACTTGATTTTACAAGGCAGATATTTATATTTTATCTTTTTTTGTGAGTGTTTTGACTCAGGATAAAACTCTATATGTTTTTTATCAATAGTTTGTAAGTTATTTTGGAGTTGACACCCTTTGAAGTACCTCCTCTATTTTTATCAAAATACTCCCATATACCTAGACCCAAGAAAGGTCTTTTGAGAAAGTGTCTAAAAACATTAGAAGTCCCATAAATATGACTGGGAGATAACCAAGGATAACTGAATTTATGACCATATTTTGCTATCTTTTAAAAATGTGTCACCCAGAACAACAGCTAGTTAATGTTACTCAGATGTGATCTTTGTGAGCAGTAGAAAAGCTGATTCCTGCTGTTAAACTCCATCTTTGAAACAGGCTGCTGTTTACAGTGCTGACATTCTATCTGTGGATACACTGAGATGATAGAACATTTCAAGCTCTCATAGCCTTCAACATCTTTAAAATGTTTCTTTGAAAATCTACCACAGAGAAGTATCTTTGGTTCAACTGTAACTGCATTTCAGCAGTTGTTCTGGTATCAGCAAAGTCAGGAGAGATGACCATGGACAGGATGGCAGGCAGCATGAAATGCATACTCTCTGGGATTTAGCCACTAAATTTTGCCCTCAGAATCATGATTGTTTGTTAGATTTTCTTCTTGTAAATTTCTCTTTTAGTGTTTGTTTCACAGGCCAAAATTAAATTCATAAATCTTGGCCCACATAACTGTATTTTTAAATTGACAATACACAGGAAGACTGTGGTGGTTTAATAAAAGTTTTAAAAGAGGGAAAGTGAAAAAGAGAGGAAGAAAGAAAAACAAAAAGGTAGGGAGAAAGTTAAAGGGAAATTTTTGAAGGAGAAAGAGAAAAGGAAAAAGAAGAGAAAGAAAGAGAGGAAAAGGAAGATTAAGAAGTGAGATGGAAGAAAGAAAGAAAGAAAGAAAGAAAGAAAGAAAGAAAGAAGAAAGAAAGAAAGAAAGAAAGAAAGAAAGAAAGAAAGAAAGAAAGAAAGAAAGAAAGAAAGAAAGAAAAAGAAAGAAAGAAAGAAAGAAAGAAAAAGAAAGAAAGAAAGAAAGAAAGAAGAAAGAAAGAAAGAAAGAAAAAGAAAGAAAGAAAGAAAGAAAACATCCACTGTCAGTATCTACTGTCAATGAGGCATATAAGTGGTTTATCACAGTAATTAGCACTCAAAATTATTTAAAAATATTATATACAGCATTCAGTATTTTGGTTAACTATGTTTCCTGTTAAAAATTGGAAAATTATTTCCAGATACAGAGACAGGTTTCTATACCCATTCAATCTTTTCAATAGGACTTTATCAAACATTCTTGTCATAAAATACAGATTAAATGTTAATAGTGTGTTGGCTATTTTAATCTTAGGAAACATACACCAGAATTTTCTATTCCTTGGAGCAGTTATAAGAAAAATAATTTAAAAGTTGTTCATCTCAGGCTGAGTGACATATCCCTGTATTTCCTGTGGGTGCTCAATGCACATTATCAGTGGTTTATCTGAAGTATTTCCATAACTGAAGGACATGTGTATAAAATAATCTCAGGCAAAAATAAAGAGCTTTGCCATTGCTCTTGAATATATGAATTGAAACCACATTGGTTTATCTCTTGGGAATAAATGAAAAATACATAGGAATGACAAAAAAATGTAAATCAGATATGTGGTATGTAAATCTACATGTTTCTATATTGATGGCTTTACTTCCTTCTTAAAAATTGTTTATTCAAGGGTTCACATGGAAAACAAGTTAAGGACAGCCGGGCTATTAGGGTTTGGTTTGGTTTGGCTTCTTCTTAAGAAAAAGTAATAATATTGCACCTCTGAATATTCATTTTTCTATAGTATATGAAAAAAAGTTATTTTTTACCAGAAGAAAAAAGAAACTCACAAAACTGTATATTTGAAAATCCAGTGCTTATCTGATTTAGCTAATATTTTTGCTTAGCTGTTTACATGGGAAACATCTCTGCACAGAGAGAGAAAAAAGTCATAAATCAATGGGAAGATAATTAATTTCATAGTACTGAAAGTTGGATCACCATCAAATGTTGGCAAGTTTGAAAACATTCTAAAAACTTGTTCTGGTTTTATACTTTTCCCTAGACAACCTTCATTGATTACTGTCAGATAAAATTTCTTGTCTATTTGAACTTGTCCTTCAACCCAATCTGCAGATTCTTAAATTAAAACCCAGTGTTAGTGATCTGGGGAGTTAAGAGATGCAGTGAGTATTAATCTGTATATGACTGCTGTAAGAAAGACTTCAAAAAACTTCCAGTAATAACATAATGTCAGAAATAATGTGTTTCAGTTTAGGACAGAGCACAACTGTATTCAGCACAAGAAAAAAACAAAAAACTTTTCCACAGTTTTCTATGCCACTGTTGCAAATGTTTTTTTTTTTTTTTTTGCTTATGTTTGTATACACAAATCTCATTTTATAAATAAGAAAATCCTTTTTAATAATATGACAAAAAGCATTGAAATAGACCATCATAACAGTTTGCTTAGCAGTAGTGTTCCAAATTCAAAACCTTTTCATTTGTTAAGTTTAATTTTTCATGTAAAGAATGGGATCAAAACTACAGCAAAGCTCAGCAAACTTCAGACAGCTTCAGAAATGTAACTTCAGCCCATAGACGTCCAAATTCTGCTTGTCTTATTTTTGCTGTATAAATTGGTAGCAAAAACCTCATCAGGAGAATATGCTAAGACAAGAATATACTCTGTCATTGCTTAATGTGCAGTGAAGCCTAATCATCCATGTTCAAATTTCACCTATAACAAAAAAGCTTGGCCAATAGTTTGTCTCTATGAAATGTGGGGATCGGAAACTTTGCAGAAAACACTGTGCACAGTGTTGAGGTATAGAATACTAAAAGTAGCCTGGAGAAGTGAATATTTTGTTTTATTGGCATAGCAGATGTGGAGCAATCACGTCATGTTATCAGCATAATTTCACTACCAGAATTGCAATACCTCTGGTAAGCGTCTAGGGGAGAAAAATGGGCAGACAAAAGGTTTTTCTTTAATATATAAAGAAATTACACAGCAGAAAAATTTAACAGTTTGCCCTAGTCTTTCTTTGAGAGTTCCTGTCCTGATTCTGCAGCCACATGTCCCTTTTCCCTACTTGAGTATTTTCCAGTAGCTGCGTTACAAAGCTAGTATCCCAAACAAGGAGACTTTGATTCCAATAAAGTACCCAAATCTTGTTCTTTAAAAGAAGTCAAGCTGAGATTTCTCCTTTGATAACATTTTTTCTGATATCTTGGCAAGCTCTCTCTCTGGATTTACAAACATTAAACCAGGAAAGATCAGTATTTTATGGCCATGAACCATGAGATCTTTTTTGTTTGTGGTTTTTTTTTCTGAGTTGTTATTAATATGGCCTCATGTCTGAGAGACTGCTAGGAAACTGATGAATCTCCATGAACGTTTCTTTCTAAAATCTTTAACAGCACCCTAGGTAGAAATTCTCCTCTTTGATATGAAATCCTAGAGAATTTACTCTTGACAGCAAGTTCTGGAAGTCTTCAGTCTCTGGAATTCAAAGAGCTAAGGCTTTTGTCTCTGGATTTTTGAATTGCTGAAGTTATTCCATAGTGTGCAATCTACAGTCAAAGACCAGTTTAATTTTATTCTTTGGTACTCTAGATTTATTGAGAAAACTTCTTAAAATTTATACCAGTCTGAAATATATTAATAGTATTTTTATAGTGATATCTTATTTTTATTAAACCACTGTATGTTACCTTTTTTATTGTATCTGATCTCTCAGCATCAGTTTTGGTAGTGTTTTCTCAGCTTATCTGACAATATTTTTTTTTACCAAGTATCATATTGGAAGATAAAGAGCTTTAGCTTTTTGCCACTATTTTACCTCCTTTAGGGACAAAATGTATGTTATAGAGAACCTGTTGGAAACTTTTCCCAATTTAAAACCACACATTTAAGTTGAACAAACCAATGCATGGGCCTGCATTAACATGTCTGCATTGCTTTTGTCAAAATTAATTTTCCTGGAACGATTGTGGTTCGTTTGGACATTTTTATTGTCCAAACTACTAGATTATCTAGATTTCCTTGATAGTGGTCAAGCTTTTTACTTTACCTAAATATGCAAAACAATGAGGACTTTCTGAACCAAAAATCACATCCTCAGAGAAATAACTTTAACAATGGTTTGTAAATTAAGGGTTTCTAGGGCTGTTGCTTCATATCAAACAGATTCAGCTTCTGGATATTTTTCCAAAGGCCAGTACCACAACTTAATTCTAGCAGACCGGGGTCACAGAGAGGTTCATTTTTTTCTTACATTCTTGCATTTAAATAAATAAATATATAGATAAATAAAACTATTGTGAGTGGCTTGCAGTTCAAATTGGGCCTTGAGTAAGAGAATTTATTTACCAGTACTACCAGTAATGTTTATTTTTTGAAGACTTTCTTGGCAGTGCAGACATTAAGAGCAGAGGAAAAAAAACAAATATAAACCAAAAGTTTAACATTCTTCATCAATATAACTAAACTTTGATTATATACAAGGAACAAATTCTTTTGAGTTGAGTGAGGCATTTTTGGTGTTTCAAAGTCCACATAACCACAGTGCTGCATGTTCCACAAAACTTCAAATAAATATTACTGGAAATTTTAATGAAAATAATAATTTTGCATGTACATCTCCATGTAGATAAAACATTTAGGTGTGGAAATACCTAAATTTCAATCAGATAAAATTTTAACAGATATTCCCTACTAATAACAACGTGCTGTATATATTATTGCATTTTTCTTTCTTTCTTTTTTTCTTTTTTCCCTCTTCCCAAATATTAGAAATAGTAATTTCTGATGGGCTGTATTATCATCTGCTGCCCTTGGGTACCATTCCATAAATGACTTAAATGACTTTCACACTAGAACTCAAAAATTGTTCTGTTATCCATCTGAACTCCTCTTAGTTAGCATATAGCAAATATGAGAAAAGCAATTACCTTACACCCCACACAGGAAAACCATAAAGGATTTATGATGTTAACTGACTGCAGGGATGAATGTTGGACTAGCTGGCTCAGGTTTAGCAGCCAGGCCTGAACACCTAGGACTCTGGGTGCAGGAAGAATTGTAAATTATATTTTATTGAATATTATGAACATATGTGAATTAAAATGGGTGGAACCAAGCCCAGCCAAGTCACTCTGGAGCTCATCTTCATTCTTGAGTTTCCCTGGTGGGGAATCATCACCAAGCCTCATGTGAGGTGACACACTGTCCCAGTCCACTGCACAGGGCTCTGCACACTTGGTGAATCTGCCCTCTGGGACTAGCAGGTCAGATCTGCAACATTTGCCATGATGACATGCAAAGTCCTTTGGACTGAATCCAGAAGAGTAGACCGTGAAGTTTCTGAGCCTTTGCTTTCAACTGGACATTAATTCCCATGTGTGGATCTTGTTATCCATCTCTTCCTGCTCCTCCGCCCAGTTTTCACGCCTTATTTCCCTTTCTCTTTCTGCAGGAAGAAGGCATGGGTATTATCTTGGAAAGTACCACGTGTTCCCAGAGCTTGGGCTCTGGCTCAGGTGCCTCAGCAAGTACTGATACCTGTCATGAGCTGTAACTCTACTTAAACTCTGCCTTTCCCAGCAGTGTCAGGTCTTGTGGTCCATACCACAAGCTCTTCTGCTCCTAATCTGAAGGTCAGGTTATTAAAAAAAAAACAAACAATAAAGCTTAGTACTTAAAATGTGAAGCACAATTGCTCAGTTTAAACTACTCATGCAGCCTGGGACTTTTTCATTTATTAGCTCTGTGTTTAACAGCAATTACTGCAAGCACTTACTTATTTTATTTGGCTTATTCTCTGGTAGGACTTTATCACAGTGATACCTATCTATACCAGATAAATCAAGAAGTAAAAAGCAAATATTATGAGCAAAAGTGTTGCTTCATATGAAAGATGCTAGTTCCTTTAGAAAAGTTTTCTTTGAAGCTAATGGTGATTTAATATTATGTTGTATGCATGTAAGGATTCCTGCCCAAACTGTGAATATCTAGCATTTCTGAACAGCAAGTTACATCTGAAAAACAGATTCAACTGTGGTTATGGTCAGAAAAGAGAATATAAAAATAGCAATTTCCATGTGTTTGGTCATGTCTGCTTACTTTTCCAACCAAAATAATTTTTTTTTGAAATTTTTTACTCATGTAGGCAGTCCAGAGCAAATACATCTTTGGTAAAGTGTGCAAGTAACTCTTTTCTTAGTAGATAACTTCTACAGAGATGTTTTGCTACTTTCCTAATACAGAGCTACACTGATTTGAAAGCCAGGTTATCAGAGCAAGATTGCAGAGCTGCCAAAAAAATTAAAAAAAAAAAAATTAAAAAGCCCAACAACCCAAAAATCCCCACTCTCAGATAAGCCCCAAAAACAGAAATAGAAAAAGAGATTTATAGGTCCAAAAACATGTTCTCAAAGGGTCAGAAAACATAATATTCTTGCATAAAGCCTACTACTTTTGAATGTTGTATTTTAATTTTTAGTTACTCTATGTGCAGGCTGAAACTGAACACAGAATTCTTTCTGAAAATTTATTTCATGAAAATGAAATTTTTGCTGCTTTCCTTTATATTGAAAATCCATTTCAAGATAAAATTTGATTGAATTGATAAAATATTATGCTTCCACTGCAAAATATACGGGGCAAGAAGACACAGAAAAAGACTCATGCCACATTTTGCAGTATATGATGTGGCACCAAAAAGCATTTTCCTTTCACAGATCCAGATGCAAATCTTAGTCTTGACTGCCTACAAGGCAGCTCTGTACAAATAGAACATCTGAATATAGAATCTGTAGGATCTTTCCCTTCCTAATGTGCCTTCTGTCCCTGGCCCTCTCATCCATGTGCCCTGACTTATTCTGAGGGGAGATATATAATGACCTATGTAAAAGGCAGAGGCATCCTCAAGCAGCTCCCCAAAACTGGACAAATGGAGAAGTAGGACTATGGAGTTACACCTGCCCAGCACATTATATGCAGCTAAAGAAGCTTTAGACCAGGACTTGAGCTCTCTTGCAGAACTGAGACACATAATGAATAATCCACAAGATTATATATTAATAATAGGAATCCATACAGATGAATATTTCCTCCATTAAGGAGCACTCCAGACCTCAAGAGACACAACAGCCATCTTCCTAAAATTTAGGATGAATCTGAATACAGGCCAAATATTCCCCTCAGAGAAGTCAGTGGTAAAAAATTCTACTTGAATTTAATGGTGCATGATTCTGTCCTCTGCAAAAAATGTCACTCAGCACATGCATGGACAACAAGTCAAATACATCTGGTTAACAGAATGTGGCTATTTTGGGCTCAGAATGGTGATATATTTTTGTTTATACTTATGTCTATCTTTGGCAGGGAGAAAAACAGAAAACAAAACCTGAAAAATCCATGTTTTATCAGCTACAGTGGACAAGGATTCCACACAAGGTTGTTGGCCAGTGGAATATATGTTCCCTGTTTCTCAGGTAATACATCTCCAAGAAATTCCTGAAAATTAACTTTTGCTCTTGGGTGAAAACAAGGATAGAAAAAAAAAAATCAACTAAAACTCTTAGAAATAATGCTCATTCTGCAACAGAAAGTATTTTTGCACACAAATGTGTTTTTCCTGTAATACCAAATGTTCAAAATATTTCCTTAACAGACTGTCTCTCAACTTTTTGCTTTTGTCACCTTACTTTCATTTAGTAAGGCAGTAATTCCCAAATGGAAATTTTAACTTTTGCCACTGGGCAAAAGTAACTGGATAAAAAGTCCCACCCATATGTGTTGGAAATACTTGATTAAAAGTTATTTGTGGCTTGGGAAACAACCTATTTTTTTTTAAGAATACCTGTTTCACTTATAGGTGCTAATCATCAATATGGACAAAGGAGTCAAGGCTAGGAAGGAGACACATTTTTCTGTCTCACATGGCATGGGGCCACATGTGGGTCTCTGGTTTTTCGTGGAAAATGGATGGAAACAGTTTCCGCTATTGTCACACACTCCTGCCGTAGATGGTAGGTGGATGCATGGGAGAAAGGAACAGTTTAAATTACAGCAAAACTTTTCCTCAAGTGTTTATTTTTGAACACATGTGTGTCACGAAGGCCGGTCTCATGACTTTAAACAAAACCCAATGTCATTGCTTCCATGAGGTTAAAATGAAGTGCAAGAGAAAAATTACAGTGACTTTGCCTGCAACAGAAGGAAGGTCAGGCATTGCTTTGGACTGAAGATTGTCTCCGTGGAGCAATGCCAGCAGCTGATACTTGACCTTTAAATTCCCCAGAGCTGCCACAATTTTGAGGAAGTGACATTTGTCAGATGGCCAAAGAGGGTGATGGAAAGGCCAGGCTGGTGGCAGCCATGGGCAGGTCAGAGGAAAGGTGTTTCCTTACTCACTGTAAGGAATTGTTCGTGTGGTGGGAGAATCCCAGTGAAATGGCCATGGATGGAGGTGCTGCCTGGCGATGAGGCCAAGGGGCAGGTGCAGAAAGTGGGAGGTTGTGAAGAAACATGTCTGCAGGGAAGGAGAGGTCTGTCCTGGCTGCAGGTGAGATGGCAATGGGGGCGGTGAGTGAATCCTGCCGCAGGAGCCACCAGCCCCGCGGCAAGAGTTGAGGGACCTGGCCCGGCCCGACTGCTCCTTCCGAGCTTCTGAGGGATGGAGAGAGAGGCGTGGGGAAAGGAGGGAGGGAGGGAGGCAGGGAGGGAGGCAGGGAGGGAGGGAGGGATGAGGCGGTGGAAGCCCTCTCCCTGGGCTGGTTGAGGGGTGGGAGGGAAGGGAGGCAGCTCCTGAAGAGGGGAGGAGAAGAAGAGGCAGAAGGGGGATGTTGTTAAACAGTTTCTTACCGTAAGAGGGAGTTGAGACCCAGATCTTTCCAGTTAATCACACAACAAACTTAGATCATCGCAATAAAAAGCTCGGCTCACTCTGCCTCCTCGAGTGACCGGCGGTGCACGGGGTCCCTCCGAGGAGCCATCTCCCCTTCTCCTCCCCGCCTGCCGCCGGGGGGGCCGCCAGCACCATGCGGGCCACCCACCTCCTGCCAGCCTTGCTGTTCCACCAGCTGCTGCTGCTGCCCACCGCCATCCCCGCGGCAGGTCAGTTCTTCTATCACTTCGCTAGCGACCCCCCGTCCGCCTCGCAGCCGCAGCACGTCCCCTCTCCCCCGCTCCGCCGCGGCAGGGAGGGCGCTGGGGCGGCGCGCCGGGCGCAGCCCGCAGGTTTCTGCCCGCAGGTTTCTGCCCGCATGTCGCTGCCCGCAGGTCTCTGCCCGCAGGTGGGGCTGGCAGCGCCTCGCCCTGCGGGGCCGGGCGGGCGGGCAGCGCCCGCGGAACCGAGCGCAGCGCAGCGCAGCGTGCGGCGGTCGGGACGAGCCGCGCTCCGGCCGCGCAGCCCCGCGGGAGGCGGGTCCCGTCCCGGGCGCTGCGGAGGGGCCGCCGCTCCCACCGCCCGCACCGTGCGTGAGTGGGGCGCGGGGCTCGCTCAGGACTGGCAGAGCTGGAAACCGGGAGAGAGGGGAAAGAAAATCTCATCATTGCCCAGAGGTGCTCCCGGCCGTTATCAGGACGCGACCGTGTATCCTTAATTTCCAGTGGTAGAATAAATGTTAAATAACAGAAGTTGACGAGGAATACCCAAAGCACGGGATAGTGCATTGCTGAACGGGAATGTCCTTGCTGAAGTTCAACAGCATGAACGTGCTATTTCCAGACTGAAATAGTTGTAATTTCATTAGATGTTCCCGCTGAAATCCGGGAGATGGAGGGGGGGCAAGGAACAAACAATAAGTAATCAAGTGCTGGATGCTCTTTAGCTGAATTTCTTTCCTGAAGTGTCCCCCCTGGACTGGTTATCTGAAGAGACAACTCTGTGCTTTCTATTGGCCCTCTGGGAAGACGTTTAAGGAAAAAAGTTTGTAAAGGTTTCTGCAAACCTTTCCTTCCTTCCGGCAACATTGTTAGGGTCAGACCTTTGCACAGACAGAAACAAAGGACAGGCACAATTCAGGGAAAGAATCTGCCAGGAGTGGGCAAAGCAAGGGCAGGGAAGTGTGGCAGATGGCTTCTGGGGCAATATCTGAGGGCATCAGGCACAGTATGGCAAGGAATGCTGATGGCTTCCAAGACATAACTGTTTTCTAGTTAAAAAAATAAATATTTTGAAATGGAATTTCAAAGTGGAATATTTTGTGATCTGAGTGGGCAAGTCAAAAACAGACTGGCAGCATCCCATGCAGTAAAACCTGTTGTTTTCCTCCCCCTGCAAGGAAGAGTGTGGTTCTGTAGGATGCTGAACAATCTCATTACAGCTTCTGTGCTCAGTCTGCTCACTGAGGATATTGCTTTCACAGGCATTCTTTAGCAGGTGACACACAGATACAGACACCATGATGCTAAACTTTCCTGAACTCCTTTTCCATGTACATTGTAATTTCCATTTTTTTGGATGTGCAGCTTCTCTGAAAAGTGATGACTAGAGCTGGTTAGGAATTTTCTGAGAAAATGTTTTGGGTTTCTTTTACTGGAAAATGCTGATACATCAAAACTTTTCACCAAAATAATTCCTGTTAAAGAGAAACTTTCCTTGGTTTGTTTCCCTCAAATCAAATGACAGAGAAATATGCAGCAGAAGACATTGCCAATAGCTTGTGGTAACCTGCTGTTGAGAAACCCTCACCTGTGACAGAAGTTCATCAAATGATGAGCTAGTTAGAAAAAAAAAAAAAAAAAAAAGGAAAATAAACACTGCAGACACACTCACACACATGCACTTTATTCTATGGACCAAAGGTACACAACTAGTCTATAGCCAAGCTCATAATAAGCTAGGTCATGCTTTGCTCTCCTGGTAAGTCAGGGTGCTTTTCCTGAGACAGAGAAAGTCCTTGTTGTCCCTGACTGTAGGCTCTTAGTGCTGGTCTCTAGTTACCAACTTCAATGAATATTGGATCTATCTAATATTTTGAGAGGCACCTTCTGTACTTCCTGTATCAGTACTGGGCTGATGAATAGAGTTGTGCCTTAACCAATAGGCTCTCCAGTTTAGAGGTGGATGGTTCACCTGGATGAGGAGAAAAATTAGATTTCCAAAACTTCTGAGTTTTTCAGAATAGGACTTGTTTTCTGACCAGCTCTTGTGGTGACAGTTTCTTGACAGCCCTGCCTTTCTTAATTTTCCTCCTATACCTTCCTTAATATTAATTAATCCTGTTGTTTTCCTTCTTGGCAAGAAAGATGCTGCCATTTTGTTTTCCTTGTTTTTGAAAATACATAACCTTCAAAAAAAGTGTCTGCATATTTACACTGTAGGCAAGGGAAAGTTGTGATACTTCTTTATGAAAATATAAATTTCTGGATCATTTCTGAAAATGATTGCTTTGTAAACATATATGTTGTCTTTGTTTGGGATGTTGGATTCTTTTTACTGGGATGTTTTTAAGAAAGATAAGGATTTGCCTACATATGATTATTTTCAGATATGAAAAACATGCTAAATTATGTGAATGAATATTCTGGGTTTGTAATCCCATGCCCTAAGTTCTTTGCAAAGACAATGTGCTGTGTAACAGAAGTTGCTGACTAATACAATTGGGTTATATTAAGGGGCAAAGAAAAAGGAGGGTGAAGAAAACACAAGAAATTTAAATGTCAGCAAGCTGTCTACGCTATCACTTTCTGAGTTTATTTTTAATATATAAAAGATAAGACTGTGATTGATGAAAGATAAATGTGCATGGCTCCTATAGACTGCTTGCCTAGTCATTACCAATATTCTGTAAATCTCTGTCACTTGCACAAAGAAATTAATCTGGAGCTAATAACTTTATCAAGGAGTTTTCTTTCTTGATCAAATGTTCTTATTATTCAGTATTCTTAGGAAGAATCTCTTTAATAATGTTCATCTAGTGAAACTAAAAATGACTCTTTAATCAAAGCAACAAGTAGATTGGCATGTCGCAAAAGAGTGAATGTTAAAGATTTATTTAAATTAAAGATACATTTTTCTGTGAGATGACTGTCAGCCAAGTGTGTTTATTCAAATTTATTTAAAGCACATTCTGTAGTTTGGATGATCTGAAGAAGTTGCTAATGAAGATGTGGGAGTAGCTCTTAGTTCCTATATCTAATTATCACTTAAAGAAAAAAAAATCAAATCCCATAGCCATAATCAATTTTTGAATGTTGTGTATTCCTGTGGTCTGCATAGCAAAGTATATTTTTAAAAATTAATGTGATTTATACTTTCCCATCCCAGCTGTAGATAATCATTATACTATATACTGTCAACAAAGTGAAATGATACTGTGCCAGTTGGAAGAGTGTATTCCTTCTGTTTAATGGAATCCTTTTGGTGCTCAGTGCCAGGGGCTGCTTGTTTTGCTCTCACATGTAATACAGCACTTACCCTGCTTAACAGATTTTCTGTTTCTATTAATGCCATTTTCATAAGCAACATAGCAGGAAAATATAGAGTTGAAAGACATGAGATTAAAATGTTGCATAAAACTCTGGAAAATTGACCACTGAAGTCAAGGAAAGGAAAGCCTCTTATTGGAGGAGCTCATCTGTCATTATTGTAATACTTCAACTGAGGCCAGGGTTGGAAGGGAAATGTGCAGTCTCCCTCAGAGAGCAGAATATCTCCCTTTTGCATCTTTATGCTGAACATTAGTTTGCCACTTAAGTATTTCAAACTTTTCCAAGGAGGTTTAAAACCAGGATAACTGGGCCTCTTTTTGAGTAAAAGGAAAGAAGCATTGTCCTGAATGTTTTACAATTACTTGTACTGGATGAGTGTTGGAATTTCACTTTCTTCCCATCAGCATTAAGATGGTGTGGAATGGCAGGGCCTGGAAGGCAGCACAGAGGTGAGAATGGATTGATCATGGAAGTGAGAAAGGATTGTTCTCAATGCTTACTTGGGAAGCTAGGATAGTATGACAACTGCCATAATATAAGCAAAATTTGAACCTTGCTGTGGAGAAAGTATGGCAGCTGAAAAAAATGGGAAGAAGGGGTGAGGACATCCTCACTGTTACCCCATCTTCTCCTGTCAGTTTTTGTGGCAGTGCCCAGAGGGTTGTAGAGCTGTTCCCAAATGTGGTTAATACCTACACGCAAAGCAGCACTGTGGTGAAGCAGAGCTGGGAACATGCTCCAGATTAGTCAAATGTGTTGGCAAAATCTAGCTGTAGTTTTCAGTGGCTTGTGGGCCTCCACCCATGTGCTGTCTGATGAGCCCAGCCATGCCTGGCAGTCCTCAGTGTTGCTGGCCCAGCTGGGGACTGGCTGCTCCCTCTGTCCCCCCTCAGCTCCAGCTTTTCCTATGACTCGCTGCCTTGGCCAGCAGCACTATTTTTATGTATACAACATGAAGCAAGGCTCTCATTGCTCCTCACAGGGGCTGTTTTGCTGCCCTCAGCCATCTGTCATTCTTTGTTTTGCCCAATCTTTGCCTTGTCTACTTGTGCTTTTTTCCTTACCCCTTGCTGCATGCCCGTAATTCCAGTTGGCTGGAACACCATCACAAAGGAAGGGCACAACATGGTGAGTGCCTTGAAGGAGACACCAACTGCTTGTAAAGATTGTGGAATGCCATGGAAAATGGTGGGGATTTAATACTTGTGCACAGTGTGTAAGAAGACAAATCTTACAAGGGAAAATCCTCTCAGTAATTTAGCCAGAGGTTAGATACAGTAAGTCAGAGTACAAATTGCAGCACATTTGTTTCTGCCACTGGGTCCCATCATCCTGCTGAGCAGATAACCTTTTCTTGGAAGGAAAAGTCCATTTGCAGCTACCATCCAATTTTAGAATATACTATAGAATATATATTTTAGAATATACTATCAGTTGTTAGCATTATCCTTAGCTCCTTGAGTTTTCATGCTGACCATAGGAGTGGGTTCCAAAGGCAGGACTTAGCATAAGCATGAAGTTGGGTTCCCAGTTACATGGCTGTCTTTGCAGTTGTTAATAAGGGGGCGTGGGTGTGGGGTGTGAGTGGTAATGTAAAGCCAAAAAAAAAAATCTTTTTGCATTTCCTGAATCTGCTCAACAACTAGACTGAGAGCCAATGTAGAAATAAGGAAAACATTATCTATTATATATAGATATCGTATGGATAGTTACATGTTTTTCAAACTACTTTCTAAAAATTGTGTGGTTTTTTCCCCGTAAGGCTCTTATGCCAAGAAAATAAATGTCAGAAGTTAAAATATTCACATCATCCTCCAGGTACATCTGAGAAACTGTTTCGTTTTGACAAGCTAGAGATGCCTCCTTGGACAGCTGCTTTTATTTTGGTGACTTTCCATCTATATAGCTGACTGTAGATTTTATGGGTATGGTTGGTAAACTTCTTTTACGCCAAATTATTGTCTTACATAAATAACTGCATTAAACTTAATCTGGCATTTTAAGCCTATCCAATCTACAAAGTTGTTTTCTTGGGCACAACTCAGATTGTTCCAGTTTCTCATTTTGTTGGTCTGCCTTTCTTCCTTTTTTTTTCTTTTCCCGACAAATGAGAAGTCATTTGGAAAAGGTGTTCACATTTTGCATTCTAGCCAGGAATCTGGATATTTCTGATATTGAAACAGGCAGAAGGAAAAGTCAAAGTAAATGAAAGTAAGTTAGAAGTGTTGAGCACTAATTCTTTTTGTCAGAATGACTCTGTTACGACAGGATTTAAGAGACAAAATTGTTTAATGTATTTATTGAAAAAGTGCTTTTTAATGGTTCACACAGATAACAATATTGTGATGACCCTATTAATGATGTTAGTATCAACATTCATCTTTAGCATTCTTTCTTTTTTTTTCTGTGACCACACTGTTGACTTAAGCATGTTGTATCCAAAAGCATTTAGTAACATCTACTTTCACCATCTGGTGAAGATTGGTTTTGTTTGTTTTTTCTTTTTTTCTTGATGAAGCCAGTATATTTATGCTATCATACTGAGGTACACACCAGAATGCAGTTTACCCTTGATGTTTCGCATCCTTTAAAGAGCATTGTCTTGAAAATACTTTATTGAATATAATTAAAACTATCCCTTCTATCACGTTTTTTAGACAAGTTAAACACCTCAATGTGTTTTCACACATTTCAATAATTTTCTTATTAAATTGTCAATGTTTATACTGAGATAAGCATTCTGCTTTGATATATCTGACACTATGATAATACATTGTTTTGCAGATTTTTGCTTTGCACTTTTTTTTCCCCATTCAGAAACTTATGAATCTAAGTTACCATGCATTTTTTGTCAAGTATGGTGTCCCCTGATAAAATGTTTTATATTTTTACTGAATTGAACTGTGCTTTCCTACATTTATTTCAGGTGTGTTTAAAGTTGGGGATTTTTTTTTAATTAAAGATCTTACATATTGTGGTAGATTTCTGACTTCCCACCCCCTGTGCCCAAGTTACAAATCACATGATATTCCTCTCTCATAATTTTTTTAGCTTATTGGGAAAATCTAGTTTTCTTTATCTCGCAGTGGTGATTGTTTGCAAAATTAAATTAATAGCTAATCTAATTTTTACATTTTGACCTGGTTATCAATGATAACACAAATAAGTCAATCTCTAATTAGTCCATCTGTTAACTGCTCAAGGTCAAGTGGCTTAATTTCATTACAAATATGATGCAAAATATTAAACAGAGATCTAATATGCCAGTTGATACTAACAACAGCGCCTGTATCTGTTTTATATTTCTGAAATAATTGTGTCACTTTATATGACCATTTTTCTTCACTGGAATATATTTTGAATCATCAGCTTCTCTGTGCTTCCTGCACAGCATGTGGACAATTTCCCTATTTTGAATATTTCTCCTCATGTCATGCTATTTTGTATTTCATTCTCCATTTGGAAGGACTGTAGTTGATTCCTGTAGTTCTCTGACAGCATCTGCTAGTCTAAGGAATTCAGGTATCTTCATTTTCTTCATTTATTTTCCCATAGATTTAGTTTACTTCTGACATCTGACAAACAAAAAACAGTGATGCTTTTAGATGAATGTTTATATTCTTTAAAAACTGGAAATTATAAAAGGTCCCCACATAGTTGAAAGATGTGTTTCTTTAAGAAAGTACCAAATTTTGCTAGACTAGAGTGAAATTTGGAAACCCTGGAAGCTGACATGCTGAGTGCATCATAACAGGTATTTAATAAAAGATTTGTAGAGTCTATAACAAGTCCATAGAAGTAGAGATTTTTCCAGGAGAGGCAGCCAGCATGCTCCAGTTGTGCTCTGTAAGACCATAGCTTTGCAGCCTAAAATGTACATCCTTATTAGAAAAAGCTGGAGTGGTGGAGGAAGGAGAAAGGGATTACTAATGAAGCAGATAAATTCAAGTAATCTCCTTGTAAAATTTTGCTGTAGATAATACAAGTAATATTTTGATCTCATTATAATGAGCAAAGGTGATCTTTGGGCCCTATAACACCCTGTATGCTATTTTGATTACCACAAAAATGGTATTGTATTTGCTGTATTAGGTTTTTTACTACTAAATTGATAATGCAAAGCCAAATACTTTTTGTGATCAGACTAAGACCTGAGGGTGTAAAATGTGAGTTGCTTAGGTGTTTGAACTCTAAAAAACCTGAAACTACTGAATTTCTGTATTCTTATATAGTTCAGTATCAACCCAATTGTATTCTGCAATGTATAAGTTTTAATTTGAGATATGGAGCATAATCAGGTTACAGAACTGACTGATGTGGTGGTTTGGGAGCCCAAAGCCTTTTTTTGGTGTGGGACACGAAGCCAGAAGGGAAAAAAGAAGCTATACTGCTGTCATTTTTCTATCAGCCCAGTGATTACAGAATACCTGGAGAGAGAGATCAAAATACAAACACAATTCAAACCAGCTTCTCTTGTTAATCAAGAAAGTGTCTTTCTATGTTATTGCATACTGTGGCCTCCATTGCTCATAGTTCTCTGTATTACTGGTTCTGGTTTGTATAAAGATAAATAAAATTAAAGTTAAGCAGGTTCTAGAATACAGACACTGGAACTCGCTGGTGTGTTTTCTTACAAAAATGCTGTAGAATGTCAGTTTTCTTTATCTCAAATTATTGAGATTACTTTACATGGACTGGAACTGCTCTAAGAAAAGGTATTATTGGAAATATTTTCCTCCAGGTGCCCTATAGCAGTCTCAGTCAATGATTCTTGTCTGAGAAGATTGTACAGAAACCTCATTTGAAAATGTAGTAAGGGAACTGAAAGGTGAGTTCTTGTAGCTGCAAGGTAAATGTCTTTCCCTGTGAGGTACCTCTTTTCTTAAGTAAATATTTAAAGTCTTTCACGAAAATGGGAACACCAGGAGGGAGACAATGGAAATCCCATATGAGATTATGGAGCACTTGTCCAATGCTGCACCCTACTAGAGCAGATGTGTCAGTTCCCATTTCCACTGGGAACTGACTGAGGTCTTCTCTTTTCTATTCAACTTCATGTTAAGAAACAGAAAAAGGCATCACACTCACTTTTTGAAGTTGACTGAAGAAATATTTTTAGTTAGTGGCTGTTTCTGTTGAAGAAAAATGTTGGTTCATATTTGACTGGATTCCTTTGTGTTTGAATCAGCTGCTAATATTTTCATATTTAAGTGGAATGTCAGACTTCCTTGGTAATGTGGTATGAAACTACAGGAAACATCAGAGGACATGGCCCACAAAATGAGCAGAAATCCTGATTAATCAAAGTTTAAAAAATTGAAATGAATGGCAATCACAAATTAGTTGTATTGCATACTGCATACTAACCTTTAATGTGGAGAATGGCTAAGAAGATACTGTTTGAGTTAACATTTTATTAATAAAGGCACCTAATTTGACAAAAAAGAATATTATTTTTATATATTTTGTTGGGAGAATTGTTCAAGTAGTGCTTTGCATTATTCTGATGTTTCTAACAGTCACACCACAGATGCACTTGGCCCTTTGCCTCTTGGATTATAGGCAAGACATAGAATGTTGTTGTTTGAAAGCTAAACTAAATCAGGCTGTTATGAATTGCTAAATGCAAGATCAAACCCATAATCCTCTTTGGACAACTGCTAGGAAAAGAAGGACAAAAAGAAAAAGCAGAACTCTCTATCATATTTTTCAGGCAGAACAGAATTTCTTGATTTTTTAAATTATATTCTTGCATGCTGGCTGGTGAGTTTAAGAAGCTGTTATCTTGGGAATTAAGATAACGACACTTATCAGTAGATGGGAAATGTTAGTATCAGGAACTGAAAGAAAACACTTTGATATTTCTCTACAGATTCTTACCACCCTTGACATAAAAGTCTTGACTAAGACAACATAAAACTAACGAATATGTCTTGGAAGATAATAGATTGAGAAATACACCACAGAAGCTTTATGGAAGATTTGTTTTTCTGTGTTTGACATAAGGGGCAAATGCAATCCTTTTTGAAGCACTTTGGTTCTATCATAGGTATAACAAAAAATAAAGCAGCTTCAATGTAGACACAACTGTTTCCAGTAGCAGGATACGGATCCTTAAGATGAGAACATTACCATAACATTCCTCTAAGCAGTGATTCATTTTGGGTGCACGTGCACTTCACAAATAGAGGGCTGAAAATGTTTAAGAGATCTGATATGGGTCCCTAACACAGCACCAAAATTATTAGCATTTGATTTTTTGATCAAAAGCTTCTTCATATAATAATAATAATAGTTATATTTAAAGGTAAATAAATTCTTTTTTTTTTCCTTAATTTTTTTGTGATTGGGATTAAAATTGTGAGTTAGATGCTGGGGAGTAGCATAGTTTACTTTCATCAGTTCAAAAAGAAAGAAAGGAAGATGGGGTGAAGATTATTTTATAGGGATCTTATAGCAGAGAAATTTTACTTTGTTTTTCTTCTTTTTTTTAGATCTGAAGATTGATGAAATCTAATGTAGATGTCTGTTATATTTCTAGGTGTTTTAGGGATAACTCACCACTGAGAGGTGTGATTTAGCTGAATCCCGTGAAAATGTGAACCCAGTGATCAGGATGGAAGTTCTGCAAAAGGAACACCCCTGAGCCATCTTTGGGTTCCCAGTGTGTGGAGCTGTCAGTAACTCCTCCAGAGCCTCAGCTATTGCAATTTACAGTTATTCTGAACTTCTACAGAGGGCACCAAGCAAAACCTTACTGGCCTAAGTGCACTCTGCACACGCATGAGGTTCAGGCTGAGGTTTTATCTATTGGAAAATTTAATAAATTTAATAAATTGAACCTGAGCATTTGTGTTCTATTATTGTTGCAGAGTCTTTAGAGAAAAATGAAAGGACAGCTGTGAATACAGTTACATGGAAAGAAGTTACGGAAAATGCTATTATCTACTCTGTAAACTAAGGAGGAATTTATTCACCTAACCTTACGTGGATAAGCCATCTAATCCAAAAAGATCATCTGGGATCACTGAGTGAAATAGGAGAAATAGATCCACAGGGCAATTTATTCTCCCTATGTTGCTCATCTGACAGAATAGGGACAGTTACTTTCCAGATGTGCTCATCTGCCTTCAGAGACAATGGAATAGCCTTCACTGGTAGACTGGTTAAATAAATAAAAGTAAAAATATAAATAAATATTGGGAAAATTCTGGAATTTTCTTGCAGATATCAAAGACCTTTCCACTTGCATTTTAGCCAAACATCTCTAGCCAATCTTCCTCCCTCCATTTGATACCTCTTTGTCTAGGCTTTTCAATAGAAACATGGAAACAAAATCATTGTGTTCATTTTTGCAGGGATCTTTGCAACACTGCAGACTGTTTCCATGCTATGGCCTCTGTTTGACCTTATAATCTTTTCTGTGAGCTAACAACTCTTGTTCAGTCACACTTAAAATGGACACAACACTCATACTGAGACTTCAGTGAGAGGACAAATGATTATTTTGTGTCCATTTCAGAATCCATTTCTTTTCACAATTTATGATAAATATATTGTTTTAAGAACTGCTTTTTGCATTCAGCAAGTGATGCTCTTTTTTGCTTGAGCTTTTCATGGAAATATTTACAAGATCTCAGATAATTATTGGGCATATTTTGCAGGTTCTGAAAAAAATTTACAAAGGGTGAGAAATTTTCCTTTCACCCTTTTACAGCATTATGCGAGTCTTTATTTGAAACTGATTTTGCTATACTTCCTATTATTTTGGCTTTAAAAAAGGAAGTAATTGTCTAAAATAATAAATTCAATTGCAGTATATGCTTATACCTTATTTTTGTGAGATTCTCTATGCTTTAGGTTCTGAAGATGTTATAATTCCTAGAAAATGTTGTCTGTATCTAATGCCATCCTTAATCTCACCATTCTTCTTAACAATATTTTATTTTGTTGTGTTTTTTTTTTTTTCTTCTTCTTCTTCACTTCTTCTTTTAGAGGGTAAAGGCAAAAAGAGAAGTCCTCTTCATGACTTCAAAAAAACAGGAGAGTTGATGCTCATTAAAGTAAACAAAACACTGGAAATAAAAACGAAGCTGTTAAATACCACAGAGCAATGTGCAAAGAGATGCAGCAGGAACAAGGGCCTTTCCTTCACTTGCAAGTAAGTTATGTATCTCTTTTGTTTGTTTTTTTTTTTTTTTTCCTAAGGAAACACAATAACAGCCTTTGATCAAAGATCTCCCTGCAATTGTCATCAATGGTAACTTGTACCAAGAACAACCTAAAGATTGTGATTTTTGATTTCAGTGACCTTGCTCTACCTGTCCAGAGAGTGTCAGTCTTTTCTGAGGCTTTATCTGAGTTGTCTGTCTTGTTAGCTTGTCCAATCTGTAATCTTTTCCATAACACAGCTGAAGAAATGTAGTCAAGATGCTGATGACTTGGGCTGCATTATAGCATTAGGTGAATATTTCTGAGATTTTTATGTCTTTTATAAAATTGTTATTGTCACACATCACAGCTGCAGTGTTTCAGCACCACTTCAGACCATATTCTGTCTTCATTCTTTGCTCATTACTCCTGCTGAAATCAATGAGACCCTCACACATGGAGCACAGATACATGCCCTGCTGAAGTTCACTGGCAAGTACTGCGAATCTGGTACAATGGAATCAAACCTGGGCTGTGGATAGATATCCTTCAGCATCTGCTGTCTCTTAGAAACAGAGATGGGGGATCATGCAGCTGATCACTTGTCTGCCTTGAACATACTCTCAACTATTTTTTGGAACAAATCACTATCATTTTTCTGACATATTAGACTTACATGATTCCCCTGGCCTCTCTTAGTCTAGACCATTAGCAATCAATGAAAGACATTGCAGATCTTGGAGGGAGTGCATGACTTCTGTATTGGTGAGTAAGGGGCTAAATGTGAGCCTGAACTTGAAGCATAAAACAGTTTTGACAATTGGTACAAATGGAAGCTGGATGAAATGTGACAACAAAAATTCTTCCTTGACAGAGAAGATTCTCAACTGTGATTAAATTCTTCCTTAAGCCTTTAATTCCATTGTTGCAAGTTCTCATTTGTATTGTTCTGCACTCTGACTATTTATACGTGTAAATAATGAGCAGAGTTAACTTTTTCAGATAGAAAATATTTTCCAGGCACTAATATTTTTCACCTGGTACAAGCCACACCTTTCCCTATTGGCAGGGCTTCCATTGATG
Source organism: Vidua chalybeata (assembly GCF_026979565.1). Lineage (NCBI taxonomy): Eukaryota > Metazoa > Chordata > Aves > Passeriformes > Viduidae > Vidua > Vidua chalybeata. The sequence continues at coordinate 62,447,944 of NC_071534.1, read as the reverse complement.
TCATTGCCAAAAGGATCAGGTTGTATTCAATACAGAAGATATACTTGAGTTCTGATGAGCGGCAGCAAGGAGTATTGCAAACAATTCTATATTCTAGCATTGTTTAGGGAAACTTTCTCAAGCCACTTGTAGTTTCTCTGGATGTTATCTTTTGTGTTCTGAAAATAAAAAGCAAGTTATTATATGTGTCTATTCTGTTTTACAATAAAATAAATCTAGAATCTTAGAATTTTTAAAATGTTTTCATGTTTTGTAGATTTTTTTTTTTTTTTTTGAGGCAGTGTCTGATGGATATATTAGGGGGTAATTTCTCCTTTAATGAATCGATACAACAACACAAAGGAGACATGAGAGACTTTTGAGAGTACAGCTTGGAAAAGCCCTGCTCACAGATAACAGAATGGCAATCTGTCATGCAATTACGTTGCACTGAATCTGGAGCAGAATTACAGATCCTGATGACTTACTCTCTGAATTTCTGTTTTCCCTGGTGGGCTTTTAGCAGGGAAGGTGCTAAAAACCTGCTTTAGCAGTAGAGGTGTAGGTGAAGAGATCTTGCCTGTGTTACCACTATGCACAGAGTACGTGGGATTTTCTTTACAGGGGTCTTGGAATATTCTTGTGGTTTCCCTTTTGGCCCCATATGGATCCTTTTGTAGTGTGAACTGTTCTTTGATGCTACTGTAAACACACATTTTACGTGTGTTCCCTTTTAAAGGATCCAGTGTTTACTAATGTTTCCCTTTTATTCCTAGGATCCCAGTCTTTAACTTCATACCAGCACATGGTTGCTACAAGGTGAAATTTGTTGCCAACTTAAATGAAAACCAATTAGCTTCCTGCCTGCTGTGGGAGCATTCTAAAATAAGAAGTAACACAAAATGACATTTTAAATGCTTGAAATATGAGACTTAAAATTTCCTATGTTTACTGACATTTTCATGGCTTTATTCTTATACTCCATATCCATGCAGCAGTTCTCCATCACTTGGGTCACAGCACTGATGTTTTATTTTCTGTATGTAAGTTTTATGTAAGAATTAAAAATTGAATTACTTTGTAACATAATTGTAACAATAGTACTGGGAGCAACAACATCTGCGCCTGTGCACTGAGATACACAAGCAGGAACTGTGTCAGGTTTCTTTTTTTGCCAGAAAGTGGTAAAAGTAGCAGACTTCAGGCACTGCAAGCTTGTAAAGGTTCAGGTACTCCTTATTTTCTGGAGGGAGGGGTAAATTAAGAAAACTTTCTATTTCTTCATTATAAGTTCTGTGTCACATGAAAGTAAATTTTGAGTATTTTATTGTTTAATCATTAATTCTTGATGGTTTTAACTCTAACAATTTTTTGTTGAAGCTAATATATGTAACTTTTCAGAACTGATATTTCCTCTATTCCCTTTGCTGTCATGCTTGCACAGATCTTGTTCATTTCCAGCTGAGTTACAAGATCTTTATCTAGACTTGTTTCTTTTTCGTAACATTATTCCACAAATGCTGTCCATCAAAGAACTCCTGAGATTCACTTACACTGTGTTTCTGACTTCATAAATGTCTGTGCCTCTTTTTCTGCCTCCCCTATCACTTTTATCAAGCTGCTGCTGCTGCTGAACTGTTCTATTCCTTTGTTTCACCACCCTCAGCAGTCCATTACTCCCTCTTTTTCCTACAGTCATCCTTGGAGATTTCCCAAAACAATTCCTATGGATGAAAAAAAAAAAAAAAAACAACTCAGTTACTCTTTTATTTACTATACAGGTGACTTTTGCAGGTGTGTCCCTTCCTTAGCTGCAAAGTTGTCACAGTCTTGTCCTTTGTTATCTGCTTGGAGTGTCTGCATTTACCCAGGAAGGGATTTTGGTATAGACAACAGAATTTCAGTACCTGTAAGAAAATCTACAGACTATCTCAGTGCAAAAAGAAACCAAAAAAATTGTTGTGATCAGCAGTATCAGTAGAAGAAAGTCCAAGAATTTGCTCAAGTATGTTGACTTTGGAGGTATAAAAACCCTCCAGATTTGGGTCCAAGAAAAGATTGTTACAAACTTTTATGTGCAGAACTGGTTGAAGCCAAACTGGAAAGAAACCAAAAGGCAACTGAAAGGCAAAAACTGAAAGAATAGTTTGTAAACAGTGCATTCTGCATTCCCACTTTAGGAGGGAGGAGCGGAAACCAGAATGTAATTGGAAAGGCAGGAAAGGTCAAGGATATTTTTGTGAGTGATGGAGTTAGAGGCACTTGGATATGCTCAAATTTGAGAATCAGCCAGAAGAGAACAGAAGGCTGCACAAGGGCAGAGGGATGAAGGTTAGCAGGTTGGAAACACTTGGAGTCAACAGAGTAGAGAGCAGTTGGATGAAAAATCTGTTTGGTGATGGAAACGATAATGAAGAAGATGTTTGAAAGAGAGAAGACTGGGGAGATTGGATAGAATCTTGCAGCATTTTTAACTGAAGCCAGCAAGATCTCACACAGAAAGCTTGTATGGTGAATTAAATAAGATCAAGGAACTTTTTGTGAAGGACGCAGTGCTGAAGAATATGGCATAGCTAAAGTATGGATGAAGTGTAAGAAATCTGTGTGACTCTTGATTATTACCAAGTAGTGTTAAAATGCCATGCCTTCTCAGATCAGAATACAATATCTCAGAAGGTATGGGATGAGTGACAAAAATGAAGATTTTGTGGTAAGGTAGAGGAAATAATGTCAGTTATTTGTTATTTGGTTCAAATAAAAAAAAGTAAGGAAAAAAAACAATGGAGTTTTTTTGCCTTTTTTTTTTTTTTTTTTTTTTTTTTTTGTAATTTCCTTATTGGATAACTGTTGCCCCCTCCAAGGTGGTCAGATGTGATTTTACTATACTTAAAGACTATCCTTTCAGAACTGTTATAGGAGAAAAAGGTCTGCACTTTTCATTTCAAGTATTGAAAGGTGTTTTTACTCTGTGGTTTTGTTTGTCTTTCTTGCCCTCCCCCATATCTAGTCAATTCAGCATGAATTGTATTCACTCCTAGCAGTTAAAAATATGAGAAAAATAAAAGAAAAGTGAGCAAGGAAAAATTCTAGGTACACGATCACAGTTTATGTTATTGATAAAACTAAAACTAATCTTGTTTTTAAACAGCTCTGTTGTTCTAGGCAAGAAACAAATTCCTTGTACCTGAATTTTTCTGAATCCATCAGTGTGAGATACTTAACTATTTCAGAGGCATATTGTAAGGATAGAAAAGATGATGTTTTAGTCTTCATGGTTTTTTTTCCTGAGAGAGCAGCATAACTGAGGACACAAATGCTGTCTCAGTCACATTTATCTAAGTTTTAAAATAAAGATCTTTAATGACAAGGGAACTCTTAGATTAGTGTGAACAACCAAACTGGTATTTAATGTAATGACCACATCAATTTAATTTCTTTGTTTCTTTGCTCTTGTCAGCACAGTTGTGGGTTTAAATAGTAATTTGGACTGTTTCTCTGACTTTCCCAGTAAAAATAAATCTGATGTCATTGCATGCTCCTTGGCAGGCCATGTGTCATTATTATAAACCACACAGAGATTTTTTTTCTCATCCAGATTTTCTTTGCAGGGCCTTTGCTTATGACAGAGTTACAAAACGGTGCCATTGGTTATCCTTCAACAGCTTGACAAATGGTGTGAGAAAGAAGCAAGACCATGCGTTTGATCTGTATGAAAAGAAGGGTAACTGATTTATTTACTGATTTTGTTTTCCCAGCTAGGGAGGAAAAAAAAAAGAACCCTGAGGTCAGTCAGTGATTTTTTTGGGTGTAGAAACATCCTGGGTATGGATGTTTTTATGCATTTTGAAAGCTGCATCCTACAGTTTTATTTACACATATCCTAAGTTTGCTGTCATGCAAATTTGTCTACATACTTGCTGTTGGTCAGTTTTCCAATCTACATATTTGCCTACTGTCATACATACTAATTTCAGTTTTGTACTTCAGTTTACTACTGAGCAGCTCAGTTGTATGAGTTACCATTTATTACTTAATATTGCTCTCATGTACCTCGTTAATGAGTAGGATACATATGTTTTCAGACATTGAGTTTTTTTTGATCAGATACATTGGAAACATTTGCAGGATTTTTTTGGGGTCAGATAGTGATCAATATTTGGAAAAAAAGAAAAGACAGGCATGTATGTCAACAAATAAACAGTATTTTGAAGAATTAAGTAGGTAAATGGTAATAAATGTAATATTTTATGTGAAAGCAGAAGATGAGCTTTAATTTTTCATACATTAACCAAATATCTCATTTTCCTCTCTTTTATTTCAATAGATTATGTCAGAAATTGTATCATTGGAAAAGGAGCAGACTATAAAGGAACAATATCTGTTACAAAAAGTGGTATCCAGTGTCAGGCCTGGAATTCAATGATCCCCCATGAGCACAGGTAAGAGTTCAGGAGCAGAGACAATGGGAATAGTGCTCAGACAGCTTCCATAAAGCATAAGAATTTATGGGAAAACTAACCTTAGACAACAAAATCTCTTAGGTATGTTCTTGCCTTTCTCCAAGAGATGCCATTCTCCAGATCCAAGAAAATTCTTATCTTGGACTTTCTGCAAAAAGTTCTCTCCTAATGCCAGCCTGTGTGTCTGTATCTCTTTCTTTCCTGTGTTGGGGGATCTTTTCAGCTGTTTATATCCTTTTGATCTCTTAGCTACTGGCAGAAACAAAACATCTGCATTATTTCAACCCAGGGTCTGAAAGTTCGTCAATGTTTTCTAATTGACTCCCAAGGAATGAGCAATTTTGACAACCACATTTTTAGGAAGCAGGGGATAGTAGACCACCTATTTGTTTAGTGTATAGTATTGTTAGTATATTTTACATAGTTACTGTCAATTCTCTGTTATTTATGAAATATGTTAAACTATATGGAGCACTTAGGCCTGGCAACAAATCCATGGAAAGGGCTTTTGAAATCCTTCGCTTCAGATTATACAAGATAAAGACTGAGGGAGCATGCACAGGACTTATCTTTTCAGAGTAGGATCTGGTACTGTGAGAAACTGAGGCCAAACCTGCACCTTGAGAGGAAATCTAGTTGAACTCTATTGGCTAAGGAAAAAGAGAAGAAAGCCAAAATCTGAAGCCAGTAAGCGTAATGGTAAAAACAGATTCATCCCAAACAAATGTTCCCAGAAACCAGTAAAAGCACTACGAAGTACTGGTTTACTCTTTAACCACTTCTCTTTAAACATTTTTGCACTGGCTTTAACCATGTAGATAATAAAACTTTAAGAGACAAAACCAAAATGTCCTTTCACCCATAAGCTTGCTATCCACATTGCTGCCTTTTGCCACAGACTCCCAGGGTCAGCAATTTGTTTCAAACTGGAGATCACTGGTGAGGAGCTGGGCTGTGCACTGCTCAGTCCTGTCCTGACCAAATCAATCCAGTGTGCAAGAGGATATCTTGGAACAACATTAAAAGGCAAAGGATAGTTGAGTTCTGTCCTCTTATGATGTGTTACAAAGCTGAGCCTCAGGCTTGGACTTACTGGACTTGGCTCTTACAGTATAGACAGCAGTGTCTGCCCTTCAGTTTGGGATCAGACCTGTTCTTAACTGGGAGCATACCATAAATACCACCAGATCCCAGAGCAATGACTTCTTGAGACTCAACACCTTGAATTAGATATCTTCATCTTTCAGAAGTGAAAGAATTCTAAATCATTATAACCTAAGCAAAAATGAACATTTATTCTACATAATATACACGTGACTTTTATAATTAGAGAAAGGAAAGTGTCTGGATAGCACACATTATCACTAAATTGCATTTTAATACACAGCATACACAGTTTTATCCAATGCATTTGGACAGCCACTCTTCTATGATGAATTTTATGAGAGTGACTTTTCTCCTGCCTTGTGCAATAAGTTTAATTTTTAAAAGGTCACCGGATAAATGAGGTGGCTGCATGCTAATTTTGTTTTTCAACATCAGAAAATATGATTTCATCATCAGAGACATGAGGGAGGTGGGAAGAAACAGACAGTAGTGGTGTGTTTGGAACTTATTAGTACAAAAGGCTTAGCTTTGTAGGTCAGTTTTTCTCAACAGCTGATTATCACAATGTGCCATTGGAAAATAAATGCCTTTTTCATATTTAAGGGAGAAATGTATTTTAATGATTTTTAATTATACTTCTAGGAAGAATTGAAACATCTTGAAACTTTAAACTTTTGCTTCAGTCTAGCAAGTCATATTTTTATTTATTTGTATTCCATCAGAACACAGATTCCCAGCAAAACCCTGCTTTCTATTATTGTCATCTCCATCCTAGTACAGTTTTTAAGACTCTTATAGAGTTTCAAATTAAAAAGTCTGAAGTAAAAAGGTCTCAAAGAGAAATGGTCAAAGAGCAGACCAGTGCTTCATAGACTTTTGGCTAGTTTCCACACCTTTTGTGTGGTTGAATCTGTTTTTACCATTACTCTTACTGGCTTCAGTTTTTGGCTTTTTTTTTTCTTTCTTTCCTTACCTAATGGAGATGAACTAAATCATCAGTTTTAGGAGTGGCCCTTTCTTCCATTTCTGGGTAGATCTTTACTACAACTCATCCTCTCTCAAGAATGTTGCTTCTGTACCTGTTGGAGCCTCCAGAGATTTAGCTACTGTTTTTGCTGCAATGTAACTGTTAGAGAAATGCTCTGGATTTGTCTGCAATGTGCAGCCTGAATGTGGTCATGAGGTGTTGAGGTGGCATTGAACAGACCAGCTCTGGAACTGGGTTCCTTACAATTGGGTTAGCTGTTCCTTATTTTGTGAGGTAAATAAGCTAGCATTGCTTTTATGTGTAAATATTTATATAGCTCTAGTATATAAAGTGTGTGTGTGTCACCCTGTCTGACATGGCTAAAGACATACTTTTACAGATACCTGAGAAGAAAACACCTTGACCCTGGACATGTTAAGTCAGCTGGGGTGCTGTTAAATGTCTGAACATATACAATGCCATTATCAGTGGGTTTGTAAGCAGTAGACCCTAAGATGACAACAGTGGGTCTTGTGGAAGAACATGAAGGAACATGCTAAGTGAACATGAACATTCTTTAGCTAAGAACAGCTAAAATGGCATCTGGGGAAATCTCTTGTGCTGAAATACAAAGCAGTCCCTGGTTTCAGGCAGTGAAAACCTCTCTGCAAGGTGTAGCACAGAGTTGGTTACACTCGCATGCTGCTGCTGATCAGTTCTTGCTGCTGCCTAACCAGGGATGCAAAGAGGTTTCTCTGCCTGTGGGTTTCACATAGTAGGTGAGCTCTGAGCCCAGCTGGACCTGTTGTATGTGCCCACATGCACAGGAAAGACAGGCCTCACCTGGCTACAGACCCAATCAACCCCTGTGCACCCAGAGCTCCTGAAGGAGAATACAGTGCAGGCTGGCAGGGAGTGTGTGACTGCCTCTGGCTCTGCCCTAGATAGTTGTCTCTGGACAGCTGAGGGATGGGAGTAAGACTCTCTCAAGCACGCTATGAGCTAGACAAATTGTCCCAGATTTAGGCCATTTAGGTTGAGTAATCCCAACTGAAGATGTGTATTTGTGTACGGACAGATATTTGGGTGTGTGCATTTGCTTAGAGAGGGTGGAGGGAGAAGGAAGCAGAAATGTGATTGTTTCTAACTGTTTGTAAAAATAGTATGATTAACCCCAACCTTTGCATGCTCTTATACTGTAATGATTGTCATTTTAAAACTAGCTTTTTGCCTTCGAGCTATCGGGGAAAAGACCTGAGGGAAAACTATTGCCGAAACCCCCGAGGGGAAGAGGGAGGCCCGTGGTGTTTCACCACCAGTCCAGAGACGCGCCACGAAGTCTGTGACATCCCCCTCTGCTCAGAAGGTAACCCAGCACAGCTCCTGCAGAAAGCTGCCTCTGCTCTGCTGACAGCAACTGCACAGAGCTCCCAGTAATCACCTGCTCATGGCCTTTAGAGAAAGAATAGGTGATTTCTCAGTGAGAGTAACTCATATAGCAAGAAAAGAAGTTGTTAGAGGAAGAGGAGATCTTGTGACATTCCAGTATGCTGGAAGGTTTCAGGCTCAGCAGCTTTTTTCAGGTTATGGAGGAGCTTGAACAATGAAGTTATGCTGATCACACAAATGTGGTCCTTTTTTTTTTTTTGCTTGTCTAGTCCATAGTGAATCCATTACAATTTCAGTATTACTATGTGATAAAATCATCTAGTGCCATTCCATGGTAAAATCAGCTTTTCGTCTTCTTTTTGATGAAAATATAGATACTGGATTACAAGATGAAAGCTTAAGATAAGCAGGCATTTTGCTTTTTGAATAAATACTGTAAATAAGCATAACTCTGCAAATCCAACCCCATTTGACTTTCAAGTCACAGAATTTGAAAGACACTTTATATGCACCATTGCATTTGTTGACTTTTAAGTTCTGTTAACCTCCAAATTAAGCTCTTATATCTTGCTAATCAGTCAATTCAGTTCCAGTCAATCAACTTATTTAAGACTTCAAGATAGGATGCTTTTAATTTTCCTGCTAATGTGTCACATGCAATAGCTATGCTGTCCTTAGGAAAGGAAGAGAAGAGGGAGGGAGGGAGGGAGGGAGGGAGGGAGGGAAACTGGAAGGGAGAGAGGAAGAGAAGGAGGAATAGAATAATTTACACAGAGCTTGAGAATTTGTTAAAATTTATCATTTAAAGATAAACTTATGTGAACTGCAAATGGGATATTTGACCTGGAGCTCACTTTAGGATGAAGACTTTGGTAGCTGATGTTTTGTAATGTCTGTAATTCCTTAAAATAGTATTTTCTAAATGATCCTTCCTTACAGTTACTGTAATTAGGGATTGCTTGAGAAGTTTGTCTACAGTTAATTCTGGTGAATTTGTTTTATATTTTCAGACCTTTCATTCTAAATTCTGTTCAACAATGATTTCAAATTCCTTTGATAACTTTTGACCACTCTTCCTCCATGCCCCCTACCCACTTTCCCAAACCAGGACTGAAAATGTATCTTAGTTTAAGCTGCTAAAAACCATTATCATCAAAAAGATACAGTATCATACATAGCTGGAAGTGCTGGGTATTTAAAGAAACATACTGTACTGCACTGAAATTGGGATTTTGCCAATGTTCTGCACTTAAACTTGTCCTGTAATTAAACTGTGACTTAGAGTGATTTATGTGAACTGCAACTTAGATTGATGGGTCTCTCTCTCTTACTAACCATAAGTAAGATTAGTAAAAGACTGATAGGAACATGAATGCCTCTGGTAGCTCCCCTCTACCTGCTTCAAAACTGTAAGTGTCCTATAAAATGATATAAAATTTAAGCACCTGGATTAGCGCTAACAGATACAATTATATTCCAAAGAGCATTACACATACCAACCCAACAGAAAGATATCATTGTTTAACACCTCTTTAGGTTGGTATCATTGTATTAGAGCAGGGACACGTTTGGGGTTTTTTATGTTGATTTCTTTGGTTTTGGTTTTGGTTTTGGTTTTAGTTTTGGATTTTTTGGGGTTTGGTTTGGTTTTATTTTGGTTTCGTGTTTTTGGGTTTTTTTTTGTGGTATAAGTCATTGGTGTAATAAATGACTAGTGTCTAATTTTTTTTTTCCCAGTTGAATGCATGACCTGCAATGGAGAGAGTTATAGAGGGCCAATGGATCATACCGAGACAGGCAAGGAGTGTCAGCGCTGGGATCTTCAGAGACCACACAAGCACAAATTTCGTCCAGAGAGGTAACCTCTCCTACCCCCAAGCAAGACCATGTGTTCATAATTTGAAAATTACACACATTCTGGAACCAGCTAAGCAAAACTAGCATTAGCTCAACTGAAATTTATGGAGTTCACCAGTTTTAGATGCTTGGGCTCCTGGCCCCTGGTGTAGGCTGGCTACTGACACAATGGAGATGCAGGATGGAGAGAAGAGGCTGTTTTGTATAGTTCTGGTTACATCCCATGCCTGACTGGTGTACTAATTCTGCTTCTGCTTTAATTGATCAAAAGTTCCTTCCTATCTACACTAGTTCATTGACAGTAAATAAATAACCTCTGAATATTTCTGTATATATTAATATACAGCTGCAGTCAGCTTAAATACCTTAAAGTAATCACATAGTAAATAATGATTTAAAGTCATAAATTTTTGTTAGATCTCTTAACACAATTGATGAATATAAACTTCCAATATTGTCAAATAACAATATCCTCCTTTTTGCAATATTGAACAGCTTTAAAGCTGTAGGTGACCTTCCGTAATAATCACATTTAAGTATCCAATTTGTTTGACTGAACTGTTTGACCACTACATCTGTTTATTCACCCTGGGAAAGGATTTAATCATTCTGCTCAGCATTTTATGAACATGGATTTCTTTAATAGACTTGTTTTCTTTTTTTTTTTTCCTTTTTTAATTTAGGCACTGATTCACAGTGCCAAAAGCTGAGTCAGAAATAGCAAGACAAATTTCATCCCTGTTAGGGTTTGTCCTACAGGGCCAAATTCATCCAGCTACAAAGGGTCATCTATAATACACACTTCTGAAAGTATTGTGGGAGGGACGGGGTAGGAAGGGGTTAGGCCACACAGGAGGGGGTCTCTGTTCATCTCAAACTGGACTACAGTTTCATTTTAGTTTTATTTTGGATTAAATCCATTTATATATTGTTTTGAATAAAGTCTAACTTCCAGAAAAAGACTGCAAGAATCAACAAAACCAGAATGATTAAGACCTTCCACTGAAAGTATCTTTTTATATTTTAAAGCATTTCACCAAATAAAGCATTATTTTTATTCTAAGAGATATGGGTACTGGTAGATTTTAGAAAGCCTGATTATTCAGCAAAATATGGAGAATCTGCAGTTTTGGAGCTTATGTGGTATAATCTGTTTTTTCCCTTGGCTTGGATGATCTGTTTCATGAATAATAGCAGTCTATCCCATTGTTCTGCCACAATAAATATTTTGTATTAGCAGAGTGGGACTGAAGATAATCTGTTTCTGAGTTTTGCCATGCACTTACTGTGTATTCTAGAATAAGTCACAGAAACAGTTTTGTTCCTTTGGAATGAAACATTTATAGAACTCATGGGTACAAACAATAATAATTTTACTGTCAGGAGGTAATTTCTTTTTTTTCATTAATTTCTGATTGTTTTGCAAAAGGACTTTTCAGACTAACCACAGTCTTACGAACAATCGTCTTCTTCTTTGAAATAATTCCTTCTGAGAACATCTTCTTGAGAGTTTTCAGACAGTAATAAAGTGCTTTTTTTTTTAACCAAAAAGCAACCCATCCAGATTGAACTCACTTGAGTGGGCTTTCAGAAGAGTAATGTAGTCCACCATATTTCTGATATACTGATGTTAATTAGCTCTGTGAACAGTCACTAAAAGTAGCAGCTGAAGGGTTTTTTTTTTTTTTTTATATAGTCAGATAAGTTGAAAATAAGAGAAAAGGTCTGGAACAAATTACCCATTAAAATACAGCAGTCTCTAGAGATACTTATAGTATATCATCCAGGTGTGATGTAAATAACCTGTAAACCAGGAAGGATTATCTGGACAGATTTAAACCTATTTTCATTTATGGCTTCACCAGTTACACTGATGAAGAAAAGGAATAAAGACAGTAATCTTTCCAAGTGCACCAGTCTACATGCTGTTGGACAGTGCTTTTGGCTCAGGGTAAATACAAGTCACTTTTCTGTCACCTCAATGAATTGTTCTACATTTACTCCACTCAGAGGTCAGTTACTGAAGATGCTTACTGTCTGCTTAGATGTGATTGAAGCAGGCAGAAGGAATTCCCCCAAACAGCTCCTGCATGGCCCACTTTCAGCTATTAGTGGATGCAGAATTGTGTTCTGAAACTCCAGTTCTTTTATGTTCTCCCATGTTCTCCTCACGGGCACAGTTATGGCTCAGGATGGAAGGAAGACCACTGAGGATAATGTCTTGGGCATAGAGCAGCATAAGGGGGAAAAGTTTTTTGTCCTTTTCTGCTCAAACTCAAACATCCTATGAAAATATTTATTACATGGAGGAAAGTAGAACTGAAGTGTATCATAGGAGGAGAATAACTGCAGATATTGCTTTATTAGTACCCTGGTACTAATAATGTATACTAATTCTTGTATGAAAATTTACTTTATCAAAAAATCAAATTTCCAGTCCTATATGTCTTGAAAAAAAAAAAAAAAAAAAAAAAAAAAAAAAAAAAAACACAAAAAACCAAACAACAAAACAAAAACAAACAAACAAACAAACAAAAACTAAAAACAAAAACAAAAAAAAAACAAAAAAAAAACCAAAAAAAAAAAAAACAAAGGGGAAATGAAAGGTTGGTGAAGAGCTTTAGATACTAAGTTTCATTTTATTTCCAGGAGAGCTGGAGATCAGCATCTGTGTCATTAAAAAGAATAAATTTTATCTCTTTGGCTAATACTCTCCTCCATTTTCTCTAGAAACTGAGATAAAGCCTTGATTTTGACACCAGATACGTATCTTCATGCTTCATTTCAGTTCTGGCACTGAAGTACAGCTACTGATGTTTCAAGGGGGAAAAAACAGAACTATATAGAATTCTAGATCATCTCTGACACCTCAGGCTCTTTCTTAGGTCTAAGAAAGGGGTCTGTGCCCAAATGTACGGGGGAGGAGGAGTATGTACAACAGAGACAGCTCTCAGAGAATCCTACATAGCCTCACTGTTGAATTGTGTGGAACACTTTCAAGACCTGTTATTTATTGTTAATATTTGCTTCTTAAAGGTATTAGTTGGCCTTTTTTAATAGCAATTGCTGCTTGCTGGGTATGAAGGAAGACAGAAACCTCCCTTAATACTGGGGGAAGAACCATTGACTGGGAAGTCTAGTTTTGATGTAGAAAAGGACAAGTAGATCTAGTTAGTGAAAAGACACGGCTCACAAGCACTACACCATCCCATGACGACACAAAGCTTGATCCTGGAAGAACATCTCTACCTAAGTTTTAATAACCCATAAAATTACCCAATAAGTTTAAAATAACCCATATTTGATATACTGTGGGAATATGCCATATAATATTAGGAAGGATGGAGCATTCAGTGCAAAGACAGACATTTGTATTCTAGAACGCAAATTCTTTGCATCAAGACCTGTTTTGAATGCTTTTTGTGAGCTGTGATTGCATATACTTTGCCATTTCTGGACTCACCTTGGTTCTTGGGTGCTAACATGCACCTTCCATGCTACTTGACATGGAACATATTCCACCAGCAAGGCTTATCACTGCATCTACTGAGAGGCCAAACCCATATAATTTTCTGCTGTATTATTAGCGCATTAACTATTTTTTTGGGAAATCCTTGGACACAACTTGTTCTTTACAGTTTGTTTTACACCTAGCAGAAAACAGGGTACTGCTGCTAGATCTGAAATTACCATGTTCTTGACTTCCATTGAGAATTCCATTGAATTCCCAGTTTGGTGAGGTTTCTCCTTGGTGGTTTTGATGTAATTTTGTTTTTCTTTATTTTTTTTATTTAATTCTACTTAAGTCTTATCCTTGTCCCTTGTAGAGTTGAAGGAACCTGACTTTTCCTAAGAAATGGGAGATCAAGTTGCAAATGAGTCAAAATTAGCATGATCATTTGACAAAGCATCCTAACAAAAACGTACACTTGTAAACTATATTTTCATCTGCTTGTATGAAGCACATCTGCTTGCAGTTGTAAATGGATTCAGGTTCCCAAGTAGTTAACTTTATTGTTCTCTTACACACTTTTCAGGTTTCCCTCAAAGGCAAATCTACTTTTTGTTTATTTTGCAAACACATTTCAATAAAACTGGAAGGCCAAGACAATTTGTATTCACTAGAGAAAAAAAAAAAAAAAACCCAACCTGATGCATTTATCTTCTTCAAATTTACAGATGTTAGTATCATGTATTTATATTAAAATAACCTAAATATCTTGGATATCTGTCTGATTGTCAGTGATGGCTGTAGGAATGTGGAAACATAAATATAGCACAATATTATCAAGTCTTAATGAGATAAAGTGAGATGAAAGTTATTTACTTATTTGTCTCTTTCTTTCTCCTAGTGCTTTAAATGAGGGCATGACCAAAAATGAGCTCTGTTACATAAATGGAGCTATCATTAGTAGCAAGGCTACCCAAAAAAAGCTTCCAGTTTGAACCCAGGGCTGTTGCACTGAAGAACCTGTTTTCTTAATGAGTCCAGCATGGCAGGCAGTATTTAGATAATCCACATTTAATTGGTCTGTTTAAAAAAAAAAAAAAAAAAAGAGTGGCTTAAGTGTCTGGTCATCGGTTGACAGACACAAGAGCAAGAGTTTAGCAATTAGTGGAGTTAGCCTATCCGGTACCCTGTGCATTAGCACAGCAGGGAGTCCCCTCAGTGGAGGTCTGATTCCGCTGCAGATTTGGAAAGTGTTTATATGTTATTAACTTTTTAACAGCGTTAAAAGCATATTTGCATCCATCCTACAGGATCAGACCCAAGGTTAATAGGAACCAGTTCTTGTTTGCCTCTGCTGAAATCTGTCCTTTAAGTACCTTGTAGAAGGCAGTGCAGTGTTGCCAGGAAGACTTTCCTGACGCATTTCTCATTGTGGTTTGCAGATATCCTGACAAGGGCTTTGATGATAATTACTGCCGAAATCCTGATGGCAAGCTGAGACCATGGTGCTACACTCTTGACCCTAACACCCCCTGGGAGTTCTGTGCAATTAAAACGTGTGGTGAGTTCAAGCAAAATTTATTACTTCCTTTTCCTTTCCAAAATCTGGACACAGATATTTTGAGCAGCGTAGGACCACCGCTAGTTCATTCATTGCCCTTCACTGGCTTTTAAAACAGAGCTTTCAAAGAGGGTCTCCTATAAACACCTTATATTTAATCTGGACAGGAAAGAAGAGTTGTGCATTACTTACCACAGGAATATGTGTATGTCTTATGTACTGTAAATTACATTAAAACATATGAAAATCAAGAACTAAAAAAGTGAGGCAACAAAATCATGAGGATCTCATGTACAGTATTAATTAGTTTGGTCATGCTGGACATTTGCATTATCATTTGAGAGTATCAAATATCATTTGGTGCACACACACAATCCCTCCTCAGTATCTTCTGCTAACAACTCTTTACTGCTTTGCAGTTCTAGGTCCACATAATTCACTCTTGTGCTGAAGACAGAATTATTAATTTCCATATGGGTCTCTGTGATATTGAGCACTCCATATCAAAACAGTCCACAGGCAATGAACTTCTTTTCATTCATCAGTTACAAGACGGTGGCATTTGTTAACCACACTTTAGAGACAAGGAATTGAATCAAAGTGACATTAAGGTGTACAGTGGTTGGATGCTCACTTTGAGATGCTCTTGTTCAGCATTTTAATGCTTACTACAATATGTTATGTCTACAAAGCTCAGATCATCTTAATTTTGGTGACAGCTCTGAAAGCTCTATTTTACTGATAATTAGGCGTCTTAAATGAGAAGTAAAGGAACAACAAGGAAGGTAGAACTCTTGGTCATTCCTTGAAAACTTGAGCAAAGCAATTTTTCTATACTTTCATGGTAATACCGGGGCTAAGGTGGATGGTAGAGTCAGTTTTACTGAGACTTGCTTTAAATATTGGAATGGGTGGCAAGGAAGAGGTAATAGCTCTGATGTGAAACTTTATTTGTGAGCCGTTGCTGCCTAAAGAGGGATTCTACACCTTCACTTAGAATTCTTTTCAAACAAATTATGCCATGTTTTCTGCCTGAATCACCAATAATTCAGAATTTTATCTCCTTGACTCTTCATAGCTTAGGCCAGTTCTAATGACTTGGAGATTCAGTCTGGTCTAATCAATTTGTCAATTTTTGAAAT
This sequence comes from Vidua chalybeata, assembly GCF_026979565.1. Lineage (NCBI taxonomy): Eukaryota > Metazoa > Chordata > Aves > Passeriformes > Viduidae > Vidua > Vidua chalybeata. The sequence continues at coordinate 62,432,031 of NC_071534.1, read as the reverse complement.
CCAAGGGTTGAGTAAGAATATTCTGTACCGCCTGATGTAGAGTAATTTAACTTTATCTTATGTCATTGTAATTCAAGTATAAGGTAGTTAAATTATCACAATTATTCCACTGTAAAAAAGACAAAGTTACTTTGATACTTTGGGCAATGTCTAATCAGGCTCTCCCGAGACAGAAGAAACTTGTCAGGATTGCTGCTTGTTTTGGGTCAGGCACCCATTAAGTCACACCCATGTTGAAAGTCTTACCTGTGAACTACAGGACTAATTAATGTTTTTGTATCTACTTACTGATAATCTTTGATAAAGGGGAAATCTCAGATTACCTCCTTTGTGAACACAGATTGCTTAGTTGTGCAACTGAATCATCTTTCAATTTTTCAGTTACTCTATTAAGTGAGGAGCTGTTGCTTTGGATTTTTGGCCTGTGTTGGTTTGGGTTTTGTTTTGGTTTGTGGTTTGTTTTTTTTAAAGTAAACTGTGCTTCCTACACTTCTCCAATTATTAGATAACATATGAATCATGTGTAGCATACTAGAACTGTTCTTTTCCCCTGTTACTATTATGAAAAAAAGTATTCCTAAGTTACAGCTGACTGTTTCACAAATGCAACTTTTATAAACCTTTATCCTTTGGCATTTCCTGAGCTGATGTGTCAGTGTTCTGAGGATTCACATCTGGCTTTGTTGGTCACGTAAGCTTACGCCTCATGCAACTTCCAGTATCTACAGTCTAGCCTCAGCCTTATAAAATGGTTGGGTGGGAGATCTCCTGAAAACTACTGGATTATCACCTTTGTCTATCAAGTCATAGCAGAGCCCTGAAGAAAAGGTAAAGATCAAAATGAAATTAAAAACAACTTCAAGACACAGTGTAATGATTTTCATATTGTGATGAAAGCCTTTTGTCTCATTTCTAGGCAAAAGTTCACTGTAGGAACTAGAAAGTCTTTCCTTCAGTTAGAAACTATATTAAAATCAGTGGAAATTTCACATGTAAAACTGTATTTTCCCTGCAGAATACTGTATCTCTTTTGAAATTAATAAGGCAACCTCTATGAAAAAAAAATTTAAAAGTAGGGGTCATGAAAGCTTAATCCAGCAGATATTTTCAAAGAGTTTTTCTCACAGGCATATGACATCGCCCTCTATGTAAGATACAGTTGTGCTCAACGCTTTCCTTTATAACCCACTGAGGGAATTTATTGCTGATGCTACTGTTAAATCACCATCTTGATGACCAGAATACTAACAGAAATTATTTCAGATTTCTGTCTTTCTTGAGGCTCATAAAAAAATCTGTTTTCCCACCTCCTAGCAGGAAGCCCAAAACACTTGGCTATTCTGGGTTTCGGTGGCTGCTCTGTGTTTCTGATGCTGGGGCTGTTTGCAATCTCAGAACACTAAAAAGAGATCATGAGTTATAGGTCTTTATAGCTTTGTGGTTTGGATTCTCACACAGGTTTTAATTCCTATGCTGAGGACTGTTTATTTAATTTACAAGAAATACTAATTAGGAAAAATGCTTTGCAAATCCAAGTCCTTGGACCATATACAAAAATGTAGGTGTCCTCTCTTTGGGGAGTGACCACAAGGCAGCATGCTGCTTGTGGCTTTTTGCTACATGTCGTGAGTGCTAGTGCGCTTTATAGCCAAAATGCTGACAACAGCTCATATACAAAAATTTCTGCAAAAAAGTTGGTGGAAGGAAGCGTTTAGAAAATAAATATGGTTTTAAGACTGAAGAGAGAGAGGGCATTGTAATTTTACTTCCAAGCACTGAATGCAGCATAAAACATTGTGGCTTAAAGCCAGGGCTGTGAGAAAGAGATGACAGGAGCAATTAGGAATTAGAGATGGCTCAAGCTGCAAAAACTGGATTTGGATTAAGACTTTGGGGACCCCAGGACTGGTTTGAAGTTGCTCACATATGTGTCTGTGGTTTTGGCTTGAGACAATTTTTAGTTAGAAGAGAGGATAAAAGGACAACTAACAGCAATGAAGAAGTGTAGGATGAAATGAAGAAATGGAAGCAGTGCCAGCAAACATGAAAAAGGAAGATGACTGTTATTTTGGCATAAATGAGAACATTGACTACAGGGAAGACAGGAGTGGAGAACTAATATTGCTTTTTTTTAAAGCCCAGACAGTTCCTCTATGGATGAGCTTTAGAGAGGTACTGAGATCCATAAAGGAAGCTACAGATAGCAGTCATTTGAGAACTGCAGAGCTTTTTTGGAATTACTGTGTTAAGGACAGTGTTTCATTGATGCCTACCTATGTCTAGCCAACCCAGATGCCTGTACTATGGATTTAGCCTTTGCCACCAGTAGTCACTGACAGTAGTCAGGGGTGACCAGAGCCTGAAAAAGCCTTGAGAAAATTCAATAAAGGCCTCGGTTGGATGGGAAAGAACAAGTAATGAAACACCAAAATTGAGACTCTAGACTTAAAATGAACTGTTGTAATGTGCCCACAGCTTTTGGGAAGGCAAAAACCCACCAACATTAAATTACTCATTCTTTAGAAACAGAGATTTCAACTGTCCATTTGAATGTACAGTTCTGATTAAAGAGTTATTCTGATTAAAGAGTTCTGATTAAAGAGTTAGTTAGACTAATTTAAGGTTAATATTTGTGCAAGATAAAGATGTTTATAGAAAGGAGGCAGAAAAGAGACTGATATTTAGAAGTTGATAAAGTCTTACTTTCCATCTTGCTTTAAAAAGAGACAAAGAATAGGTCCAGTGTTCACTGTTTATGCAAGAGCTTAATCCATATTGCCTCAAAAAGGATCTTTCTCAAATCTTTTTCATCATTTCTATGATAATTTGTAAGTGAAATTTAGGAACTCTAAACATGAAGAGATTTTTTTAATAGATTTAAAATAAAAATGGTTTGCATTTAAAGCTTTGTTGTAGACACTGGAACAGCCTGTAAAGATCTCTCTGTGCTCACGGACAAATGAATTGCACGTGTGAAAGTTTTAGGTGACAAAGAGTTCTTTGGTTCTCTGATTCTTGAGCTTGACTATAATTGATTTCTTCACTTTCTCATACGTTTTTACTGAATAAAAAGCAAAACACTGAAAGTCAGTTGGGTTTTTCTTCCATTCTTGTACTGTGTCATGGTACATTGAAGAAAATGTGAAAAGGAAGGAGCTGCCACTAAACTAGTGTCCAGAACTGGAAATGCCTTTGCTAAGGGAAGGGATGCCTGAAAGCAGTGCAACTGAGCATGAGCAGCTTCAAAACACCACTCAGCTTTCTTACTAACATTTGCAGAATTGCATGGATCATGCTTACAATCAACTTTTTAAATTGTTTTGTTACAAATCAGGGTACATTTTCCTTCTGTTGACTGACATTGTAGAAGAGACATTGCATGAATATAAGCAAGAAGAGGTATTTTCCTCATGCTATAACTTGGGACTCTGCTTCTTTTCCAACTATGTCTTTTTCCACAAATACTGTTGTATTGTCATGAAAGAACATGCATTCTCCAGCAAAATCTCTACCTTCTTATAAGTCAATATGATTCTCACCACTGACCTAAAATTTGCACAGGATTTTCTTCAGGGTCATTGGGATTTAAGTGTGAAATAGTATCTAGCTGGTTAGTTCAGCTGTCGAATGACTCAAGGCCCCTGCTGATTCCCTCATGCTGGAGTTGCTGTGAGAACCACAACTAAGAAGACTATTTGTGGCTTTACACATAAGGCTCCGGATAATGTTTCATCTTTTTAAGATTCTATGAATGCATGAGCCGGCCCATATTAAGAAAGTTATGTATTTTGAAGTATCAAAAAAAAGGAGGATTTTATGGAAAAAAAAAAGGATATCTTTGCATTATTGACCTTTGACTGGGGACTTCAGAGTGAACATGTGAAGGTAGAAATACTACTAATGGGAAATCCCCTCATGTGGTTGTCTGAGTTACATGTTTAATCTTAGTCATCCAGAATTTAAAAAAAGAAAACAAAAACGCACAAAGTTCAAAAGCAAAATGCTGCTAACAACTACCAAATTCTTCTGTTCATAATGAACTTTCCTACTGGAGTAAGTGACACTTAATCCATAAATTATAAATAGTAGTCCTTTATAAGGCGGAATTTTGTGTGATCTTTCAATAACAGTACTTTTAATCTCAGTTCAGAACTAAAAAAATTGAACTGAAGCAAAAAAATCCTGGGAACTTCCATTATGAAATATTAGTAAGTACTGCAAAGTAAGGATTGCTCATTGATTATAAATTAATCTAACTAACTTTATATTATCTTCCTCATTGGCACAATCCCTTGGATTTTTAGATCTTAATTTATATTTTAGAGGATTTACTGGGATATGGATGGGAATTTGATTTTATAGATTTTGATCTTGGTCTTGATTTTGCCTTGTAAGAGAACTGTGAGTGTGGTCTTAGGGCTCTTTCACCAATGCTCTGCACATCTAATGTTCATGCTCAAAGTTATTAAATTTAGTTAACTTGGTATTGGGTGATGAGTAACTGGCCCCAGAAACTAGACCAGTACTGAATGGAGATGACTATGCAAGTTGTAGGCTTGGACAGCCTGGGCACTTTTTAGTTTGGCAAGTGCTGTATAATCTGCAGTGTCTGGTGAGACAGGCACTGCTCCTCAAGCTCTTGCCTGTTCCTGTGCACATCCAGCCCAACTTTCATTAACAGGAATAGGGAGACTGTTCCCATCATGCCTGTTTGTGGAATCGACAGATGAATGAAGGATTTCTCAAGCATTTATTGGTAAGTTTTCAGCTTTCTGTGAGACTCAATAGCTAGAATGGGAATTGGTTCCAAGGGCACAAGCCCTCAGAATTTCAGAATTAAATTTTGGAAATATTTTGGAGTCTCATTTTTTCATGTTTCAAAATGAGACATTTGTAGTATATGCAGGTGGTACAGCAAGAAGAATTTGGGGAGGGTTCTGTGGACCTTTTGGAACAATGAAACTGCTTTATTAGTTATAATAAGAATATTTTACTGATCCCTCTCATTACAAGAATTCTTATTGAGAGCTGCCACAAAGTAATAGCAGATTTTGAAATAATTTCTCTCTTAGTCATTATAGTGCAAGTTTTTCCAGAAGTGGCTTGGCTGTGCAAATATTCATGACAATGTGAAAGTTAAGTTCTTCTGATGCCTTTACGTTGTATATTTTGACATGGCAAAGTTGTAAATCTGATCCACAGGTAGAGGTCACTATCCAGACACATAATGTAAGGTTCAACAATTAACTGTGTATCTGCAGATGTAGAAGAAGGAATGCTCTGCAAAATTACTGTGGCCTTGATTAAATAAATTGATGCATCACTTATTTCATTTCAGGCATCTGATTAAAAAAAAACAAACCCACATAATGATATATAAACACCAATCTAATGACTTTTTCTTTAGCATGACTGAGTAGAGAGGAGGTGCCCTATACTGTTCATTACAGTTGAAATAGTAACTTTTTGTGTATAGATAAGGTCTTTGCAACAGCTTATATTTGATTGATTTTTTGTACATTATTAGTATTATTTAAGAAGACTTGTTGCTAGATTTATGCAGTTTCAATTTATTAATTTACTTAGGAAATATTATGAAGCCAGGGCATATGCTGCAATTTATCATCTTAGGGAACTCTTCTCTCCTGCCCTCTCAGGTCTTTCCCCAGATCTCTTTCATTTATATGAATGAAATGTGTGTATTTTTGAAAAAGACTAATATGTATTTGAATGTTGCATAGCAATGTTCACTCTAATCAGCTTAGAAGCTATTTTAGACTATAACTCCATTTGTTTTCACATATTATTTATAATGGAAAACAGAAATATTGCAGCTATTTATTACTATAAGTTGTATGAATAAATCTTTTTCTAGTCTTATTATTTAAAAAAGTGATATGTAAAGACTAAATATAAAGTTACTAGCTGCAAGACTTTGATGAGTCCCCTAGAAAGAGTACATTTGTCAGCCTGCAGAAACCTCCTTGTGATACTTGCAGTGCCATATCCTTTTGGCTTTGGAATGAGCTTGGAACTCAAAATCCCGTTGAAAGAGGAGAACATTTGCCTTGGGAAGGAGGGACAGGAAATGAATTTGACCATGAAACACTGACTTAAAAACATCAAGCAGATGAAGAGCAAAAGGGATGCATAGATACATGTATAATTCAACTGCACAACTTGATGCTATCATCTGACAGGGAAATGATCTTTAACGTCAAAGATCAGTCAAATCAGCCAAAACCATCTGTTATGACATTTGGTTTCCTTAAGATCCATATTTTCTCCGAGTTCATGGAACTGGCTCAAGTTACCAGGAGTTGACTACAATATGAGTAACACACAAATACTGTTCTATTCACTGGACCATTTGAAGAAAAATAAATAAAGAAGTTTGTTGACATACTTTTTGCTGGCAAGTAATACTTTTAAGATAATTAATAAAATTAGTCTTGTGAACCATAACAATTACCAACAGATATACAGTTTCTTTTAAAATACTGTATTGGGAACTTTTAAGAATATTGAAGAATTGCTCTAACTGTAGTGCATGTAGTTTTGTACTACTTTGTATATATCTGATGCAATATCTGTGCCATTAATTTGCAATTATGAAAATTGCATAAGAAATAAAAAGCGACTTTTAAGTTATGTGAATGAGTCATTTCAAAACCACTGTTTTTCTGAATTTAGTTCAAGACAGCCCACACCAGGATGAGTGCAGAGTATATCAACATCTGTAAGAGATCTTGAGTCTGATGAATTTGTTAGTCTTTAAAACATTTTTCACTCTGTAGAGAATACTGATCTTTGATTTCAAAAGCTGGGCTTTTTTTTTTCACCCTTTTAACCATATGAGGCATAAAAAAACCAAAAAAACAAAAAACAAAACAAACTTCTAGGAGAATTTAGCACATTAACTTATAATAGGATTTATTTTTAAATTATTATTTTTATCTGCATCTTTTTTTTCCTGTGACCTGATGTTCTGGGAATTCTTTAGAGAAACCCAATTGTGTTTTAAGCCTACAAATATGTGTTACCGTGTTTAACAGTGTGCGTGTGGGTGGCCAGTTAGTTTTTTAAAACTGAAGGAATGATATTTGCTGAACTTGAAAAAGTAACCAGGAATATCTTCTAATCTCCAATGGTACAGCATAGGCCAGGTGTCTCATGCAAGAAAATATTGCAGACTCTTTGCATGCAAGCAGATAAACTAGCATAAAGTCTGGCACTTATTTTGTTTTTTGATTTTTGGTGGATGTTGTAAATGTGAAGAGGAGAAAATTATTCTATAATCGCATTGTCAATTTCACCAATAAAACTGCAATTACCATGATTTGAACATCATGTAATCCATGACTCTATCAGTAAGGTAGCGTTCAAACCAGGCATCCTGAGCCATTCTTAAGAGAATGAAAGAGCCCTTCTTGTCTGGGTCTGCAGAGAAAACCATCGTGAACAGCACAGAGGCGACAGCCGAGACCACAACGTGCGTTCGGGGACAGGGTGAGGGTTACCGTGGCACCGTCAGCACCATATGGAGTGGAATCCAGTGCCAGAGGTGGGACTCCCAGTTCCCTCACCAGCACAACATCACTCCTGAGAACTTCAAATGCAAGTGAGTCAAGGCATGTGGGTATTATTTCTGCAGTGGGAAAAGAGCTGAGTTTTAAAATGTTTAAGAATTCGTGCCACTGGAGAAGATCATAGGACTCTGTCCCTGCCCCGTGTTCTGATGCAGCCACTCTACCTGCTGAGCCTCAAAATCATTTTAGCCTGGGAAAATCAGTCTTTCAGATCTCACAGCAATAGTTCTAGATGAACTTGTGTGAAACCCTAAGGATTTTCGTGAACTTCTTCTTTAAGCATGTATTCACCAATATGATTGTGAAGAGTCTGAATGTGTTCCAGGCTGGGACCTGAATCCCAACAGTGCTGATACATTACCACTGGATTTTTTTCATGGAACTAAAAACTTCTTTGGAGCTTGATTGCTGACTTTAATTTAATATGCCCTAAATATTACTTGAATATAATCTTCTTTGTAATATTTAACACTTATAATATTTGAAAACATTTCTTTAATTTTTCATATTTAAAATCCTTTTTCTGTTTCATTACTAAATATAGATGCATCAATAGGAGTGCTTATACTTGAGTGACCACTGGTCATCAAACCTTTCTATGGTTCATAAGCTTCTAACACATGAATAATCTGCTAATTTTAGGCAGTTACCTTTGTAATGTTCATTCAGTCCTTTTTAAACTAAGCCTAGAGGTAACCTTGCTGACCAGATTGGAGTCACAGCCCAGTTTGCATTAAATATCATTATTGATGGGTAAATATCAGTAAGAACTACAGTATTAGGCCCATTCTTTCCATAGTCTGTTATCAGTAAGTGCTGCAGATGTAAAAAATACAGTGAAATATGGAGATGCACAGAACATGGCAACAATTGTCAGGAGACAGGGAAATAAAACTTACATTTAAGAGGTTTGAATATTTCATGCAAGCTGTAAAAGACATTTAAAGATTTTCCCTTGTGACTAACTTTTACTGTAAAGGTAACAGCTGTATAGAATTTTGACATACACTTTTTTTTTTTTATTTTCCACAATTCAGCTTTTTAAATAAGTTACTGATAGTCTAAAACACTCTGTTTCTCCAAACTCAGCAGAACCATTCAAAGTACAGGGAGTTTTAAGCACTTTGGTAATGTTTGTATTTAAAAGCACTTCTAATATATTGCAGGTGTATCCAATGTCAGTTGCATGCAAATTTTGAAGGGGGATCCTGAATGAAAATATTGTTAATCTTCAAATGAAATCTTATATCCCATCAAAACCTATATCTGCTAAAAATGAATTTCCACAAACATATTCCTATTACAATTATTATTTTTTTTCTGTACACTGCACTTTTACTCCTCATCTCCTTGCACTTGACACTGATCAGTAACACAGAGACCTGAATGAGCCTGTATTTCTGTTAATCCATGACAAAAAACAATGGACCACATTGGTGGGTTTAGGTTATCCCTGCTGCGAGCTAACATATTTATTTTTACAGGGATTTGAGGGAGAACTACTGCCGAAATCCAGATGGATCTGAATCACCCTGGTGCTTTACCACTGACCCAAACATCCGTATTGGTTATTGCTCCCAGATTCCTAAGTGTGATGTATCAAATGAACAAGGTAACAGAGGAAAGGGTGATAACATGATTTTAAGTGAATGCCATACTGTTCCAAATATCAAGTAGACAGCCTTGAAAACTGGAGAAGTTGTGTCTGTATTACACCTGTGTAATTCTGCTTTGGCTTTATTGGCATGCTTGGGGTTCCTTGTGGTGTAAATGAGATTCCTTTCTCATTTTAATTTGTAATTCCAGCAGGGAAAGCTGCAGCAAAGATTTTATTGGACATGATTTTTAGACAAGGCCTGTCTATGTATCTGCTCTACTGTTGTCACCTTTTGAAAGGCCTTTTTCCACACCTGAGATGATTTCCTTGGTTCACAATCTTCTAATAATTGCATATCAGGCTACCAAAAGCAATTTTATTTTCTTGCAAATACCTGGTCTAGAAGGGATTGATCCTCCAGTTCTTACCTACCTCTGCCTGTGAGGTTCATTCTGAGTCTCCATGCAAATGTTTTTCCTGTGAGGTTTTGGTATTACTGTAAGGAGTAATGTTGCATCCTGAATGGATGTCAATCACAGCATAAACTGAGGCTAAGACCTCAGACCTATAACCCTACATCAGGCTGCATTAATGTCTCCATCTTTAATTTTTAGCCAATGTTACTGTAAATTTTAAAAAGTTGCAGTTGCAAGACTTATGTCAGAGAAAGGATTAAACTTTTGCATTCATTTTGTGTTTCTTGTAAAGTATCAATTATCAAAAAGTAAAAATACTGATGAATATGAAATTAAGAGCTTTATGCAAAATGTCTTTATAGTACTGATAATTTTAAACAATTCTCTTGAAAAGTCTCAAAAAGGCTTGTGATAAAAGCTTATGAATTAAACATGACTTCTGCTGGAGCGAACAGGCAAGTTTTTGAATTACATTAAAATTAAAGTCATGATGATTTTTTGATTTTGCTGAAGTACTTAAGTCTAGAATTATATACTGTTGCCAATATCTCAAAATGACACAAAGCTAAACCGAATGCTTATTTTTTTGTGGAGGGAGGAATAAGGGACCATTTATTCTTGGTTTTGTATAAACTAGCTTCTGACAACTTTTAGGATATTCTGTGCGACCCTTCTAAATTAATCATAAACCAACTATTTATGAAAGAAATTTTCCAAGTCCATGTAAGTAAGACAAAATTTAAAATACTGCTGTGTTGGGAATGAAGGTCTCAAACAGGAGCTTATATATGTAAATTTGAAAACTATTTTCCATTTTTCTTCTGATCTGATTTATGCAATTGACTGATTAATAGTGTATAGCATTTGCTTAAAAGAACACTTGTCTTTAATGATTTGGATTATTGATGGACAGGAAGAGGTTTTTTCTTAATGTTGCACAATCACCCTCCACTTTTTTGTCTCATCATTCTTTCTTCAGATTGTTATCGAGGCAATGGCAAGAGTTACATGGGGAATCTATCCAAGACAAGATTTGGGCTAACTTGCTCCACATGGGACAAAAATATTGAAGATTTACGTAGGTGTGTGCATATAAACAAAAAGAGATGGTTCAGTGAGTCCTGAATAAATACTGCCTCCAGATGGCAACTCTTTTTTGTCTGCATTGATTCTAAAGTAGCCCCTTATGCTCTGGAGCTTTTAATACCTTTGTTTTCCTAACCTTTATGTTTCTTTGGGTTTTTTGGTGGTTTTTTTTTTGGGTTTTTTTTTGGTTTTTTTTGTGTGTGTGTTTAAATATATTTCACAACATGACTTTTTTTCAGGCTAACCAGTAATTGCAGGCTTTGGGATGTTTCTTAGTGTTTAATATACTGGCCTATTTTACCCCATCCTTGTCCTTGAAAGTTTGGTAAAGTGAGAGTATATCAGAAATGAGAGGAAATGGTTGTCTCATCAGCCCCATTTCATAGCTCATGCTGCTTCAAGGAGGAGATTGGACTTGAAACCACCTAATGTCCCTTGCAGCTTGCAATTGACTCTTTAGTCTATGATCTAGTGACACTGATGACAAATGCAAATAAAAGGACATGCAATTTTTGTTGTTTATCATTATTTGGCTTCATATTCAAGTAGTAGAAATGGCAAATTAATTTATTTGTTGAAGTAAAATGAATTATATTGTAATTTTTACAGGGATTTGAGGGAGAACTACTGCCGAAATCCAGATGGATCTGAATCACCCTGGTGCTACTATATATAGCACATATATATATATATATATATATATATATATATATATATGCGCTATATATAGCACGTAAGGGACTATATATAGACTATATAAAGACTATATATCACATAAGGGATTCATAAAATGTTTTGCTGTGTATGAGATATCACACACACTAGTAAATAGCTTCTCCTTCATTTTCCTTCAGTTTCTAAAGCTGATGCAAATGTGTCAATATTACCTTTGGTACTTGTTGTAGAGTGACAGTGCTGAACATATAAGCCATTGTCCTTTGGAGGGACTGTGTAGGTTAGGAAGTCAGCCTTTGGGGAAGCTGTGTTGCAAAAGGTAGACTTCAGTGGCCCTGTCTGGTATCATCAGCTGGACTACATGTGTTTCTTCCCACAGATGGTGAGAGAGAGGATACATATTCCAGTATGCTGCCCATGGAAGGGAAGCAGAGGTTTAAGCTCATGCTGTCTGAGAAGCATGATAAGTCTTAGTTTGCTGTGGCTAAGGCAGTATAAACCTACTGGATGCTTGATGCAATTGCATTCATCTAATAGAGCATAGATCAGCCCACACATTTTCCATCTGGGAATTTCTTTGGGGAGTTATCTGTCTCAATCCAATATTTTTTCTCGTTAAGGGTGTTCTACAGGCAGCATGAGTGGTTGGTTATGGACTGAAGGAGTACTACAGCTGTAAATAAAGAAGCTTGTATCCTTGTCTGTGACAAGCCAAAAATAAACTTCTTCCTCAGCTTCCGATTTTGGCCTCAAAATTTCACCTGCTTCATGTAGGCTTGCAACTTAGGTGACCTATCATTGCAGTTTGTCTGAGCCATTCATCTTTCTCCTTGCCTGCTGCTCATCCTTGCTAACTTTCTTAGTTTGCCTTTCTTTTTGCCTTTGATTCAACTTTGTAGATTCAATGCTCCCTTGTGCTGTTAACCTGCAGGAGAAGGAACCTGTGCTCCACAAAGGGGTCTGTGGGTTTTCTGCTGGCATTATAGACACTCTTCTAATCAGTATAATGATCCCTCTATCTAGAGATTTTAGATTGAGTGGGAGATCTAGAAGCCTCCCAGCTGTCCAGAGGACACAGTGCTTAAAATACCAACCAGAGGAAAGTTGGACCCAGATCCAGAAAATATTTGTGTCTCATCTTCCCTTTGATTTTAACCAGCCCTAAACCCTGACCTGTAGGGTTCTCAATCAGCTAATAATGCAATGTGGAGCAAAGCAACATTTAACCTTTGAAAATTTGGGCTATAGTATAAAGCTTTTCAACACTTTGAATTTTTTTTCCCTGTAGGCATATACAAATATTCAGAGAACCAGATGTTAGTAAACTGAAGAAAAACTATTGCCGCAATCCAGATGATGATTTTCATGGTCCCTGGTGTTACACAGATGATCCTCTTGTGCCCTGGGATTACTGCCCTATTTCTCGATGTGAGTACTTGGCACACCACTGGCATTGTCAGCTGTGCAGTCCTGGTGAAGCCACGGTGTCACATGCCTGTGCACACCTTCCTATTGTCACTTGTGGCTGCAGAAAATGTGTGATTCTATCAAAAATCAATTGTGCGTGACTGAGAAGGAGCAGACAGAAGCTGCTTGTGCAATATATGAACAAGGGGTTCTTTTCCTTGACCAGCTTGGAGATTTCAAGACTTATTTATGCAGCAGGAGCACAAAGGGGCTATTACAGATGGTCAAACATTTTCCAACAGATCTAGCTATTGAATGAGGGCTGGACGGAGACAAAGAATTGTCTAGCGGTCAGAATGCTGGCTGTGGCCTCAAGAAACCCAGGCAGAGTTATCTTCTGGGCTACAGGCTTCAGAGACTCTTTGTGTGATCTGTCTTTGTAATGTTAGGATAACTCACTATATATATGCTGAAGTGTATATGTGCTACAGAGATTAGATTCTGCTTTCGGATGTTTATGGGATGATTTAACTCCCGGCAAGAATTAAGAAAATCATGCCTCCAAAGTTGAATGTTTAAATCTAAATAGCTTAAATAAACAGAATTAAGAATCCTAGGGAATTCAGCAATAAACTGATGACAAGTAGAAAAAGATAGTTTTATGCTGAAAAATGTGCAATTCACATTTATGTTCAAAATCTTTCTCTTTAATTCTTATTTCTAAGTTACTCTGCTGTATGTCCTGGGAGAAAACTTAAATGGTAAATCAGGCTTTTGAATGCATGTCTGTGATCTCTAGAGGTTAAGGATAATGTTACACTCATTCCTAGCGGCAATCTACAGCATTTCCTCATAGCCTGAACTCCAGCATCTCTAAAAAGTGGTATTTGAAGTCTCAGGTGATATTTTGGAATCTATGTGAAGAGTAAACAAAACTGTGCAAAAGGTTATTTGTGTCAATATAAATGAAGAATAGCTGAAGAAATATGCTTTTTGTTCGCTTATTCTGAGTTCATTATTTGGATCTGTGAATTCTTAAAGATGTATTCCCAGTAAACATTTGTAGGGTATCCAGAACTGGTGACTAGTACATTTCTGCAATCAAACACCAGAGTGGGAATATGCCCAGTTTTACAATTGTAACTCGTATGGACTAGTATTACAATACTGTATAAATATATATGCACATTCATACAGTTATACATAGAAACACATGTATGTATGCACACAAATAAATACATATATACACATACAAATATGCATGTGTGTATACATGCACATAGATTTTTTTTTATGGATATAACTGTATCTATATATATGATTATACCTCTGTGTGTGTGTGTGTGTGTCTGTATCTATATATACACACATATTTTCTTAATGATGGAAATCTAGTTGGATGAGACTGTTTAAATTTTCCTTGTGCAAGTTTTCAGTAGTTACCCCTGTACCTCTAGCTAATAATGCTGGGTCACTCTGTATGTGTCACTGAAGGTAAACATTTAGAAACAAGTTTAAGTAAACTTGTTGTAACTATTTTTTTTAAATGGACTAGATGGAAGTACTGAACTCGATTTTGGTAATCATGTTTTGATAAGAATAAGTTTTTGCTGATAGGAACCTAAAATGTCTTTCAAAGTTTCTTTAAGGAATTGAGAATTTCTTTCAGTCTTCTATGGATTTAATCACATGACTTCTATAGTTCCTGAAAGCTTATATAAAAGTGATAACTTAATTTTTCAGTATTTGCTTGTTTGAATGAAACATGTAAATTGAACATGATAGGCAGCCTGATGTCTTCAGGATTCAGACAAGAAGAAAAATGTTTGACATCCCTGCTCCAAAATGTTTCTTTCTTATTTCATTCTATTGACATTCTGCCCCCTTGTTAAGCCTTACTGAATATGCTTTTGCAGTGTACTGAAGAAATCATTGAAGTTTAAAACTTTGTGAACCATTGAAGTTAACAATATGTCATTTGCTGTTGAAATTTATTCCATGTTTAAATGAATTTTAATTTTGTATTATGGCTATCTTGTGTGTCTGTCTAGGTGAAGGTGATACAACTCCTATTACAACCAGCTTGGATGGTAAGTTTGTGTATGGACTGTGCACTGCATGACTATCCTCTAAATCCAGAAATTTCTTTCCAATTGGGAAACAAAATAAAGATTAGTAAAGTTATAAAATCCCACCATACAGACTGAGCAAAATTAATTTTATAAGAGAAGAATGGGGAATATCTTTGTTATATTCCTTTATCTATTCTCACTGTCATGTTTTGTTAGTGGTGAGATTTCGTAATGAGCTTCAATGTTTGCTTTTTAACTATGTAAATCTCAAAAACCTATTTAAATTTATGTATTTTATATTCCCTATGGATATTTAAATAGACCTACTCAGCTTCACTGAAGTAGTTTTGATGGCCTAGAAATATATTTCATTAGCACAGGAAAGTTAATACATAATAAATATTGACCTTCTTGTGGTCCTTATGTGCAACTGTGCAGGTTTCCTACCATTGCTTTTAGTAAAATGTGATCTCTGGACCTGCTTTCAGATACTGCCATTCCTTGTGCCTCAACAAAACATTTGAGAGTTGTAAATGGAATCCCAACACAAACTAACGAAGGATGGGTGGTTAGTTTGACGTACAGGTAATTATCACTTTGATTAGAAGGGCAATACAGCTACTAGGATATTTGTTTTAGAATTGTAGAAAATGTTGAGCTAATAGCAATAAAAGAATATTTCTACATTGCAGTTAAGTTCTGTAAAAGCAGAGAATCAGCATTCCTCTAATGTCTGGCGATGCCTTAGTATTCACTCTGCTAGTGAAATACTTTACATGTTCATTATAGCTAACTTATACACATGAACCTGCAAAGCATTCATAGTGTTCTGCTCTTCCAGTTAGCTACTGCAGACCTTTTCATAACATTGGCTTCACATTCAGCATTAAACTATTTATTTTAGAGACTGTTGGAAAAAAATTGAATTTCAGATCAGTATTTTCACTTTGATGGCAGAGCATTTAGTTGTGAAGTGTAGGATTCAGTATTTATACCTGTGTCAAATTAAGCTTTCTCCTATGTCATTACATACAATTAAAATTTATTTGGTATTTAAAAAAAAAATAATTATGAGCTATAAGGAAATCCTTTTAATTCTGTAAAACAAGACCCTGACAAGTACAACTTGTGTATAACACATGTATTATATTATGGCAGATCATTGCTGCTGTGTAAAAGCCAGAACACAGAATGGCTGTTTCCTATGCTTTTTACTCTGGTTCATAACTCATCAGCTGGAAGTGTGAATCATTAATTTATAACAGGATATATCTCATGCATCAGCCCTGGTTCTTTTCTCAAGAAAAAAAAAAGTTTAAAAAAACATCTTTTGTCTGCTGGGCCAGACTAAAGGGAAGATCAATTCTATTAGCTTATGATTCATCATCTAATTTAAAACTATGTTCTAAAAGAGGTATTAAATGAAAAATGGAAGTAAAGGAAAAGATAAAAAAATACATTCTCTAGATCTCTTCATTGCTAGAGAAGTTAGTGCAGGGGGGCGGGTTCTTCCCATCCCTATAACTTTTGCATCATATGAGGTCCACCAGATCTCGACCTTTTTGGGAGTGCATCAGATGGTTCAGAAAGACATTCCTAGAGGAAGATCACTATATTCCTAGACTAAGTAACAAATAGGCAGGCTAAACCACTCCCTGGAAAGGTTAATCTTTGCACTGTTTTAAAAGTAGCCTTGATATCTGATGAACTTTTAGGCAGGTAAGGTAAATACATCTGGGTATCTAAAATTGAAATAGCTATTGTTAGGGTAGTTGAACCTGGATTTTCTGCTACGTAATAATATTCCATGAAACATGAGTGCTTAAATGATAGCAGATCCTTTTATGAATAAGGGATTCCTGGAATACTCCAGCAGCAAAATATATTTTGAAGTATTACATGCGGGCATAAAAATGTAGTTTTATTTTGTATTGTTACCAAGGAAGCAAATAGAATATTGTCTGAAACAAAATCTTAATGACAACTGATCTTTCTGCAAGAAAGCCTAACCATACACTCAAAAATGGAATTGCTGTGTCTGAATGGTGAAGGCCCAGTGAAACTTAGAAACTATTCATATTTCATAACTAAAGCCCAGCTTTAAATCTTAAATTGATCAATGAAATTTTCTTGTATATCCAATTCAGATTCTGTAATTAAATGCATTTAAGTGTATTTAAATGGATTTCATCTGCTTTGTGGAACCAGCTCTAAATTTGCCCTATATATGAGTGAAGAATTGACCTTTCTATGTATATTAATGAATCTTCTAAAACAGATGATGAAATTCTGTATAAAACAATAAGTGATACAAACTTAACATGGAGGAACATAGCTATTCTCCCAACTGTGATATTTTTATAATACAAAAGCTAGAACCTATATTTTAAAAGACTCCAGCCTTTTGGACCAGATATTTTGCTCCTCAATCAAAATATGATTAAAAAAAAAAAAAAAGTCAAAGCTCTGTGTTATCCTGCTGTCTGTGAACTCCATATATAGTCTGGTATACATCCAGTAGTTCTTTGCAAAGCTCTGAACATTTGTGTGATTTGAATTTATAAATTGTGAGATTTTAAGCTTTTCCCAAATTGCTGACAATTCTGATTCACTTTCCAATGAGCTATAGAAAATAAATGTGATTTTGGAGTCACAAAGAAGGAAACTAATTAATCTACATTCCACAGTAATTTTTTTTTAAAGAACTGTCATGCTTAATTGCTTTAATTTTACTTGATATATTATGCTTCAGGTTTTCTATAATCACATGTAGGATGTCATACACTGCAGATTGTTTCCAACTGAAGTATGTGGGGACACAAATCTCTTAGGACTTGTAATCAAATAGGAACTCTCCACCTTGAGGTCAATGCTTTGAATAATACTTACATGAATAATGACCAAATGTTGTTTACATCTGGTGGCAGTCTGGGGACTTGCTTGAAAGTTTCAATCCAGTTCCTGTTACAAAGAATTGGCCCTTTTTTTTTTTTTTTTTTTTTTTTAATTTTAAATTAGGTGTCTTATTACAAATTCAGCTTTGAAACCACTAAATGAACAGAGTAACTGAATTTGTCTTTCTTTCTGTTTTTTTGCACATTGGAGTAAAGCTCTGCAAAGTCATGTTACTCTAAGTGTTGAAACTGTAGAGCAAAGGGACAGAGACAAGTTTTTGAATATTGTCAGTCTGCCACTTTTCACCAGCAAACGTGTGGGGAGCAAAACACTCTTTAAACTTTTTAACTATGTAGAAACTAATATTAGTGGTTTTGGAGATTTTAAAAATCTTTTTTCCTTTTCTTTTTTTCCTCCAGGAATAAGCATATCTGTGGTGGTACTTTGATTAAAGAAGAGTGGGTTCTTACAGCAAGGCAGTGTTTCCCTTCTCGGTACAGTAGTCTGGAACTTTGCAATATTAAAATCCATCTATTTTCGGGAACTTATCAGCACAATGCTTTTTCAACTTGAATGCAGCAGTTTTTCCTCCTGTTTGGCTTTAACACTGCTTTTCTGATATAAAAGGCCTGTGGGACCTTGCTATTTTCTGTTATTATTGCTGTAAATCTAAATAGCCCTGGCTATTTTACATAGAAGCATAAATAGATTTTCCAAGTGTCATAGTTAGACAATTGCCTCTTTATGAGAATAATCTCATGCTTCTGATTAACTGGACAAAATAAAAGAGAAAACTCGGGTAAATCTAGAAAAGTTCAAAGGTTCATACTGTCCAAGGATTTAAATGTTTGGATACTGTTATGAAGAATCAAATAGATTTTAGTAACAGTTAAAGATAAAATTATGTAATGGCTTCAGGCCAAAACCTTACATCCAAGCATGTTGATTTTGGAATAGCAGTTGGCAGCATGAAGCCATTTCTGCTAAGGAGCATTAGTTAAGATCTTCCAGCATAATCATATCAAGCAGAGTTTTTTAGTTATTTTATTATACAGTCAGCAAAATTATAACCAACTTTGCCTCATTTAGGTACAAAGATTTGAAAGACTACAAAGCCTGGCTTGGAGTCCATAATATCAAAGGAAAGGGAGAGGAGAAGCGCAAACAAGTCCGGAACATCTCCCAGTTGGTATATGGCCCCACAGGGTCAGATTTGGTCTTACTGAAACTTAGCAGGTTAGTAGGTGTTATTGTGAATTCCAGCATTTTCATCTGCTGGATGAGATTCTTCCTAAATGAGATTTGCAAGTTCATTGCTCTAGTATTTCCAGTACTACAGATGCTGTCTCCATGGGGTAAAGTTCCAACTAATGCAGGTCCATCAATGTTACTCAGAAAACAGATGTTACTGCTGTGAAATCATACCTACATTATTCTTCCTGTTAACCGTGTTTAAGTTAGGAGATTTAAAGAAAACTCACTGAGTACCCACATGGACTAGTATATGGTTTTAATTTGTAGAATAAGCACCAGATTGTAGCTCAGATCCTTGTGTATATACAAGCTTTCAAAATTTCTGTGTATGAACAAACGTATATATCCAAATGAAATGCCATCACTACTTACTTTTAAGATTAAAACCCAAGTTAAATAGCATAAAAGTGGTGACAGCATTTCAAGGATTTTTTGACAGTTGGCAGCTGTAGTACAAAAAATAGGTAGAAGAATCCATCACATTCTTCAGAAACAGAAAATGAAAGGAAAAGAATTGGCACAGTTTTAAATTGCTGTGGTCTATAATAGACTTAATGTAAGTTAAAACACAGTTGAGAAATTTAAGTAAAATCCATTATATATATATATAATATATATTTTCTTCTTTTCAGACCTGCTATATTGACAAATTTTGTAGAAATAATCCGATTGCCCATTTCTGGATGTACCATTCCAGAGAAGACCAGCTGCAGTGTTTATGGATGGGGATACACTGGATGTAAGAAACTATTTTTAAAAACTAAATGAATACGTTGACAACTTACTTCCTCTTGTCATTATAGGTGAGGCTGCGGGTATGGCCTGATGCCACGGTTGTCCAACACTTCTTATTAAAAAATAGAGTTGTTTTCTTTTTCTAATTTTGTAAATCTCTGAGCCTTTTATCCAACTTAATTTAATATGAATTATTTTCCACTGTCCATTTTTGTTGTTGTTTCAGGGACAGGCAAAATGATTCAAATATTTCAAGAAGTGAATTAGAGAAAAATACCAATTTGCATGTTAAACAAAAATAGCAAAATTGCTCTGCAGAATGTTAACAGTGCTTTTTGACAAATCTTTGTTCATCTACTTGAGCAGTCTCTTTCTGTTATCCAAAGCAGGACCCTGTGGGAAAACTAATACAGAAACATGTAATCAAAGACTTTATTAGCATACACAATAACAGTGAACTAGGGATGCACAGACAAACCTAAGTCTGGCATTTCCTAACTTTTGAGTTCTTCACTTTGCAACCTTTCTAATGTTTATTAAACACAGTTTTGTGTGAAGAAAATACAAATATGTGGGAGAACAGACATTTATTTAGTCTAGTAAATGCTATATCTGGCTAATTATGTGTTGATAAAAAGTTAATAGCTGCCAGTTGACAATAATTACTCCAATATTTACTGTGTTTAAATGTTGTTTTGCCACAGACCCTGAGTAAGCAGCAGCAATATACTCACACTGCCCTGGAAGCAGAGCAGAAGCTAGGCTAGAATTCTGAGGCTGTCTTCCTCATAGCCACTACTCTGCCATTTCTTTGTGGGTGGCAATTAATCTGTACCAGCCCTCTCCCAAATGACTGCCTTTGATGTTCCCAGCATGTCCATATTAGCCATCCTCTGGGGGCATCGGCTGTCTGGGGGACAGGGACATCAGGCTGGAGCACAGCACAGCATCACAGGAAAGCTTAGTTTAAGAGAACTGATAAGGAATTTGCAATGTTGTGGAGTTATGTAATACAGTAAATACATAACATCTGTCATCCAAGGACTTTGTACTATATTTTTTGCACTACTTTATATAATCCTCACAGAATCCCGGTCAGGGAAGGAAGAAGTGTTACATCCATTTTTTTAAAGAAAACAGGACAATAAGTCAGTGGAGGGCAAGCTTGGCGTTTTCTTTTGATGGCTGTGCAGAGAATGGGCAGGTCCAGACCTATTATTTATCTTTGCAGCTTGTACAGGCTTGTCTTTCGACATGTAGAACAAGAGTAAGCTCCACAGGGCTCCTGCTTCCTGACCTTCACACTGATGAATGGAGATTGCACAAGGCTGTGGCTCTGCCCTTGCAGGCACAAAGTCATTCAGGGTAGCTGAGCCAGCACAGATTGAGAAAAACTCCACTCTGTATTTTTCAAGTCACACGTCCTTCCCTAGGCCATGGCAGGCACTGTTACACATTAACTCGTGTTTAAGGCAGGGAGTAGGATCCTCTCTCTACTGATGGAAGTGATGACATTTTCAGGCTCTTTTTCTGATTTCTTTGATGACTGGGCAATCTAGTGGTGAGCTGTAGAGTGAGTCCAGTTACACAGCCCTTTATTCTAGTACTAAAAAACTTATCCAGATATTCTCAGATAACTAACAGACATGAAAACCAAACAAATGTCTGGCAAATCCCATTTTCAGAAAATATATGAAATCCAAAATACAAAAAGCATGATAACAGTGGGGATAGACAAAAACATGAGTTTTAGAGAGAAAGTACAATAACTGAAATTACATGAATAAGTTTATGTAGACTGTATCTTGAAACACTTTTTTTCCCCTAAAATACAATAAAATTTTTATTTTCTTTTCAATTGTAGTAGTCAACTATGATGGCCTTCTCCAAGTAGCAAACCTGTTTATTTTGGGAAATGAGAAATGCAACCAATATCTCAAAGGGAAGATTACTGTGAATGAGTCTGAAATCTGTGCTGTGGCTGAAACCATAGGTGCTGGGCCTTGTGAGGTAAATATTGCATTTCATAATAAATTTTTAGGACCCTGGCTATTTCTTTCCCAAAAAATAAGTTACTGGAGGTTTTTTTATAATTATTCTCATTGTACTAAACTTTTTCATTGGAAAATGATTTATGTTACAAGTCTTCTGTTTTATATCAGAGTGCAGAAATTACTTTGATTTCACTGTGCTACCACACCATTGAAAGATTTACAGGAATCAAATACTAAAACACTTCACTAGACTAGACAAACTTGTGTTCTGTATACTAAGGACAAAGGTGGGCTCTCTGGTAGCAATAGCTGTGTGTTTTGATTGAGCAAATTTACCTCCATATATTTAGATGAGGTGTTACATGCAAAATACACAGCAGTCAGTACTCAACAGAGGTGATAAAGTTATGAAGGAAGGAGAAAGATCCAAAAATGTGCTGACGTTTTTTATGAGTCAGAAGGCTGGAGCATTTTGGTCTCCTGAGCCTGAGCAACATATTGATGAGGACAGAAGCACTACTTCAGTGATTATATAGTTTGGTACAGTTGTTTTGCTTAGCACTAGTTTTGATGATGGAGAAAAGACATCTGAGGAGAAAAACTGTAAATAATTTATTACAGGAAGATATAATTTTTTTTAATGGAAAATCTGACTGAGGATATCTAGAAGGAGGGAAGTCATGAACATTATTAAGTATTTATTATCTGAAATAGGATTGTTGATTTCCTAATACCAACATAAACCGTGTAGTAAAATTTTCCTTACTCAAGGGTAGGGAAACCATGGGGAACAGAGGTCATCTTCATAAAGCTGAGGCCTCTTCCATTTGTTATTAATAATCTATGGGATCATTTTTTGTTGCAAAGTATTTTCTTCAAAAGAAAATGTTTAATTGTAATTGAGGTCTTAGACTTGTCAAGGTTTATAAATGAAACATCTGCATGGGAGTCTGCTGGGGATCCTGCACTTTGTTTTCCCCTTCAAGAAGAAATGGAATTAATTAATATTAGCAATCAGTCTTAATCTCTGAGCAGTTTCCTGTTCCCTAAGTTCTCCTTTGAAGCTACTTTCCTCAGCAGTGAACAGGCAGAGGAGCAAAATCAGATTGGCAGGTGAAACTCTACTCCTGAAAGTGTTTTATGGGCAGCTCTGATGGCTCTGACATAGTTCATTGTTCATTTGGGAACTAGTTTGCCGTCAGTCAAAAAAAATCCCAAACCAAATAAAGGTCAAGCATTGTTGTTTCTCTGGTGATCCAGAAAGAATGCAGTGCTAATTGTCAGCTTTCATTTTTTGAGACAATAACTCATGGTCTGATATGAGAATTTGCTGTCTAGTTTTGCAGCAAGTTTGCAGGGTCCAGTCTACCTTTAACCTGGATAGAAACTGCAGCATCTATCTTCAAGTACCAGATCTGTGTGATTGTATCTATCCATTTCAGTGGATCATACTCCAAATTTTCACAGAATTCAAAAACTAGCGTAGAGGTGTCTCATTCATTCAGAATAACAAAAAATATCATTTTAACAAGTTATGTCTCAAAACAATGCTTAAAAAAAGTATTACCTTTTTGTTATGTTTGTTATTCCCCCTGCCTATTAGTACATACAGATTCTCATCCTAGGGCCTTGCAAGATGCTTGACTGAAAGAAAGATATTAACCTGACTTTGTCAGTAGTGTTTGATGAAAAGCCTGTCATCATAACAAAGATGTTTATCTGTCAACTCACATTCTGCTCATCTGGTTTATATTCACATAAAAAATAATAGGCTTGCAGGTAGCTGAAAGAGGTGAATGAAATCTGGTAGTTTGAAGTCATTAGAATGACATGTAAAGACAGATCACAGAGCTTAATTTGCACAGAAAGGAAGAAAAGGTCAGAGGCCAACTCTGACACTGTTTGTCAAAAGTATTGGTTATGAAAAAAAAAGATATTGGAAGTTAGTTTATGTCCTATGGCAAGAACACCATTGCCTGGTGCATCCTGTCATCCCCAAAAGAAACCATTCGGTAGTAGACTGGTGGGAGCTATGTCTTGAAGCATTTTGAGAAGTGACACTCATGTTTATTTTTTTCCTAGCGAGATTATGGCGGTCCTTTGGTTTGTGAACAAAACAGGCTGAAGATAGTAACTGGTGTCATTGTTCCTGGCCGTGGATGTGCAGTTCGAAATCGTCCTGGGATTTTTGTTCGGGTCTCATATTATTCCCGGTGGATTCACAAGATTATGATGACCTACAGAAAACCCTGAAAAAGTCAAGAACTCTCGTTGAAAGATTCTGGACAGCATGTAATTAATGTGTAATGTAAAGATCAACAATTTTTTAAGTACTTGATAGTCAAGTTTGTTGAGCTTCTTTTAATATTTATGGGTGTTTTTGGTGATTTTGTCTATCAGTGTTGTTTTATAAATGTTGAAGTGACTTACAGTATATGCAAGTATGGTGACATATCTCCTGAAGATACTTGAATGGATAAACAATTTTGCAAAGACATTACTGGATGATAAATGGTTTTGTAGAAATAGATCATATGACCTCCTTAATGCTGCTCTTCAGATTATCTTAGGAGAAACAAATTACAGTTCCACTTAACACATCTTATTCTTTCTATGAGCCATATATTTCTCTTCATATATAACAAAAGCCCTACTGAGAAATATATGCATCTGTCCAGGACAGCATTTATGATCATATTTCTCTTTCCCCCTTATAGGAGGTCAAAGATTTCAGTACTTTATTAAAAAATCATATTTTTAGTAAGTAATCTTTTCATTATTGATAGACTTTGACAAGCCTGCCATAAGCAGAGTTCGTAGAAGTCACTACCACTTTCTTTTTCACAATGCTTACAGACTAGTTCTGCACTTGGTTCCTTCACTGCATATATGGTCCTCTAAAAGATATCTCAAACCCCATTTTGGTTAGCAAACTATTGATCATTTCTTTAAAATCTGACCCAGAAATAACTGTGGATTTGCAATGCTAAAGACGGCATCTCATACGTTTGAAAAAGTAATCCTGATTAGCTATCGGAAGATTTTGGGTGTTAAAAAAAATTTAAATCAAATATACCCAGATCTTTCTAAACAAGCAAGTACTAAAAGTTTGGTTGGTTCTAGTTATTTCATGAAACTCTGCATTTGCAGCAAGAAAAAGAACAGTTGAATCTAGCACCTGGCTGAGAGACCTAAGATTGGGAAAAGTAAGTTATATATTAATCATTTTTCAGAGACTTGAGAACTTTAATAAAACCTTAACTAGATTTGGACAAAATTCTATCTTTTGTATAATTCCTTTCAAGATAATAAAACAATTGCAGAGATTGATATGATCTTGTATTTAATATGGACAACATGACCAATAGTTTAGCTGCTTGTTTCCTGCCTATATATGGAACAATCATTTTCCTTTATGATGATAGGGAAAGGGAACACAAAATCATCATCTATGAAAAGTGCTTATTCTTCTGTAGGCATTTAGTTTTATGTCTGGAAATTTTGTACAGATACGTTGTTATAGGTGGCACTGATTACCCTTTAATCAGTATTGGGTATTTCTGGAATAATTGATGAGACATATATCCAATTGTTCATTTTACTACTGTACATGTAATTGCATAAATAACGGCACTGTTGCTTCACTTGTGACTGTGTAAATTGTAAATGTTTCCAGTAGTGTTTGGTCTGTGTATCATATGTAACTGCACAGCCACGAGGCTGACACCGTGGTGTAGATATGCAAAAGGACATTTCATGCAGAAATGCAAGGTTGAATTCTGCCCTGTCAAAAAGCAACCACTTCAGGGGAGATGTCTTGGGAGACAGGCCTTATCTTGACTCACCGAATTTTTTTCAGCAGTGCACTTTGACTTCAGTAGGACTCAGTATGCTTACATCTGGTGAACTGGGATGAGTTTCAGGCCATGCTTAACAGGCTTGGCTTGCTGAGATTTGTGTCACATATCCAGCGGATTCTACTGGCACATAGGAAGAAGTGTTTCAGCAAGCAGAGCTTCTGAAATTCCTCCTGATGTAAATAGTCTCTTTGGACAAGATGTGACTTCTCTGTACAGCAGATTCAAGGTTGTGGATGCTATGCAGACAGGTTGTCTCGATCTTTTCTGGCCACCTCTGAAGGCTTCATGCTCCCTTTAGCCTCTCTTACTTACCAGGCCTAATGAGGGCAGGATTTAGCCTATTGTATTTACACTTAATTATTGTCATGTAGGTGAAGAGTGTATTCATACTAAGTGCATACTGACCATATCTTATTGAAAGGATTACATTTTTAAGAAAGACTTTTAAAAACTCCAAGTGAGTTTTGTTCTCAGCCACAAGGAGAATGTGGATAAAATATACAATTCCATGTTCACTCTTTGTATTCTAAGAATTGTCATGTGCTCACTGTATTATATTTGCAGTCATTTTGTTATGTCTATCTAAAAAATTTGAATCCTAAAATATTTTAGTTATAAGCTTCTGCTGTGCAGAAGACTGTGATTTATATATATATATATATATCACACACACACACACACACACACACACACATATATATATGATAAAAATACTGTTTTTTCTTAGACAATGTGTAAGGATTTTTACCTGTTTGTTCTGGGCAGTGCCTCAGTAAAATAAATTGTGCAGAGTTGATGCTCCAGAATTTAACAAGTTTGTATGCACTTGCTTGCCAGGTACTTTTGCTCTCCCTATCTCAGAATGGAGGGCACCTGAGATCCTGAAGAGCAAGGGAAGAGAAGAATAATGATATGTGGTAATGAATCTGTACTGCATTTATTCCTGTGAATATTTCTTGTTGGTACCAATGGTACCGTACCAGGCAACTGTTATAACTACAGAACTCTCTTAAGAAAGGACACTCTGTAGATATTTTTTCACTGTTCTAATATTTTTTTCTCTCTGTTATAACAAGGGAACCTGATCTAGTGCCCATCTAAATGCTGAAAAGCCCCTTAATAACTTCAGTGGGATCTGAACTTTACTTCATAGTTGTAATTTTAATCAGATTAGAATAAAGGCTACAGAACTTAAATTCTTATCTAAGGACATTCTTAAACTCCATTGAATTTCATTCTCATTCTCCTTGCTGTAACTAATTCTCGATCTCTGAAAGGTGTAATTTTTGAATATAAAATCATGGAATTAAAACCTAAGAGGTGATTTTGTGCAACTGAAGTTAGTTTAACTTAATTACTACTTTCTTTGGGCATTGGAACTGGCTAACATGTCTTCCTTTAATTAAAGAAAACATTTTTCCCTTAAAAAAAAATTTCCCCTATCTCTTTTTCTCTCATAAGTCTCATGACCCTCAGAAAAAATGTAGCTCTCATTGGGAATGTACTGGTCTAGATTTTTGCTGCTACTGCTGAAATCTTCTTCTCTAGTTTAAGATTAAAATTCTCTGAGGCATTCTGCAATCCCTTCGTGCAGGTAATGCCAATGTACTTGACAGAGCTACTCACTTGAGTTAGAGCTTTTCAGATGAGGGTCCAAATATATTTCTGGGGGTCAAAATCTACTCAGGCAAAATGCCCCTTGAATTCAGTGAATGAGATTGTCAAAAGAGCAAGGCTTAAGAGTTGTTCATTGCTTTTCCACATGGATCCTTGTACACATTCTCAGCTCCAAAGCAACCTCAGCAGGAGTTGAGGTTTTGTTATCATCCTTCTGGAAAGCTGGTTGTAAACCAGTTGACCCCCATGGAGACTGTAGGAAGCCTATTGGGTTGGTTATTTAGCCTTGCCTCCTTACCATTTATTTTCTTCCTCCCTCATGTGCACTGGTATATTACTGTTTTTGTATGTTGGGGCTGCTGGCAGGAACTGACATGGCTTTTCACCCTAAAATTTTTCAGTGTTCCTTTTTAAACACACACTTGGGCATTTATGTATGGCATTTTCTTGCATGGGATCTAACTTCAGGGAGCTGCCTGTGGAGTTTAGTGTATGATAAAAGTATTTTTTCTTATTTAAGTGGGAAAAAAAAATGCTCCCATTAAGTACAACTTGATGAATGCCTAATGAAAGGGGAACACTCTGGTTATAACTTGTAATACAAATCTTCTGTAATTAACATGTTCATTAGTTAATAAAGTCAGTATTTTTGTAACCTTGTTTACTCTTATTATTCTTAATAAAGTATTTTATAAAAAACAACAACTTAATTAGCATTACATTTCTTATTGAAAGAACAAAGCCACAACCCCACTGCAAGTTTCCCAGTTCCAATTCCAGTGAGGGATTTTAGTGTGCAAAGTAAGGAGGACTGGTGCTGTAAAGATCCTCTTGTGTCCAATTGAGAATTGAAAATAAAATTAAAGAAAGAGTCAAATACATGGTGATCTTGTTGAGTGTTACCAAGACCTTTCTGAATTATTTCTGCACCGAGAATGGTCTAAGCATGTTACAGTGAGAGTATATTTGCAGTGGAAAGGATGTTCTCAAGCTAAAAATAAATATTTTCCTAGAGTTTTTAGTTCCTTGCAATTCCAGTATGAAAGGCTTGGAATTTTAGTTATTTGTATAAATACACTTTAAACTTCTGGAAAGGGCTCCTCTCTCAGTATCACTTAATACTACTGGTGGTACAAAAGATGATGCAAAGGAGACCAATAACTTGCAACAAACTTTGGTGCTGCTTTGGTGCTGCTGCTGCACTTAATACCAGAACCAGCCAGCAGCTACCAGAAAAGGAAATAAGCAACACCCTTACTAACCCCACCAGAGCAGTGCCAAGTATTGTCAAACTCCTATAACACCAGAGCATTCTGGTGAGTTCAAATAAGGGACAGTAAGCTCATTACTTCTTTGTCATTATCCAGCTGAAATTTCAAAGTTGTAAGCATTTCTGGTTATACTGTGATTTCGATGATTTAAATATATATTTGCTCCAGCTATATCCACAGTGAATCATTTTTCAAATGGACTCATATGCAGAGAGTTTGAAGTCTGATTCTGAGTTTTCCATGGCAAATATCACTTTATTTTTTTTGTTTTTCAAAAAGGGGGTTTTCTAATCAATCCATAAAATCAATGGATTTTATCAGTAACTCCTGAAATCACTGGGAAGTTTGCAATAACTTCAATCATGCAGGAATGCTTTCAAAATTATAAAAAATCCATAAATAGTCCATATGTCAAAACAATACTTTGCTATAGTATTTTACATTCAGTTTTCAGTATGTTCAGGTGACCTGTGTGTCTTCTGGGAGCCATGAGAATTAACTGCTTGTACACAAATTTGCACCACAAAAATCCCTAAAGGGATATTGCCTTCATATTACATTCTGTCATAACTTTATCTTTTTATAGCTGCAAGAACACTGTAATCTGCAGATGATAAATGATGGAAACCCACACTGATGCTCACTGCTTGTGTTCTTTAACAAGCCTCATGTAAACAGAGCAGGCCATTTAGTAGGGCTCAGTTGTGCATCTACTCTGCCTTCAAAAGCACTGATTTCTGGACAGCTATGTTCCAATAAAACCCATGTGCAATAAATAGGAAAGAAAACAGCTGGGAGGGAAAAGGCAAACCATAAAGAGATTAATAACAAAATAAGCCCTAAAATAAAAAGATTTGTTTCATGTTGTCTCAGTATTTATAGCATAGGCTATATGATGTGAAAAGCTGCAATAGAATAGCTTAATAGCTAAATCTACTTCACTTTGTTGAGAACACTTGGGAAGATGCAATGGTTTCTCCATGTGGTCACAGAAGATATAGGACAAGTTGTGCTTCTGTGTCCAAGGTCCTGATCCTACTTGCATTAAAATCACTGTCAACACACTATTTTAAAACACTATTTAGCCCAATCTAGGGCTAATAGATATGTCCCAAATCTTCCTTCTGAACCTCTCAGACTTTGTCTTGACATTGTTTCAGATCCTGACTTGAAGAAGTACTCTGCTCAGGACATGTTCCAGACTGTTAGTGAGTGTCAGAGGGAGACAGTATACATTTTATTTCAAAGATGGGAATCAAAGTTCAACTACAGACTATCAAATTTGCTCAGAGTCTGACTGAAGATGAGAATTGGTTAATTTGCTTACTATTCAGATATTGTTCATTAAATAATAATAACAACAATAATTTTATCATTATAAATTATTAAGAAGAAGAAGAAGAAGAACAGTAGTTTTAAAACCCAATATGAATGCAGTTGCTATTAATGTAGCTTTTATACACAAAATAATAAATTTTTTATGGAAAAACTCCCCACCAGAGCAAATAAATGTACTACTGCAGTGTCCAAGAGATATCATGTTCTTGAGATATCTCAAGTTTTATCTGTTGAAGCTAGTGTTGACCTCAATTATGTTATTTAATGCATTCTACTGGAAGAAAAATTATATAAAGGACAGTGCAATTCATAACAATTTATCAAAAATAAGTCAAGAAACACAACATTAGAGGTATACACTAGATTAGATGAGGCTAGTGTAACACACAAATAAGGATATAGTCCTTCTCTTCCACAGAGAGAATTTTGCCTTCAGCAATATATGAGTTTATAGGATTTAGTTCAGTTCATATAATACTGACTAAAAAAATCCAGATGGTTTTCTTTTCTTGAGATTAATTGTCACACAATGAGCAAATATGCATTTACATCAACATTGCTATTACAAACCATGTCAACAACAGTCTCATGTCTTGGGTGTAAATATGCCATCTGCTGTTCAGCCTTGTGTTTAACAGGACTCTCACTTTACAGAGCAGTTACAAAACTGCCATCACAGAACTCCTTCTCGATTTTTTAAATTTACTTTTTAAATTAAAAAAAAAATAAATGAAGTCACCAAAAACTTTCTGTTCACAGCAGTGTAAGTTGTGGAAGATTTGCATTTAAAAAATGCAAAGCCTCTGCTTTCCATTTCTATGCATCCTCACAAGGCAGATGAGTCCAAATTATTGCCTGATCCTTCAATTCTTTGAAACCTATGTTTCTGTTGGCAAAGTCCCCACACGGCCTGTATATTTTTTTCTGCTGTATATATTCAGAAAAAGTCCTCAAAATACCTTTAGGAGGTGAAAACTCATTGCAGCCCAACCATCAGCTACCTGCATGTTTGTTCCCAGATTGCCATCAAGTACATTAACTCATGGAAAGGAATATTCTAGTGGGCTAGATGGCTTCTACTCATCCCATATCAGCAAAGCCTGGGGAGGTGCTCCACAGCCATCCATACCAAACTAGCCATACATTGGCAGAGGTCTGAGCACCAGAAGCACACAAATTAAACATGGATACAGAAACAAGTGCACATGACACCCACACAAATGCACAAAAATATCTTCACAATGGTATCTAGCCAACTAATTAACAAATTCTCAGTCTACACCCATACTTCAGGAAAAGGATTATAACCTGGGGTTTTCCGTGTCCCAGTGCAGTGATAACTTAAGTGCCTTGGTACGGGACCACAGTAGCATGCAAAGAGAAGTTCTCCTACCAGGACAACTTATCTCACTTTCAAACTAGCCAAGAATAACAAGGAGAAGTTTTATAGTGTCAGCCAGAGATATGAATTTTTGATATCTTGATTTGACACATTTGTGATGACAAACATTTGAAGTATAAGCCTGAGCTGGAATAAAATCTTATGTACCTCTTATCCTTTGGCCATGCTCTGGATTAGCTGGATCCAAACCAATACACTTAGGTCTGTAGTGATTGCATGTTTGCATATGTCTTTGTGGGGGTGTGTGCGGTGCGTGCCCATGCGTGCAGAGACACATGTATCTATTCTTCCTGGCACAATGTACAGGTTCTAGGATTGCTTTTTATTGTTCTGGAAGCAGAGTAGACCTGGCTAATTTTCAGCCATCTGTGTTCTAGTTTTTACACATTGGTGTAACTATAACCTGCATGTGAAAGCCCCAACATTTAGAAGTTTAAAAAGTTCAGTTTTGGGCCTTAAGATGCTCAAACATTTTAGGGAATCAGTGCTAATCAATCACTTCTATCTACACTGCTAATTGAAAGAGTGCACGGGCCTTTGGAGATCCTTCTAACTAGTTCCTTTTTCCTTTTATTCCACTTTAATTTTTGGTAGGTATCACCAGAGGCTGGCCTTAATTTTAGAGCTGCCTTAAAAGCAAATATTCTTCCTGTAGAAACCTGCTTCCTTACCAGAGCTCTTTCTGGGCTGTTATCTTAATTAATTTGGTTAGGAGTCTCTTCTAAAGTCCTGTTTTCTCAGGCTGATTTCTCACTTTATTTTATTTTTTATTTTAGCAGAGACATCAGGCTGAATTTGCAAGCGTTTTTTTAGTCCCCTCTGATGTTATTTAGTGTTAACAACTTCTTAATTCATATAACTCCCTAACACTAATCCCTGAGCATTAATTCGTTTAGCTTTCTTTGTAAGTTTTTTTAAGTCCTACCTTCCTGCCTGGTTTATACATATGCTTGGAAAGAAAAAGGAGGAAAAAAAAAGGCTTTTCAGTTTTTTGTAACTGGCCTTTGCGTGAATGCTGCTAAATTTTCTTATCAGTGCTTTTTCCCATCACGACATGCAGATCTTACCAACTCAGTCTGCAGGAACATGTCAGTTTTATTGGTATGTTTGACAGAGACCAGGCTGGTTTCCAACTGAAATCCATTTGTTTTTCCTCCAACATGCTTGCTACACCTCCCCAGGCTCACTCTCTGTGTGGCTTCCTCTAAAGAGGTATTTCCCCGCCTGTTTGGGTATGTATTGCACATTGCCTTTCAAAATTGGCAGCAGAGTTTCTTATCTTTCCCAAATTACCCTGTGGAGGGTGGACTTTTTTTCCTGCTTCCCTCTCAAATTCTTCAGGATAGTAAAATACTTCTTACCTTTAAAGCAATTTTCAACTAAATGCAGGAAGGAATTGGTGAAGCTGATGCAACCTTGGACAGCTAAAGCTTACAGGCAAACACCTCACTTGAGCAGAAAGCAAAACCTCTGGATGCGCTTCCCTGTTAAATATTTAAATATAGTCTTGGGATTCCCATATTCCTCTGAATGGTTATTTCAGATACTTAAGAAGAGTTTGTGAATTCCTTTCTAAGATCGGAAATGGTGAGGCAGGGATGTTTGCACAGGCTGCTGCAAAGAGTGATCCAAGAGACTTCTCAGCACTGTTGACAGACAAGGTCGCTGATTCTTTTTCTTCTCTACTGGGTTTCCTTGCTTATTTTCTTGTTTGTCTTGTTTGTTTGTCTGGTACTTTATTATTCTATTCTAACGCTGACAGGAAGAAAATAAACAGGGAAGAGTAGGGCTGGTGGAAGTGCTGTGTTTGAACTGTCTTCTGGGTGAGATTTATGGTCTGCTAAGGACAGTTTTTTGGAAAGTTCTCTTCAATCCTCTCTTGGCAGTTTTTTCGGCCTCCTTTGCTGTCTGAATACACTTCACTTTCTCTGTTTGGAAAGTGCTTTGCTCATTATCTTCTCTGTAAGGGTGGAAGTGATGAAGTCACTTTGTGTCTCTCCCTTCTTTCTCCCACCCCACGCTGCTATCTGTGCCCCTAGGTGCTGATTCAGCAACAGTGCAGAGCACTCACTGCAGGACATTTTCCCTCTGCAAAATCCTGACCCAGGGATACTTGAGCAAATTTGTATTGGAGAGCAAAATACAGCAAAGGCATGGAGCAGAGTGGCATTTCTACATTTGCCTCACTCTCTCCAGAGACCATGCCTGTAAAGACAACTGTGGTGTGGGAGAGTAGACCAAGAAAACTCACTCTGGAAAAGAGAAGAATTCTTAGAAAAGACTGTTGCTCATACAAAAGGCTTTTGATTGCTCTTCAAGATGCAGGTCTGCCTGCACATGAATAGTGAATAGATGCCTGGTGTGAAACAGAGACATTCTACAGAGACAAATGCAAAGGTTAAGGGCTACCCTCCAGGAACTTTAGGTGAAAGAAAGCAGCACAATAATTTTAGGTCCCAGCCCTTAGGAGTGGCCACTGAGGAGCTCGGGAGCCACATAGCTTCTGACCACAACTCATGAGCTGTATTGTTTTCAGGTCTCTTTCTTTGAAAGATAAATCTAAGAGAAGAAATTCAATTTTGAGGGAAAAAAAGTCAGCAAGTTCTGCTGAAAAAAACTCAGCAGCACACCACTGACTTCCCTGAGATCAGCTCTTTGCACATGGAACTGGTTTGGTTTGGTTTTTCTGTTTGCTATGGGCAAACTGAAAAAGTGGCCTGAACCAGTTTATGTCTGTATCTGAATTTAGCCAGTCTTTTGAATCCAGCTCAGAAGATGAAGATCAAGGGAAGAAAAGTTTTTTGTTGTTTTTTTTGTTTTTGTTTTTTTTTTTAATGTTCTTTTTCAGGCCACATCCTTCCTATCATTTTCCCAATTTCACACAATCATTAAAAGAAGAAATGTACTCATGCAGAAAACAAACCAAGCCCTCCAAGTGAGAACATATAGCAATTTCATTCAAAAATGTTTCTTTTAAGGCACAGAGTCTATAAAAACCACACCAAGAGAATACTGTACTCTGTGGTCATTTGTTAGTAAAGCTGACAGGAAATCAAAACTGAAAGGATTCTTCTGTAACTGCCAACTTGCTGTAATGGAAGCCAGGGGAAATATATTTATCTGTTTACTTGACTAAGAAGAAAGAAACCAAAACATATTTTCCTCCAATAGTAAAAGGAGATTAGACTGTTACTAGTCACTTGTGTGCTAGACTTCCCTCCAGGCCTTTCCTAATGTTTTGTCTCACATTCAAAACAAATAAAATATGAGCTCTGAGGAAAAGAAAACATTTCACATATTATAGGAACTAAAAAGATCTTTAGGTACCTAACATTTCACCTTATAGCCTAAAGGATATTGCCTTTGTATAAACACTACACATTATTGAGAACCATGATTTTGTAGAATTTTTTTGGAAACAGGTTTCATGCCTGTCATGTGGTACAAAACTGCATCTGCAAAGTAGGACAAGACATTTAGAATATGACTCACTAGGTTTGGTTTTCCCTCCGAAATTTATTCTTATTGCATTGAAATAAATAACATGAAACATAATGGATCTGATTCTGTCACCTTGCTTAAGACTTGATAATTTTAAAAGTCTTCTCTCAAAACAATTCTGGACTTGTAATGGATAATAAATCAATTGAATCATGGGATAGAGGCTACTACCAATCTGATAATAATGTGATATCTACAGTTAAATTATGTGAAGAATAAAATTGTACTAAATATTCCAAGGTCAGACTCAGCAGTGGATTTTATCATTGTTACATGGCTCTTATGATGCAGAGCTGCCATAAATGTCTTCAATTAATGTATTTGCAGAATTTTTCCTGCCATGTAGCAGTCAAAACCAGATGGCAAATCTTGTCACAGATATTTCATTTGATTAATTCTTCTGTCTGGGCAGATTCAGTGCAGTCTGTCAAACCATGAAGATAAATAAAAAATTAAGATATTTTTTCCTAGAGATTGCTAGTTGGGTAAAGCTTTAATAGCTGGAAGATGGCAAGAATCAAATAATTTTTTTTTTCTAATCATGGATATTTACCCTAACAGGGTATCTTTGACATGAATCTTAGCATAACTGTTTTTAGGGTAGTTGCATGAGCGAAATCATTCAGTTTATAGCATGAAAGATAGTTCCATCAGATAAATAACACTTTAGGTTTTGCCCAAGTTTAAAAACCCACAATAGGAACCATCATATTTTTAGCAAGAGTTGAATCTGCACGTTGCCACCACATATCACATCAACAAGTTTTGCTGTGGTTTCGCACGCTTTTCAAATTCTGTCATAATGTTCAAAGTGCTAAGAAAGGATCTCTTGCATAGACATTACTCCTAAACACTGAATATACCTATGGAAAATCAGTGAGAACAGGTAGATTGTAACTTATGATTTATTTAGCACCATAATAGGAACATGAACAGATTATGCTGTAACAAAGCACTTAGGTCCTTATTTGGGACCAGAATTAAACATATGTTTAACTTCAAGCATAAACTTAAGACCCATTGACAAATGCCTGCCTTTGAAGATGCAAATAATCCAGTGAATTTATAAAGCATTGTGACTTTGGCTGAATGTGGGCAAGGACTCCAGTTAGGGATGAGGCTTGTTTATACAGTGCCTAAGACAGGAACACCATAAATATAAAAAAAGACTTCCAAAACTGACATTAAAAATGTTAATGGTTCCCTTTAATTCCTCTTCTTTTTTCAAAATAAAACTTAAAATGACATTCAAAGGCTCAACAATGGCAACTATATGGGAGAGAGAAATTTACTTCTGATTTAACCGCAGTTTGTGTGTCTCTTGTGAAAAATAGACGTGATGCCATGGCTTAGTCTTCTTATTAGATGCCTTATTTCATGTCTTTGTGCAGTTGAAAGGTAATGCAGGGAACACTTTAATATGCTTGCATTTTAATGACATTCCATCCAATTACTTCAGCATCTGTGGGGAGCACCTATAACCAGCCTGTGCTCTGGAGCTGAATTTAGATTTTATATCTCTTCAGCATCTATATTACTTGTCTAGACACATCTCTTAGGATTCAGAATTACAAATGACAGATTGTATACCAGACCTCACATTTATGTGATTGAATAATGAGATATATTTATAATATGATGATAATTCTATCTGATATGTGCTTCATCTAAGATCAGAATGAAGCCCAAAACATTCACAATGGCAGGGTCAACACCCCTTTATGATTACAACAGAGAGTACAATATATCTGAATATGTGCAAATCACACATCTTGACTTTCTGAACGTTTTTCCATAAATTAAACTCAGGTCTATCCTCAGAAGGCAGGAAAGATAATTTAAAAAAACTCAGAAATTATTTTTGAAATACTAGAAATAGCTAAGCCACATGAATTTTTTGATAAAGCCAACTGAATTATATTCAAAAAGTTATTCTATGTCATTTAGTAAAGCTCAATTCCACATTTCTACAAACAAGGCAATTGCTTTGAGATTAGCATGGAAGATTTGATGATTAAAACCAAATGCTAATAACAAGTGAGGATTCACATGGAAGAACTTGAGGACATGTTCCTCTCTAGAGGAAGAATAAATTCTGAAATAGTTCTTTGCAATCAATATATGTATGAATTTTATTGCTATTCACATTTTATTCCTTTTGGTGATTATACTAGAATTTATTTGAGTTGTATTCAGTTTTTGTCTTTGCTTCTGACTTTTCAAGATTTACTTTATCTTTGGACGCCTGAGTGCACTCAGGGGCTCTACTATCCCTGCCTGTTCCTCCACTCCCCTCATCCTGCTCATAGCTCAGGACCCCACTCCAGTCCAGGAACTGCCAAGGAGGCAGGGATTGTCCCAGGGAGGTTGTAGGATTCTGTCTTCACCTGTCCTGGCTCATCCCAGTGTCAGCCTACCCTCATTCCCATAGAGGTTCCTGGTGTCCAGGGTTGGGGCTGCCCTGTCTGTCCCATTGCCTGCCCTGCCTTGCCCTGGCTGCTCTGACACCCCTGGCACATGGAACCACCAACCCTCTCAGCATCACAGTAACTTTTATTCTTTATTTTTAAATAATTATAATACCTTCTTTCCCCTTTTCTTATTACCAAACTAAGAGGATTACCAGAACCAAGCTTCTGATGCTCCTTTCTGCTGTGGTCAAAGTTTTGTGAAGAGGAATCCGCCAACCTGAATCAATTTGTTTGATATGACAGATCCTCCTCCACATCTTTCCCCCATTCAGTACATTTTTAAAAACTTTCCTCTTTCTAAAATGAAATTTTTTAACTTCTAAAGGACAGACTTTGTTTCAAAATGGAAATTAAAGGCTGCTCATTAGAAAATGTTGGGGGAAAAATGTTGCTTATAGATAGAAAATTTCATTTTAGAAATGTTTTTCTTTCACAGTTACCTTTGATCTTAATTCAGGAACAATTTTAACTAATTCTAATAAAAACACTTCCTTTGTTGGTTGTGTGACCCATAGGTTGGGGTTGACATGTTCCATATGAATTCTCAGCAGGCTGAACAAAGACACTGGACACGTGTCAGGGAACACATATGTTTTACCATATAGTTGCCATAGCCTCAGCAACCAGCCCACTATTCAGACTGAAAAGATATTGGTTAACAAGCCCATAAATTCTTGCAATACACTTCCACAAGAGTGGAGGCAAACAAGCCCTTAATTAAGTATACTTCAGTAAGTTCTCAACTCCCACAATAAACTCCTCAAAAGCTGCTGGCTCACAAACCACAACAACCTGCCACAATGTCCCCACTTCCACAATAAAGTCCACTAGGGAGTAGGGTAGCTGCACTTTGGCCAGGCAAAGCAAGGGAAGAAAACAAAGAATATGACCAGTACTTAGCTCCTACACTGGCCGCACCATGTGGATGGTCTGTAGCAGAGATTGGAAGAACAAAGAAAGAGAAAGAGAAAAAGTCAGAGAGAAAGAGACCCAGGGAAAAGAGAAAGAAGAAGACAGTGAAGGGGCCTGATCTACTCCCTTTTATATTTAACCTCATGTTCACCTCTTATGCAAAATAGACTTCTCACACATTTTGTTCCTCCGTTCACAGCCAGCCCTTCTCCAAGGAGTGAGGTGGGGCGGAAGTGGACTGAGCCCCAGTCTCCAGGAGGAGCAGGAATTTGGATCAGAACTCCACATCTGTGGGACCCTCTCCTCTGATCACACATTTCCTGTAGCAATACTCAGTTTGAGATAAAACGTGCTTAGGTCTGGTCCTTTACAGTTGAACATCAATGTTGAGTTCAAGTCAGCTGCAACATCAGTGTTGCAGCTCTATTATAATTAATGCTTCAAAATACTCTACAAAAGGCTGTTGCTTTCTCCTGAGTCCTTACAAGATAGAAAGGTAATTGGCAGATATTTGCCTTCATTTCACTATAAAAAACAAAGGTGATTCCAAGATTCATAAGTTATTTGTTATTCCTAGATACTTACATCAAAAATTTTGAATAGAACATGAGAAACAAGAGAAAACTGGTGCAGTTTTCAAAGGCATCAGATCTGAACATGAGGACCCCTAAATCCCTTACACATGATGCAAAAACATAAACTCTGCCTTTGTGTTTCTTTGTATTTCCTGAAGAAAAATTATAAAATTTGGAGTTTATTGACTAGGTATGAATTTTTTACTTTTAACTGTAATAAACTCTATATCACAGTTGCTGGTATAAACACACATATACATATAAAAAAAGAAACTTACCTTTCCTCCACATTGGAGATTATGAGACATGAAGAAAAAAAAATTTAAGCATCTTTAAGAGAAAAGAAAATATACTATCCCTGTTTTATTCTTATTCTATTCTTTCACTTTGAAAGTGGCTATAACCCCATTTATTTGATATTAGTTTGATATTGTTTTAAAAAAATATGATAGATATTTCCAGATACTGTAAGATTTTGATTTCACATCAGGCTATTTTTACACATTAAATTTTCCTTATTATTGAAGTAACTAAACATGATAGTAGCTGTATCCACCCCAAGACAAAATGCACACATTTTTACAGCAATTGTGTACAAAACTTTGGTGCATGAAATAATATATCCAAGCTGAATTGAAAGCGTAAGGGAAACTTTAAAGAGGTAGAATGCAACCAACATTGAAAGTTGGCAAAGATGTTACACAGTTTAACACAAGCTGTTCCTCTCTAATATCGTAGTGACAGTTTCATATAAATGACATTTCGTGAGTAATAAAATGACAAATACATCATTAAAATTAGAGACAGATTGCTAAATGGATTAGACTGCAAGTATCTCGTTTTTATTCCTTATTCTTCCACATGCATATTTCATCTCGCTGAAAAACTATATGCCAATGTTGTTCATATTGCCAGACCTTGAAATGAGTTTTTAAATTCATTCAGTTCTACCATGAAACAGCTCTTTGAAGAAAGGAAATTCAGCACTGATTTTTTTAGTATCCTTGAACAAAACATTCCCAAGCTCTTGGATGTATGAAGTGCCAGGCAAACGCAGGGCCTTGTACAAGTATCAAGTAATTGTAGAACAATGAAAGAGCCTCATTTTTTACATTAATTTTCAAAAATTTCATCTAGTTTAGTGCTCAGGTTAGAGTATCAAAAAGTGTTGCAAAGCTTGGTCTGAAAGTATATAAATAATTAAAACATTTGGGGTCTAGAATAGAAACCAGTCAAGCTACATTCACACAGGCAAATACAAGATGATAGGAAGAAAACCAAATAGACTCCCCTCATAAAGAAGCTAAGAGGCTGACAAAAGAGATATTTTTTAAAATAATCAGAAAGCTATCTAGGAGAACTAACATAAAGAGAGGAAGGCAGAGTTTCATAACAGGTTGTCAGAACCCTATGGTAAAAAAAAAATGTAATTTTCTTTTGGGTTTTGGGCTCATTAAGATTATTTACTGTAGAGTAATTGTAGAGTAACTTAGGAACAGTTTCCTAGTCTTATTTAAGTCCTTCAGGAGTCTACTGATTTTTAAGGTCTATTTTCATATGTCATTGCATTGTAGACTTGAGACACTTATCAAGTGTGGCTACAGTATGTCTGTAGCCCACGCAATAACAATAAACAAGATGACATTTGTTAATAGAGGAAATAAAGAAGTTTGGTTTCCTATGGATGTGTCACCCTTAAATATCTTGTGGTGTAGCAATGCCAAATCTACCTCACGGAACAATATGGGACAGTTATGAGAGTGGTCCAGAGCTCTGTGTGTGCTGAAAAATAATTTTTTGGAGACTCCTACCCTTTATTAAAGTGAGTTTGATCAAAGGATTCAAAAGTTTTTAGGGAAAGATAGACCAGCAGATGGGCCTGGGGTCCACCTGGGGACCACCTGAAGGGTATGGGTTGCCCAGGAGCCAGCAATGCACCATGACAGTAAAGCAGGCCAGCAGCCTCCCATGCTGGAGAGACATTTCATAGGTCTTGGAGCATCTGACCTAGGAGGAGAAGCTGAGGGAGCTGGGACTGTGCATATGTGATTCTGTACTCCTGTTTCATTAGGAAACTCATCTAAACACATATATATATGAAATCATCAAAATAGCTGTGCAGTTCTTGTTTATTCATTCTCATTGAACAAGTAATTTTGCTTGCTGGAGGCGGCTCATACATTGTGCAAACCCCATCTTTTCTAGAAAGAGAGAGCATATAAATGGAAAAAACTTGACAGAGAACTCTGAATTTGTTAGAAGCTCCATACGTTTCTCTCACAGTGATTTGTTAGACAAACTCCTCTTTTATGATAACACTAAAATATCTTTTACTGGGGAAACTAATGGGCATCTTATCAGAAAACCTTCTTAACAGTGTTTCAGTGGAAACCAGCAGGGAGGCATTTTAGAGTAACTGGACACAATAAAAAAGAATCAAATTAAATATTTTTTAAACATTTTCTTCTGCAAAAACTGTAGAATTGATAAATTTGAATGGTAATTGCAGCTTGTAGGAATAATCTTGACTTTAATTTGGCACTCTTTGATGAATTTGCAAGCTATTAAAAAGGAAGTGGAGATTCCACCAAATTGACCATTAAGAAGTATGTATATCTGATACAAATCAGGGCTATTAGTGGCTTGGTAGTTTCCACTTTTTGTTAATGAACTGTGGAAATGAAAAATTGGTACACTTGGCCAAGGAATACTGTTTATAATAATCTTTAGGATTGCACTGGTCTTGGGTCTAGATGTAGAAAACTGTACAAAACTGTCTTCATGCCAAGGCACAAGTGAGAGAAACAGTATGGAAAAATGTTAAAGGGCCTGGAAGGTACTGAGTTACTCTGGTGAAAGACTAAGAGCCCTTGGCTTCAGCTAAAGCAAAGACCCACTCAGAATGAGTACCTCACTTGGTGAAATAATCTTCTGATTAAGCATGTGCTGTTTTCTCCTCTCCTGAAATAAGTGTGTGCACATTAACATCTGTAAATGTCAGACAAGCGATCTGCTGTATTGAGCAGTCTCACTTTAAACCTGTCTAATGCATGTCCTGTCTGGGTAAAGATACAGATGCTTTCTGTGGTCCTATAAAAATGTGCATTTTAATGATAAATGGGACAGTTTATAGTTCCAATTATTCTTGTCTCCTTTGAAGCAGGAAAACTGGCAATCCCTTATCTAGACTTTAGCAGGTTGAGATAAACCTCGATAGCAAAAAGTATCTGGATTGTCAGAGCTTTTAGCCACAGTAAAGTGCTTAAACTGAAAGCAGCTGTTAGTCAAAAAGGAACAATACCCATTCATTTATAAGATGTTCTGTGGCTGGGACACTATTAATGAGATTTTTCTTCAGACAAGACTATTGTAAAAGGTCTAAGTTACACATGCAGACACTTATATGCACAAACACGCACATGCAGTGATATAACACACGTAGAGTTTGAAGAAATCTTGCTTGGCTAACACACAGTAGTCACTTGGAAGAAATAATCTCTGGAGATCACTGTGTTCAGAAAACTATGGTTTCATTCCAACACTATAACAGTAAGATTTCACTCACAGTTATGAAAATGTTTTTGTTGCCTCTACAGATCTATTATTCCCATTTAATGTCTGGAGCAGTAAAATCATCCTCACTGAGAAATCCTTTTCTGTCTGCTTCTTATTTGTTCTTAAGTATATTGGAATTACATGGACAGTGCAGTCTTCTATCATGTCTCTTGAATCACTACCAATGTATTTCATTGTATTATATAAGACAATGATTCTGCCTCCTTCTGAGTTTTGTACTATGTTTCTTCCAAGCTTCTATGAAGTTTTCTGGTGCAAATTTAAGCTTGTGTTTTAGTTAATACTGCCATCAGGAAAAGATACTAATTCAACTTGTAGCATATCTTCAGTGTGTTCATTTCTTTTACAAAACACTCTTGCAGTCTTAAAATTCTGTGTGGACCTATTCAGTCAAGACTGAAGTCTCTTGTAGTTATTAATGTCCCCCAGTTCTCTTAAAATGTCTATACTATGCATCTCTTTTCCCAAAACCAATCTCCTGATAGTATGAAAAACCAAATCTCCAAGACCAAAGCTATAACTGACAAACAACTACAACTGAGAGTGGCAACAGTACATATGAATTCCAAGAGGTAAATACTTACACCAGTTAAAAATCTCCCTTCTGTCTGGAAAAGTCTCAGTTCTGTTTGATTTTTCTGTGGTTTCTGTGCTCTTCTAATTAACTAACTTCTGTACTCAACTCTCAATCAACTCTGCTGGAATTACAGCATATTTTCCCTTGAAAATCAGTTTAGACAGTCATGAAACTCATCCCCTGTTCAGGCTGTAGTTTCAACAGCCGACATCGATGCTTGATTTTGCAATGACAGGGTAATGTCAGGACTCCTTTCTGGAATTTATGTATTAGTTCACTATTGGCTATGAGACAGGGGTGAGCATCTAGTGGGAAATATTAGTCTGGCAAAGGAGAAGGTTTGGGTTATAGCAGGTAATCTCCACATAATTTATTCCCACACATCTATCTGCCAGTGGGTGATCATAACTACGTAGAAGCTTAATTTTCCTTCTGGTTCATTTCTGGTGAGACACCAATAAATAGATGAAGTTTGAATCCCTGCACTACACTCTGAAATTGAAGCCTAAATAAATAATTTCTTCTAACAAAGAGAGGAGAATTGGCAGCCCATAAAAAGCTGAGGATTAATTTTACCCCTTTCTTCAGATTTTTGCATGAATTCAGACTTACTTGATTTCCAGACAGATTTCACATTTTCATATGCATATGCTTATTTTTGACATGACATGGCTTATGCCAGGACTTGGCAGGTTGATCCACAATTGTGAACTTCCCTCCCAGACAAGGACCTTGAGTCTCCCCTGTAAACCAAAGACCCGAGTTCCCTGTCAGGATTTCTTGTGTAATAC
This sequence comes from Vidua chalybeata, assembly GCF_026979565.1. Classification (NCBI taxonomy): domain Eukaryota; kingdom Metazoa; phylum Chordata; class Aves; order Passeriformes; family Viduidae; genus Vidua; species Vidua chalybeata. The sequence goes on along the minus strand of NC_071534.1, from coordinate 62,388,420 downwards.
TATAAAATAGTGGGGTCTAATCTATTCAGGCCCTGGTACCTTTCCAGTTTGAAATATCTGGTCTCAGAAAAGGCAAAATATTATTTGAGTTTCACTAAGGTAACTGCTTGCATTCCTTGATCAGTTTTGAAGAGAAAAAAACCACTTCTAGGATCTGTAGATGGAATTTCAGGCTACTGAAATCAACTGTCTGCTGTGTGACCTGTAACCTAGGTATCACCAAAGAATAATCCAGTCTAGGGTACATGCTTATCTTTTTTCTATTGAGAATACAGTAAAATGACACAAAATGTTCACCTTCTCCATTCACTTGGGATGCATTCTACTACTTTCCTCAGCAGAAATTGAAATCTCCCAATCCGCAAAATGAGTAAGATTTCGTATGAGCAGGACTCCAGGATCTGCTCAGGATATAACCCAATAGCCCAACAGTGTTTTCCTCTCTGAGACCATGGTCTGCTGACCTGAGTCACTGTTCAGGCACTGCCTGGACCAGTCAATGAGCTTAGGAAATGCAGGTATCTGTTTTCTGTCAAAATTGGCTTCAATTATGACAACATAAAACTTTCTGGGTTTCTCCAGAACATTTTTGACAGAATTGTGGTATGTTTGGTCATAAACTGAATGCTAAAACTCAGCTTTAGTTGGTATTTGAAAGGTTGTCATCTCACCAGAAGTAGTACTGGTGATCAATGGGAGAACTGCCTTGTCTGTCCTTTCTCATCAGAATTTTGTTGTTGGCTGATAGAGCAATTATTGTTAGTTAGGTGCAAATGATGAGTAGAAGTAAATCAGCCATCTTATTGAGCAAAACTGAGCTGTCTGGATTTTATACTTTCCCTAACACAATGAAATTGCTTATTTGACCCTGTTCCTCAGTTCTCCATTTGCCAATGAAGTAAGACATCCTTGCATATCAAGATTGCCAAGGGACTGAAACCAAATTTCTAAAATATGGGTAAAAAAAGTATAAGGGGTAAAAAAAGATAATAAAGTCAGATAGACTTTTAACATAATTATGGATTACAATACTGAGTTATAAAACTTTATTTTTAATGTTTGTATTATTATAATGCCAGATATTTTCATCCTGCCAGAGCCAATGAGATTTGATGAGAACATTAACTTGGCTTGGAGCCAGGAAATAGGTGCAAACATCAGACCTCATTAGATTTTCCTGAACTGTACTGAAATTGAGGTTTATTTCAGGCCATCTATAATTAAACAGTTATTGTAATAATTCCAATTTTTTTCACGTCAAGTCTTTTGCATTGCACCCTTTTAAGATAAGAACTGAAATCTCCTATGCCCAAAGGCAGATCAAAACAAAATTTGTCATGTCCTATCCATCTAGAGGACAATCACATTCATATCTGTCCTCCATTAACAAACAGCTCCTGATGCCTGTAAGAATGGCAGAATTTCAGCAGAACAAATATGCCTGTAGATATCATGTGTGTATGCAAAAGGAGGAATCTGCATTTTATATAAAGGGTCATTTAAACCCACAATAATTAATTCATTTCTAAACTACTTTGCAGAATGAGTCCATCTTGAAGTGTCATATGAAAAATGATTCTGCAGAACTGACTGGATTGAATGATTTGGGAGTAGATTATTTCATCACAGTTGAAAGCTTTTTCCATCTGCTGTCCTTGCATGCACAGCCTGTTTCTAGAAGCATTTTTGACAGATTTAAGCTGACTGGGTTTATGTATTTACTTAATTTGTACACAGCAGGATACAGCATCTACAGGCAGCTTCAGAACTCTGAGGCCAGTGGATGAAAAAGTAAAAAAAAAATATTTCTTTTTCTGAATAAAACCAGATAAGCTAAAAGAAAGCATGTATGTTGAAAAAGGATTTATTATTATTATTTTTGCTGCTTTTTAGTACAAGATCTTTTGTTTGCAGTTCATCTTGCGCTCTTTAGAGAATTCTAGATTAAAATCATCTTCCTCCCAGGTTTTGACTATTGTGATCTCTCTGCAGCAACCTTTTAACTGTAGTCTCCTAAGACATTCTCCTCCTTCAGTCATTCAAAACACTTAGCCCTGCAGTTGTTGGAGAAAAATTTTATCTTTTGGCATCATCAGATATTTTATTTCCTATTGCCTTTGTCTGAAATATCTTGAAGAAATTTTTTTAACAGCTATGTTGTTCTGACATTTGAAAATCATTTTCAGTTGGGGTAGGTGCTTTCTTAAAAAAATTATCAGAATTCTGCACTACACTTTTGTTTTATTGTTATAGTTGATCCACTTTATACTGCCTGGAAATCCATTGAGTAGTAAAGGGCAAGAAGTGCCTCTGGAGCTTACTGGAAGGGAACACAGCTTTCCTGAGAATAACAAAATAGTATATTACATGATTACCTCCTCTCAATTCATAATGAGGCCACCATGTAATTCTCTTTGAACCTGTACTATTTACTAATTTTTACTTAATTTAATAACAAAACTGATTGTACAATAAATATTCAGTATGCCTTGTTGATATATATTTTTCTATTTGGGGAGACAGTCCTGGTCTTCTCCTAATAGTATATAAGATTATTCATAAAATCCTGTAGAATTTCAGTATAGGAGTGGTTAGAGGCGAAAAACCCAAGTGTAAATGTAGCAGTGCTTGGCTAGATTTATGTGGTTACTGCTTATGGCCATTTGCTCTGATAACATGATACAGATTGTGGCCATTCACTATAATAATGTGTTACTAATTGTCATCAGAGAAACTGATGAGCAGTTTTGAGGTTTTACAAGCTGTATACCAGGAAGTCCAGTTTCTAAGATTAACCTGTGCAATGAGATGCTGAGATCACCTTTTAGCTCTTAAAGAGCTTTTAAACTTATAAGCAAAGTCAGGTTTGGCTTCATGGTTCAGTGTTAATAAAATTGTTCTGTTGAAGCATCCTATCAAAATACTCTAAATGGTTGCTCTGCTTGGGAGACATGTTCTCTGAATTAATACCCTTCTGAAATCAGAGCAGTGGATTGAAAAGAACTATTTCTTCACTGGTCTGATTCAGAGAGCACATCTCTGTAGATATTTAGACACCATGAACCAACTTCAATGGTTCAAGGGAAGGTTTTTGTGGTACAGAAGTAACAGTGGTTGCAACTGCAGTTAAACATTGTTTGATGCTTGATATTTTCATAGGAAAATGTGTAAAAGCAGGGCTGGATCAAAAGTGAGCGTGCTACAAGTAGAAAGAGAAATGCACATATCACCTACTTCTACCACAAAGCTTTTGGACTGTGGTGCAGACTATAGTGATCAGCCAAAACATCCTCCCTCTTTCCAGTAGAGTAGAACATCTGTTAACATCCTGATGGCACACTGGGGCCACATGGGCTCTCTGGAATATTGCTTTCTCTGTTGTGCTGACTCTGTGCACCAACACAACAAAGAGAAACTCATTCCTCCCTTATTACTATGTCCTGCCATTTTCTTAATTTTCTCTTCTTGCATTTTGATAATGAGGAACAACCTGCCTCCAGATCACCTCTTGCTCATGGACACTTTATTGGCAGTACATCTCAAAGCCTTCACCAGGCTTGATACCCAAACAGCACCATAAGGCAGAGAAAAGAAATTTGTGTAATAGATTAGAAAACGGATGTGTAGGTCACAATTAATCACAAATTAATATCTGAAGGAGTGTGAAGCATCAGGCTAAGAGGAATTATGGAAGCTCCATATTCAAGGGAGAGTACATCACTTCAGATGGTATACTGTTAAAAGGAGGGGAGCATATGAACCAATAAGTTTTGTTCTGATGACTCATGATGTTTTCAGTCCATAACAAGACTTGAGGGCAATAATGACAGCAGTTTTTCATTACAGCTCTGTTGATTATATTAAAAAAAAACACCAAAAGCATTGTCCTTTTCATGATACACTTGTCTAGCCCTTTTGTCTTTGATTTAGTATAGTTAGAAGAACAACTGTATTGGATTGGGTGACCAATATATCTTCAGAAATTAGAAACAAAGTCATGTAAACTAGAACTGGAAAGTCATCCCAGCAGTTTATCTCTTTTACAAACAAATGATTACTGCTCTATCCCAGTGCTCCTCCCTGAGTATCAGAACATGATATGAACTTTCTCTGGGGAAGATCCACCATGCCTCCAGGAGAAAAATGAATGACCCTGAACCATTTGTCATTAATTCTAGATGCCAAAGACACAAAAGCTGATTTGGAAGGAAAATTCTGATTCCATAGTCTTTATTTTAAAAACCACTCTGTTGGGTTTTTTTTGGGTGGGTTTACTGTTTTTTGGTTCTTGTTTGTTTGTTTTTTGGGGTTTGTTTTTTTTTTTTGGGGGGGGTTGGTTATTTGTCAAATGTCTTATAATGTGGAAATAAAAAATTGCAGGCAAAGAAACTTCTTTATATATATATATATTTTTTTTTTTTGACACTATAAGGCTTCTCACAGAGCTTCTACAAAGGGAAGCAGCATTTCACTCAGTGGCAAAAACCGCATCTGCCCCAAAACATGTACTTTCTATCCACAAATCTGTCCATTTTTTTTCAGTCAGCACTAATATGACCCTGTCTGTTCCATTATAGTAGTATGCTTTTGCCATACAAATTATGGTTAGGCTTTCATTACATTTAAAACATATTTTCACACATGTTTCTACAGAAATCAGGGCAAAACACCCTCACCTACTTCTTGGCTTACTCATTTCATTTTGTGAAAATTAAGCTAGCTCGAGTAAAAATTGGAAGACAGGAGAAAATCTGTCTCTTTTTTTGCTCTCTCTTCAAAGAGGTTACTATTTAGCCCATTACTAGTTCTTAGTCATAGTAATTGTGAAGGAAGTCAGTTCAGGCTGTAACATGTGACAGTGAAATAAATTGTTGAATGTTCCATCATCCAAATGATCAAATAGCAAAATATTTGTGTTGAAAAAGGGCAGCACTTTGTCCCTGTACTTACATGAGAATTTGTGTACACTGTGAAACTGATGGTCAACAGATGTCAGAGGCTGGAAAAATCCTGTTTTGTGAGTCCAAAAGGAACAAAATATGAGATAACCACCAAGTTAATATATGATTTTTCTCTCAAACTGGGCACATGTCTTAGAGCAGAATTCTAAAGAGTTCAAATGGAAAATTCAGATACTGAAAGAGTTTTAAGGGATCTTGGAAAGTGTTTAGTTTAGACTAGACCCGAAAGTTTAAGCTGGTTAAAACTAAGTGAGATGAACTCAAACCACTAACAATTTTAAGTGGGAGTTGAACTTACATGCTGGTCTGTTCTGTGAGTCAGGCCAAAGTGCCTGTTATGACTAAGGAAGTTATTTGAGACTTTCTAGGGGCTAGATCACTGGAGATTTCCTCAAATGGCTGAGTCCTCACATTCTCATCTAGCTGATGTCAAAGACACTCCTGAGAAAGGCCAAAAACTTGACTGACTTTTCAGTTTATCAGTTCCACACCACTTTCAAATTATGATTGTAGAACAAGAGGAGGATTCCTCATTAGTTAAACTGACTGTCTTGGATTAAAGCTTAGTTGTGGAAGGGAGGTCCATCATCAGCTAATTTGTTTGTCTGCCTGGCAGGCTTTTATTTTGCTGTGGAAAAACCTTAAGCCCACAGTATAATGGCATTACTGTCTGGTATTCGTAATTCTAGCCACACAGTCCCCTTTCTTCAAAATTCATCTGCTCATTATCTGCTGAAGCCAACTTTATTTTTTCTGCAAGATGCAACAATAAGTAAACAACATATGTTGTTGATTCAAAGAATTAACAAAAGAGTGGTTTTTTCCTGCTTGAAAATCCTGCCTGTTGAGTGTAATATACTTGCTGCTTTTGCTAATTTCTCCTGCTTCTAGATGTTTGCATTCAGAAGCTGAAAAGGACTTAGATGTTAATTGCACATGTGCTTTGAGTCATGAATTTATCCTTCTAAATATATCTTATATACACTTAGACAAATTCCTTTCTTTTTTCTTTTTCTATCAGTCATTGTACAAATGAGTACAAACATTTGTCTTGATCTTTAGGAAACTATTGTGCATGGCTGGGTAAGTTGAGTTTTTCTGCAGTGGAGTATGATTTCATCTCTGGATTAGTGACACTGTGTTTAATGTACATGCCTATATGTGCTCTAACAGCAGCCAGCATCTAAAGTCTGCTCTTACTGACATTGTTTTCAGTTGTGCAGAACTGTGACTCAAATGTCATCACTTTTACCTGCAAGGACTCCAGGCATATTATAAATGTGATAGTGGAAACAAACTTCTGTGTTATTCCCAAACCCATACTAAAAATCCTACTATGAAAATCAATAAAGAACATTAAGCTGAAAGACACTGGTGGATTTGATGGCCCTTTTCAGTCAGTGATAGTAAAGGTGTAACTTTATTGTCACTTCAGAGTGTAAGTCCTTCCCAGTAATCTTACCCACCCACCCAATTTTCAGGAAGCCTCTGACACATTTTTGCTAACATCCTCTGACTCTTACTCTGTCTAAACTGTTCTTTGGCTTTGAAAACCATTTATGTCAGTGAAGTGCTTGTGTATGTGTTTGTCTAAATCTCAGTCACAGGAGGATTTACATAGGAAATTAAGATTAAATACCAGCAAATATAATTCATAAAACAGTCGTCTAGACAGGAGATGGAGTCATGTGAGACTTAGCTGGCCAATCAAAAAGCATGATGTGTAACGAGTCACATGAATATTCATGCTGTGAAGCTGGTAAATGATCAGTGTCTGAGAAGTCACCTAAGCAAAAATAGCAAAGAACTAAAAATTGAAGAATCACAAAAATAACTCATTTTGTAAAATTAACCTATGCTGTGGCTTTTCACAATTGCTTTTCTAAAATCTATTAGTTATTTGAAAGTAAAACTTCTTTTCCCAGTGTTCACTGACCTGCTAATTATGGGTAAAATATTGTCATGGTTTTATAGAGAGCAAGTTTTTCTCTTCTGCCAGGACTAGAAATCCTTCTGTTGCAAAACATCTCCTTCCAGATACAGTTGAGAACAATGTTTATACAAAATATACTGCATGAATTCAAACCAGTATAATACAACATATAACTCACTTTATTCAGTTCTCTGTGCCTATGTGAATTAGGTAATGGCAAGAGGAGGTGATATATGTTTAGCATTTATTCTTCAGAGTACTGGTGGAGACACACATTCATATCCAGTACTCCTAAACTAAGACAATAAATTGTTAAAATTATTAAAGTAGAAAAAAATCATACTTTTTCTTTATGAAGCTCCTATTTTCTTTATCAGGCATGAAAACATATTCTACATAGGACATATGAAATAAAAACAAAGATGTATGTCAGTAATGAGTTAAAGGTTTCATTAAGTTGCAGTAAAATTTACAGTACAAAACAAAAGAATGAGATAGTGAATATAACGGCAAATTTATTTTTCACTTATTTCATGATTTTAATTGAGATTCACTCGTAGGAACATTTTAAAATGCAGCTCACAGTTTAGATTTGTTTTAAGTTAACTATAAACATGTTATTTTCAGAAGCATACATAAAGCCTATATATTAATAACAAATGTTATGTTTATATGTTGATATGTTAAATCTAAGGGTGGAGAATATTATCTCATATGTCAAATTTAATCAACTATTTCACATTTTCACAATACGTTTACATATGATGTACACACTAGTTATTATTAATTTAAATAAGGTAGAAAGTAATTATTCTTTTAATATTCATTCTCTGTGGACAATGCATTTAAGCTATGCATACCTACCTACTTGCATAGAGTTCTGCCAATTGTTTGTACAATATTGGAGTCTGCATTTCATTGTCTCCATCTACTCAATTATTTCTAATCTTTTCTGACATCTTGTCCATGAAGACCTGTCTGAAATCAGGCATCTGCTTCTGATTAGAATCAGTTGTGATTTACACATATCAACTTCTAATCTTGCTTTAGTCACTGGACCTTCGTGTGGTCACTAGTCTCTACTGGCTGAATGATTTCTAATTTGATTATCCTGCATTAGTCACCATCTAGCAGATGTAGACATGAAAAATTTCCCAGTAGGTTTATAAAGTCATTTATGACAGGAAGCAATTTTTCAGTGCATTCATCACTTCTGTCTCCATCACGCCATTTCTTTCAACAAAGGGTTTTTGGAATATAATACCAAAAAAGGTGAAACCATACAGCTCCAATTTTAATGATTATGCTTCCAACTTTCCCATATAGCCCAAGCTCAGCTAGGTTGTTCATTGAAAAGTTAGTCTTTTCTAAATCATTTTTGCTAACTTCTGTATACTTCTGGTTTTACTTATAATTACCAATAATCATTATATCTGTGAATATATTGAAGTTCAGTGGTAATTCTCAAAGTCATTCATTATTTACTCTTAGTGCTATGTGATTGGTTGCCAGCCATACTGTGCTAACCACATTGTATTAGCACTATATTAGCTTCTAGACTCATTACATCTCCTTTTGATTAATGAGCTAAAAATAAATGATAGACTAATGAATAACAAATTCAGATTCTTTTAATTAGTGAATTCATGTCCTCACTGAGACAGACAGCTTCCTGTCAGGGAACACCTTTGTTAGAACAGCTGAGATAGTTTGAATAAACAGGATATTCAGCACATGAGACTTGCTTCAGGTATGAAATGGTGCAATTCTCAAAGTTAGAGAGAGATTGCTCCAGGGTTTAGTAAACTTGTTATGAATTAGACCTATGGGGAGACAATGTAGTTTGGAACTGTGAAACAAAGAGGAGGGAGGAGATATTTACATAACTACTAAGTTAAATTATATGGGAGAAAATAAGGAGAGGCAGGTGACTTGCTGTCTGTGAGACATGGAAAAGAAATAAATATTATGGTATGATATTCATGTGAAATATACATTTTTCAAAAAGTTATGAGAGGTAAACCCAAACATAACATAAAATTTGACAAATACAGGAAATCATGGGATGCAATAAAAGCCTAAAAAGTGGAAGAAAAGACATTCTTTATGTTCATTATTCAGCAGGTTTTAATCAGCAGGTTTTAATCAGCATGTCAATTAAAAGGTTCTGGAAAATTATTGCCCTTAAACTGCAAGAAATTTTTAAATTTTCACTTTCTAATATGGGCTATACCCAAAGATTATGAGAATAAAAAATATGTATTTTTTTGTTTGTTAATCAGCTTAAATATTTTGGTTTTTTTTTTTTTTGGAGGGAGTAGTAATGTGCAAGAGGAAAAATCACTCTGGGCAGAGGAGCCATCACATGCTCTGTTCAGGGTTCAGAAGGTCTACAATTTATTTTGAAGCTGATCTCTACAAGGGAATAAATGCATAATAATAATCTGTGCTTCATTATTGCTCATGACTTTAACATCTTGATTTTCAATTTTATATTTCAATCTACTCTGGCTCTTATATTACTCAGGTCATGATCCAAAAAAGATCAGTGATTGCATGTGTGTGCTTTTAAAATGCAACAAATACAATGTTTCAAAAATTAAGAAACCATTTAGGTTTAAACCAAAGATAATTAGATAAAAATGCTAGCAAGTGTATGTTTGTGGTAAAAAAAATAGCAAAATAGTAAAACTGTTATTAAGTGAATCTCTTAAAGAAATGTGAAATAGATATTATAATAAAAATGGTCACTTGTCACGATTATCAAACTATTCACAGGTATAGCCTTGCAGTTAGGACAGTGAGTATTGAATAGCCACTGTATATCCATTAAATATGTAATAGTCATTTTGACTATTTGACTAAACTCAGCTTTACCCAAATTTATTTTAGTTTTTAATTTTACAGTGAAATACAACGATGTATGGAATCATATTTTTTTTCCTTGTTTTTGTCCGTTTTCTGGAGACCACAAATAGAATTGCTGCTACTTCTGTTACTATATTGTGCTTGTTTTAACTGAATGGAAGCACTACATATGGAATAAAGTCACTTCAGCATCCCATTCCTATTTCTCTGCAATGAAGTGTTTGGGTAATGATGGTCCCATTCATGGAAGAACTCCCTTTAATCTGTTTGACCACTTCAGCTGAGAAAGAACATTTGATGACCTAGTAAGTCCTGCATATTTAATCATGGCTTGCACTCAATGAAATGAATATTTTAGAAAAATATTAATCTTGACTTTTCATCCAAGAGGGACAAGATGCACCATAGAGCCAGGACATTTCAAATATCAGAGCTGAAGCACTGTCAGCCATTTAAGACTTTTTTTTTTTTTCTCACATGAGGAAAGTTAGTTCACCTGTTTTTTCTGGAATACTTTATTCCCCAGTGTGTGTCTAAGGAATTACACCAAAGCAGGATGACCTGAAAGCAATCATTGTGTCAGAGTCAAGACAAAACCAGGTTTTATGAAATTGAGGATGCAGTATGATTAAGGGGGAGTGAAAGAAAGAGAAGAGAGGTAGGAGCAGTTATAGCATTCAGGCTACTGGCTTTCTTTCTGGTAGACATGAAATTCTGCCCCAAAAAAAATTGTTAATACATACATTTTGGAAAATCTTTGCCTTTTGTTGAAGCAATGAAGTACTAGGGAAGAAAATCTATCAAAAAATTCCTAAGCACTCCAGTATTGCTTTTTATGGGGATTCTTGTGAAAATTTGAGGGAGCTATACTGAAAGCTAAGCATGAAGTTTCTTTCCACATTCTGCTTAATTAAAAAATAGAGAAAGCTAATCACTTGTAACTGGAATTTTTTCTAGTACTTTTTCTTCCCTATTTCCAGTTTTTCCTTTACTCCTCAGACTTACTTTTTACTACTTTTTTATTGGATAAATAGATGTCCTCGGAAATCTGTTATCTACAGCAAAGAAAATACATTATATTTTCCTGGATCTTGTAGTAAGCTTCCAGTTCTTCAGGCTTTTTGTATCCAGGGACAAGGAATACCTTAAGCAGCATGAGGTCCAGCATTCACTGGGAATGTTTGGCCTTGAATTCCACAATTTATTTTGATATAAAATAATTAAGCATTGCCGAAGGCAAGAAGTTGTGTGCATCTCATTCTTTCATGGCTTCACTGGTAAAAGCATGGGATTGCCTGCTCTTGGAGGGCTTTTCTTCTTATTCTCATAGTCAGTGTTAGCTCATATTTCTGTTTGTTTCTCTACGGGCCATTCTGAGCACAGCAGATATGTATTTACTCCATGATCTACAGCTAAGGCATATTTCCTTAGTTGGGAGCTGGCTGAACCTGAGCTGAAAGCTGACATGTGGTTTATTTTAATGGGAAATTTCTTCTGTTTCATCATGGTATTTGTCATCCTGAAGTAACTGCAAGTTGTAGTCGTATATATCTTCTCCCTTGAGTGGGATTTCCCATATGATGGGAAAAAAATAGCAGAGTGTCATGAAATTTGAGTACTGAAAGGGAACACCTTTTCTCAAACTCCAACTGTTTGAAACACAAAGTAATAGCATCTCAAGAACAAGACAGGCAGGCTATTATCAAAGCATATCTTTTTTTTTTCACTTTGTCATAATGGAGACAGAATATCTCTCAACGAATCTCCCCCCCAAAAAAATGTATGTTAGCATTTTAACATTTTAAAACATAGGTAATTTGAATGTGTTTAGAAGCACCTAAGGAATCTTCCCCTCTTTGGGTTTAGTTTTTATCCAGGTTTGTTATACGAGGACTATGATAATCAGAGAATTTTTCTGCAGATAAATGTTTTTCACCACAGTTTGAAATCAGAGCAATTAAGTAATTGAAGATATTGCCTAGTTTATGGGTGACAGATTTCGGAACCTGGTTTCAGCCACCTAAAAGAGACTCCTGTAGGCTCCATGTGTAAATTGGGAACACTCAGAGTCTGTAAGAGTGATTTAATAACTTGGTGAGTTGTTTTGGATGATGCTACAAAGTGAGTACAAAAGTGCATTCTACAAAAGCTGATGCCTCACTTGCATTCTTTGACAGCAATACCAAGATATGTCTCTTAGAGAAGAAAATTAACATTTTCTAAAGCACTAATCATCAGTTCTCTTATGAATTGGAGTTGAAATTAGAAGAGTCCCCCTGAAAATACTACCTTATGATGCAGTGGAAATCTCTTTTTCACTGAAAAAATCCATACATGGAGAAAATCATATGTTTGTCTGAGCTCTTGTACAAGAGGAAGCCAGTGGTGTGCCTGGACTAAAAAAATTGGGGCTGGTCACATACCAAACTGATTAGATTGTTTGCTGTTCTCTAAAAAATACAAAAACAAACAAACAAACAAACAAACAAACCCACCTTATTATGGCACTGCTCTGAAGTCCAGTGACAAGGAAAAGGTTTAATAAATAAATAATTTTCAGTGTTTTATTAGTAATATTGAAACAGAGGATGTAGGAAAAAATTTAGTTAAATATAACATTAAGGACTGCAATTTTCATGTATGGAAATATGTTACATCATTAAAAAGTGCTACATCTTGATACGGTTGATTAGTTGAAGTTTAAACAATAAAAAAAATTGTTTCAGCTTCTTTTATAACTAAGTGTCCATAATTTCTTCTCTGTTTCTAGATACCTTCTCATCTTTCTTCTTACCTCTTTCTTTTTTTTTGTCCTTTTTTCCCCTCTTTCTTTTTTTTTTTCTTTTTCTTTCCTTTTTTTTAATTTTTTTTTTTATTTTAATATATCCAAGGGAATTTTAAACTACTCTGCCATCCACATCAGTCTATCTGTTATGAAGGAGCTAAGATGCCTAACTAAAACACTTAGAGGATCAAGGGAAAGGGACAGGTCTTTCCAGAGGGAGAAATGTGGTCCTGGTTGTGCTGATTTGGCATAAAATGAATGTTGGTTTCTCTTCATGGGTGTAGTCCAAGCATTAAAGATGAATGAAGGCATGCATGTGCAAAACATGGGCCCAAATAAACTGTCAGATGGAAGCAGTCACTAAAGACAGAAGACGGGGACAATATACCTCAGGAATTTTGCTCAGGGTGAGGGGAACTCACTAGAAACTGTGACAAGAGTTAAGAATATAAAACCATCTGGTTTTAGTCAGATTTAAAACTCCTGTGTGCCAACATCATGTTGTTGATAGTGGTCAGCAAATGCTTTGGTAACTGCACAGCTGTGCAGCTTCCAGCCATCCCTTCTAAGGGCTTTCTCAAACTGAAGATTACACCACATCATCTGGTTTATTAGTTTTTGATGGATTTTCCAGTGTTTAATTTTTTTAATGTGCTTTTGAATCCATTTACACTTTTGGCATGGGAAATTATCTGTGGCAGTGAGTTCCACAATATAATGAGGTGTTGTGTGAAAAAGTACTCCAATTGCTTCCTTCAAACCTGCTGCCTGATAATTCTACCTAGTTCTTCCTCATCCTTGTGTTATAAAATATAGAAATTATTATACTCCAGTGACCTTCTCAGCCTATTAATGAATTTACAGCCTGTCAAATCACTCTTGGTCCCTTCCTTTCCTGAGAAGAGTTCTAGACTATTTAAAACTTCTCAGGTGGAAAATATTCCTCTCCACTCATCATCCTTGTCACAGCTCTCTATATCTTGACAAGTCTTACGATATTTCTTTGGAGAGGAGAGTGGTGAGGAGCACTTTCAGCAGCATAGCAGGTGTGTTTGAGTTTTATAGTTTTCCTATTGTGTCTTTAACAGCATTCTATTATTCTCTGATTGTTGATGATCACTGAACTGGTGATTCTAGAGAAATAACAAAGATACAGATATCCCTTTCCTCATTGAGAGCAGTTTATTTAAAGTCCATAATGACATAGGAGTAACTAGATTTTGACTATTTTATATTTATCAACACTTAATTTTCATTTGACCTTTTAACCATCCAATATAATCTAGCATTTTCAACTCTCAAAAGTCAGTTTCTGATATTACTGTCTTGAAAAGATGAATAACCATTTTTGTTTTTCTTTTCATCCTAAGCCATTTATATTTAGCCATATGCATTGAAGTGCAGATATTAATGGATTAAAAATAGTGACATTTCTGATTGGTTGTTCTCATTATTTTTTTCCTGGCTTTTAAATGACCATTAGTCTGTGAGAAAACTTTCCCTGTTAGAGTAAGAACTTTGATTAGGAACTTTGAAAGTTCTTTGAAAAATCTTTTTTTTTTTTTCTCACAGTCCACAGTGAAGCACAATTTCCCCCAGCTAAACTCATACTGAATATTCTCCATTAAATCATATTTATTCCTGTGGTTCATTATACAATTCAGTTACATAGTCCAAGAAAAAAAAAATATTTTCTTATATGTATTTTCCTGGATATCTCCTGTGAGATGCTTTGAAACTCTACCATTTCATTCAGCGTCTTCAGACCTCCAGCATTCAAGATACCTCAAGAAATTTTGACCATCTCAAATATAATCTGATTTTGAGTTTTCAAGAGAAAATTATTTTGCTTTCTTAGTATTATCAATGATAAAAAAAAGCCATCAGAACTCTAAAACTATTCTAAGCAAACTTCAGTTTGAGTTATTTCCTTGGATTTGTCTGCCATAAGGAAAATGTCAGAGTTTACCTGTTCTACTCTATAGTGAACACTAATGCCAATAATTCACTTATTATTTCTGCTAAGACTGCATCTTGTTGGAGAAATTATCTTTTTTTCATCTTTTATATCAACTATCAACCCTGAAGACAAACTGGCATGCTTCCTTGTTTTGGTATGTTCAAAAAAGGTTTAGTCACAGTTTTTATCCCTCCTGCAAATATTTAAGAAAGTTATTTTTGGCCTATTTTATTCTATGCTTGCCAGACTTTATGCTTAATTCCACCTCTCCTGCTTGAAAACATTTCCTATTTCTTGATGAAAGCCCTCCTGGTTCTAATACCCTGTGTTATTCTTCCATGATGATTTTCTGTGGATCTGTAAGGGTCTCTTTGGGTAGGCGGCACAAGTTTACTCTAAGCCTTTGTTACAGCGTTTTAAAACAATTTCCTTGCCACCTGTGAGCAGTTTGCAGAATGTGCAAGGAGGCACACATCTGTTAATAATGTATTTGAGGGGAAAAGAGATTTTGTGTTACAGATGCTCATGTGTCTGTCGGTGTTTGAGATTAGGATTCACATCTTGAAAAACTCTTTAGGATATGCCTTTCAAAATGAATTAAGACAAACACTCATTGTTGGACTCTATGATCTTCAGATTCTTTTCCAATCTAAATGATTCTATGATTCTGTGATTAAATAGTCATTGACAAAACAATATTTGATGTATTGTTTCAGATAATACGAAAAGTTACTTTGGTGTTTTTTCACTACTACAAGGGCTAACATTCTATTTTTCAAGGAAATCTTCAATAATTTATTGAATGCAAGAAAGGAATATAATTTTCCATTCTGAACATCAGCAAAGGTTTACAGATTTTACGTTCTTATCCAGGGTTGTTTGTGCTCACTATACAAGGAAGAACCATGTAAAACACAGAAATAATACTGGGAATAGAGTCTTCTGAGGTGAACAGCATGGAAGAAGAACAAATGGGTAGAAGGAAATTTCCTTGCTCAAATACTAGACAGAGGCTATTCAAAAGCTCCATAAGGAGGAGCAGGCAAGAGTTTGGTAGACGAGCCTGTCTTCTTGAAAGAGGAAATATCTAGTAAAGGTCCCTTTTAAGAAGCTCTGAAAGCAAGTTTCCTGCCTCTGAATATATGCTCTGGCACAAAGACAGACATAAAGAAAAGAACATAACTCTTTCTTCTCTGACAGATGTCCTTCTGAATGAATGCCCATGGCATTTGTGAAGTCAGGCATTTGAGAAATCAGCACTTCTAAGCAGAATTACATATTTTCGGAGCCCAAGAAATGGCATTTTCAGGATACAAGCTTTTACAACTTTTATGAGAAATTCTTGACATTATGTCTTTTATATCTGTTGGCACTTAACGGTGTGAATCAAGAACATGTAATGAATGCTTGACTTGTAGGATGCGGGACAGTTCTTTTTATTAGGATATTTCCAGTGTAATGAGGAACATTACCTGATTCTGAGTAGCTCATCTTACTTTTTGTTAAATAAAATAAAATATAGTTTTATCATAAAGTGACTGCTACAAACCACTTTTGTTCTACTGTGGCTTCAGACTAACTGTTCTTAGTATATTACTCATTTTCCCTAAATATCTTCTTCAGAAGAAACCTAAAAAGGTCAAATCCTAGTTTATGAAAAGCTGCTTTTGACTCAGTGGTATTGTTGAAATGGAAAAGTGAACAGTATTTAGACACATGGTAGACAGGAAATATATTTCTTCATTGTCAAGAAATGACATAAGTTTTTCTCATAATAATCCTTTGCATTTTATTGGGGGAAAATCATTAACCATAAGAAACACAGTTGAGGGGGAGTTGCTTTGTAATTAAAACAGGATGATTTCACCTACTTAACTGTCATGATCCAAAAACATAAGCATGTCTCAATTACTATGTTGTATGGCACATCATCATTTCAGTACAAATTGGATTCAAAAGTCTGAAACAGTAAAATCCTGAAACTAGTATGGATAATGGAATGGAAATATATTAATTTTAATGATATCTTGTTCCCTACGTGAGCCTATGTGGGCCTATGCCTTCAGAAAGAACAATGAGTTATAAAAATTTCAGTAAAGTTTATGATTTACTCTTCTTCTTAAAATATTTTCCACTCTACTTTGCAACTAGGAACCTAGATCTTCCTGTAAAAAAAATGTTAAGAAGACAGCTAATACAAAAAATGTATCTAATAAAATGTTTAGGGTTTCTGAAACCAATATTCAATGAGTAATTTTTTTTTCTCTTTGATGTACTTGGATTTCAGTTAGGATTTAGGGGCTGGTTCAACTTAGCCCTGCAGCGCCTAAAACTTGGTATGGGGGATAGGCAGATCTCTGCTTCGCATCCTGTGTTCTCAGATAGGCTCTGAAAACTGCCTCAGCAGCACTACAGCAGTTGATAGGAGTTGTCAATGCATCAGTTGTCTTTGAGATTCTTTCACAAGAATGTTTTCGTATACACCTCAAGACTGCAATCAAGAAAGTCTATGAAACTACAGTTTAGTTCTTGAAACTCTTTTCAAGGCTTAGATGCAAAGTGGTTTTTTATCAGTTTGGGTTTTTTTTTTTTGTTTTGTTTTGTTTCTTTTTTTCCTTAAACATAACCATCAGTGGAGCAATTTGTTCCATTTCACATAGCACTCTCTGACCCAGAGGACTTCTGAAGAAGTCTTTCTTGAGTAGAAAGGTGAAATATCAGAGTGAGGAAAGAACACATTTTGCACAAATTGCCAGATCTGCGATCCACTGCTTCTACATGGGGAGAAGTCCCTGGAAAGGTCTCTCAATGCCTCTTTGGCAAAAGTCAAGAGCTGATGTGCAGGACTCAGTTTTCTTCATTGCCTAGTGTCATTTCCAGTGTGATGGTGACCCTGCTGAGTCCATAATTTCTTTTTCAGGGGAATGCCAGTCCTACAGGTCTGGTGGCATTGCATTTTCTATGGTGCTATGAGATCCTGGCAATAAATCCCCTGGAACAGCTCTTCATGCTGATTGTTGATTTCCTTCTCAGTAATGCCACGTGACATATATGGAAGTAGAACTTGTTCTACATTTGAAAGATACAGATATTACTGTACTGACTTTTTTTTTTTTTTTTATGTTCAGATCCCTGAGTTTTTATTTTACTGATTGCAAAAGAAAGACAAATTTTAATCCCTTTGATTTTGCTCGCTCATGGTCAAAGTAATTTTTGAAAACCAGCAATAATACAACTCATATCAAAATGTCAATTCAGGCAAAAAGCATTTTCTGCTGTTATGATGCCTGGAAACTGTTTACAAACAAATTTGCATTCTCACTTTGAGAGGTACTCACTGATCTTTTTCCATTTGAACTCCTGTCACGTGTTTCATGTCATATGTCTGGCAAGACTGCCAACTTTACATTGTTATACACTGCTATTTGCATCATACAAGGAAATTGCTGAGGAAATAGTTAAAAGGGTAAATGTCTTTCTTATGCCAAGTAGTTAATACATTAAGCTGTTGATTTATGGTGTGAATGCTCTATGTTTATGTTTCAATATGTTTTAAGTTACTATGCTCTTTGTTTTTTTTTCTTTTACTTTTTAATCTTCTGTCCTTTGAGCCTGTTATATAACCATAGATTTAATTTACCAGTTGCTCTGCCTGGCCTTAAATATTTACCACATAAAAAAGAAACACTGTGAAGAGTCAGAGTAGTGATATAAAACAATTTTCCCTGAAATCCTCTGTACATAGAACATGATTAATTTCACAGCTGTGCATCAGACCTGGTCTTGCTTAGTATACACAATCTATAAACAATGCATGTACATATTTATACATAATGAAACAAAGGAAAGAGCACAGAGTTTACTTGGCCAAGAGCAAGTATTGCATCAGTCTAATAACTGAAAATCCCCAGAGAAAGGATGAATCTCACAGCTTTGTAACATGATAATTTGATGCTTTAATAGTCTCTTTACATTGATATTATAGTAAATACTAGACAGATGTTTAATTCATATGTAGTCCATAGTACTGAAATTATGTGTCATTGTAATATAAGTATCACCAGGATACAATAGAACACTTTTTTAATTAGGAAGCGTTGAGTTCAAACTGTGTGCTATGCCATAAAATAATGTCGAGAATAAGACAAAGTTATTTAAAGTTATCTCAATCAATTATTTTTATTTACTGAGTGAAGTGATAAGAATGGGAGTATACTTGTGACATACATTTTTATAAAAACTTAAAAATTAAGAAGAAGGGCTGTGGGAACTTATATTTCAGAAGAAGTTTTCATAAAAATTTCTGAATAAAAATAAATATTAGCTGTCTCAAATGACAGAAAATGTCTATGATCTGCAGTATGTAAACTGTGAAATGTCGATCTGTTCCCACCTTAGTTGCCCTAAACTTTATTTAAATTGGTAGCATGACCTAATGAGAGAGTAATTATCATTAGTTGATGAGTGAATTAAATTGAGACTTGAAAAATTAGTTTGCTACTGAGTTGAGATCCTAGCTAAAATTTCCAGGCATGATTTTAATTTTATAAACTAAAATTCTATTACTTTTTAACTGGTGATTTCCACAATATTTTGATTTTCAGTCTTCAAATGCCGCAGATGCCACATTTTTCCCTGCTGTGTTTCACAGGCCTGTTTCCGTGTCCCTTCAGGGAAACTTGTCCTATGTTTAAATTCTACTGGGTTTTGGAAAGACAAACAACTACATCCATTTCATCTATTGATTCTTAGGGTATGGATATTTTAAAGTATTGAGGGAAACCTATCTTGTATAATGCCACCAAGCTGTAAAGGGAATTAGGAAACTGGCAGAAACAGAAGTGGGTAGTCCATATTAATCCAACAAGCAAGTGACAGAACCTGGAAGAGCATCTAAATGTCCAGAATCCCCAGAAAATCCTGTTGGCTGCACCAAGTCACCTTGCAAGGACTTTATTTTCTTCATGTATCTTCAATTTCTGTGCTACATAAGGCAATTCAGAAATTACGGAAGTTATGTTCAGCATGAAATTTCATATTTTCGTTTGCAAAAAACATGTAATGTCTTCCTTTTTTTTTCCCCATTCCAAGTTAATTTATGTACTATCTTGGTACATTACTTTCTAGTTAATACAGAAATTTGTGGATTTAATGAAACCCATGACTATTATTTGTTTGCATTATCACAGAAAAAAAAAATATTAAACTAAAAATTACTGTTTGTCCCATTGGTATACTTTGGTTATCAGTTCAGAAGATCTTGAGTTGTTCATGATAAGTCTGAACTTTTGTTCAGAGGGGAAAAAAATGTGATTCACTGACTGAGTCAGAGCTCCCTTTTCTTTCTCTTTTTTCCTCTCTCCCTCCCCATCACTCTCCTTCTCTCATGCACCCCTGGCCCTCCTAAATTATTTCTTTTCTTTTGAAAGTTTAAAATAAATGATAGCAGCAAGCGACTTGGCCGCTATGCCTTGGTCCTCTTTTCTTGGTAACTGAATTAATCCTGTTTTCAGCTGTTCCGAGGAAGTCTGAGACATGCATGTGTTGGTGAGTGCTGTCTGGACCAGTCACTCTGCACCTGTGAGTTATAGTCTGGAAAAGCACAGCCAGCCTGAGGCTAAGCTCTTTCTCTCTGGTGAAGAAAGTGCAACACCAGCCCTGGCACTCTCTAGCCATGGAATAACTGACTGCAATCATTAATATGATATTAATACAAGTGGGGTTTTTTTTGATGACAATGTTGTACGTAAAAACGAGCAGTAATCTGCTGACCTCGTTTGAGAGCATGCCTGATAGCTTTTCAACAAGGCCTGAAGGGAAAATTCCCACCTCTAGGCAAGTATTTAAAGCTTTATTCACACTATATTACACCTTGCTCTTTGAATGACTTGGTGGTTTTATGGTTATCTAATATGAACAAAGGAGAGAGAATTTGATCCTAAGCAAATGTGTATATGTGCAAGAGAGAAAGAAAGACAGAGGCCAGAATATTTTTTTCTGAAACTGGAGCCTTAAATGATTATGTTTCAAGCATTCCTATCTACAGTGGAAATCCTTTCCCCACAGTCAATCCAAAGCCTATTCAAGTCAATGTCTCTTGGATCTTTGTCATCTGCAGCTATGGCAGACAAACAAAACAAACTGCTATCAACTGTAATATGACCTAAGTGTTTGCAGCTCCTTAGCAAAAAAAAAAGTCTGGCTTTGAGTAATTTCAAGGAGCTTACTGAAGTGTTTGTTTCAAGTATGTTCTGTTTCTAAGCAATTTCACACAAAGGAAGCAGGAGAAAATATAAGTTCTCATTGAGTTGTTCTGAGCACCTCATGCAGGAAAAGGTTTGAATACAGTTTTGAAACACTTTTTTACCTCTGCTCCTTATAAAAATAGGATCATTTAGCTTCACTTTGAAGGCAGAGTGTTTCTATGTGTGCAAAAAAAAAAAAAAAAAAAAAAAAAAAGTAAATTATGCTTAAAAACATCCAAAAGAAATAGTACATGTTGAGCTGGCCCAAGTTATTTTGTTTCCTTGAAACTCTGCTAAGGACCTGGCCCAATGTGTTTCATTTTGTCCAAGTGCTTTAGATCTGTGGCAACAAGGCCCGGAATATGTCACTGATCTTGTTTATGAAAGTGCAGATATTCTGAGAATGAATAAAAAAATTTGTCTTGGAGACATCAGCACACCAGCTTCAGTTTGTTCATTTTCTGCTGCAAATTCCTGGTGTATGTCTTCACTTTTACTGACAGGGACTAGGTAGTCATTCGCTTTTGGAATTTAACTTCTTTTAGCTGAACAAGAGGAAAAAATAGAACACATGAACATCAAAACTTTTTTCCCTTGTTGTTATAAAGTGCCTACTGAGTTTGCTAGAAAACTGAGTCTTTATTAATTTTCTGATTGCAATAGCAGACAGGACAGCTCTGCATAAATCAAATTGGAAATATACTTTCTCATGTGCTGTCCTGTCTAAATTGAAATTTTTGGTGAAAATTGCAATAGGGACTGATGTCTAATGTACCAAGAGAAAAAGTGGAACATTAAAAACGGATTAACAGTAAGAGGATTTGGAAGAGTCACTAAGAAGAACAGAACCAAAACCACTGGTAAGTCTAGCTCTGGTGGCTGGAGGTAGTTTTTCCCCTTACCACCATGCTGGATAATGTGTAAAGTGGTGACAAAGTGTGTTTGCACCTTTGAGGCTAGAATGGGCAGAATTGCACCAGTCACTCTGGTGCAAAAAAAACAAAAAAAAAAAAACCAAAACAAAACACAACAACAAAACAAAACAAAACAAAACAAAAAAAAACAGCAAAAAAAAACCAAACCAAAACAAAACAAAACAAAAAACAAACAAACAAACAAAAAAAAACAAGCAGAAGTTTGAAGGGTTTATATCTTAAACTGATGAACCTGTTTGGTCTGCTTTGGGAGTCTGTACCTAAATAAGATGTTCAGCAAAGAGACTCAAGTAATGGTATAGAGAAGAACTTCTAACAGTGTTAGTCCACTTGTCATGTTGCAAAAATATCATTAATTTTCTCTGCCTTCAGAAAGGTGCCCACTTGCTCCAGTCTCTTTGTTTATCTTGTCTTCTAAAGTTACAAACTTGTATTTATCACTAACTCCGTGACTCTTGGTAAGATCAAACCTGTTGCCACAAAAGTAAGCCAAACCTATGATCCTATTGTTGCTGGCAGTAAAAAAATCTTACCAAGCTGTTGGAAACCTGCAAGAATTTAGCACTGACTTGAGTGACTTCCCAATTTTCTTTCTGCTCAATCACTTAAGCACAGTTCTGATTAACATTTCACTGGACAGAGATAGATTTGAAATCAGTGTTCATTCCATGGATGTAGAGTCCAAAATAGTTTCTTTTACAAAAGACATTCCACAAGCATGATCAAATAGAACATGTTCCTATTCCACCACAATGTCCTTCAATAAAGGAAACTTTTTATATATATTTAAACAGAACTGGCAGCAGAAGTAGACAAAAGTCCCTTTAATGAGCCATAGTTCTATAAGCTCTTGACTTCATAAATTTTCACTTTCTTAAAACATGGGGTTCTGAGATAGGTTAAAATGACAATTCATAATTAAAAACTGATCCAGAATAACATGTGGTAGACTGTGTCATTAACACTTAATTAAAAATAACAGCATGTAACCCTTTCACTGAGAGAAAAGGATAGCTTACCTTCCATTTGTGCCCCAAAATTCTTCCTTTCATTAATATAGTGATCTTATGCCTTATTCTATTTAATTACATTCCACAGAAGTTGCATTTGTAAATATGAACTGTCAACATATCAGACATGTGTGAGAAAATACTTGAGAATACTATTTTAAAGGAAAATCATGTTTCATATCTTGAGGAAAGAATACAAATTACATAAGCATGTTTATCTATGCTTTTTTTCAGGTGCTAGTGTCATTGCAAATGACAACACATTCACTTCTGAAACTGGATTAAAAAGATTTGAACTAATGACTTGAAAGATTTATTCCTTCATGGTCAAAGAGAACAATTCACAATAAATATTTTCTAGTTTGCTGAAAACTCCAGATATAACTGATTCTAAATTTATTGAAGGAGCATGTGACTGGTGATGCTTTTTCTCCCAAACTCTTTTCTCTGTAACTGGTGAAATATGAATGACAAGGGTTTTCTGAGAGAAGAAAAAACCCTGTCTGCTTTTTGTAATTGTGCCTGCCTTTTGTCAGAGACATATATCACATCCTTTCAAGGGACTCTCCTAGGACACAGCCCTGAGAATGTTCCTAGGCAAGCATCTTGTCGTGCTTTAAGTCAGTCACAGGGCAATATTGTATTAAAATTTAGGAGCAAGTACAGCTGGGTTTCCCTTGGCATACAAACACTGACCAGGAGTGTGCTACTGAAGATGAGTGAGGAACAGAAGTGAAATTCTGGTCATCAGCTTTGACTTAGGCCAATTCTGCAGTTTCTATAACTCTAATGAAGTATTAGCACACAATTAAAGTGTTAAAATATCCTACCCACTTTCTGCTACCACATCTCAAACCTAAGTCAAGGGAACATTTTCCCTGCACAGAAAAAACTTCAGACTCCATGAGCAGCCAGATTTTGACTTGTCTTTGAGAATGGTCAGAAAATGTTGTCAATTAGTGCTCGTTGTAATGAAGCATCCACTGACATCAGAATTGGAAGAAACCACTTAGAAACCGAGATAAATTAATTATTTTTCTGGATTACTTACTTATGTTAAAGTAGCTTCAGATTGTTTATGTTATTGTATAGATTAAGTTTATTTTTAGAATAGTCCATGAGTCAGTGGAAAACCATGTCAATAACTCCCTACTATATTATAATTGATACAGTTCAGGAAAGAATTTGATAAACGAAAACCAGTTAAAACTAAATTGAATGGAAAAGAAGCCTTTTGTTCATTCTTTTTAAGGTTTAGATAAGGGGAAATTTGGATTGGCATAAAATGAAAACCTTTTTTTTTTGGAAAATTAAAAATACAGGGAGATTGGCTGGCATTAATCAAAATTCACCAGTGACTAAGGTTATAATCAAAGTTGTCATGCTAAAAACAGGCAGGAAAACCTGAGAATTAGGCCTTGGCCAGTTGTAAAATCTGTCCAGGTCAACTTTGAAAGGATTTCCAATGCAAAAGTTTTAAATAAGTACCAGAATATTGAAAAATACTTTCCTCTTGGACTGAACTTCTGAAACATTTTTCAAAACATAGCTTTAGAGGAATTTGAAACAAGAGACAGATACAAATGTTTCTGCATGGCTCATATTTTACTGTACTACCTATGAACAATTTGAAAAATGAGCCAAACTAAACCAGGTTTTAGTTTTGGTTTATAGCCAAAAGAGATATTAATGAGAATTATCCAGTTTTTACTCAATGTAAAGGCTTTCTAGTACAGCTGATGATATTGAAAATTGTGACAGATAAATGATGAAGGGAGTAATTTAACTCTTCAGTTTGCATTATGTCTGAGAGAGAATTGCATGTAATTAGTTCTCCACTCTTTTGGAAGTACTGTGGAAATAGAGATCAAGTAGAAATTTGCAGTAAGAGTACCCACAAACACAATATCCTCAGAATGACGCTGAATCACAGAATGGTTGAAGGTCAGTTTGTCCAACCTCCCTGTTCAAGCAGAACCTCCTAGCAGTGTTTGTCCAGGGCCAAGTCCAGGAGGATATTTTTTATATTTTGAATAGCTCTAAGAAGGAAGACTCCACAACTGCCCTGGGCAACCTCTGCCAGTGCTCAGATATCTACCCAGTAAAAAAGTGATTGCTGAAATTCAGGCAATATTTCTGTTTGTGCCCACTCATGTTACTCAGAATAAATTTATTCTTCTAGGGAATTTATTCTTCCTTCCTCAATAGCTAGAATTTTGAACTGTAGATTTTGATAATGATGACTAAAATGCGCAGACTATGTAGAATAGAGATTATTTAAAGTTCAAAGCCACCTCATCTTACCTGACAAAATTCACAGTTATCTAGTTACAAAACTTAAGTAAATAAAATTTGGGGAAGACTATTCCTTTGCGTTCTATGAATGTAACTGAAAGCAAATCAGCTCTAAGGAATCTAATAAGACTAAAAGGAAAGGAGAGAGAGATGCAAATAATATTATCACCTGTTCATTTTCTTTTCCACAGTGTTTTACTTGGATGCTAGTAATTGCAATATTTTCCATTCCTACATGTACATGATCAGATTTTTGTTTCTACAGAAAAATTTTTAGATTCATAAGGGTAAAGTTCATTTAGCATTTAAGAGACAAATGAGGTCAGCATTAGTACTGCAAACGTTTTTCATTATAGAAATTTAGTCACCGGCTGGTTCAGAAGTTGAAAATACCATAAGGAGAGCACAAGACACTAATCTCCTTCGTGACAGTGACAATTCCCAGAGCTTTTTAATAACAGTAAATGCTCTCACATATTTGAAAAAGACCAGCATTTCATATGGATAGAATCCAAAATATCATGGTTCTTGAAATTTTAAAAGCATATTTTTGGGATTGTTCTTTTAATTCTGTTGGGAATCTTATATTTTGTATCCAAAATAGATTTCAGGTTGATTTTGGCAGGTGTTTATTGTCACTAAAAATCTGCAGAATTAGAACAATATGAGGAGGAGCTCTGGCTGTGGAACCACCCTAGAAAGTTGCTGAAATATCATCTCCTCTGATCAAATTTTAAATTTATCTCCTTTCTTCATCATGATTTTTTGAAACCCAGATGTCTTCCACTGTTTCTGAAACAGTATTATAAGCTGCTGTTCATCTTATATGTTTTCAATCCAGCTATTCACGCTTCTTACGTCACTTCTCGTATGTTCCTTTTAGTCTGGAAATCTTCTGCCAGCTCAGATCTTATTTTACTACAGTGTTTTTGTATCTTCAAAATAAATGAGATTTTTATCCCAGATTCTGTAGCATTTTAGTTTTTAGATCTGTGATCCTAAAACTTTGGCACATTATTATCTTGATTTTGGATCAAGGATAAAATTATTATTTTATTATTAGATAAATTCTCAGTTTTAAATGTGGATTTCTTCAGTTCTGAGGATAATTTAATGCTTTAATAAAATACATTTCAGTTAAATACTTCAATAACAAAATAAGTTTGGTACTGAAAGGAGAATTCATACTACTGTTTTCATCAGCTCACCTGTTTTTGCACTTGACTGCTACCAAGGCTCACACAGATTTCACCAAAGAGAACATTGGCAATAATAATGTGAATATGTTTGGGGTTTATACTCACAAATATTTAAAAAAACACATTAATGGATGATAGCCCCTGGCTATTCCCACCACAAAACACTTCCTTACTAGAACATTTGAAGAATTGTTAAGTTTCCAGCTTAGAGCCTGGAAATGATATAAAACAGCGACACTGACTACAGACTACCTGCAAATTTCTCCACCATGAAAAAGCCTTATTTGTCAAGCTGGGTTGTGCAACACAAGGACCTGCTATATTCATTATCAATCCTTGAAATTTCTCTTTCCATATAAATATTATAGATAGATTTTAGTTTCAGTCTCAGCAGTTTTGTTAGATTTTAACTAGACTATTATTAAAAGCCTATTCTTTGATTTCTGTATTTACATCTTCTCTTTACAAGCCACATTCTGAGATGCAATTTTCCATAAGGTATTCTAAACCAATATTAGTATTTTATTTTTAAAATAGGTAATGAATAAATAATGTTAGGTTGTCTTTTACAAATATCTGAAACAGTTAAAATTGTTGCCATGATAGTTGCAATCAGTGGTGGGCTTCAATGAGATCTTGCTCATTTTCCTTTCTTAAAAAATGAGCAAAACATGAAACAAACAGGCAAACAAAGACACCTTAAAATATCCAGCCATGATTCTTTAGCTTGTTCAACAGTGTTGAGAAGCCCAAAGTCAACCCCATATCTCTAAAATTGAGAGAGAATTGAAATATGTCTTCTACAAATTAATGATATTTCTGAATAATGTGAATGTAAACCAAGCTCTTCTATGCAAGCAGGCAAGGTAGCATTGAACTTCAAAGTACATTTGGTAGAAAAAAAATGTGACAAAATTAGAAGTGTCTGTATAAGGATAATAAAATTTATAAAATATAGCCTTTTAATAAACCTTGTGTTGCCTATGTTATAGACAGTAAAGTTGCAGTGACACAATCAATGGTGGATATGGCAAGCCAAGAGCAGATCCTATAGCACACTATATGGCAAAGAAACAATGAAAGCTAATGTTACTATGCCTACTCTCTTTCATCATGACTGTTCAGCCAGTGCCTTGAGAAAAATTAGCTCTAGTCACATAAATTTGCAGTAGCTTGAATCTGTTTAGGTGGAGTGCAAAGGAACTGAGGATCTGGAAATCACCCCTGCCAAGAGGAGAGTCAGAGCACATGCCTTTTGCATAACCCCTCAGTTCACAGCTGCTTTTCAAAACACAGCCTGGCTCCCTCTCCTGCAGGCTGTGCTGAGAGCCAGGGGTACTGGATATGTTTGAACAAGTGCCCTGGACGCTCTTTTTAGGTATTAAGCCAACCTTTTGTAGCAGCCAATGTAGATTTGGCTTGGAGAATATTTCTAGGGTGCAAAAAAACAAGTATGCTGTGCAAACTCTTCCTATAGGCACTTTCTGGTTTATTTGCACAATTCACATTGTCTTTAGCATCTGATAAATGTGATATTTTTCATGTACATTTTCAGCTAACTCTTTCACTGCTGTGAATGCAGGGTATCTAGCCAGGCAGGCAGAGGGTTTATTTAATAATGTGAAATGAATGGATACCTTATATTAAATAGCACTTGAGCCAGGGGACCAGACTAATAGTGTTCCAGGTGTCCCAAGGCAAAAAAACAGTCTCAACTATAGAGTACAGGTTAGGACAAGAAAAAAGGCTACTGACACATGGTAAATCGCAGGAAAAAAAAATATAACAAAGAAGTTTATCATGATAGTCAGCAGGAAAATTTCTACAGAAATTAATATCTAAAGGATAATTGGGAAAAAACTGGGAATAGGCTGAGCCTTCAGAGTGAAGGCACTTTTATCTAATCAGAGGGTATGCAAAGAACCATTTCCTAATGTAGAGTAGGCAACTGAGAGGTCCATTCTAGCTCCTTAGTCCTTTATTGTTCTTGACTTTGTGTTCTGAGAGACATTAAGGTGAAATAATTCCAGTCAAATGCTGCACTCCAGGAATGAATACAAATCAGTACAACACCAGCTTTTGACCTGAGACTCTTAAGTGGCTCTTGATACATTTTAAAAAACATATGGCCTCTGTCAGACAATGATATGTAACTATGCATGGGTGATTATTAATTTTTCTGTTTGAAGTTAACTAAAGCCAATGTCTTTTAATTAAAAAAAAAAGTTAATTTCATTGAAATTAACTAATGTTATCTTTTGTCTAAGAACTACAGTTAGTCAGTGCTGACAACTTCAATGTAATGCATACTCATATTTAAATAAAATCTGACTATTTGAAAAATTGGGAAAACTTTATTCTGTCCAATTGATTTGTTTTATTTTTATTTTATGGCCTGAACACATCACTGTTAATTCCTGAAATGTGTACTATTTCAGTAGTTCTTACAAGAGATCCATATCCTGAAGGAACTCTTGAAATAAATTACAAAGCCTGCTGAATAAAATGTCCTACATAATCAACAGAGATGCACCTTTTTATGATTTCTCATTGAAAATTCCTGGAAAAATTGTTAAACTGATGTGAGATTAACCTTCTCTAGAAGGGACTTCTGGACATGTGGCATATTATATAGCCTAGGAATGGATTAGGAATGACCTTTTCTCACCATTTTCCCCAAGGAAAGCCAAAGATAAACAGAAGTCCATCTAAATCCTTGAGTAAAACAGCAAGGGGACTATCCCTGGAAAGATGATGGAGCTGTTTTGATCTGTCAGACTGAACTTGAGATCCACTGATCAAAGCCTTATTTGAGCAGATGGATTATTGAAGAGGAATGACATTTAAATGTAAGGATTAGGGCATTCATTT
This sequence comes from Vidua chalybeata, assembly GCF_026979565.1. Taxonomy (NCBI): domain Eukaryota; kingdom Metazoa; phylum Chordata; class Aves; order Passeriformes; family Viduidae; genus Vidua; species Vidua chalybeata. The sequence goes on along the minus strand of NC_071534.1, from coordinate 62,359,358 downwards.
AGCACAGAACACATTAACACACATATATTTCAAGAGATAAATAGTGCTTTGAGAATGATTTTTTAGCTAATTATACATGTAATTAGATGAATTAAAATGTCAATTATTTTAACTATTCTTCTGAAAAATAAGCATTTTTTGTTTACATTTTCTTTGCTATTAAGATGCTTCAATTGGAACAATTTGTGTTTGATTGCAATTCTTGGACTTCAGTAGGACTTCTGTAGGCACATGAAACTGTCCAATAGAAGTCACTGTACAGTCAACACCTGGGAAATTCTGCTAGCATTCCTAGCTGGTATTAGTGTTCTTATAACATCAAAACAGGAAAATAATCCTGACCCAGGAGAGTTTTCTTTTTGATGTTATACGTTCCCATCTTTCTTCCCTTGGCCTAGTTGATCAGGGCTGAGTTGCAAAGCTCACAGTGCTCTTGTGAAATTGCTTTGGCTCACAGCAGGAGGATGGTTGATATGTCTAAGTCTAAAGGTATGTTCTTGAAATGTTATTGAAAGAAATCTCAAGTAACCATGTTGATTTTTTTCTTACAAACTCCCATAGGAAAAGAGACTGTAAAATGAAGAGGCTTGCATTCTCTTGTATGTCACTTTCTTCAGAGATTAATTTGTCTTCCTTACATTAGCTTGGCCAGATACCTAAGAGACTGTTGATGTTATTTGGCAGCTTCCTTGTCCATGGATCTAAATTTTCAGTGTGTAAAAGGATCACATATATTTGAAAAGGAGCTCAGTGGATGCAGAAGCATGTTGATTGTGTATAAAGCTCTAAATATCTAGTTCTGTCAAAGTCTACATAAATTACACACATTTTCTTCCAAATTATACATTTTTAAAGATTATTAGGATAAAAATAAACTTCTTTAATATTATAGGCCCATTGCTCTCTGGAGGCATTTTTGTACTGATGCAAAAAGTACACAGTTTCTGTGCTGTATTTAAAAAGCAGAAACTTCTTTACATTCAACTACAGGTTGTTGAGAATTTTTTGATTAATGCTTTTATTTTTTTTGATATGAAAAATCCTTGATGAATGCATAGGAGCTCCCTTTGGAAAACAGTAGTTTAGGTCCACAGTAGAATTTTGATCTGAACCAAAGAAAGGAATTTACACTCTAAGACAAATTGTGCCCAGACTGGGAACTCACTAGGAATTAAGGTGATATAAATTTATCTTAAATTTGGAACACTTGATCCTCAAACTTTGTGTCTTACAATGAATTACAGGCACAAAACAGAAACACAATAAAGTATATGGCTCATGTATTTTGTTATAACATTCCTCTTCTTGTGAGCCAAGAACTTTATTTATCATTATATAGTTCAAGTAACATAACACACGAGATCTGTCCAACTGAGCTTGACTAGTCATACCTAAGCAAGGACACTTTCATAGATTTTTGTGTTATCACATTTGTATAAGGACAGATTTTCTTCAGCTAGCATGTAATTCCAAACAGTGGAGCATACAAATAGAAAACAGATTTTGTGCTGTATTCATAAATCCTAAGACTACAGGGCTGTAAAGTGAACTGATTTATAGTTCTAAGAATTATCAAAAATAAATGTTACATTATAAAAATGGTTTGGATATATAAAAATGAAAATTTAACAGGATTCACAGTCCTTCTGAAGTTTGGAACTAGATGATTAGATAGGCTTTATTTACGTGATCCCTCCTCATATGATTAATATTAGCTCACAGTATGTTATTTTTAAAAGTACTTTTTCAAAAGGCATAAGAAAAAATATCATGTTGCCCATTTAACTATTTTGTTTTTAATTTTTCTCTGATGCATTCTTTAGCTAAAACAACTACATTCTTTTTAGTGAATCCAGATAGTGAATGATTTATAAAACCTCTAAACCAACTTTGAGTTATGAAACCGACCATAAAGTAAGATTAAAAAATGATCTGTAAACAATGTTTATTCCAAAAAGATGGTCTCTTTGTTAAACTCTTCCTATTACTTTCTATTGATTTTAAAGATTGGTTTTGCTCTAAGATATTTTTGAGCAATAAAAGTCCTGTGGAGAGGGGAAGAGGATTAGACAATAGGAGTGGCAAGTCTTCAGAAAGAATTTACTTCTACAATTTCCACAGCTTCTTCTTATATATGAAATTTACTTTGCAGCTAAGTTGTTAACAAGTAAGAGAATTTGATATTTATAGAAGCATGTTCTCAGTCCAAAACTATACACTAAAATGCATTTTTCACTACCAGCTCCTTAAAACTGAAATTGAGAAGAGATTTTTTGAAAAAATCACAGCTTAGAAGAACAAATTTTAAATACAATTCCAGTGCATATAGTTGGGAGACTTCTTGTTGATTTCATTGGGATTTAAACTGAGTCATAAGACATTTAACACCACCTCTAATCGGATTCTGTCAAGAACCTGAAGTACTAGAATGATTATTTATTGTCTACTAGAAGCTCCTCACTGTGGTAAGTACAAAATAACCCAAAGTATCATGGGGAATGCAACATAGACATGGAGAAAAAAACACATGCTTAGAAACATGTAACTGAATTTATGATAATAAGGTATTTAGTTTTAAGCTTAGTAATCCTTATTTATATTCAATGGAGTAAAATAGACTGTGTAAAAATAACTGCTAGTAAAAATAACTGTGAGGTATATAACCTATTTACTAAATGAATCTCATTTTGGGTGCCTAATTCTTTTTACTGGCTGTAAAGGGAGCTTTTTCTGACTAGATAATATATACAAATCTTCATGGAGGCATGCATGCCAGCATATGCATGTCATACAAGTGTGTCTTGCCATGTGTCCCCTGAGGCAAAGCTGAGGATGCTTTACCTCGTGGATCTCACTAGGCACAGGAAGGGAATGAAAGAATGGTTTACAGCTGCTCTGAGGAGAGGGGGGAAAAGAGAGGGGGAAAATGTAAATATTTTCAGAATAACTGTATAAATTATCATAGGGCTTTGCTATTCTGGCTTGTATGGGTTCTTCTGGGTTCAACATTAATTACTCTGGTAGATAGGCACAATTCAGTCATGATTTGACTAACAAAAATAAAATGTTCAGGGCCTTTTTTATTTTTCATTTCTACCCTGGGAAATCAGCTATGCAGGGGAATTCTTTAGACATACATGTTCCCTGAGTTTGTACAGGAAAATGGGCATCTGATAGAAGTTTAGAGTTGTCTTGACTGAGACATGGATTATTTGCTTTTCTAGTTTCCTCTCTTGAAAGCAATCTGTAGCTTTCAAGTTATCACAGCAAGACTGGTTTATGGACAATTTAAGTGCTGGTCTGTATGCACAGAATCCTGACTGCACAGATCTCTTAGTCATGCCATGCTTTGATAATTGAGGAGGAAAACTGAGCAGGAGCACACCTTGCAAAGCCAATACCCTGGAAAGACCACACCAAACATCCTGTTCATCTGTGAGTCAAAGTGGAGGAAAAAACAAACATTCCTGCAGATCTCCAGTTAAAGGTGTTCTCTGTTCTGTCTGATGTTTCCTGGGAACTCTGCAAATACATCCATCTATCCATCAACAATGTGTCACTTACACAGTCTGTGCCCTTTTAGCCTCCAAGGTTCCACTCCTATGAACTGTTTCCTCTGCTCCCCCTGCCACTTCTGTAAAGTCTCCATCCCTCAGCTTTTTGTGCTGTTGGTTCAGTCAATTCACCTTTGGGAATTTCCTATGAAAATGCCTGTAAATACAGATCAATTACTTAATTTAAGTGCAGTTTCCTCTGTCATTTCTTTTTGTGCCTGTATGTCAACCAGTAAGAACATGACTGATCAGGGTAAGAGGAGATTAATGGTCACCTCATACTTTGAAAAGGCAGCAGGGGAAGATTTTGCCAGTTAAGGCTTCAAAAACTGCTGGCAAATAGGCTGCAAGAGCTTCAAAACTCTTTTAGCCAGATGACAGGCTATCCTAAGATGAGATTCCAAAGTCCGTGCCTGAAGGAACTTCTCCCTTGAGGCAGGAAGACTCTGAACACAAACATGATATTTTGTAACCAAGTTTTATCAAGTTCATGGTCATTTTCAGTGATATGATGCTGATAAGAATGTCAAATTCATAGAAAATTGCATAGTCCAAGGCATGAGGTTTCTTTGGTAACATTTCATTTTGATTTTTCTTGAATAAAAGTTCCTAGCAATTCCCAATTTGCTTACAAAAATGAAAGAAAGTATTTCAGTCTGAACTGCATGCATCCCTTGAGTTTCCTGTAAAGAGGCCTATTCTTTAAGCAATTGAAGCACTCTTTTCTACACAGAAGTGTTCAGGGATTTATAGACTAGTTTCATGGTGATGACCAGTTACAAAAACAAAAATCAAATGACACTTGAAAAGGGCAACTTGTATTCAAAAGCATAGCCCAGATTGAAGAAAATTTGAAGGAGTTATTGTTTCTGCATATAAATCCTATTTCTTTTATGCACTTTTAGCATTTCCAGATGGTAAGCTGCTGTGACAGACACAAGAAAAATAAACAAAAAAATATACATATAAAATTCTTATATTATACATTGGCATAATGACAACATGAATGAAAGAAATAAATAATGAGGGTTTTTTTTTTTAATTTTTTTAATTCAGGTAAATGCTTCCCTCATAATGTTTTGGAATTACTGCACTGAAACACATTTAACCAACGTAAATGACCAACGGAGTGATGTCACTGCCATGACTACACTGGAAAACTCATTTCTTCTTCTTCTCCTAATTGGTGTTATAGTAAATACAGAATTTTAGTGCTTTTTAACCATTATTATGACTTTTCAAATACCAAAAAAAATCACAGTTTCCCTTATAAATCAGTACAAATAAATAATTTAATCACCATTTCTTTTGTAATGAGCACAGTATGAAAAGCTGATGTATAGGTTACCTACAGTGCGTAATGACAATATTGTTTTAGACACATCCAAATGATGTTAAGCTTTGTTTTGTCCTTTTTTTTACACACAGATTTTAAAGGAAGTTATACCAAACATGGGAAAGTATGAGAAATAATCTGAGAGATAAAACAGAAGAGGACTATGTGAAGATATTAGAAAAGTGATAAAGCATGAAAAAACAAAGAAAAAACAGAATGAAAAAAGGAAAGAAAGAAGTACAGAAAAACAAGCAAGGTGATTACGAGCCTGAGATGGAAGCACAAATTTAAAAATTTTACTAGGGTATATCAGAATATTGTCATGTATCTGTAGGAATATATCTTGATTATTTTCATTATGGAACACAATTCCATGGTGGCTGGACTTCCATGCTTGAGTTCCAGTCTTCAGATTTTTGGCACTTTTTGGATCTTCCTTTCTACAATATTAGTCTCCAAGAGTCATTATGTGTTTTGCTGAGCTAAAGTTTTTTTTCATATTTATCCAGCTTCTATTTAGAACCCATTGGGCTTAAAATTATTTGGTGATCTTATAATACAATTTAATTTTATAGGAAAAAAAAAAAACTCTTGCATAAATTCTGGCTAAGACAAAAGGATGTAGGAACAGACCCAAAGCATATGGGTTAAATTAACGCCTGCTGAGTTGCAGTGCCAGCATTTGTCTGATTTAATGACATGATTTTAAATAATTGGAGGGGGGTCTTGAGCATCCTCCCTGTGATTTTCTGATGGATTAATTTTAAACAGAGGCGCTGGGAACATTTGGGACCACTAGTGTGAATGTTTTCTGTTGGTTAACAGTGAATAATTGGCCTAGTTTCTTGTCCCATTTCTTCTTCAGAAAAACATAATTAATTCAAATATGCTGGCCAGTGATATGCATAGCAGAGCTGCAAGCAGTGCTAATAAGGCCAATCTCAGGAGTGAATAAAGCAGATCAGATGGTCAGGACTGGGACAGGCAACAAAAATTAATCAATAAGAAACAGGTCAGTCAAGTTCAACCTATCACTACATAGGCCAAGAATATTTAAAAATATGCAGATTTATTTAAAATTAAACACTAATATGAGAGTAAAAGAGTATTAAAGGTGACATTTTAGGTGCTGATCATGATTCTGGAGTTCAGGAGTGAAAATCAAATAATCAAGTCTAGTTTTCCTAGTGCCTGAGGAGTTCTTTCTAATAGACAGATGAAATATAATCTCAATGTTATTTTCAGTGACTGCTTCAAAACCACTCTTTTTAACATATTATTTTGCCTTCAACAGTCACTTCTTTTGTTTCATGGCGTAAGATGCTATCTGGTTTTAAAGGGGTGGTTTTCATGCTGTTAAGACTAAAAAAAAAATAGAATTATTTTATCTTCTGATTAGCTCAGGCAAACATGCAGATGTAGATCTAAATCTGCAATTTCACTTATGTAACAGAGATTAAAATCCCATACAAAAACTGTTTTATGAAAATGTTGTAAAGATTGCATGTGTATACCTTTAAGATGGAGAGCAATTTCAGAAGAATAAATGAATTATCTAATCAGAACTAATATATTGTGCTGCATTTTGGTAAATACTGTTGCTTTACAAAAACACAAAACCAGAAGAGTGGATCTCAAGTACATAATGCTCTACTTATACCAATTTATTTTTAGGATAAGGAAAACCTGGACTACAAGAATTAACACATTCATTGCAAACCCAAAACTGAGTATGTAATGTGACCTGCAATTTAATTACAATGACTGCAGCTTTTTCTTGGTAGATAGTTCATTATAAAGACCTTATTTATTAAATTTCTTCAAACTAAATAAAATAGCCCCATTCTTGGAGTTAACCAGTCTGCTATTCCTTCAAGTTTTTGAGCAACTTTTCTAACTTAGCTAGACAAGAAGTATCCAGTTTTCAAAAAGTAGACAGGCTTTAAAAAGAAATTATGCAGAATTTTTCTAATATAAATCCACCCTCTTAGCATACTTTGACAATAAACACATCAAGGTGTCTCCTGTAATGTTGCACATCTGCACAATAATGTTGTGTTTTAAATGAAGGCAAAATTTTGAAATAAGAACTAGAGGGGCAGAAAACTGGATGATAACTCAATAAAACACTTAGCTCATGAGCTGAGAAAAGTTTGGAACTTGAGCAAAACAGCTGGAATTTATAATTTCTGTTTTTGCAAAAATTTTGTGTTTCTGAAAAATATTAGGTTTTCTGACTGAAAATTCTGCATGGTTTGTTCAGCAAAGAATCACAGTTTTTTGTTTTTGGATAAATTTGCAGACTGTGAGAAACTTATCATGTTTACACTTCTAAATTTTTTTCTCCTGTACTTGTGTCTGCCTAATCAAGTGAAGTAATCCAAGAAACAAAACAAATTCAAATTTCCCATTTTCTAAATGAAAACACTTTATTTCAGAAATATCTTTTTTTGCAAAAAAAAAATTCAAGAAAATGAAGAATTTTCAGTTCAAACAGAACAATCTTCCCTTACTCAAAGGTGTTCTGGCAAAGTAATTCTGACCAATTGTTTACAATAATAATGACCTCAGGATGATGTCTTACATCAATATAATTTACGTGAACCTGGAAAATGTAAATCAGAGTATTAGGTCAAAATGCTGGTTTTATTTACACTTACTTCCACCTTGAAAAAAGTAATTTGAGTCTTAGTGTTTTGAAAAAAAAAAAATCAAAACCAAAACAAAACTACCTGCTAGCAATAATTGTACAAGTTTTAAAACCAGAGGAGACTTCTTCAGTCAGCCAGTCTGAGTTTTTCTTTACCACAGTGCAAACCAGGAAGGTAGGGAACTAATAGCAGCCCAGACTCTTACCTCAGCTATCTGACCTGATTTTTAGAAGAGCTGAACTCTCAGAGTTTAAGCTGAAGCCAGCAGGTCTTGCAGCTGTGTGGTTTTCTTGCCAGTCAGCCAGTTGGCCTAAAAATAAGAAAATAGCTTTAAACTGGCTAAGGACTGGGGAAGGCGATCGCTGGTTATCAACAGTAATAAAGGGGTATTACTTTTATAGTAACTTGACCTACTTTATTTTAAGAAAGAATATACAATACAACATTTATTTTGGAATACACCATCATGAAGCTTAAGGTGAAGTTTCATTTTCTTTAAGATGGTAGTATTCATTATACCATACCTGGGATAATTTTACAGAGACTTAAAAGTAAAATGTTGTGCAATCTCTGAGTCACAGGGGGGATATGTCACAGAGTCAAAACATGCCTTTTCATTTTGCTAAGCTGTTTCATGTGATAGATATTTCCAAGAGCCTGAAAGTTTATGATCTATAAACTGTGTTATAAAATAAATTATTTAAGTACTGCTTAATATTCTTAGAATATTAGAACTGATGAAGTAATAAAAATATATATTCCCAATGGAAGGATTCAAAACCATTTGTTTCAGAATCAAAATCTGCACATTTTAAAATATCTCTTTCACAGTACAGTGACAGTGCATGTATGACCCTCCAAGTCATCTTGGATGGTGCCTAAAAACCCATAATAAATTCATGAAAGTGTTAGCCTCATAATAAACTAAATGGAGAAATAAATGATTCCTTAGTCCATTAGTTACCTCTATGGACTTTAGTACATGCTGGCTGAGACTGTGCTCTACAACCCCCAACTTCCAAAGGATAAATTTGCAAAAATCTAGAGCAATTCCTGGAGTCAATAATATTATTTTTCTTCAAAATACATGTATTTAGACAGAAAGATTAAATATAAAATTCAACTAACATTATGATGCTTTTCGTGTTCTTTTTTTCTTCTCTCTTCTCTTCTGGTTCTCAATGAACACAACGATGTGAACTCAAAATAGCTGCCCATGTTCAGAACAGCTCTTTACTAACTCCTTATTTGAATAAAGGAAGAAATGAAATTGTTTCCAGCAGCATCAGCCATGAGCTTGTTCCTCACTTGGTCTCTCAGTTTTCTGGGAGTGTTGGGCCATGTGAAGGTGAAGCTATGCTATGCCTAAGCTTCCTCCAATGTCAGTTTTCTTCCATAGTCTAAAGGCCAGTTTGCATAGATCCTTCACACCTAATTATTCCCAGGACCAGATATCAGATGAACTTTTTAATTTTTTTTTTAATTTCCAGAAATGCATCTCATGTAATTCAATAACGGCAAGATATCTCTTTTCCCATTTCAATTGTTCCTTGAGTCTAGTGGTCTACTTTCTTTTTTGGCTCTGTACAGGATACCTTACATAAACTTTTAATAATGTCCCTTCTGGTTTATCTAATTATTTATTTAGATTTTCAAAATACCTTTCACTGAGGTACCATTAGGACACAATCTCCTTGAACTATGATGACCTTGCTGCACCTTACCAGAGAGCTTCAGCCATCTGAGGCAGTGAGAGTCACAGAATGTATCTTCTCACTGCAGAAGTTCCTGTTATTTCAAAAGATGTAGACAATAGTCTTCCCCTCCCATTTCAGAAATCTCCTATGTTGTGTCACTGCACAACCAGTTGAAATGTCAGTCAAACACGATCACCACATTTTGCATTAAGTATTTTTGTGACCATTGAGAAAACAGCAAGAAAACCGCAGGGTTTATCTGCATAAAACTGAGAGACTTTATTTCCTTGCAACTCACTGCAAATCAATCACAGCAGATGGAACCCATAATTCACTTGATCTGGGGTTTCCAGTAACTTGAAGTGACAGTCTTAAGCCAAATCTTTATATTTCTTTAATTGTCTTGTAAGTGTCACTGGCAAAGCAACCCACAATGGAGAATTTTACTTCTGAGCCAGGCCTGCTGCTTGCTCCTCCAGGCCATCACCACTGCTCAGAAAGTGTAGGTGCAGCTTGTTGTGGTCTTTTTGAAGGCAAAACATGTTGTTATCCAGCTAGTTCTTAATCAGCATTTTGATGTTAGCGGTTTTTTTGTTATGATGCTCCCAATATTATAACCAAATGTCCATCACTATTTTCTTCTGAAAGAGAATGTTCTATCATTTTTCTTTGGTTTGTTTTTGTTTGTTTGTGCTTTGTTGCTGCTGTTTGTTTTGGGGGTTTTTGATTTGTTTGGGGTCTTTTGGTTTTTGTTTTTGGGTTTTTTTTTTCTGTTAGTAACAGTGATACTTTTATATCTGGGCTCTACCTTCTTCAGAAAATGAATTTATTTACAGAAATTTATTCTCAATGCAAGCAGATTTCTTTCCATCTTAGAAGAACTGGTAATGCCATATTAACATTATTATTTTCTTGGTAGAAAGTCTAAAAGTTGGATTACTGTGCATATGTTTACAAGACTGACAAATCTTATGCTGTTGATAGATTTTGGAATGTTTTATTTAAGATTTTTTTGTTGATTTTCTCAACACAGTTTCTCTCAGAGAACTCCCGGTTACCTTCTCAACTAGCTTTAGAGATGTAACAGGCTATGGTAACCTTCTCACTAAAGATTTAATTCTTTGTGAGTTTTATGATTAAAAAATTGCTCTGACTTCTAATGAAATTAAAATGTTTCAGTCATACTTCCTGATTTGTGATGACACTTTCACATAAATAAATAAAGTCTGTACTGCTTATCTTTCAGTCATGAGAGCAACTTGTGATCCACTTGGGATGCAATTCAAGGTGATGAGAGAAATGATGGAAATACTCCATACACTGAGAAAGATTTGTCTGGATGGAGGATGGGCATGCTGAGCTCTTTTAACCTCTTCAATAATCTTGTGATTTCTCTTGGGAATGAGCAAGCACTTTCCTTTCAATGGATTCCTTGGCAGTGACTGTGCATATATCCATCTTGACTTTGACCTCCAAAGCTCACAGCAGTCAATTAAGCAGCATATCTGCAAACTGTCCTACTTTAAATAATCCTGTCATCATGTCAGACTTTGATTTTCTTAAAACTTTGCCTAAATAATCATGCATTTTGGATATATCCTGGTATTAATAGCTGAGCAATTTTATTCTGTGTTTTAAACATTCCATGGAAATTGATTCTTTATTAAATTAAGATCAGACCAAACTGATATCTTAATTTGGTCCTAGACTTGCAGGTACCAGCCATCATGGTGAGCACATGCCAAATTGGAAACACCTTGGCCCAGTGTGTTTCTGCAAAGTATTTTAAGGATATGTCCATACTTGTGAATAAAACAGGCTTATCTTCTTGCCATCTACAAAAATGCAAACAAAATGGGTCTTCTCTGGTCCTAAGGCCAAACGTCTTGTCATAGTTTACATCAGAGGCATGACTAAACTCTTTCCCCCAGACCTCCAGAACTGCACAGCTACATCAAAACTGCCTTAACTGTGGGATTCTCCAAAGGGTTTCTGAACATTGGGAAAACCCCAGCTGAGGTGGGAAAAGCCTTTTTAAGGGCTGTACATTAAACAGTACATGTCAGTGGGCCAGTGATCTAGCCTGTGCCCTGGATGAGTTTTATTTGCCTGTATATTGATGGAGCCTAATTATCTGCAAGGTGCTTAATTGAAGTGCAGAGCTATTTTGAATGTGTGTGAGGAACATAAAAAACAATGTTCTTTAACCCCTTCATCATGGGTAGGAAACACAGGAAAATAATCTGATTCCAATTACATTCATAAGAAACAAAACTTCACTTCCAGCCAGGAAATTCACAGCCCATTTCCAACTTTAAGCAAAATGTCATGGCCAACTGCTTAAAAATGGCTTTATGTAATGAAAGTGCTGACAGACCTTTAATTACATCCGTGAGTGTGACTATATAGCTGAATAATTTTCAATTCTTCTTTGATTCTTGAGGTCTGAAGCAATTTTAATTCACTGTGAAGTGACATCTACCAGAGTACCAATGTGAGGCACTTTATTTTAATATTAAACATATGGAATTACAAACTGATTATTTCCTTAAGTGTCCATAACTTTTGCACTGACTCCAAAGTAGTCAATTAAATTAAAAGTATTATCATTAATAAAAAATGTGTTTCAGTAACTGTGTAAGCAGGGGAATAATAATATAAATCTTACTGATTTTTGATAACCTATTCTACCTACTGATTAGCATTATGGCATCAGGAAAATCCATTTAACATTGGCTAATACTTGAAAGTTTGGGAACTTTTGTCATCCTATCATAATTTTGCCAGACTTCAAGAGTTTGCTGCAGCTTGCCCCTCCCAAGCATTTGCTTAAGTCTGAAGGATTTTCCTTTCTTTGCTTTCTGTCTCTTTTTATATTTTAAGTGTTGCAACCAACGAAGTTAAAGTGGAATTTTATAAAGCTGTGATGAATTACAGACTTATGTATATGGTTAAGCTGCAGCCCAGCAAAAATTTTTGTGTTTTTGTAAAGTTATGGTGTCTAAATAGTCCAGATGATTCTAATGATGCACATTTAAGCACATTTGTGCAAAATAAAGCATATCTATATATCTGTCTTTGTAGAAGAAAAGACCTTACTGTGTGTATTAGTGGTGAAAACATTTCAGTTTCATAGAAAAGAAGTTCAAATAGGAGCAGGATCATTCTATAATCATGGCTGATAGATGCAAGGAGCAGAGTATTCCATATGTTTTTCAAATATCAGTATTTAGCCCAGCTCAAAGTCCAGTACAAATCCTATTCACAATAATCTGCTAGATCTAAGTGCCTGAAAAATAAATTAATATGATTAATTTATTGACATAGTCTAAAGACTTGTAAATCTACTCTAAAGATTTAAATTGCAATTCAGACACTTTTGCTAGGATGCAGTTTAAGCATACACTGATGATTTATGTATCTGATAGAAGGATCCTATTACAAACAAATGAGTAATTGTCAACCCTTGGAAATTATTAGAGGATACAAATTCTCCCACCTCGCAGCTGAGATACATGTATGTGCAAAGTGGAAATGGTCATGCAAAGTTTTCCCATTGTGAAAATTATGAATTAATTATGAAAAAAAATTAATTATGAAAAAAAAAATCAAGAAAACACACTCATTCTCCCCCCCAAAAAAGCCTTAGATAGTTCATACCAGAGCCTCTTGGTTGACTTGGCTAAATGTACTTTTCTCTAAAGCCTGTCAGTAAAGTAGAAAGTTCAATTTCCCTGATACAGACACATTCCATGTGCCATCTACTCACAGATGAGCTGTACCAGATGATTACAATACAAGGCTTTTAAATAGTAAAAATGTCTTTAACTCCACTTACTTCAAAGAGGAAAACAATGTTTGCATCTTGGCTGGAATTTCAAACATCGCTGAAGCCAAGCAGGTTGATTCCAAAAATGTAGGTGAAAATAGGTTCATTCATTGCACCTTTATGTAAAATTAAACAGTGGCAGCCATTGATTTACAACTCCAGAAACCCCAAATAATTTTTGTGCTTTTGGGGAAGCAAGATGAAAAGATAACTCACAAATTAAGTGTAATATTATCATGTGCATCTATAAAAAACATGAAATTTGTCCTATCACCTCCTTTAAATTAATTGTCAAGTCATTACCTCAATTGTTTTACATTCTTCCTACAAGTATTTGTCCAAGAATAATACACTATGCTCCCATCTTCTTCACAACAGTGCCTTATGTGTAAGGGCATTATTCCCCACCCCCACCCACACTTCCCCAAGCCACAGAAGACAATTTGTGACACTTGAGGCAAATACTGCAAACAGCAAAAATAAAATACAAATATCAGAGATTTATAATAACAAAATTAATAATGTATTTTTATAGTACCGCTTGCTAATTAACGTGGAAGTTGCTGATATATTTTTTGCAGATTATTAATATTGGGAATGTAGTTTTAATTTTAATAAGGAGCAAAGCATCTATTAGTTAGTTTAATGTGGCATATTTCTATGTGGGGATTGCTTTGATTTAAACTAGCTAAATGGATCTGGACACAGGGCAATTGTTAAAGAATTTAGGGCACTTTGGGGTCTTTTTTTGATGAGGAGTGCAGGCTGAGAGGTTGCAGTGTTAAGGTCGAGCTGCCAAAACTCTGGCAGCATTAGTCTCCTTGGAATAGTGTGTCAGGGAGAGCTCTGTTCAGCCCCGGGCTGAGGCTGAGCAGGCTCCACAGCTGTCCTGCAGAATCCCTCCCTGGGGAGCCCCACAGGCTCCTGCTGCCTGCGGAGCTGCTGCTCACCACTGTCAGGGCAGGAGATGTGATGTGTTCAGAGAAATGCATAAAAGTACACCTGGGAGCAAACCAGGCAGGAGATAAACAACTGCTCTCCTTTCAGGGCTGCTGAGAAGGTGCAAAGGCAATTTTAAAAATTATTATTATCATTATTCTTTTTCTTGTTACTATTCCTTTATTTGCTGATCAATCAATTTTTGTCAGATTTTTTCTGCGTTTTGCATTGACCTGTCTCCCAATACGTATAATCCTAATGTCATAAATTGATTTGGTTTTCCACAGGTGCTGACATAGTTATTTGTAAGAGATTTGTGTTAATGAAGAGCCTGCCAGTGTTTACATGTTTTTGACAATAGCTGCACAGACTCCGTGTTTGGGAGATTCATATTTGGATATTAGAAGTGGCCAGCTTTTGTAAGCTGAACTGCTACTGGTAGAAATTGAGAAAACTGTAAATTTTATAGAACCAGACATACAGACAATATCCATTTTTAAAAATCTGTACAGCTTCATCTGATAGTGTAAACATATTATCTAATTATAACAATAAATGCTGGTTTATAATTCTGTTAAAATAAGCTTATTCAAAGTTGCACATTATAGTTATTTTTAAAGTTAAATTAGCCCTTTTTAAAAATCCTAGTCTATAATTAAAATCAGTAAAAAATATACCAGTTGTTTATGCTGCCAGGTATATATAAATAATAATAATTACACTGAAAAACAAAAATTATTCTCAATCATCTCTCTACATCTAAAGGTGTAGATTGGAGTATTTTTAGTAAATTTGATTCCATCAGACACAAGGCTCTCTTTGCTGTCAACACAATCAACCTCCTGATGTCAACTAAGAGGTGGAGAATAATAATAATAATAATAATAATAATAATAATAATAATAATAATAATAATTCTAAATATTTTGCAGAAGTTAAATTAGTACAATGCAACATTGCAATTAGACATGGTGAGTATGAATATGATCTCCTCAAGTTCTGTATTTCCACAGTTTTGTAAGGAATAGAAACAAATTTTTAGCTATAGAACAACATAATAGGGTGAGACACTGATTTTTTCTCACATATAAAGACCCATTATATGACATTGAATACTTAATTTTACCATTGCAAAATTCTGCAGACCATTATTGTTTTGTTCAAATGGAGAACTATGTGTGTGAAAACCACAATTGCAGTAATATGATATTATGCCATAGACTGAAAAGATTTTGTGGAGGATATGTAAGTATCTTCCATTTTCTGAGGATTCAGAGTAGATAATTTCATATCTGTGCCTGCAGATATATGCAGACCCATACTACTAAGAAGGATGTAGCACATCTATACATGTTAAGGATAGACTTACTTGTAAACCATGACTATAAAATGAACTAAAAATTCATTTTCAAACTAAAATAGAAATAAGGAATCTAATAATTAATTCTAATTTTTATGCTAATAAATAATTCTAATAAATGTTCTAACACACACACATACAAAAAATCCAGCCTAGGGAATATATTGCCAAATGCAGTCATGTATTTCTTCACAGAATCACATATTCTTACTTAAGTGCTTCAGCATATGAACTCTTATACCAAAGTACTACATAAAAAAAATTTTGCATACATTTTGCACAGTATTTCATGAACAACATAATTTCACACTGTAAATAATAAAATTGATTAAAACTCTGTGAATGACCCAGATTTGGAGCTGGCACAAACTGAGTACCTTCACTGAACTCAGTGGATTTAAGCAGCTTAACTGATGTCAGTATCTGCCCCTGTAACTGAGAGCTGTGAAAAACAGTCTATTGTAATATAGAACTGTTTATTTACGAGAGACTCCCTGTGAAGAACAGCAGGATGCCAGCTTAGCTGAATGGAGAATGACAGAGGAAAGGCAAAAAGAAAATGTGGAGAGGGCAGAAACAGGGAGGGTCTGCCCATAAGGAATGTAGAAGGATCACATAGGGATGGAACTGGGAAGTCCAAACCTTAATTTGGTTTGATTTGCAACTGGTGAAGGATGCTAAAGGCAAAATAATGGTTTATTAGCTGCAAAGAGTAGACCATGAGGGCCCACAGGTAGGTGGTGCAGAAGGTTTGCTTTAAACTTTATGGACACAGAAAAAGAAAATGTGCTGCTCATGATCTGTAAGGACAAGAAGAGTCCAGGCAACCATTGGCTGCTCAGTCACAACTTAGTCCCTGGCAAAATTGTGGTGAAAGTGCTCATGAAGACCAGTTCATTCCAGTCTAAATCTTTTGTGATTTTTGATGGTTCAGTATTGCTTATACAATACATCCTTTTAAAAATTTAAATAATTATAACAGAGGCTTATAAATAAAAACATCACCCCATAAAATTAAGCACAAGTACCAATTTATTTGATATGCATGAAATTAAGCTATATTTTGTGCTTAAATAGTTAATACTCTTCTTATTTTTATTGCTTCTTATGATTTTTGGTTTAATTCCACAAAGGGAAACCTTGTTTACCATTTACTGAGTTTTGAAGTGATACTTCCTGCTGCTGCCATTCCCTTTAGCTTAATATTTCCATATACTATACAACAAGAATACTTTTAAATATAATATCTATTCTGTAACTAATTTTTTTCTATCTTACAGGGTAAACATTTCCATTCGGTGTTTCTGCGTTGGTGCTCACCTGTCATTTATCTAGCTTAATTCCTGCGTATAAGATGCATTGACAATTACTGACTCCACATGAAGGCTCAAATTCTTTCATCCTGGAAGTGCTGAGGTGCTGTAGGCACAAAGAATTTCTTAATTCATATAAACATTTACCCAGTTGGTTTGATTCCTTCCATTTCTATCCCGTTTCCCATTTGCCCAAAGTAAGCAATTATACAATAAAAATGAAGGTATTTAATTTTTTTTTTTTTAAAAAGGGGCTTGTATTGCCAGCTCTTCTGCTCCTCCCCCTCTCCTCTCCAGACCCATATTTAATATGTCATCACGCTATTGCCTTATAAAATCTTTCTTAACACTGGGAATGCTTTGAACCTACTGCAAATCTAAATTTCAAAGGAGAAAGAGTCTGTAGATTGATAAAGACTAATTGCTTTAGAGATCTATATTGAAAGACTTGAATTAAAAAAAAAATAAAATAAATCCTGTCCATAGAATGAATGGCAAGAAATTTCATTTCTAGGGTTTTCAAAAAGGAAATAAAGTTCTAAGCATGCAACTACCTAGAAATGTTAGATTGTTGAAGAAACCTGGAGAAGAAGCTGACCTGAAAATATCTACGTTAAATATAATATATCCTGCAATGGAGAGTCAGAGTCCTGCAGAAGTGGAAGCAAAAACTGAGCTGTATGAAGTTCTCTTTTTATCACGGCTTCTGATAATTTAAATTATCTTGGATATTTCTCTCTCCTCTCCTCTCCTCTCCTCTCCTCTCCTCTCCTCTCCTCTCCTCTCCTCTCCTCTCCTCTCCTCTCCTCTCCTCTCCTCTCCTCTCCTCTCCTCTCCTCTCCTCTCCTCTCCTCTCCTCTCCTCTCCTCTCCTCTCCTCTCCTCTCCTCTCCTCTCCTCTCCTCTCCTCTCCTCTCCTCTCCTCTCCTCTCCTCTCCTCTCCTCTCCTCTCCTCTCCTCTCCTCTCCTCTCCTCTCCTCTCCTCTCCTCTCCTCTCCTCTCCTCTCCTCTCCTCTCCTCTCCTCTCCTCTCTTCCATCTTGTCCATTTAAGTAATAATATTAATAGACTGTGGTTGCACAATGGCATTTGCAAATCACTACCAAAAGAGTGCTTATTGTCCTGCATGTTTCAGTTTCTAACACCATTCTCTAATAAGATCCAGTTCATGTTTGAATGACAGAGCTGTAGAAATGATGGTGTCACTGTCTTGGGCACAGAGCAGATTTGTCTGGAAAATAAAATAAAAATACCCTAAAACCACAAAAAGCTGCCGTGGAGTGGAATGTATGACTGATAATGTGACTGTATAGCAATGCTAATGTGTATTTATAGAAATCATTAAGAATGACATAAACCTCTGCCAGTGTAGTTCTTAATGATGGAACTAGTAGGTTCCACTATCTGGAGATGTTTATATATTCCTAACTTGCATCTCTTGTTAGAAGTCTCTGATTTTCTTTTTTCAGTTAAAAGTTTACTCCTTAAAAATAACAAAGATGGCAGAATGAAGACTAGAATTTATTTAATACTTTTCTTTGCTTGCTAAGCTATGATTCACCATCATAAATGTTTGCTTTAGTTTGAGGCTTCCAGATGTTTACTTCCCTCTGGTGATCTCAGCAAAACAAAGACTTGTGGCAGGAAGATTTTGTGATCTGTGAGCAGATCTGTGGTCACCTGATGTTTAATTACTGTGGTTATTTGGTCACTGTTTATAATTAAGTTCAGTCTATAAAAGACTAATAAACTTTAAATTAAATTCTGTCAAGTCCTAGATGTCAGTAAAACAATCTATCACACTTTCTGCTGCTGGGCTTCTGATTATCTACCAGACATATTAGCCATGTTTGAATTCTCTACATTTCCTGGTAATCTCTTTACCCTTTACCTTACTTCTCAGCAGAACTTTGAAATGATTCAAAATTTCAGTTTTAAAATTTATAGCAGAGTATAATTTCAATTAATACATTGTGTTTTTGTTACTATTTATCTTCACTGAGGCATCCATAATTTGTCTTTTGGGTTTTGCTGTATTTTTTGTCCAAAGGAGAGCAACGTAGATGGTGAAGGGCCTTGAGAGGAAGCAGCTGAGGTCACTTGGTCTGTTCAGCCTGGAGAGACTGAGGGGAGACCTCACTGCAGTTACAACTTCGTTGTGAGGGGAAGAGGAGGGACAGACACTGATCTCCTCTCTGCGGTGACCAGTGACAGGACCTGAGGGAGTGGCCTGAAGTTGTGCTGGGGAAGGTTTAGGTTGGGTGTCAGGAAAAGGTTCTTCACCCAGAGGGTGGTTGGGCACTGGAACAGGCTCCCCAGGACAGTGGTCACAGTGCCAGCCTGACAGAGCTCAAGAAGTGTTTGGACAGTGCTCTCAGCACATGGGGTGACTCGAGACTAATCTGCACAGGGTCAGGAGCTGGACTCAATGATTCTCCTGGGTTCCCTTCCAACTCAGAATATTTTGTGATTCTGTGGTTATTCTCCCTTCCTCTATTTTTCTCCTTAAAGAGAATAATGTTATATCATGGCTTCAGAATCTTATGTTGTTTTTTAGTCATTAATGACCCTCCTAATAAGGTGTATCTCTCCAGTTCCAATAGTTTTTTGTTTTTGTTTTTGGTTTTTTTTTTTTCTGAGTAGCTACGCAATCAGATTCCATTGTGTGAGCTTTCATGTGTAGTAGACATTCATGTTTTTATTAGAATTTTCTGATTTAATAGATAATTTAAAAATACAGGTTGAGCCCATTTTATAAAGGACTACAGTACAAAAGCTGCTTTAACAGGCACAGATCATATAAAGTGCTTCAGGTATATGTGTGAATAAAGCTGAATTTCTGAAAATTAGCCAAGTACAGATCAGCACTAAGAAGCTGCTTTTCTTCCATTTAGTCTTATTTTCAGTGAAGGGTATCTCAGACACAGTATACGTTTTACAGTTTCTAAGGCTTGGTGCTGTTGCATTTTAGTAAATATCATTGTTTGACTTGATTGTACTATCCATGACCAGCTGTGGAGCTGGAAAAAAAAAAAAAAAAAAACCCAAACAATCAAAAACACGTCTCTAATGCATCATTAACAATTTTGATAGAGTTTATAAAGCTTGTAGCTATCTTATGATCTTACAATAGGAAAAAAGCCATTCTATAAATATAGTTTGCTTCTGTGATTTATTTATTAGAGTTGCCACCCAGAATACTTGAAAGCTATTGTGATGATGGAAGGACCTTTTAATGCAGACTAAGTAGGATTTAGATATGAAAATGTAATTTCTGTAAAAGAGAATTACACAATATGCCCACCCACTATTGAAAGATCCTTTAACCTTGAAGTGTTTAAAGTCTCATCTCAACCATGCAAACAGAAGTTGTTGCCAAGTCATGTGTTAAACAAAAAAATGACATTGAGGGATTCTGCCAGGAGTCCTCTGAGACAAGTGAAACATTGTAGACTTCCAAGAAAGCTCATACGTGTATACTTTTAAAACAGGGGAAGCCAAATGAAAACTTTCCACTCAGCTCTGTGAAATGCTCTGTGGAAGGCTGAACAAAAGAGGTGAGCATGTGGAGGTCTGCACAGGCTATCCCACAGCATTTTGGAAGGTCTAGTCTTTGGACATAAGTGAAGACAAACACAAGCAAGACCCCAGCCAACACAACATGCTGACACCAGCTTAACCTAGAATGGAGGACTGTTTATGCTTCAGATGACTAATTAAACAGATAGAAGAGTACTTAAGTTATGCAGAGGTAGCCAAGCTTTAAAAACCTCACAGGGAAGCAAGAAAGTGAACTACAAGAATTTGTAATGAATAAAATTGAGAACTGAAGTGTCAAGGAGAATTTTGCTGAGAAATAACAAACCACAAAGCCAGCTATAACTACCTCTGCAGTAAATAACAAGGAGTGATACAGGTTTTCAGCTACTTTCTATAATACTGTACAGAAAATAAGGATGGAGAAGACATAAAGGCAAAGAAGAGAAGTTGTGAGATGAATTTCAGGGAAGTACAGCTAAAAAGAGAAGACCTCTATCATTTATCATAGGTACTATGTAATGTTGGCTTTTTGTTTTTTTTTTTTTTTTGTCTGTACCTAAATTGGCCTCAGTGTATTCTTAACAGAGAGAGAGATTTGAACATTTCATCAATGAGATGATACTGCAGCCTACCAGAAACAGAATTTTC
The DNA here is from genome assembly GCF_026979565.1 of Vidua chalybeata. Taxonomy (NCBI): domain Eukaryota; kingdom Metazoa; phylum Chordata; class Aves; order Passeriformes; family Viduidae; genus Vidua; species Vidua chalybeata. The sequence goes on along the minus strand of NC_071534.1, from coordinate 62,338,493 downwards.
TGACTAATGTGTCTCAAATTTCTGAAATAATCAAACTTTTCACACACAGATAAAACAAAGGCACCATGCATGTTTTATTACATGCATGATACAAAGTGCTGATCTCCTGTGACCTATCCTTTTGATCCTTATTAAATACCTTTTGAACTAGTCACAGACCACCTAATAATGCAATTGGGCAGATGAAGAAAACTCTTCTAGACAGTTAACTATTAGTGGGATGGGACAAATATATTCTGCAAGAATTATCAACGCATCAGCATTTTTACAGTTGTTAACTGCCTTTGTTTGGCTGATAACTGAGCCCTAAAACTGAGAAGGGAGGATTCTCTGTGTCATCCTCTCTGTCCAGTGGAAAGAATCATGTGAAAAGAGGCAAGGTCTCTGCCTGACCTTGGATATAAGACCAATGATTAGAGGACCAAAATCTGATACTCAGATAAAAGGTTAACCTAAAGTATGAGACTATCGTGAAAATACTGATTTTGGATGGGAAAAAATCACCCTCTGCATGTACTTTCATACCTAAAGAAAGAGTAGGCTTTGAGACCCTAATGATGTGCAAATTTTAAAGAATCAAAATTAGATTTCTTAAAACTTCTGAAGAATAATTTGAAATAATGTCACACTTTGGTATGCCATAATGAAAACAGAGATGTGCTGCCCAGCTTGTTCAGCTCAGCATCTCACAACAGTGGTAAAATTAGCTGATGCTAATTTTCCTCGCATTAAAATATATTGCTGTCACTCACAGGGTCATTGAATAAAATAGCCAAAAACAATCCCATGAGAACTATGCACCACAGTTTTCAACATGGATGTAAACAAAGTTTCAGTTGCAAACAGATGTTTTAGCTTTATATGCTCTGTTGATATAGAACAACTTTTCAGTTGAGTTGGCACTCAGTATATATTAAGCTGCCTGTCTGCTTTTTTAGTCCAAATAGAGATCAGTTTCTATTATAATTATCTTAGAAACTGCATTTTTTTGACAGAATATCTACCTGGATCACTGTGTGAATCACATGTAATTTGAATTAGATTTCAAAGTTCTTTCATGTCTGAATCTGTATATTTAAATCAGAGAAATCCATGGACACCAGAATATGTTCTTCATGGTTATTGTCAGTTCTGAGAACCATTGCATAAAAAAGATTGATTATACTATTTTCAAATCTAGGCTTAAAAGTGGAAATGAGCCTAAACCCATAGTCAACAACAACAACAACAAAAACAAACCAAATAAAAACCAAACCAAACCAAAAATCAAAATAGAGAGAGAGAGAAGGAAAAAAATATTTGTTTGGTAGAATTCCGTTTTATCTCTCACCATGGTTTTATTTGCACCATGGTTCAGAAGAAATAAACTGTGTCTAAATAATTCTGATACATTTTAAGTTAATGATGGGATGGAATGAAAAATGTTGGTGAGCAGTAATTGAGAAGCCCAGCTCTGTATACCCTTTTCAGATCTATATTTTATGATTGATAAAATTAATCCAACTTGTATCTGTATTGCTTGAGCTTCTTATGGCAAGGTGCCTTTTACATTTGGCATGGAAAAAGTGGAACAGACCATGTGAATCTGAGGCTAAAGAGAGCTATTTTCATTCTTCTACACTGTGCTGGCAACTACAAAATTCAGGGCAGATTTTGCCATTTTGTTAATAGATTTTATTGCAACCATCCACTGTTTCATAGCACACCCACTGTTCTTTAATCTACCACATCATTATTTTAAACTACACCAATCTCTATGCAAATGTGGATTCAATATATGGTATTTTGTTTCTAAAAGTAAAATCACTTGTCAGGAAAGAATAGACAGCTTTATTTAACTTACTAAATCATTAAATGGAATATTTAATAGGATAAGCATTTAGAACTGCTTTCCTGTTTACACCATTACAAGAGAAGACTAACTGAGAGGTCGTGATTTGATTAGTTTCTTTTAATTGGTAACAGACTATGAAGACATACAGATTCCCAGACAGATTGACTGGCAGGTTCTTTCTTCAGACCCTGTGTAATATTAACTCTCTGCAAAGCATTAAAGCTGTGGCTGGCAGTTCACCTTTTGGGCTAACAGTGGTGCTTGCCTTTGAAAGTGAGTCCAGGGTGATACAGAGCAATGAAAGAGTAGTAATTCACACTTTCATCAAAGGCTTATTTTATACAAATGCTATTTTAGCCCTGTGCAATTAGAGAAAATTAAAAGCATAATTCAGCTTTTTCTTGACACACTTTGGCAAATACTCAGTAAGGTGTATTTGAGAAATTAGATCATATATGTAGAGAGAACCCACACAAGATGTGTTTAGCAAAATTAGTGTGTTATTCTATCTGGTTATTAGACATTCACTGAGCCATGGCAAAGCAAAGCTCTCTGCAAGTGTCATTTGGCTCACAGCTCTGGAAAATTATACAGACCTAGACAGGTCCTACAGCAGGAAAAGCATTGTAGAAAGAAAGCGTAGTTAACTGACTGGGTGGCAAGTGTAGCTTGGTATTGCTTAAATTTAATGTGTTGGGGCATCGCAGTGGAAAATATGTGAAAAAAAAAAGAGAATTCAAGATTTTCATTTTCATGTAACATAAATTTTCATGTTTCTGCAAAACACTTTGGAAGATGCCTGCCCACTACATTCTATTCTATTATGGAACTTTGTTAGAAAATATTAATAATCTCGTTAATCATTAGGAAAAATTTAGTTTTTAGTGTCTTTGAAACTAGTGATCATTATTCACAATGCATGAAAATGAAAAGCACTGCTAAATTTTGGTCCAGCACTAAACTCAGTGATTGACAGTTTTTCCTAAAAACTTTTCTAGCTCTCTTAAGGGTATGGGACAAAAACAAAGTTTCTAAATGTCCTGAATTATCTGTCAAGCCTTCTGCCTCAGAGGAAATTTTGGGCCTTAGTGCACTCAAAAATTTGCATCAGAAAACTGTTCATATGGATATTTTTTTAACTTGATCTGAAACTTCAGCAGTAGACAGAATATGACTTTTAACTGGACTATGAGAAGTTATTTTGTATTTACTGTGTGAGATAGAAGCAAGCTCACATTGATTTTTTTACTGATAGCATTTTGAACCTTTACAAGCCTAACTGTGCACTCCTGTAACACAATATTGCTTGTCTGATTTGCCTGTATAAACTTGCATTGCCCAACCTGCAGATTTGATTTTTTTTTTGTGATTTAGCTGAAATAGAAATTTTCGTCACCTGGTCAGGTGGCTGTGGCTGGTTTAGTTCACCTTTGCTTTCTGGGGTTAGACCATGACAATGGTGCAATCATAGTTTTATAGAGGTTGTACTGACAAGTAATTCTTTCATGCAGAATGAGAGATTTTCAGTGTTAACACAATGATGTCATGCAGAGACATTCAGTCCTGGAACAATATCAGAGACCTTGAGAGGTGGAGAGGCAGGAGGCAGAGCAGAGGAGTTCAAGGTTGGGGTGAGAAGAAATGAGTACCAGAGATGGCTGCAAATAACTCACCAGTGTTCAGCAGAAGTAATGCCAACGTGCAGCTGGTCAAAATTTCTCTTGGGAGAAGAGAATAAAAGAATTATGCAACATCTGCTAAATTCACCATATTCTGTAAATTCAGATGTAACATGGAGTTACAGAGCAATGCAGAATGGGAAGATGTAGCAAACTGCCCAAGTGAATCACAGAGTGACAAAGAATAAATGATTGACACACACATCATCTTCCTGCCAGTGAAAACTCTGGACAACTCATCATGGCATCACTCCAGCACCAGATTCAGCCACCAACCTGGGATTCAGAGGAGAAATGGTAGGTGAGTTCAATACCAAGAAAAGGGATGGAAACAAAAAAGTGTCTATGTAACAATGTAAATTATTATTATTATTATTATTATTATTATTATTATTATTATTATTATTATTATTATACTTTTTCATTATCTAAGTATTAATTTCTTATTTTAATTTTCTCTTGCTATAATAATTTTATCTGAGCTCACAGTGATTCTTGATTAGACTCTTGAGATTTCAATTATGCTAACAATTAATTATCTGCTTTATATACAAGGCATTTTTTCTCTTTTCCCATAAACAAGATTCTGAGCACAACAGTAGAAATAAAATATGCTAGGGTAATAAATAATGTTTAATAAATTACAGATGTTTGCCATTAGCAGATTTTAACACATGAGAAAAAGAGAAACAATAATACATCAGAGGACACCACCAGCAAAGTGTTACTATGTTAGTATGTGAAAAATTTTTAAATATCCCCCAGCCTATCAATATCTACTAATGAACACTACTCACCACTCTCTGACATCAGAAGTCCAACCTCAGACAGAGGCTCACACATTGCACATTGACTTAATTGTTTTGAAATAATTTGAATTTGTAATCAATAGTTGCATGTGTGAATTTGTCAGTGCTGATTAAAGGTTATTTAACCTTAGTCATATGTTGCTGCATGCATGTCATTCTAGATATAAATAGTAATAACGGACATTATTAATTTTTCATGTCAAATGATAGTAGATTGAGAATGATCTGTCATGTGTTCATGCAAGTTTTTGAGTTATATAGATATGTGTTTGTGCAAGGGATTTACTGGCTGTTGGAGAAGTGGGGGTACTTGCAATATTAATTATTTTTGTTCTTTAGGATGTGACTTATAAACCTTCTGTTAGTAGTCTGGCATATAAAATAACATATATTACACAAGTCAGAACCATTTGCTTTCTTTTAAGTGTTTGGATAAATATTTACCTATCCACTTAACTTATTTTATTGTGAGAAATAATACTGACAGACATTTTTTATTGATAAGGTAGGTCTCTAATACTCTGAAAACCAGAAATTAAATATTAGGATACTTTGTGTGCAGTAAATCCCATCAGCTTAGAAACTAAGAGAACATCATAATAAAAATAAAAAAGCTTGGCATCTATTCTTCTGGATTTTTTTGGTCCTTACTTTGCAACTTCTTTATTTCTAGACAACACAAATAATTGGTTCACACTCTTTCTCTGGCAACTGCTTAGGCTTTCCATCAGGATGCATTTTGATCAAATCATTATTATACTTACAGTCACTGATTGAAGTGATTTTTGAGTGAGCTGAGAACAGAGCTACCCAGCAAGAATAACTATACTTGAGTACTTGATTCCAAACCCTACCATTCTGCTATCAGCATCGTGCCTGTGGCTGCACTGTGTGACACAATCACTGCTTGATTTTCCTTCAAAGTGGCATCAGACCTTTTCCATACAGGTCAGTGGGTGAATGAAAGTTATTCAGAAACTTTTATATTAGAAACTTTTTTTTTTTTTGGTGAGAGCAAGTTCATTCTGTTAAACTTTTTTAAAGAAATCAGAAAGTAAAATATCTTAATTTGAATTTAATATCAAGAGAGCAGTTTGCTGACATAAGTTCATGGTCTGACCATGACCTCGCAATAGTTTGACTACAATTTCATAAAATAAAAATAAAGTTGTTTTGAAAGGATATATCTGCTTTACTGAATTACAGACTTAAGGGTGACATTTAAAGGGGGGGAAACTTTCAAAATAATACAGTATTATATTTCTGTCATCTGAAATTTTTCTATGTGGATGTTTATTCTACAACACATAGTATGTAGGAAGTCTGTGACAACTATATTCTTAATTTAGATGCTAAGTGTGTTGCCTAAAATTAAGTGAGAACAATCTGGAGCAAGCTCTCTGGATTGCTATAACTGTGCTGAAAGACAATTGAAAAATTTTACTTCTCTAACTTGAAACTAAGCCAGTAAGAGGAAGGATATGTTATCTTAGAGAGTTTTCTGCCTTGGATAGGATAGAAACCAGGAACAGTTTTTACTTTAATGATGATATACCCATTTTTGCAATAATTTGAAACTTGACATCAGTATCCTTGCCAAATTTCTGTATGGATGGCTATGTTCTACTTTTATGTATTTCTCTCCATGTTCTGCTTGGCATCACACTCACCTTCTTGCTATTACTTACACCACTATGTCATAGAATACTACTATCCTATTATAAGTAGATTTGAAATGGCTTTTGAATCTACTCATCAGCTGCCTTTCTAGTTAAGAATCAAGAGATAATGATAGATTCCTTTGCAGGCCATAAAGCATTTTAATGAAACACTCTGAACAGATTGCTTATCCCACAAGCGTGTATCTGCCTGCTGTGTCTGTGCATGTACATAAATAGGTGTAGTCAGTTGTAGATATTTTACCTGGCTCTTGTATGTCCTGGATTTTTATTTCTTTTGTGGCACTTTTCTTATTTTAGCTTTATAGATGGATCACCTGCATCTTTCTTACATTTTTTGGTAACTTCACTAGTAAAAACAGTGGTACTTGGAGCTATGACTTTTCCAGTGTTCAATGAAGTAGAACCCGCCTGATTCAAAGGTGTGCATCTTACAGGAACCATCCAATCTATATGACAGGAAATGCTAATGCAGGGTTCTAAATTATCCTGTGCCTTGTCACAGATAATGCAGGTATTTCAGGTACACCTCCATGTTCAGACCTGAGTTTCCATACCTGTTTTTGGAAGAATTAAAGGTGTATTTGTTTTTGTCTAGCTTGAATAACCCGACACCAGTTGCACTACTTGGCTTTTTATTTCAAGTAATATAATAAACAAGATTAATAAACTGCCTGGGTACTCTGCTTCAATGACACCACAGGATGGTGGCTGGAGTAGAAAGGCTAAAGGAGGGATCTTGAAGGAGCATTAATATCTTAGTAAATTAGGAAAAAAAAAAAAGGAAGTCGACTTTTTTCCCCTCTGACTCCTGTACCTGGTCACTCTGAGAACTTTAATGATATTTCTTAGCTGGAACTTGTCCCTTAAGAATTCTTCCTAAGGCAGCCCTGAACTAGGAGACCTATAAGCATCTAAAAAGTTTGGAAAACATTTGGTGAAGAGTTCAGGAACCATAAGCACACCAGTGCTTAATAGGTGTGGGTAAATGAATCAAAGGTTTGCATTTATTTCTTTCAAGTAAATTGTATTTTTCCTTGTACAGTGAAGTACTTTTCACAAGAAACACTGAAATTACTTTATAACCATCCAGTGAGAAAAATGAAGTGATATGGAGAGACTCACAATCCAGTGGAACTGGATCAGGCCCAATCCCTTACAAAATAAATAAGTTTATTCTTTCTATATGGTATCTATTTCTGGTTATTTCCTTGAGACACACTATTGCAAAAATGACTTTCACATTGTTATGACCTATTCAAATTCTAAAAATAATACAACCTGGAGTGAGATAGCCAGATAAGTAATTAACACACTAAGCCAGTAAATCAAATTAAGAAGCCACTGCCAAAAGGAACTCAGAGTGTCAGGACACTTGCAGACCAGACACAACAGATGGTAACTGTCTAAATCCTTTAATTTCATTGTTCAGTGACACAATATTGAAATAAATGTCTCTCACGCATATCCCTACAGTTACAGATATCCCCAGTGTTTAAAGATATTGCTAATTCATTCTTTCATTCCCTTCTAACCCATTATTTGAGTACTTATTTCTGGCAAAATGTTACTAAAACCCTCTCTGAGCTTGTCTATGGCTACTTCAGTGCTACAGCCTTTGTCTTGTACCTGCTGCTCTGCATGTCAGAGCTGTCTGCTCAGCCCAGCAGCACGGGACTGGGATCCTAATTCCATGGTATTGACATTGCAGCATGCATGAGGTTTGTGTTACCCAGGTAGAAACATTAGGAAATATTTCTTGGAGCAGACAAGTAAAATAGCTAGAACCCTTCCTGAAATGATTGTCAGCACTGGGTCTGAGAGAATCAGAGACTGAGAAGGTAGCATACACATGATGGACAGAATGAAAAAAAGAAAAAGAAAGATTATAAAATCAGAAACTTTGAACAAATACTTCATACGCAGCGGACCACCAAAAAACCAAAAGAAATATTAAAGGGTCAAATCTGATGGACACCTTCTCCAGTGTGTGTAGATGAGTTGGTCCTAATTAACAGACTAATAAGGTCAGCAGGGAGAGTCTGCCACAGAGAAAAAAAACACCAAGAAAACACTACTAATGACTTGAAAAAAGAGTTGATATTAATTTTATAATACAAAGGGTAATGGACCCAGCAAAAGGAAACAATATTTTAGGCCTCATTATAGAGGATGAAATTATTAGACTTTGAAAGGCTATGTCTGACAAGAGTCTTGGTATCATTATTTTGTTAAAGTCAGTGTAAAGAACTCTATCTGATAACATATAACCAGTACGTCCTTTATTCTGAAGACAAAGAAAGAAAGGATGGACTAAAAAAAAAAAAATTATATAAAACGTAAAGAAGACTTTCTCACATGGTTGAAAATCCATTTTTTAAAAAGTAAAAAGAAAAAACAAATTAATTTGATTTACTGGAAGAGTAAATATAGTGGTTAGAAATGGAAGGAGAAGGTGTAGAAGCTCTGGAAGGAAATAGAGTAGTCTCATTTATATAAACTGAAGAGTAAAGAGAGAAAACAAGAAGAAAGAGCGAAATGAGAGTGAGAGAAGAAGGAAAGAAATGAAAGAATAAAGGAAAAGAGAGAAATAAAAAGAATGAGAAAAAAAGGAGACAAGAAAAAAAAAGAAAATTGAGTATAAGAGAGAGAAAGAGTTAAAAATAAACTAAATAGGAGGAAATAAGAGAAATAGAAAGAGAAAGAAGAAGAATACATGCATGACAAAGGAAAACATTTTTAAAGTTTAGCAACAGTAATGGTTTGTTGCTGAATAGAGATGACAGTGATCTTCAGTGTTGCACTTATCGTCTATAAATATTTCTGTCCTGTATTTGGAAAGTAAGACGACACACTTATTAGACAGATGTGGTTCTTAGCAGATAAACCGCATTTACAGGGAGTTAACATTTTGAAAACACAGGATTAAACCATTCATTGACACCACCAGGGCTGTGGAAGATCTATTAGTGGCTGGGGTTAATTTGCACATATATTTTGCTACATCCAGAGGCAGTTAGTTGGAGGAATTTACATTAGTAAGAATGTAATAGTTAAGTCACATCTGGAAAAATGCAGACAATCAAACCATGACGCACTGGGTCACTCTAAACAAACATCACTGCTTTTGCAGTTTGTTGCAATGAAGAGGCTTTGGTTAGTGAGATGGATAGCTCATTTTTGTGGTTTTTCTAAAGAAGAAAGATCCCCTTTAGCCTGTATTTTGTGGCAAGGATTTTGTGTGGGTTCAATGCAACTACTCATGGTAGGTGGAAAGGGAATTACAATACATCCAAAGCAAATTCTAATTAAAATTTGCTTTAAAATTTGTTTAAATCTGTGACAAAGAGAGAAAAATGTTGAAAGTTTAGCAGCATTATTGGTTAAATTTGACTAGCCTAACTGGAAGACTTATTTTTGCAAAAGCTTAGCTGTAATTTTTTTACTCTAGATCTAAGGCTTGTTAGTATGGGAAACTGAGATAATATCCAAAGATTTGCAGATCAGTATTTTATGGACGGTTTTCCAGGACTGAAGGGTTCTCACTTCATTTTGGGTATTACAATTAATCAAGGCAATAACCCTTGCAACTCCTTAGTGTGGATTTATGGCATTGTTGTCAAAACATTTGCAGAACGATCACAGGAGAGTGCAAGAAATTGTTTCAGAAGGATTTGTCAGAGTCCAGAGAGAAGCTGTCAATGTGCTGCCACCTACAGAAGCAGGAGTTCCTAACGAGCTTTCACAGTGACAGACAGTTGACCAATAATTCAGCACTCTCATGAATTATCTGAAATTATATGTAATTAATAACAGTTCCCGGATGACACAAAGTTGACTCAGTGGCAGGAGGCAGAGGATGGACTAGCTGTATCCAGAGATGCAGCTTTCCTGGAACATCCATCCCACAAAATGTTTTGTCAGCTGTAAATACAAAGCTACACACCGGGAAAGATTGAAGGTGTCTGACATTACCCATCATTGTATCCTGATCTCTTCCAGGGGGTATCACAGAAGAAAGTATAAAATCTCTGCACACAGGTGACTGTTTAATAAAAAAATGGTCCTTTTCTGGACTTTGTTTACAGGAAAACAATCAATAGGATTGAAGAGAGAAGTATTTTCTTCCTATATACTTTCCAGGAATACAGTTTCCATATTTTCATGTTCAAAGTTTTTAAAGACTTGAACACAAATTAAGAAAATAGAGGAAAATTATTTCAGTGGCTGAAGAAATCCCTTAATTGAAAGATGAAAGTTTTTCAGAAAGAGATACTTAATGTGACCATTACTTAACTGAAGTGCCTGCATGCCTTCAAAGAAAGAAATGAACATCATTTAGCTTTTGTTATAAGCTTGAAAGGTATGAAACCCTTCATACAGTTAAAAGTACAAAAAAGAACTCCTTGATTTTAATTTATGGCCTATATAGTGTTATTGTGAGTGGTTAACCATAGGTGAAAAGTACCAAAAAAAAAAGAAAAAAAAATCTCAAATTCTCTATTGGACTGGATCTTTTTTTAGTCAGTAGAATTTAATTAAATACCACTTACTTGATTCAGACAATGGATAATTAAATCAAACATAGAGATACTCAGAGAGTGATGCTTGAAATTAGTGTCAGAAACTATTTGGGGGCTGTGTGTTTGTGTTTGGTTTTGTTCTTGGCTCAGTTTTGTTTGTTCTTGGTTCAGTTTGTTTTGGCTTGATTTAGTTTGATTTCACAAGTCTGAAAGCCTCTGTGTGAATAAGGGCAAGGAACAGTCTACAATTTACAGTCAGTTACAGTAAATATAATGAGAATTCTTTAGAACTTAAATTTAGTAAATCAAACAAATATTTCCAGCTTTGGGCACTGACAGTATTTGGTCACAGATATACTTCCATATGTCTTATAATACATATTTGACATAGCAATGTTAATTGATTTTAAATCTAACTTGTTTGATTATTTGTTTTAAACAGAAGTTGTTTACCTTTTCCCTGCTCCTATAAGTCCTTTTCAGAAGAGCATTAACATTATTGTGATAGGTTCTGAAACCTGTAGTCCTCTTGTGCTTGCTTTCAGCATGACAATGTATTACATATTTATTTGTGTTCTTTTATCAGATACAGCAAAATAATCTTCAGAATCAAAAGTATATTCTGCTCCCTTTTATGCAGTATTGCTGTAACTTGTTTATTCAATAATATTTTGATGCTAGCAAATAGAAGATCCCAATCTGATCATAAAAGCACAGACCAAAGTGACTCCCTCTGCAACTGAAACTTTATATGTGCAACTTTTTGAACTATTTTCTTCTTAATCACTCTCTGTTTAGTTCTGGCACTCCCACTCTCAAAGACTGGTTAAGTTCTGCAGAAGTCTTTAAGAGTATGCTACCATCTTCTGGAAAGAGATGAAAATAGAGCTTTTAACTATTTAAGATTAAGCAGATTTGTGTTATCATCATCACTTGCAGACTGTATACTTATACATTTCGAAGCTCATGTAAGATATTTCTGAATGGGGAAAATATTTCTGAAACCCAAAATATTAAGATTTAGCCATGGGTGTTTAAGAAATCTCTCCTCCAGAAGGGAGTTTTTTCTTTTCTCTCTTTAAGCTGCACCTCAAATTATATAATTCTTGACATTTTAAGGCTCATTAACAATTTACTTGCACAGCATGAAATCTTTCAAGATTAAGTCAATGTTGCTGTAAAGGACTCTCATTTCATCAGCTGAAATTCAGAATTCAGCTCTTTTTATAGTGCCATTAGCATCAGCCTAGAAAGCAAAGTTCATGTCACATCCAAAGCTGCACAGATTTCCAGTAAATGTATCCAAGCTTGTGGGTTGGCCTGTTACAGAGATAAGGCTGTTTATGAAGGTCAGTTCAGAGAGCTGAGGGACCAGATTTTAGTGAAGCAAGCCAAAAAGTAAAAAAAAAAAACTTTTTGGATTAAATAAACCAATGTAGTGGCTGCAACTGAAACCACATCATCTTTTGAAATTAAAGTTCTGCTTTATATTAGAAAAAAAGACATATGGAGCACTGTAGCCCTGGTATTGATGTTTCCCATATTTAATATTCTGTGTACTACACATTTTACAGGACATTTTTTAGAAACGTTTTGCTAAGAAACAGCATGCATTCAAAAGGCTAAAAATCTTTTATTCAGAATTTAACCATTCTTTTAACTATGATTTTCATTAGTAAATGATGCATGCCCCAGCAGTTCTAGATCTCATTACTCTTATAAATTCAGTTCACTGATGTTTTTCTTTTTTCAAGATATTTGCTAAAGAACACGTATCCTGTATTATAATGATAGGAGTGGTATTGAAGGATTTGCACAGTGAACTTGGAAAGGAAACTCTTCCTTTTGAACCTACTGTGGGAAACTATTACTAAGATGTCTAAGATAAAGTCAGACTGGTTAGGTTACCTTAAGGGAAAACAAGATTTTAGAAAGATAGGTACATGTGTAGACTTTCAAAAAAGAAATAAAAATTACACTTTAGATGGCCATATTTCTGCTTTCAGTATTTCCTCATTTCCTATTGAACTGGCAAAGTGGGGCAGCTACAAAGGAAGAGAAAAAAGAATTTTTGTTAGTCTACACTTTTTAATTTGCATGTTTTAGATTTTCAAAGTCCAAAGAAAACACTGAAAAAAAAAGAAAAGTAGCAGTGCTTTCTGTAGGATAGTTAATAAATTTTTTTTCTGTATTTGGTGTATGAGAAAAGAAGTAAACATGGACAGGTAATTCTCTTTCACCTGATATTTTATGATTTTTTTTGCCTGTGTTTCTTGCATTGATTCACAAACAAAAGAGAAAGCCAGCATCCTACCTTGACTCCTCCTGGGTGACTTCCACAAGGCAGTACAGAATATTGCAATGATAATAAGAATTCTATGAAGAAGGTTAAATTGCTGAAAAGTTATCTGGATTATGAAAATTTGTGGAGTTTATTAATTGAAATTTCAGTATTTTCCTTTGAAAATAGGGGCACAGGGTTGTACTTTAAAAAAAACGTATTGCTTCTCATAGGACTAAAAACATATATTTTCAGAATAATATTCATGCAAGCATAATTCCAAATGCTATAGGGACTGATATATAAACTACATGAAAATTTAGAATAAGTGGAAGATTGCTTATTGAATTCAAGCAAAATGCAGATTTTAAGCAAGTGCATTATTTCCATTATCTGGGCCAAGCAACTTAATAAGAAAAATAAATCCACTCAGTTTTTTTTTCCCCTTTCCTGTTCTCAAATGCTTCAGTGTCCTGTGTACTTGTTCATTTCACTGCAATTTATTTAGTTATTTTAGAATGAATATTTTCAATTACAGTATTTTCAATTATTCTGACTGTTTTAACAGTATAAACCATATGGCTTTCTCTCTGTTCAGCAGAAGAGGTGTTATCCTCTTCTGACTAGAAGGAGACTAAAGACTAGAAGACTAAAGGAGAATACATGCTCTAGAACAAAAATTTAGTGAGTTTTGATCATCATATCTTTGAGGTGATTTCTAAAACACTGACTCTAGAGCTGAAGCTCTACTGCTTCATGTTTGGATTAACTGAACATGAAAAGATCATGAACAAACAAATCAAAATTCATTCGGGGAATCACTTGAGCACCAGCAGAAAAAGTATTCTCATTATAGCCCCAGATGTAGTGGCATTTGTCCAGGACACTTGGCTTAGCAAACCAAGTCTTGCAAAAACATCAAGGGACTTTTCATGATCAAATCATGGGAACTGCTGCACAAACTAAGGTAAGATGGCTGCTTCTAGAACATGCTTATGCAAACATTCCTTTATTATTAAGATTGATATGCCACTTATTAAAAGAAAACCCCTATTGTTTTGGTTTTTTGGTTTTTTTTTTTTTTTTTTTTGGTTTTTTTTTTTTTGGCATTACCATGTATTTTTTACATTACCAGGTAAATAACACTGTTGGTTTGAATATCAGTTTACTGGGCTATTCATCTGTGCTTTCTTACATTATTAAAGTAACAGAGTTCTGGTTTTGATGAACTTGTATATCCTGGTGTGGTTTTTTTCCCCCAAAATAACATTATTCTTGACTTTTCTTTAAAATGTATTTCAAATTTTACAATTAAGGGTTAGTTAGGAGGAATTGGATTTCAGAAAATGTAAACATTAAGATTCTACTTCTGAAAGAGTAAAAAAAATCTCATTAATCTTTTCTTCAACAGATAGGCACATGAACTTAACTAAAATTATTCATGTGTTAAAATTTATATCAATTTTATGATAATTTAATGGTAGGCACAATAAGCATATTATGGACTTGGTTATGATTTCTAGGTGTTAATAAAATAGGAACATGCATATGTTTTTGCATTGTTCTTTGAAAGTTATGCTAAAGCTCAGTTTTTCCTGGTTCAGAAATAATAGCAAAAGCAATTAGAGAGGAACAAATTTAATTACTAAGACCAGCAAAAATAGAAAATTATTCTTTTCAAGCCACGACGCAAGGAGAAGGAATAACTAGAAGTTCATTAGAAAGGATCCTGAAGTAAAAAATAAATTTTAAAAAAGTTTCATTTTGTAAGGAAATATGACATCAGCAAGTATAAACACTGGTACCAGGTATCATCTTCCTTCATAAGGAAATGCTAAAGTGACTAAATATGCACATTATGGTGTCAAAATTCCAGGGGCATATTAACCCCAGGCATCATCCACCAACACATGTGCGTGATCTGTGTCAGCATTCCCTTTGCTCTGGCAAAGCAGGCACTTCAGCCTGGATCGCTTTAGCACCAGCAGGGGATTTATTTGTTCCAGCTCCTTTGTACGTCAGTGGCTGGGGTGTGAGCTTGGGAGACTCGGATGCTGTCCCTGCTTGGGGATATCAGATCAGCTGTGCCTCAGCTGCCTGAGTATAAAATAGCAGCACAGCCCCTCTCTGCAGGAATGGTGCAAGGTTGGATGTGTTCAGGTTTGCTGCTGGAGTACTGTGACCAAAAGGGCTCAGGAGCTCATCAGTGAATGGGTCTGAAGGAAGTTAGACAGGGCTCTTCTATCTGATGTGGTGCAATGAGAGGGTACAGAGAGAAAAAGTGAAAGACAGACAAAAGCAACGGCTGCTTCTCATTTGCTTTCAAATGTTTCAAATTTGCATCACTAAGCAACTTTTTACACAGGCCAATTTAAATAGGACAAGGGGGTATGATTTTAAACTAAAAGATGAGAGATTTAAATTAGATGTTAGAAAGAAATTCTATAATCAGAGAATAGTGAGGAACTGGAACAGGTAGCCCAGAGGAGCTGAGAATGCCCCACCCCTGGAAGGGTTCAAGGACAGGTTGGATGGAGCTTTGAGCAACCTTGTCTAGTGGAAAGTGTTCCTGCCTGTGGAAGGGGGTTGGAACCAGATGAACTTTTGAGGCCCCTTCCAACTCCAACCATTCTATGATTCCATGATTCTATTATAGTCTCATATTCGCAAGCAGCATTATTTAAAAAAAGAAAATTACATATTTAATACTGGAAAAGGAGCGTCCAAAACAGGGGTTTTCAATAGCAAAAACTGCTAAAAATTTGTAAAATAAGTTTTGTATCTTCTAAACTTTTGTTGGCAGCAGATACAAATTGTATCTTCTAATCTTTTGAAGCAGCACTGGAAAAACTCATAACTGTCAAAAAAATGTCCTTTTTGGATTTATCTAAGTATTCTAAATACAATAAAGTGGTTCCTTAAGACAACATTATTTCAGTTATAACTATAAAATGAAATATTTTGAAATATCATATTTTATGAAAAATCCTAAGACTTTGTCTTCTTGTCTTGTTTAGAACAAAACCAAACTTCAGAACTTCTAGGGCTTCACAGACTTGTCTAATAAGAATATGTGCGATAAAACTACTTCATACCTCCACTTTTAATGAAGCATTGTAACCATAAAGGTTCAAAATATGTTGAATCTTGTTTAGGATGCATTTGGATACTTTAATGGAGAGATAACATTTTATTTAATAACTTGACTGAGTAGAGGAAGAGGATTTACATATTAGTGGTACTGGTGTTCCCTGAAGGATGGAATAGAAATATTATATGTTTATAAAAGCCTGATTCTTTATTGTTCACCAAATGCAATTTGTGTGGGGAAAAGAGTGGGGAGTGTCCACTATGGGAGTTACTTGTGTTTGTGGGAAAACATCCCTCCAAATTAGAAATAACTGTAAAGTAATCTATTGTGAGTTATTTTTCTTACAGTCTTCAGTAATTATCATGAATACACTGTAGGTAAAGTACAACATTATTATATAAACTTTTTATAAAGCTGAGTCTTTTTTTTTTTACTAGCATTGCCAGATAGTCACAGAAATTCAGAAATTCAAGATATGATCTGTTTAATTTAAGCTAATCTCTAAGTGAACCATTGGAGACTGCTAACAGTGCATGGAACAATCTTCTTCTATGGAAACATTCCACACATATAGTTTATGAGCATAGCTGGCCTCGCTAGTCTCTGGCTTGCTCTACATTTCCTTGTATTTTGCATTCCCATGAATGAGAAAGAGCTATTATATATTCTTGGCTCCCCCAAGAATGGAGTGAAGGAGTAACTTAACTTTTGCCCTCAGTGTCTCCACCTCCTCCAGTCAGAGCAGATGTCACAGGCATGTGCTAGCTTTCAGCCATCCTTACTATGTCTTAATCATGTTCTGAACTTACTCATTCCCAGGAGTCAACAAAGAGTAGTCAAGCAGTAGGAGTAGTTATGGGAAAGACGAATAAATAGTGCAGATGTCAGGAATTAAATCTAGACCATATTTAAAATGTCTCTGGCCTCTCCTGGAGTCCAAATCTCAACTGTTCTTTTCAGAGTCCCAATCCAATGGCTTAAGTGTCCTGGCATCAGCCCTGGATGCAGCTCTGAACCCACAGAAGGGTTGCTCAGCTCTTGGCCATGCCCAGGTACCTCAGAGCAGCCTCACCTCACTGACAGGAGTGCAGGGATTTCAGTGAGCTTCCCCCAGGGACCACCACCTTGCTCTACAGTCCATTCAGGATCTGGGCTTGACCAGAGGGAAGGAGAAAAGTGGGTAATCAGCATGGAGGCAAAATATCCAGAATTGGAACAGACCCATAAGAACCTTTGAGACCACTTCCTGCCCCAGCACAGGACAGTCCCAAGAACCACACTGTGTGGTTCTCAGTGCCTGAGAGCACTGTCCAGACATTTCTTGAAAAGTGCACTTGAACTCTGTCAGACTCTTTTGGTGTTGTGACCAGTTCCCTGGAGAGCCTCTTCCAGTGCTCAAACACCAACAGGGAGAAGAATCTCTTCCAAGTATCTAACCCAGACCCCCTGACAGCTTCGGGCCATTTCCTCAGGTCCTGTCACTGGTCACCAGAGAGAAGAGATCAGCACCTGCCCCTCCTCTTCCCCTCAGGAGGAAGTTGCAAACCATGATGAAGTTTCCTCTCAGTCACCTTTTCTCCAGGCTGAACAGACCAAATGACTTCAGCCACTCCTCATACGGCTTCCCTCAAGGCTCTTCATCTTTGTGGCCCTCCTTTGGACACTTGCTATGAGCTCAATATCTTTTTTTTTTATTGTGGTGCCCAAAAGTGCAAACAGGACTCGATGTGAGGCCACAAAACAAAGTGACAGTCACCTGCCTGGACTGCTTGGAGTGAATAGGAGGGAACAGCAAAAAGAGGCAGGAAAACCAAGAAGTGACCTGGTAACCAGGGAGAGGAGGAGTTCTGCCCCGTGGTGAAGCTGCACAGGAGAGCAGGGCTCCCATCACCTACCCAAAACCTGGCGCGCAAATTCCATACGGCACACGCTGCTGGTTTGCAGGGTGGCCACCAGATGCCACCAGCGAACCAGGAATGAATTTGGTTTGGCTTTGTTTTTTTTTTTTTTTTTTTTTTTTTTTCTCTCTCTCCTTTCTCTCAAGAAGCTGCAGGAGGGACCTGCTGGACTCTGGGAACATTCGATGTGGTTCATGAATAGTTTTTGGTTCCTTCTGTGAAGGTGACGAGTATTAAATTGCAGACACTTCAAAATTCATAGCACAGATGTAAAAATAGCAGAGCCACTGGACCAAAGCTGTGCCTTTAGTCATAGCAAGTCTCTTCAAAATATTTTAACCCTTAAGTGACTTTATTGTTCTTGCTAAGAATTGGCAAAACAATACTGTTGGAGAAATGAACAAAGTCCATAAAAATGATTTGCATTTTAACCCAGTGTTTGATTCAATTGCCTCTTCCCTTACATCCCCCTTTCTTTTTTTTTTTTTTTTTTTCTATTTGCAAATACTGGGCAAAGGTGTTTTTCTTCTATTTTTTATCTACATATAGAGAGATATATCTCATGATTGAGACTCAGTTAAGCTTAACTTTTATACAAATATTTCATCAGCAACTCTTTATGGGGAATTTTAACCTATAATAAACTTTGGTTTGGCAAATGTTGTACTTACAGGAAGAATTACACAAAATCCATTTGGAAACATCAGCACGATTTACTTTGAAATTACAGCTTTTGCTCACTTCATTTACAAATAGCTAAATAAAATGCAATAACAGCACAATAATTGATAACTGAAAATAATATCCCATTTCCAAATCTATGAATAGCTCAGTTGTTATATTATTGTTTCTTTTTGAGTTTAATAACAGGTATGAAGTTATGTCTATGACAGTAAAACTATTGTAATACATATATTGGACTATCAAACATGTTGATCATCAAAGAATACATAACATTCATAATCCAGAACCAAAGATAGTCTGCTCTTGACCACTTCAGCTTGAAAATAAATTATCAATATGAATCAAATATAAGCATTTTTTTACAGATGATAACACTAACATAACTTTAACATGCTGGAATGATTTGCAACAGGCTCTGGATTCTATTTCCAGCTTAAGTAATATATTGGTGCTAATATTATAAGCTGTTAATATACAAGTACTGCCACAGCATACACCACAGTCCAGACAGCCACAATACACAGAGTATCAGCAGATGAAATCAGAAAGCTTCAACCCATGCAGAACAACACCTTACCACTTCATCTGCAGGCCATCTGCTCTTCTTGTGCTTCAGCCCAACCTTTTATACCCCTCATGCTCATGCTTTACACCTGTGTGCCCTCTGTTCTCTTTGGTGGTTGCTCAGTGCACCCGGGCACTCCATGGCTCGTTGCTGTCAGTGCTGCTCATCTGCTTTTCACAGCTGTACCCACTGGGGATGAGGCTCAGCCACAGTCCCACTCCCAATTACCACCAACTGTGTGCCTACAAAATACCATTTTGGTTCTGCAAAATTCTACACAAAATGCCCAGAGTAGAACAGCAGCAACGAAAACTGGCTGGTCCGGCCAACGGTGTCTCACTCTCCTTAATTAAACAGAGTGATGCTTGATCCATTGTTAGGTGTTCACATTAGACAGTCTCAGCGACCCTAGGAACATGATTTCTATTTTTTCCCTTCTCTTACAATGAAGCAGCAAGTGGCTCTCTGAAAGTGGGTTAAGTTTTAAGGGAAGCAGCTGGCCTTGGGACAAAACCACACAAAGTTCTTGTTAGTTGTTTTCCACTGAAGCTGTTTTCCAACAGGATATTGGGTTTTCTTTAGAAGAACATTTTTTGGAAGGTGCCTGCTTTCTGCAGACAATTTAATCTTTTATTTTTGTTGGAAAAAGAGAACACCTGACAGCTGAAAACCCTTTGGCTGAAAACAAAACAAAGCAGAAACTTGGAAATGCCCTCCAGAACTGTATGTCATATGTCCAAGTCAGACCATGGCCCTGTACTGCACCCCAACAGTTCGGACTGCAGGGTGGGAGGCACTGGGTTGCAAAAGCAGAAAAAGGGGCAATCCCCCACTTCTACAAACCCCAAAGGGAGTGGGAGGTTTTTAAGCAATTTTTTTCAGGTTCCAACTGAGGTTTGTTATGAATAGCCTCAGATGTTTTCTTCTAGAGTTTTTTTTTTTTTTTTTTTAAATAGGAAAAGCATGTATTTTGTAACCTTTTCTGTTATTTTGTTTCAAGTACCCTACTTGCATAGAACAACTCAACTGACTAGAGCCGGGCTGGGGTATCATCCTGCATGTGGAGCAGGGTAAAATCTGTCAGGGGAGCTGGGGTTGGACAGAGCCTGAAAGTGGGCAGGGCTGTGGGGACAAGGACATGGCAAAGCCCAGCCAGGATGGCAGGTCAGTGAGCTCCAGAATGAGCCGGGCAAGTGTCCAGGGATGAGCATGGTTGCAGTGGTCAGTGGCTGTTCAGACTGCTCAGGGTGGGAGCTCTGTGTTGCAGATACAGAGATGTTGCTCTGCTGGGGGAGACTGGGACCAAGATCCCAGAGAGCTGCTTAGGATCCTGGTGAAATGAAGGGTTACAGGAGATGAGGGCAGGGCTTTGAACTGTTTGGACAAGCAGGAATGCAACTTCTGTAACAGGAAAGTGAAGTAACTCTTACCTGTGAGAACCACTGGGAAGCTTTTTCACTTGTCTGTTAGTCAGGCTCAAATGTATTTTTTTCCTTGCCAAGAATTTTTCTTTTGGACTATCTATACTTATCACTTCCACAAGAATCTTCTCTTTCGTGTCTCTCATGTTCTGGAATTAATTTTAGCCCTAATTCTAAATTTTTCCCCTGTCTAAATCACAGTATTGTTCACCTAAAACCATCCACATGACTGTTATAAGTAGATAAATCCTTTCCCACCAGTCCTTGTTCAGAGCTAGTTGGATTTAGTTCATTTGCAGCTAACAAATGCCATCTAGTGGTTCTTTTGGGCTTAATTGACTATCTAGTAAAATACAGCAGCTTGGCATTGCATGAATAAGAATCATAAGCAGTTAATACAGAAAAGAGGATTCTGTGCTTAGGGCATTCTCAAGTTATCTCACAGTTTTTGTGGACTAAGACATAAAACATACTGTTTGTGTTGATGTATGATGTTTCCTTACCACTCATACCAGTTACATAACCACCAGTTCTAATCAAGTTAGTGCAGCCACACTCCGTTTTCTGAATAAAATTTGTATATACACAGGGGAACTTCTCCACACACCTATTTTTTCTCACTCCTGCAAACAAATATTGTGATTCATGTAAGATGTTTCCATTTAATTAAGCCAATGAGTCAGGCATTCAATTAGTGTAAATTCATAACACAAAAAAAAAGATTTCCAAACCAGAGATTTGCATAAGCCATGGAGGGCTGTTAAAGGCACTGGAATCCAGAGATGGAAGTCTACCTACGAAGTGGACTGTAGAGATTACAGGGGTTTGTAAAGTCATAATCTGTACTGGGCAGTAGTTATAGAGAGAAGTTATCTCTCCTCAGGATTATAATGTAGAAGAATTGAAAGAAGTACATTTTCACAGTGCACATTTTTCACTCGTAGGATGCATTGCTGTAGGATTCTGACCACAAATGCATATGAGTTTAAAAATGAGCTCTGACAAATTCATCTGGCATAGATCCATCCTGGGCTCTATAGGTATGTGTGTGTACCATGCCTGGATGAACTGTCTAGCTCAGGATTTCCTGTGGTGCTGAAAGTAGGCAGGATCTCCATTATGAACAATTAGCCTATGTTTGTCTCACTTTATGTGATTTTTGCCTGAGAAATAAGTTACTGACAATCATCTAGTAAAAGGCTCTGACTTTGCTTCAGCCCTGGATGTCAATTCTGACAGTCTTATCTGGCTCAGAAACATTGTAAATATTGGCTGATTTAAGAGATTTCCTAAATGAAGTGCATATAATCCTTTACCGGAAGGTATCAGTTATCCACAATTTTTATGCATTATATGCACTGTATATACACTCATTCATTAAAATTCTGACCTATTTCACACTTCCCCTTTTGACTTTTATTTCTTCTACCCTTTTCATGTCTTCATCAATCTCCTTTCTGACTTGACTAAACAGACAAAAATGCTCTCCATACTGAGATAAGCATCTCATTTGCCAAAGTGTGGGGTATGAGCAAGGTGATAAAATAAAACAATTTTGCCTGTTCCTACTTTGTTCCTACAGAACAAAGATTATAAGTAAAATTACTCTGAGGTTTGCCCTTCGTGACTGGTTTAATGAATCACTTTTCACACAGCATGAAGAGCATCTGCCAGGTGAAAGATGAAGAACATGAGCTTGTTCACTGTAGCTCATCGTGTGCTAACTCTAAAGAGAAACAGACTTAGAGTAGTCTCTTCATCTCAATTTATCCTAAAATAGCTTACATTCCTACATAATGAGGTTAATTTAGAAACAAAAGTAAATTACTGAATGTGGAATAACAGTTCAACCACGTCACCTGTGATTTCAGTGAGGATGAGGAGTCACTCAGCAGCATTACAACAGGTCATATCTTTTCACAGATTGGAAAAAGCCACGAAATCCTGAACAGGCAGCAGCCATCAGGATATTGTGACACCAGAAAAATTGATGGTGACTTCAGTAGTCATCCTGCTTCTGTGGGGGTGACACTTGTGGCCTCTGACTGGGAAGTAAGAAATGTCTTGATATTGCTTTAGTTTCCACTGAGTCACCACTTATGCAGGGAGCCAACCCAAGGTGGATCAGTGGTGGCACCAGTGACCTGGCATCTTGTCTTTGCTCTGGGGGAAACCACAGCCAGATAAACTTTTGATTGTACATACACTGTGCTCACTTGTGTTGAATTGTTTGCATTGAAGCAACTTAAGGTTCAAAACAGTCTTACTGTTAAGTAATTTATAGAAGAGTCAGGAAATGCTTTGAGATTACATGCAATTTTTTTTTTCTGTGTAAAAGCCAAAGGTGAGAACATTCCAGCTTAGATGTGCAAGGCCAGATGTGACCTCTCTAATACCACAGAGTATACCAAGATAGCTTTCTATTCAGTCCTTTTCCTCTGACTGCATGTTTTTTCCCTTCTCAAAGAACATGGGTGAAGTAAGGGATAGAATTGAGCTGTCAGGTTCTGCCAAACCCCAGAACACAGCAAACCGTCCCATCTACCCTGACTCTTAAATACATTTACTGCCTCTTCTAAGGTAAGTTTAATGCAGTATGTGCTTCCCTGCTTGACAGAAGATTTTGCTACTTAGTAAATGAAAGACCATAACCAGAAGAAGAAGTGGTTAAAACTCATTCTTGCCTTGGGAGGTTTGAAAATTTAATGTCCTACCTCCTGGCAAGGTTCATGGCTGTGATGATGGGAGGTTCATAGTTCACTCCTGCTCGTAGGGCTGGGCCACTGGGCAGATGCATTGCCTGGCCCATCCAGCTCAGCACTGTCCTCACTGCAGCTGCAATTGCCCTCCAGCCCCCATCCCACTTTCACAGTATTCTTCGGCCACTGTTCATTCCCCTGGGCAAATCTACCTAACCCTGCTCTAGGACAACAGTGATTTACCAGCCCAGGGGAAAATAAAAATTAGCAAAAAACCTTTTATGTAGATTTTCTTGGTTTACTTATTGATTATTACCTCTTACTTTATTCATGTGATTTCTCAGGAATGCAAAGTATCTATAAAGAGTCTTGTCTGGAAAGAGTAATTGATGTAATTCTACATTAAATACACTAAACAGTTCATGAGGTTAAAAGGATAATATAATAAACACATTTCCCAAGCTCACACTTTCTCAACTATTTACATTCATATCCATAAAAGAAACAAAATCTGATTAATGGAACTAACCTGGTAGTTTTCATATTAACTGATCAAATCCTCTATTCTTGACATGAATGTCATAATATAAGTTAAATGTATATTTTACAAAGTTGTCATGATTTTTATGGTGGAATTAGGATCACTAATGAGTTTCAGTTCCATTTGACCTGCATGAGTGTAGAAACAGCCTTTTACAACACTTTCTCTGTATTTATCCACATCTTCAGTGTGTTTAAATAAGTAGTTGAAATAACAGCCACAGTGAAATAAAAAACCCAGCAGGGGCAAAAATGTATCAGATTAGCAAGTTACATTTATGGTAACTGATTTTCCATATATTCAGATGGATACACATACTCTAAATCAACTAAGATATTTCTGGAATCTTAAAAAAAATTAATCAGCTTTCAGAATTTGGTTCCCAGGGGATAAATGGAGAGTTAAAAGTCTAGCCACATCTGCTGATTTCGCATAAGCTGTCATAGTGTACTGTAACTAATGAAATAAGATATGATGAGCCAATGCATCTTCTGAAAAGAATGAAATTAATATGATTCTCAGCATTATGTATGACACACTCTTGGAATGGGAAAATATGAAAGACCTCTGGATCACAATTAAAAAAAAAAAAAAAACTGATATTTTAAATATTTCTGTGATTTAAATATGAAAAATGGAATGAAGTGGGAGTTTCTAGGAATGAGAGTCTTAAGGGATAGTTCCTATGAAATTAAATTATATCTGACTTATTTCTCAGAGCAGGGATGAACAGTGAAGGTTCTATAGGTAGGAGGAGATGAACAATATTTTAAAAGCCTTGTAATGTGTTTCTTTCTGTTCTGGTACAATATCACCATTTAAAAAGATCTCTGACTGTAGAATAGGTTATTAAAAAATAGCAGGTACCTTTTGTGCCTCTGCAAGATCATGATACATGATACGTGATACAAAATACATTTTAGACACCAGTCCCCAAATTTCATGCAAAGATAAGGAAACATGTAAGATATAGCATTTGTATCCAAGCCTATGCTTAGGAAAAGGCAGTTGTTCATAATACTCCATAATTGGTTTAGATGCTGATATGGAATAGGGAAATGAAATAAAATAGCATCCTGTTCACCACAGACAATACAAAAATGTTAAAGAACTCCTGTGAAAGAGGTGATTAAGCAGTCTGTATCAGAAAACCTGTACAAACACGTAAGATAGACAATTAATCCCACAACTTCAGCTAACGGATGCTTTAAAATGTTTGAAGTTGAAAAATAAAGGAAATGAGATGGAAAGCACAATGACATTTAATGCATTTTAACAGAGCTATTTTTAAATTGAGTTGCAAAATTGTTGATTGCAAGACAATGCATTTGCTAAGCATAAACAGGATGACGCAGACCTTACCTTTCTCTGAAAAACCACAAACTCTTACAACTGAGTTTAAAATATTTTTATTTTTTAGTAATAGGTATATTAGTTCTACAAATGTAATCTGAAATCAGGGAGTTTTATCACCCCACTGAGAGAGTTTGAAAGGGGATCCACATGCTACCTTTTGAGGATACAAGGTGGCTTAACATGATTTGTGAAAATGGTAATTAGTACAGACTTTTCTTATTCTCAGTGACAATCTGATATGTGCTGGAGCACGGTCAGGTACACAGACACACAGCACTACTTTGGGATCTCTGCCTAAATGCAGAATATGGGGTGTTCTCTCAGTGCTGTCACATCTAAGGTTTGCAAAGTCGTATCATTCAGGATCCTGCCTGACAGCTCTGCCATAGCTCTGTGTAAGCTGTAAATTACTGCAGTGGGATAGTCTCCAAAACACTCTTACAACTCTCAGATGAGCATCAAGACTGCTTTCTTCCTATCTTCAGCAAGCAGATGAAAATTAGCATTTTCTGTCATTAAGCACTTTTTTTTTTTAATTTTAAAACTTTAAAAAGGCATTGACTGTAATGTCTTCACTGGTCTCTGTGAGGAGATAGCTATATATATGGCTGACAGTGAATCTTTAACAAATAAATTGATAAAACACGTCTGAGACTGATTGACAAAATAAATCTTGGTCAAAATATGAATGAAGGGATTAAACAAGACTAGAATACATACATTGAACAACCACCTAGTTACTGCATAAAGGCAAAATTCCTCTGGAAAGCAGAATACATGATCATGAATCATCTTGCCTCTGAGTAATGACAATGAACTATTTTCCTAAAGAAAATCTTTCAGTATAAAAGAAACTGTAACCCATAGGGATTGAGAAACCTGCAGCGTTAGAGATTCTACCTTTGGGTTAAACCTAAATTCTTGGTCACTGAAGCAATTTAGACAGCATTAAAAAACTGTGCTAAAAAAAAATGTTTTGCCTCTCTCAGGACTCCTTGAAACTTCCACTGACACCTTTCTATTCCTTTCAAGCTCTGTTCTTTAGAAGAATTTAAGGGTGCTTTTATACCAAGGGCACACGGAGGCAGAAATTAAATAAATAATAAACTGGATATTAGACTTTATGTTTTGTCAATGCATAATTATCATTTTGCAAAGAACTGGAGTGTTATTATTAATCAACTTTATTGGGGTCATAAAAACCCTGATCAGAGAAATTATTTGTCCCTGGCTGTCCAGCTGCAGAAAGATAATCCAGGAGTCCTAAATATTGATGCTAAGAACATCCAATCTTACATGTCTTTTATATCAGTTTTAAAAGTCTTCTGGCAGAAGATGAAAGATGCTGTAAAAATATTAAAATATACAATTAAAAGTCACTTTTTTCTAGTTCATATACAATAGTCTAGGATGGAGGTCCCTGCCTGACAGATGTTCCATACTATGGTAGCTGTCTTGAATAATGCCTTGGTTATTTTTTAAAAGAAGTAGATTAGCACATTTCTTTATCCTTCTTTTATAACAATACTTTTTATTATTTATTTTTAGTAAGACATTCATGTTACATGAGTGTTGCAACATAGTAAGCAAATTTTTTAGATTTCCATGTCCTTAATCTCTTGTAATTCAAGATTAAAAGTGCTGCACAGTCTCAAGAAAAATCATGAGGTGTGAGAGTTGTATGAAAGTTTATGAATGCCACATCACCTTTGAGCTCTGTCATATTAATTTAAAAACAGTGTAAAGCTGATGTGTGGCTGTAAATACACACAAAGGGGAGGTTTTTTAAAGAATAAATTTTTGCAGATGTACATTATACTAGATTTGAATGAGATCTTGGTTCATGTCTGGAGACAAGCTATTCACCCTTAGACCAGGGCTTCCCAATCAGATTTCCATTACTGTTTTCAATGAGTGTGCAAGTACCTGTGTCTTGCATAGGGCTTTGGATGGGAGACACACTCTGAGAGCATCTCATCTGAGTGCTCTGTCTAAGCACTGTAGCTCCATCCTCACCAAATCTCCACTGTTTGATTCAAATCCTGATACTCTTTATTCATTAATCTCATCAAAACCATTTCTCTCTGACTTTTTGATAGCATGTTGCTCCAAGATCTACAAGAGTGCAATAGCACATACATTTTTTGCTGCAGAAGTGTGCCCATTTTAAGAGACTTTTTTTGTCTGCTCATCTATGCTTGTGATTTATCACACCCCTCAGTCACACTAATGCATTGAAATAAACACTGACTTCAGTAAAAAACCCACCAAACTAAAACACCAAAGACTAAAGTAATTCCTTATCTCACTTCACAGCATGGCACATAAAAAGGGCAGGGAACTGTAGCCCAAGGTAGCAGCCAGTGGTTGAGAATAGCTTACAATATTGAAAAAAACCTGTAACATGGAGACAAAATATATGCAAAATTGTACTATTAAAAGAAAAAAAATTAATTTGAAATAGTTGGCTGAGAAAATTTTACTGCAAGACAAGAATCCACAGGAAATGTGCTAATTCACTACTCCAACATTTTGGGCCTATCATAAATTTCTTTTGAAAATTTATACAGCAACAGGCCACAGGATGAACTTTCATTTTGTTTCTCAGTAGATTGTTCTGAAGGTTTCCTTAGAGAAAAAAAAGAAAATAGCAGCAAACTCACCCAAGACTTAATTTATCAGGAAGAGTCCAACAAAAAGGACTCTTAAAAAACAATTTAAAGAGAACAGGTCTGAGGTTGCACTCGTGTATAGCCCAGCTGCTAGCATTACCAGAGGTCAAACTTAGTTTTTTTCAGCATGTTTCTTTGCACAGATATTAGTCTTTGTCTTTAATTTTGGCTATGTCTCTATTTTCCTAGCTCAGGTTAATCTAACACACCATCTGTCTTACTGTTTCTTTAAAAAACCTCAACAATGGACATTTACAAGTCATGGTATTTGAAATACTTTTCTTTGGGTCAGTTTATTAAATTGCTTCAGATTAAATAAACAAAATCACAGTCTGCTATGTTTTCAATAGTGTAAATTTATTTATATAGAATATCTGTTTTTTTGGGGTAAAACCAGCGAGTCATATACTTAACCCCTATAAGATATTATAGATCTACAGAAGTTGCACTGGTTTCTGCTCTCTGAGGGCCTGGCACAGAAGGCTGGTTATATGATCCATGTATGATCCAGGCTGGTTACACGATCCAGACATATTTTAGATATTTCTTTTACTAAAGGCCACAGTTTTCAGATGATCAGAGTGGGAAACGGTGTTTTTATGAACATACATAATGGGAGTTATTATGTTATATAACCTTATAATGGGATGCTATTTTTTCATAATAAATGAATTTATTATGGGGGTTTTTGTCCTTCTTGAAGTGACTTAATCTTAGTTCTGCTGTTTATTTTCAGATGATATTGTATTTAGCCCTTCAGATGCTTAAGATCTGACTCAAGGCTAGGTTCAAAATGAAATGTAGATTTAAGGCACAGTATATAGGACCCATCTTGTAGGCCAAGGTAAAAGTCTGTTGTACCTGTCACCTGAACTCACTGTGAGGCCTCATCACCTGTTTTATGCAGTTCTCCAGCTCCTCACATGTACTACATGAGAGCAAGATTTGCCACAACATAGTCCACAAGTGGTGCACATGGTGCCCAAACTAGACAACACTGAATGCTGCAGAGGGCTGTGTCTGACACTTTCTCCAGCTTAGGTGCCCTTATGATATGAAGATTCAGAGTCTGAAATAGATTAGTGTGGGTTTGTTACACACATTTTTTTCTCTTAAAAAAATCTCCTTTTTTTTTCTCCCTTCCCCAACAGCAGTTACAGCAGTGCAGAGAAAGTCAGAGCTTTAGGATACTGTCCCTTCTCATGCCTCATTGCAATAGATCCCTGTGGGTATTTCTCACATAAGGAGAAGATTAGATAAAAATGTACACTGACTATTCTGCTTGTCAAAGTTGAACCACTACATATCCAGGAATGAAAAATTCACTCTCTCAGAGACAGTGCATGGTGTTGACTGGACTTCTGGCCAATTCTTGTCTCTCTTTATAGCTCTAATTTATTAGTAGGGGAAGGGGGCAAAAAACTACCTCTATAATGAGAAAGGTTTCTTTAAAACCCAGAAACTGACTTCAGCTCATGTAGTTAAAGATATTTGTTTAAATTTTTGTGCACAAATCCTGCATGTTGTTCCTGCTGTAGAATTTATAGCGATGCAATCAAGCTCTGCTCTGTATGTAACTCCTACTACTTCTTATTGATATCTAAAATTGGTTTTGGGCCTGTAGAAATGTAGGGTTTGCTGATATATGTTTCTCAATTTCTCTTTTTTAGAAAGCACTATTAAAAAGAACAAAATCTGGAATGATTCAATTTTTTTATAACCAAAATAGAATGGTGCAAATTAGCATCATGTTTTTCCTACATATTGAACTTACCAAATCTTTAAAGAAAAAATGTTTAGTAGAATATGTGCATATAATTTTATTACAAGCCACATAAAAAAAAAACCAACAGAAGTTGGGCCAAATGTTTAAATCATCAACTCTTTAATAACTTTAATCATGCTTTAATACCATTTTCTGGTTAGGAGAGAATACAAAGTCTCCATAAATCCCATATGTAGAATTTTATATCTTTTTTCTTTACACTATAGCATTCAGTCCCATAAGATTTCTTTTGTGTTTAAAACTAAATTAGTATTTTATTTAGTTTCAAAATATTAGAAAACTAAAGCATTTCTAAAGCATTTCTAAATAGAGTAGCTGCATGAAACAATAGAATTTTATTTAACAGACCATTTTCCATTAAAAAAAAAAACACCCTAGCAAATACTTTTACAGTCTTTGATAACAAATTCAAAACTAAGTCCTGCTCTTATTCAAAGACAGGATGGGGTTGTGTTGGTACCTCTGTTTGAAAGGATTGATGGTGTTACAAACTTTGTAAATGTAACCATGCATTACTTCTTCAGGATGTTTCCTTCTTCCCAGCTGAGTTTGGCTTAAGGTCTGTTGACTTAGTATTTCTGTTAAAATAGTGTGCTAAGAAAATTAGTAATTTTGTTGCCATATGTTTCATGAGCAAGGTCCTCCTTGTGTCTGGGTCTTCCTTTCTACTTGGATACAAAGTGCTGGGAGATCTACCAGGAGCTTAAGGCTTAATTGACCCTTTATTTTTAGGTAAATGTTCAATACAAGACACTTTCTTTTCTTCTCTTCATTGAGCTTTTTCAACAACCATATATTAGAAATAAGAAATAAATTCAATAACTATATATTAGGTATTAGAAAGTTGCAGTACTTTTAAGAGAAATTGCTACTGAAATCAAATTGCAAAGCAGGGTTTAGTTCAACAGAGAGCAGAAAAGAACAACAGATGTAGGTTTAATAACAATTGTTCGTGTGTATGAGAATTACATTCCAAGTATATGGAAATTTTTTTCCTTAAAAAAAAAATCCCTACCAAATTCATACAGAGGAAGTTAGTTTACCAAGAACTTGGTTCAATTACTCATTTTCTCTGTGGTCCAACAATTCTGACATTAATTGTGAATCATTCCTGAAAACTTACAAGTACTACAGGCAAGCCATCAGTTTTCAGATAAAAGAAGCAGCTGCTGTTGCAGAAATCTGGTTTTACTATCCTTCAACAGACCAGTACACAGTTTCAATAACAGAGGCAATTCAGGAATTATAAAGATTTTGGTTTAGAGGCATATTGCCTTTCCCAGAATCACCAAACAATTCCAGTTCAATATCATTTGCAAACATAAAAGCAAGTCTATAAATGTCTCCTGTGAGTATTTAATAAAATGGACACTTTTCAAAGTTGTCCAAGACATTGCAGTTGACAAGGGAATCAAACAAGATTGCTTTGAATCTTATATTAGGCCAGTAACAATAAACCAATACAATTTTACAGTGATTTTTCTTATGGCTGCATTAAAATTATGTTGTAATTCCCAAGCACCTGGATAAAATGACTTTTTTTACCTTTCAATCACCAGTAAATTATCTAAGCAGATGAAAATACTTTAATCTCTTCTTACTCTGTTTGTCTCATGCTGGGTACAACATATGCTGAAATCAAAAGCTCAACAGTCAGGCCAAAATTTTGATTTTTAAAGAAAAAAACATAAAGGAGTCAAAGGCCATTCACCAGGAATTTTGCTTCCCAGGAGCCCCAAAAGCCAGAGCATCCTCTTGTAGTCTTCATTTAAGAAATACTGAGTATTATGTATTCAAGTCACAGATTATTTTGAATTTTTTCCAGCTGTAGAATAGTTTGTCTATTCCAATCATACAGCAGCAGTGCCAGCATAAAGAATGTCAGAAAATAAATAAACCAAGAAACATAATGAAGATCTACCCAGAACTAAAATCTCTACCCACAACCCAGGCATCAAACAGGTGTTTTCTTTTGCATTGCAGTTGAGGGACAAAAAAGCTCAGTAAGTGTGATACTTGGTCTGTGTTTCCTTTTAAAGCAGGTTCAGATGAGCTGAAACAACAGCCTGTCCCCCAAGAAGAGGGTACCACTGCTCCCCCTGCTCTAAACCCCTGCTATGAAAATTGCTGCACATGTTGTGCTATACAATGGCCAAAACAGGTAAGCACCTGAGTCTGCAACAGACACCTGAGTATTTACCTCCAAATAGTGGAAATTCATCCTTGCTCAAAAGAAAGCAACAATGTCTGTGAATGACACCCTGCTTACCCAGTTTGAATCATCATTGTCTGGAAGAATCTGGAAGAATAAGTTAGGAAGTGTGAGCTTCTGTAATTCACAGATTGGGATATATGTGCCAGAGAAGTTTTCAACAGGTTTTTTTACAAGGAAATGTAAGCTTGTAGAAATTTAACAAATTAGAATTTAGAAATTTGGTTGCTTCTTTTGTTGTGTTTGTTTGTTTATTCCAAAATAATTTGCTAAAAATATCTTTCTGGTAAAAGAGAAAAGCTTTAACAGAAAATATAAAGAAAATGGATCCAGTTGAGCCAAGCTGTAACATACGGGGGCATTTTAGCCTGTGCCTTGCACAGCTCACACTGGTTTAACTCTTGAATCCTTCTCTTGTTCTTCCTCTGGACCAGTGAATAAGCAATTATTCTCACACATGATCCTCTTCAGAAGATATCTCTGATGTACACTGTTAACTTAGTCTGGGATAGCTTTAATGTTCACTCTGTACAAGAACAGTTATGGAA
The DNA here is from genome assembly GCF_026979565.1 of Vidua chalybeata. Lineage (NCBI taxonomy): Eukaryota > Metazoa > Chordata > Aves > Passeriformes > Viduidae > Vidua > Vidua chalybeata. The sequence continues at coordinate 62,306,215 of NC_071534.1, read as the reverse complement.
CAATCTGTCTTATATACAAAGCATTTGCTCTTTGCCACTTTCTGTGGTTCATTTTCATCAACTAAAGTGATAGATTAATGATGTATCAACACTCCCTCTGCAGGGACCTGACTGGGTTTTCTCTGTCCTGAGCTAGTGCCCTAGACAACAGACACTTCTGATCCTGTCAAGGGGGGAAGAGGGGGAGTAGTGACAGAGAACAAAAGAAATCAGTCAGTTTATGCTTTGAAGTAAAAGAAGGAAAGCATTAAAACCCCTGAAAATTCCTAAAGAATAAAAAACAATTCATACAATATTAGTTCAGGAAGTTAGCTTTGCAATAAATTACATACATATAATTTGAGTGAACCCTTTTTTACTTTATTAATATCTTATTTTATTTGAACATAAGATTATTCCAATAATGGTCTTTTTATACCAGTCTTTACATATATTATAAAGGTAAGATGATTTCATTGTACTTAGTACTTCTTTATTTAAGATATGAGAAGCTACATTTACAGTCTTTAATTTCACATGACATAAGTACATCTTTTATTTCAGCACAGCCAGAAGTTACTGCTATCTATGAATAATTTCACACACAGCAAGTCCTGTTGCAGGCTCTTGGCTTCTCAGTGCATCCTGAAGAAGATATTAAGCATTCAGATGAACTCAGCTGTCATGAGTTTCCACCTTTTCTGCTCAAGTTTAAATTGTGTCACTTCTTTTATCATATTAATGAGATTCAAAGGAAACAGGGTAATTACATGGTATATTTTGCTATGGGTATATATGACATTTAAGATTAAAATTGTTCATACATTTTATTTAATTTTTTAATCTGTTTCATACTTAGTCTTCACAAGGTCTAATGCAGCTGTTTTTCTTTACCCCTCTCTTCACTTATTCCAGCTACTGTAGTACTGTCACCTATAAAATAGGATAATTCAAGGAAAGAATCTTTCTTAAAAACAACACTAAATAATTTAGGGTTTGGATACGTATGGTGATATTCCTCCAGGCACTTTCCACAAGTGGAGTGTTAAATTTGTCACCCAAGTTGGTGCTTGTACTAGAGATCATTTCCTACAGGTGAATAAGGCCAGTTTTGTTTCATGTCAGTATTATTCTAGAAACCAGAGCTAGCTTGTGCTCGAGTCCTTATGCACGTCCCTCAGAAAGTGGAAGGACCTCTGTGCCTCTCAGAGCATCCCTGCTCTGTCCCATGGATATTGCTGTCATCCAGAACTTCTCAGGAACAAGGGACAGACAAACTGTCCTCAGGGTGCTGCATCTGAGATCTCCCACCCTCCTGATGGGACAGTGCTCATTACTGCGACGCTGCGCTGCCACAGCCACGCAATCCTCGCAGGTCAGTTCTGCAGCTCTACCCAGATGAAGTGTGATCTCAAAACCTTGTTTCTGTGATGTTTTTGCTGAGCACATCTTTAATCTTTAACTTTTGGTGTACACCATCAGTCTGTGGTAGCTTTCATATTTATGTTCATGCAAGAACAAGGATTGAACTGCCACACTCACACAGATGCAGGAGACATTGCACTGACTGTATTGTTGCATTTTCTCTAGTATAGCTCAATCTTTGAGCTTCATAATCTTTCTGATGTGAGCAGAGTTTGTGTAATATAAGCCATATTTGCCTCAAATATGTATTATTTAAGGTGGGAAGCAAAGGAGTGTTTTTATCTAGTCCGAACTCCTGCATAACATGGGTTGTGTAATTTCAACCCATAATTTTGTCAGTGTTTTAAGCCATGTCCTTTTAGGAGAATTATAGAAGCTTCTTTGTCTTAAGACTGGCAGGAAATATACACATTTCTTAACCCCCAGAATTGCTGAGGAAATGTGTGTACATTAAATCCTTTCTATTTTAGTATTGAGTAATGCTTGCCTAAGAATAAAATATACAAGGCATAATTAAAACCTTCTGGATTTCTTCTACTGTCCATGTCCTCAATAAAACAAAATAATCAAAGCTGTGGCACATTCAAAAAAGACTTGTTTTGTCCTAGAAAAAAAAAAATCTGGTTAGTTTTCTCCAGGAAGCTAAAGATTAAAAAAATATACTGTCCCTCAGCAGTAAGTCTGTTTAATAAACAGCCTCTCACCAGAATAAACTCTGTTTAAAATTGTTACTATTTTTATTTTATTATGCAAGAGGAATTACGTGGAAAAGCTAAGAATAGATTGGAGACAAAAGACTGAGCTGATATGAATGCTTTGTTTGAAAAGTTTAATGGCCTGGCTTGTTAGGCTTTTCTTGCAGAATACAAAAATCTCAGTAGCTAGCATCCTTATATTCATTTTCTCCTGTTTATTTCTTTTTGTGTATCACTAAATTTGAACTCCCCCCACTATATTACACTGTATTTCCTTAGTGATTTGAAGCCTGGTGACTGGAGCTAAATAAATAATATTTGATTGACTAAAAGCGTGGCATATTCTAACCCCTAATTATTAATCATGTACAAAGAAAGTAAGGCCCATGTCAATAAATTTCATTAGGTGCTTCTTGGTCTGGGCAGTGTCTGGGCAAAGTTTTTGCAGCCTTTTGCAAACCTGTAGAGTCACAAGGGGCAAATCAGCATTTGTCTCTCTTCCTCTACGCACTGCTGCTGCCTCATTTAAGGAGCACAGTCTCCAGCCACAGCCACTTCACTTTGTATTTTTGAAGGCATGTCTATAGTGGTACATACTCTAGCCTGGAGCTCAGAAGTAACACAAAGAACAGTGATATTTACTTCGCGGAAGATGACTGGAGCAGCAGCTAAAGCATGCATGAAGTGCAGGAAGAGCTCTAAATCCTCATGTAAATGTATATACACGAAATGAGGATTCCTACTTCTGGTCCTGGCAAAGGGCATCTTTCAGATATCCCATGTATAATGGAGGCTTCTAGCCAGCTGGTCACCTAGTGGGCTGTAAAATACATCAGCATATAGCTGGAGATACTCTAAAAAGTGCTGAAAATATTTTACAAGTCAAACCCAGTCATTTTTATATGAGTTTTTCTTTAAAAAATTAAATTAGAAGAAAATTAGATGCAAACAAAAACTGGACAGACACGAACAAGAAAGATTAGCTTAGCTAAAAACCTCTCCAAACTCCTGTAAAACTAAACTTAGTGCATTAGATAGTGGATCTCTTTTATATGAAAAACAGATGGGTGAAGGAAGTAGAAGAAAAGTCATGCTGCAGAGCACGAATAAAAATATAATGATACAAAATATCATTTAATGAGGTAAAAAATGTCTTCAGTTGGCACTTTTTCTAGCACTCACATCAGCTGTACAGAAATTTTCAAGGGAGTGTTTTATTCTCATGCCTATTAACTGGCTTCCTAATTCTACTATAGAAATCATATCATGACTTTTAGCTTCACTCAGACTGCATAGAAGTCGAAGTCCAATGTCTATGCTTATATGAAGAGGACCAAACTAGCATTAGGACTGGCTACATAGTCTTAGATTTTTTAAAATTATTATTTTGAGACTTTAGGTATCTAAGTGGGATGCCATAAGTTTTGAGAAAAAGAAGGTATTTTTCTTTTTAGTGTTTGTTTTTTTTTTGGTTTTTTTTTTTTTGTTTTTGTTTTTTTTTTTTTTTTTTTTTTTGTTTTTGTTTTTTTTTTTGTTTTTTTTTTTTTCCTAGGAGCTAGAGTTCCTAAACTCTATAGAGCAGTTCAAACAAATAAGAAAAAACAAACAAAACCTCTGTGTGTGGGTGACAGTGGTAAGGTCTTCTGCCCATCTAGAAATAGCTGTTGAAATGTTACAGAAAAGCAGTGCTGTTCTAATTTTCTGGCTTTAGTGATAAAACACAGATACTTTAGAAAAGATGCAAAATTGGAATAATTTTTTCCAGAAAGATTTCCTTTTAATGTTTCACATAAAAGAGTTTGATTTAAACCTGAAAAGGGGACTTTTCAAAGCCTTTACAACATTCTTTATTTTAGCATTAATTACAACAGCTTTAGCTTTTATTGGGATATGTATAAATTATAAACTCTTTTAAATTCGGTAGGGAGATAATCTAAGACATGTTCTGTTACACAGAGTTGGTGAAACGATGATTTGCTGCTTATACAGTAGAGAAATGAAAGATGTTGGACACTAAGGAGAAATATTCATTGAATTTATCAAAGCTTATTAGGGCTAATTTATAAGGACTGGGCTATTAAAGAGCAAGAATGGAGATGGCACATAACACTATAAATCACAATTGCATGTAGTGATTTGCATCACTGAGACATTTAGCTGCAAATAATGGGATAAGCTATGGTCTTTTCTTTTGAAGGAGACTAGTTTTAAATTATTAAACTAGTAGACAAATTCTTTTAAAGACAGGGCCTAAATTGTTAATGCTGTCATGATCACTAATATCTAAAGAACTATTGTGAGATATAAAATCATTTCTATTTAGGGTGTTTCCTAAATCTGCAAATTTATTGACAAGCACTGTAAAAGCTATCACTCAAATAATAAGATTTTTAAAAAACATAGCAAACCAAATACCTACAAATTAAACAAAGAAAGGTGCTAAAATTCTTTGGATGAACCTTCTTAGTCAAGTGTTCTTATAGAAATGTATTCTTGCTTCCCAAGCAAATCCAGTCAAGTAACATGTCTATACTTGGCATGTTACATTGGGTAACAAAAATTTAGGAATGAAAGTGTTTAATTAAGGTTATAAACAAGGCTTTGAGAATATTTGATTTTTGATTCATTAAAAGAAAAAAAAACAGAAAAGAATCCTGAAGGGTATTCTTTTGAAATGTCCCTTTTGAAATGGCCTTTTATTCCAACAGAGGCAAAAGCTGTAAAACCGTATTCAACTCTGTCCTAAATTAAATATTTAATTAAGAAAGAACTGTCTTTTCCTGTTCCCTCTTTCACCTCCCAACTCTCAGCAAAGATTCATCTATAGCACAATATTTTATAGTGTGTATCTGTTTCCTAATAATGGTTTCAGGGAAGGACAGAGCATAGGAAAGAAGCTGGGAAGAAGTGAGTTATTAAGTATTTCATCTGGCACTCAAGTGTCACAAGTATTCACAAGTAACCTGTGACTTTCCTTTAGTCTAGGAAAAAAAATAAAAAAGGTAATATTTTTATTTTTTACCATGTACTTATATCCCACTGATGTCAACAAGGCCAAAGGATAAACTGTAGCCTTAAGGAAGCTGAATGGTGACAGCTCTGGGATCATCTGGGTATTTGCTAGAGTATGAAAAACCAGTTAAGTTTCCCTTCAGACGTTGTCTGTCTCCTGCCATTCTTCTAACATGCACAGGGCCTAAAGGCTGAGAGCTGAGCATCCCCTACAAAGGGCAACATCAGCCAGCTCCTCTTGACAGGATTTTGATGCAGAACAGCAGCAACAAGTCAGGCTGGGGAGATCTTCTACATCTGTTTTGAGCAATTAATTCCCTAGAGGTAACTACACTCACATGAAACTAATTTTGCAGTGTTTTAGCTAGAATGTGATTTAGTGAGCAGACTGGAAATTGAAGAAACTTGGTATTTATTTTGTGGAAACAAATGAAGAGGCCATTAACCTTCCAATAGAAATGATTACTATATATGTTTAAAATACTACTCTTTTCTCTTCCCAGGCTTGAGAACTGTGCAACAGCTTTGGTGACAATCAAGATGATGCTGCTTGTCAACACTAAACCAAAACAGATTATTGTGATGAGGGAATCAGAACTCTCCAAACACAATCATGAAATCTGACCCGATAGAGTCCTGCAGCCTCTTGTTATCAATCAGCTGTAGGCTAAATTCTCTTGGAGAAGAAAGTAATCATATTTTATTTCAGAATGCATTAAGATAATTTCCTAGACCTCACTGAAATAAATGAATGCCTCTCTCACAAATTAGTGTCAGTTTGTACTTCAATAAAGAATGTTGAAGCTCCTGCGTTCCTTGAATATCTGAGGTCACAAAAAAAAAAAAGAAGTCAATTCTATTTCTATGTTTTCAGATTCACATAAATTCATCAGATTGTATGTGCATACATTTTATAATTTCATTGCCAACATACGGACATGAATGACACATTTAGTCTAGATATATTTTGTTTTGTGCATAGCTACAGATACTTACCAACACAAAGTTTTCTTGAAAATGATGGCAAAGTAGGTATCAAAACCTCTGCTCTGGACTGGCTTGAAATCAGTGTTTAAAATTAATATCCTTAATCATTGTTAGCTATGGATTATTTTTTATTTTCCTAGTAATTAGTTCTTATGTGGTATAGGCTGATCAAAATTGAAATGTCCCATAGAATAAACACTTTTAAATAATGCTTTAGCAGTGTACCTATCCTCTGTGAGAAAACATGGGGGCAGGAGAGTTAGGATATCTGAGAAAGTGCTTGTCTTAAAAGTGTACCTATAACAATTTTATTCTTTATCCACTTATGTCTCCACATTTCTTCCAAAGAATTTTGCATCTTATTACCCAGTTTTACTTGTAGCTGACAGAAGGATATCAAAGTATTATTAAAATCTTGGTAGCTGAGTAGAGGAGGAATACCAAGATAACTACTCCCAACAGAAGAATAAAAATATCTCCAGAGAAGTCACATATATTACTGTTAGATAATTCCTAAACCACACAGGACAGAACTGTATTAAACTCACAGGAAATCAGGCTTTTTAAAACCTGCTGCTCCTGAAAATGCTTATCTTACTTCCTGGCTGTTTACAAAGAAATTCCCAGGGCAGACACTATTTAGCCATAACTCAGTGTGAAAAAATCACATTAATAGCTTGGTCACCTGCAATGTCTGAGGCCAAATTATTTTGGAAAAACTCATTTCTTCTCCATTAGAAATTGAAACATAAATTCAATTTCCTTGTGGTGTCCCCCCCACAAAACAACTTTAAGGTGTACTCCATTAATTTATTTGGGGAAGATTTGTAGCACTGAGTGCAAGTAAACCTACTGGGGATAAGTGCTGGGGTAAGCTTTCTAACACATTGCCTAAACAATAGACACAACTTATCCCCTTCAGGCTTCATCTTCATTCATTTTGATATTAAAAATTATTTTTATTTTAATAAAAAATTCCTGGGCAAATGTAAACTTGCCATTCAAACTTACATTTAAAACAAAGATAAATTTAACCTACTGCTTCCAAATGGCTGGTTAACCATAGAATCATAGAAATTTTTGTGTTGGAAGGAACCTTAAAAATCATTTCATTCCAACCCTGCTGCCATGGCAAGGACAGCTTCCACTATACCAGGTTGCTCAAAGCCCCATCCAGTGTGGACTTGAACAGTAAAAGAGATGGCATCATCCCCAGCTTCTCTGGGCAACTTGTTTCAGTGCATCACCACCCTCACAGTAAAGAAAATATTTAGTTAGCTTACAGTTTAAAATTAAATTGGTATTTTAAGAACCAAGGTTGTGTCCTCTCATAATAAAGGAATTATGACTGCTGTACAGAGATATATAAATGAGATCATTTGAAAGCTAAAACCATGTAAATAATTATTGCTACTTTTCAAAAATTTTATGTGTAATAAAGAGATTGATATGAGTGGTTTTGGGGATTTTTTCCCTAGCTGAAAACCTGAGGGATATGTAAGTCATTGAATTTTAGAAATAACAGGATCCCTTGTTCTAAGCAGATACGTATCTTGAGCCCTCTTTCCCCGTGGAGCTCTTCTATGACTAAATCTGATAGGAATTTGCTTTCAGAGTTATCTTTAAGATATCAACGAATCTTTTTCTCAGCCCTCAAATCCAGGTAGATCATCAAGTCTGGGATAAGTTTTTATTAAGGACAGAATCAAATGATCTAATTCCCAAAGAGCGTTTGCAGTTGGGAAATCTTAAAAAAGATACTTTATTCTGATGACAGTACTCTATGTATCCAGAAACATAGCAAACATTTAGAAAATGCTTTGCTTGCAAGCAGATTAATTGTTCTGACTGATGTTAAAAAAGAAAAGAACTATTGCGAGTATTGTCATAAATTGGTGGTTCCTTTCCCCTACACCTGAAAGATCAGGCAGAAGATCTGAGCTTAAGAAAGTTTGTCTGGGTGGATCTGCTCTAGGATAGGTTTGGACTGGTACAGCCACTGCTCAGGGCTGAATTACTCAGCTTGAAGCAAGCACACCCAGGATGACTTTGATGGGATATTTAGTCATAAAAAAATTAGTTGTTATGAAAATCTATTTCCATTTAGAGAACACCATTGTTGGAAAGGAACTCCATGAAGAAAAATCCATCTTAAAAATATGCAGATATTGTGAAACTGAAGGGACGCACTGAAAATGTGGAATTAAGAAACACATAATCAATACCAAACACTGATAAGTAGGTTACTATGCTATCTAAAGAACTATTTTTATGTCTTACATTTTTCCTCACTTGAAGCACATCATCTCACCACATGCTAGCTCGCACCAATTATTATCATGCAGTGAACTGTGTGTCTTTTTGTGTCAGCAGACTGTAAGGTCTCATAAAAATTAAAGCTGTTGAGCTCTCAGAAAAATAAAATACAATGAAAAAATATGAATTGGATACAATCCAGCTTGGAGATTTATTCTATTTTTTATGTGAAAAAAAGTGTATGTACTTTATGCTCCCTCTGGGTACGACAGTTCTTAAACCTTGTGAATTTTAATATGAGTGTATGAAACCATACAGATTTGAATAAGATTTATGAACAAAGTACACTTAAAATTATTGTCTACACATAGCAAAAATAAAAGCCCATCGCATCCCTAGTTTCTTCTCACCCTGAACTTTCCCTTTAAATCTTATAAACCTGATAAAAGAAGCAAGGGGGATGTCACAAGTTTAAACTGTTTTTCTATCATCGGGTCAGTAAGGTTTCATGTATTTTCAGAGAATTTTATGATTTACAATTCTCACATTCCAGTCTGGTTATGAGTATAACAAGGTCCCAGCGACTGTCACATCCATGAGTCACATTATTAATCCACTGCCAGACTCTGTTTGAACTGCTACGTTTGTGAAGGAGCCCGCATGAAACTCTTGATTTTTGCAGACTATTTGATAGAGCCTTAGTGAGTGAAAACTAAAGTTTCATAGACCTCAATGCAATCCCAGCCAAACATAGCCACTGATATTCCCTTGGTATTTATCTCAACTCCTATTGACTGATTAGGTGTCTAAACAGCAGTAGCATGCAGGGATCAGAGTCACAGAACATGAATTTTGTAGAAATGCCAGAAAAACATTTGGACATGACAGTGACAACAGAATATTTCTAGTGCATTGTGATAATAAATCTTACAGAACAGCCTACATTCAATAATACATATTAGCACACAGTTTTTTTATATTTGTCACACTACCTTCTATATCATCCAGCCATTGGTGTTAATAAAAATTTTACTAATGACTGCATGGATCTAGAGGCACACAGTCTGATTACATTTCTCTCATGCTGAAATCTCTACTGGGAAACTCACAGACACAAATATTAGTTTAATATTGGACAAGAATGATGCTAAAACACATGAACAGAACAACTGTATTACAAATACATTTTAAATTTTGGTGTTTTTTTTCTCAAAAGACTACTGAAGACTGATTCATGGACTAAGCCCTTTTGCATTGCAGTAAGAAAGAGAACCATAATTGTTTCTCTGCATCAGGAGAATTCTGACTTGAATCCAGTAACAAAACAATAAATGTAGTCATGAAAATCAAGGACTGTGAGAAAGTAATAAGAAAATACTAACCAGAGCAAATTACTTGTTTAGAAGCTGCTGGGTTTTTTTCTGTTGAGGAAAAACATTTTTAAAAGGATTTTGAGGGAAATAACACAACAGGTATGCAACTCTTGAATGAAATGAAGGGCAAGATGGGGAAAAAACATCAAAATTCACGAAGTTTGAAAAGTGGGCAGTGAAAAGCAGTATTAAAATTGGAGGGGAAGCTGATGCTTCAATACAAAGGATGACAGGACAACCCTGTCATTAAGGAAAACTATTGTGACACTATAGCAAGGAAGGTCACAAGTACTGCAAAATGGATGTGGCAGAGCAAGACCTCTCACAGCAGGTTTGGTGTGTAGGACTACATTTGGCCAAGCCCAACCAAAAATATTTATAACAGAAGATGATGAAAGTCTAGACAAAACCTTTAGCTGAACACGGATAGGAAAAAGAGATATCCTAGATTTGTTATATGGGAGGAACATAACTGGGCTGATATTGGTCAGATGAGGTGATCTGGTGTGCAAGTGACTATGGCTAAGACCAGGCAGATTACCTGACTGCCACTATGATTGAGGAAAGGCAGCATGGAACATATGAAATTGGCAAAAACAGGATCAAGCAAAAGGAGGAACAACAACTACAATTTGTACATTCCGAGTATGCAGATCAATTTCTATTTGAGGAAAAAAAGTATACAAAAATACAGAGAGACAAAAAAATCAAAGGATCATTAAGGTTGGAAAAGACCATCAAGTCCAATCATAAACTTAACATGGTCAAGTCCACAACTTAGCCAAAGACTACTGAAAATAAATAAGGAAAAGAATAGGCAAGAAAATGGCTACTCATCTCAGAAGACTGGAAAGATGAAGGTCCCACAAAGACAAGGAAGACTAGAGAGGATAATGAATGAGAAATATCTGCACTTACAGAGGAGGAGGAGCAAGAGAGAGGTGGGTGCTTGTATTAAAAACCTCCTATATCTTCTCTGCTTTCAGATATAGGCAGTTAATGACAGGAGTGGGAGGCTCAAGATGCTTAAATAAAATTGAAAATGTGTTTATGGTGTCCTACTTGATTTTGGAGTTACAGTACTCAAAATCCAGTCTAGGTTAACTGAGGCTGTTTGCATTCAGGTGTAATTCTTACCATTTGATTTGCAAAGTGTATGTCCACATGTGAGCTGATTACCCTCCGCTCCTTTCACAGACAGTAAAGAGAAATTCATATCTGTAGGAAACAACTTAGGCTGATTTATCTTTGACTCACCTATTTCGATGAGTTGGGTTTTTATTCTATTTCTTTCCAGTCACTTTCAAAAGAAATGTTGGGCAATTAGTTCCAACATGTCTGTCACAGAGCTCTAAATTGTCTGCTTTTGGCCAGCAGAATAACACTTCTTAACGGTTATTTTTTAATGATGTTATAATAATCTCTTTGATCCAAAACATTCTAAAATCATTTGAGATTCGTTTTGAAATTTCTGAACAAGTCATGTAGACTAAGACCTTAAGAATCTGGCAGCATGAATTATGTCCCTTTACTTATAAATTGTTGCAGTACTGGGGATATTTACAGCAGCATTGATTCAGGTCCAGAAACTCTATTAGCTCTAATGATCACCATTGCATTTGATCATTCTGTGAAATCACAGGGAATTAGGGAAATATCTGCCACCATGCTAGAAAGTAGTAAACAGAAATTTTACAGTAAAAGATAGATTATTTAATTTTGCTTATATATTTTTTCCACAACTGTGGGTCTCGGTTCTCATGTGTGTGCCCTTTCCTATGTCAATGTACATATTTTAAAATTAATATAAATACATATATATGTGTTTAAATACACATGCCATTTATATTAACGTTGCTTCTCTATTCCAGCAGTGATAGCAGAACCAAAAACTCCCTTGATCATATCCCCTCTAATATCTGCTTGTCTTTTCATACATATCCATTTGGGACACAAAGTTCTTTGAATGTATTCACCTCTTTAACTATTTTAGTCAGATCAGAGAATACAGAAAAGGGGAATTTCATGCAAGATACCTTGACTGGAGAAAAATTAGATAAACATGAATTATGACAGTTATAAAAAGAGCAGTATAATTCACCCTCCCTCTTGTGTACATTTCTCCCTCTATATGGGTCCAAACTCAATTTTTAAAAGGAAGTTTAGGAAAGTAGATACTAATGTTCCAAATCTGTACTTGTGCTGCATCAATTACCTACTGGGAAGGAAGGCTCAAGCATGGGTGCTTGCACTGGAATGACATACTTTTGCACTTTATTTCCTTTTATAGAACCTGGAGTAGCTCTAAGAATCCTTTAGCTTGTGACCTGGAAGAAACTTGAAGCTATTACAGTAGCTTTGGGTTGCCAGACTAGCAGGTTACTGCCAGGCATCACTGACTCTGCCCTGCAATATTGTCTCAAGCTATTTACATTGGCTCTGTGCTGCAGGGCAAGCTGTCATTTGGCCATTTCCACCAGTTTTTCTTCACCAAAGGAGCAATCTTACCCTCAGCTCACAGCATTTACAAAGCCCTGCTGTTTTCTATTTAGGGGTGAGGGAGAGAGTTGAAAGCTTAGCCTGGTATTCTTCAGCCTTCACTATGCAGAAGCACTTCACATTATTAGCTCAGTATCTGCCAACACACTGGCACACTGCAAGGGATTGCTCCTTACTTCCAAAAATAACAAAGTAAGAACAAGGGAAAAGCCTATATTTTATACAAAATAAAGCAAGGTTTAGTCTGTGATGTGTACTCCTAAGTGAACTCACAGAAGAATTTTCTTAGTCTCTCAAACAAAAAAAGTTAGAAATTATAGAAATGCAGGATACAGGAAAGCTCAAAAGGGACCATGGGTGGTCCTTAGTAGTTAGAAACCGCAGGATTACTTAATCAGAGAGCAAAGCTCTGGAACAGGAGCCAAACCTCGGTGGCAGATGAGAACTTTATAATAGCCATAGCACTGGGGAATTACAAGGAGGACATTTGCATAGCCATGCCTTCAAACTCAAGACCAGTAGTGAAAGACCAAAAGCTACAACTATATCACAAGAAAATATCAGAAGAGATTGAAGGCATCTCCCTTTATCAGAATGTAACTCAGATCATCCAACCATCCCTCCTTATTAGTCACAGGGACAAAAAGTTCCTCTCGAACTTGATTCTAACTTAATATACAGTCACTTAATACAGAGTGCTTCAATAGGACATATTAATAGACACCATCAATTTTTTGATTTACCAGAAGGACAAGAGTAATCTCTACCCAAACATTTAACTGGTTCTATTTCTATGATTACTTTTCACTTCCTCTCAAACTCTTTTAATTTGTTGAGGGTTTTTTAGGTTTTTTTTTTTTTTTTTTTTTTTTTTTTTTTTTTTCCCTAAGCAAAGACTTAGAGAAAGCTTACAGAAACAAAAAAAAAATATTTTGAGAAAATTGCAGAGGTTTATAATCCAGGCTCTTTGAGGATGACTAAATTTGAGGTTAGATGAAAAAAAAAAAAAACTGTTTTGAAATTTTCTGAGGACAGAGCTTCAACAAGGTCTCTACCTGGGTCTCTACCATGCGCTTCATGTGTTTTTGTTGCCATTTCTCTGGGAGCATCATTTTAGCTTGCCAAGATATCTTTCCTCTGAAGGGCAGCCCTTCCCTTCCGGGGTTTGACTCTACCCCACAGGGTGCCACTTGTGAAGGAGGTGAGGCTGTCTTCCTGTTCCATTCTCCAGGTTTTCAGTGGATAAATTAAACATTATAGGCACTGTACCAACCCCATTAGGAACATTATTTGTAGCTCAGCACCAGTAAGATTTTAAACGGTAGTTTGTTGTTTTTTATTAAAGTACTTCCACTCTTTGGCACTCTGATCTGACTTCCACTCTTCCACTTAACTATGCACAGTTAAAGTGAGACATTTCAAAGAATTGACACAGTCCCAAATCCAGCAACCCAAGCTGGTTTTCACGTACCCTGCAGTCCACCTATCTAGTTCATATCCCTCTTGGCAATAATCAGACTACAGGGCTGTTTTGTGATACCACATCAAAACCTTATTGAAGCCTGTCTCTTGCTTCTATTAACCCCAGGATGCTACAGATATTCTTGTTTGTGTTTCCTATAATCTATGTTCACACTCTGTGTGCTCTCAGGAATATATATGATGATCAGAATTCAAAAATGGTTAGTTTCAGAGTAAATGTAAAGTCTATAGTGATGAATGCACCTACATCACCAAAAAGTTGATATCAGCACAAAAGGTGCTACAGAAAAAATAAAGCAGAATTATTCCAAGGACACTGAGGGCTACATGTCTAAAGCTTAGATAGACAATGCTTCCAAAATAACCTTACTTTGGCCTCTCTTTAAAGAATGTATGCCAAAAAACTTTTCTTCTTTACTTTTTACTGTGCAGCTTTCCAAAAGAATTACAGATTTTTTGCTTCAGTTGAATACTTTTGTTTTAAACAAGATAGTCAGTATTGTTTTCTGAGCTGAGCATCAACATGAAGTTTAATGAGAAAGCCAAAAGAGAAAACAACTTAAAAACATGATCAAAGCAACAACAAAAAAAGCCAAGCTCCCCCCAGCACACATATGAAAAAGAGAAAGCAGCTGCTGAGCAGCAGTCTACAAGAATGTATTGAGGTGAGCCATGTCTCTGAATTTGTATCTAGCCTGATATAGAAGAACCATCATTTATAGGAACTGTCAATTAAAGTCAGGAGATGTAATGCAGTAAAAATTAACTCTTATGATACCATCACAGCATATGTTCCAAACTAGATGTCAGTGCTGTGGCATGAAGAAAGTTAGTTTCACAGACAGATAAAAAAAAGATATTAAAACATCCCTTTAGGATAGTAGTAAAAATGCAGCATGGCAGAATGTGGGGAAGTTCTGAGTCTTGACAGGAGTGTGAAGCATGTGTTGTGTGTGTGCTCTGTATGGAAGTAGGGAATGCTCAGTGGAGCTCTGAATCCTCTCAGCAGCAGCCCAGACACTCTGTGAAATAAAAATCCAGACATCAGTCTGGCTGAAAGCATTGAAACTAACCTAAAAACATATGTGATTACTTGTGTAGGTGACAAGAGAAACTGGAATATAAAGTACTCTAGACAGTCAATAAACCTGTCTTACAAACTTCCCTTTGTCCTCAGTAAAAAAAAAAGCCAACAAACAACAAACCTCTCAAAATCATCCAAAAACTTAGCCTCAAGTGTAACTAAACATAAATGTCAAATATTTTAGAAAACACAAGGTTAGTAAGGTTTTCTGACTGCAAAAAGACTACATATTCAGAAAATAATCCCAGCTCTGCACAATAACTTAAAAATAAGCAGAAAATGATCCCAGCTTTGCACAATAACCGTGCTTTCTGTCTGCTCCTTCAGTTAACACATTAAAGAATTTTTGATGCATCACTAACATGTGTTCTGCAAACTGTGCCACAGGGTTTGGATGACCAGTGGCAACTGTGACATCGAGCTTCTCAGTCTTGGAACAATGTGCTACATGATCTTGGAAGGCTGAAACAGCAGAATCCTTTATTAACATAAACATCCTGCTATTACATACAGATAAGAGCAGTTTTGCATGAAAAGAGTTTACTACTATTTGGCCAGCTTTTTTCCTTTTATTTCTTCCTTCTCCACAGCTTTCAATTGAAAAGGCTATAAGAGGGAAGGGAGAAGAGCAAGAAAATTGCATTTTTCACAATGTCCACAGGTATCCTT
Source organism: Vidua chalybeata (assembly GCF_026979565.1). NCBI lineage: Eukaryota > Metazoa > Chordata > Aves > Passeriformes > Viduidae > Vidua > Vidua chalybeata. Next base: position 62,290,754 of record NC_071534.1, on the reverse strand, counting down.
AGTAAAGAGCATCATGATGTGCTGCTGAAAAGCATTTGTGATAATTACAATGAAAATAAATGGACTAATTTAAAGAAGCAGCTGACAAGGTTTTCATTATAATTTCCATGACTGCCTTTTCAAAGGAAGATGACGCAAATGTTCCATATTCACTGAATTATGTTGATGCAGTGACTTACAAGCCAACCTGAGATACTTTCCATGAGTAATAATGTTTTTAAAGTTCAAAATAAGTTCTTCCAGTTTCTATAACAAAGAAAGTTCCTTGGTGAGCCTAGAATGAGGCTCCAAAAAATCTAGAAGGTTTTAAGACAAAGCCTAGAAACTGCTGCAAAAACTTCACTCTAGTAACAAATGAGAAGGAGAAGCTCCGTGTGTGTTACCCTATAGCTGAGGCTGCCATCCCTGCAAGAGCAGCTGGGCTAGGAACACCTTAAACTGTACATGAACTACTTGTAGCTGTGCTGGTCGATGCTGTTCCACATGTAAAGCAACAACAACCACCTCTTGACACAAACCTTCTTTTCAAACTGAGAACTAGGTTTTTCTAAAAGAGGGTATCTTGAAACATTCATGCACAAACTCATGGTGTTGTTAGTCATCTCTCTGCAGATGTTCCAGAACTTGCCACATCATAGATGTGTCTCACCTGACAGTGAGGCAAAGCTGGTCTGACAGATTGAGGGCAGTCAGAAGGCAGCAAAGGTAATTATGTAGATAAGCTATTACAAAAGAAATGAAGAAATAAAACCAACCTTGTCATGCATAGGTCCACAAACAACAACACAGTGCTAGAAGCTAAGGAATATACTAGAATAAGAACAGTTAGAAAAGTAAATTGTGCCAGCTTTTGCCTCAGAAGTTTACAAATTATTTGTTCTACCTTCATGGTGATATTCTTCAGGTGTTTTTTGTGCTAAATACTTAGTTCCAGAAATTTAACTGGCTGCTTCAAACTACCATGCCCAGTTTTCTGAGACTTTTCATGCTGCATGACTTAGTTTGTGTGCCATGCTGTGAAAGCTCTGTTGTAATCACAAACCACTTTTTCCAGAGAAGGGAAACTGGCATTGCACAAACATTAGAGCTCAAAGAGTACTCTGTAGAGCAGTGAGAGATTTCGTGCACCAATTAGGCAGCAGCACGTACATGGGAGAGGAAAAATCATCTCATTCTGATTACATGGATTAACTATTGACACTGATTTGTGTGTTCAGGTCTAGTGCAGATGAGCAATGCCAAATATTGTGCTAGTTCAAGTGCTAGTTCAAGTATTGTATACTGGGTAACACCCAGTCTAAGGTGACTTTAATTGTCAAAATGGTATCAAACACCTTCTCCAATTTGATGTGCAAGTCATAGCATCATAAAACCATAGAACCAGAGAATCTGCTGAGTTGGAAGGGGTCCATCAGAATGGAGCCATGTGCATGACAGCCCAAGAATCACACCATGGGCCTTAGAGCATTTTCCAAGTGCTTCTTGAACTCTTTCAGGCTGGTGCAGTGACTGGGAGCCTGTTCCAGTGCTCAACCACCCTCTGGGTAAAAAGCCTTTTCCTGATATTCAAACGAAACCTCCCCTGACTCAGCTCCCTGCCATTCCCTTGAGTCCTGTCTCTGATCATGAGAGTAAACAGATGAGTATCTGCTTCTCCACTGCCCCTCATGAGGACATTGAAAAACACAGTGTCTTTTTTCCAGACTGAACAAATCAAGTGACCTCAGATGCTCCTTATTAGGATTCCCCTCCAGATCCTTCATCATCCTTGTGGCCTTCCTTTGCACACTCTCCAATATCTCAATGTCTTTTTTATATTGTGGTGCCCAAAATTGCCCCAAGGAGTCAAAGTGAGGCTGCCTCAGTGCAGAGCAGAGCAGAACAATCCCCTCCCTAGCCTTGATGCCCTCCTGGATATGGTTGGCCCTCCAGGCTGTTGGGGCACTGCTGACTCATTTTCAACAGGGACCCAGGTCCCTTTTCCCATCAGTGCTTTCCAGCCTCTCATTCCCCAGTCTATGCACGCAACCAGGGTTGCCCCATTCCAGGTGCAGAATCCATCACTTTCCCAGTTTGAACTTCATATAGTTGGTGATTGCCAATTCCTCTGATTTGTTGAGGTCTCTCTGCAGGACCTCTCTGCGCTCAAGGGAGTCAAAATCTCCTCCCAATTTAGTGACATTGACAAACTTAGTATTCCTTAGTATTCATTTGAGTCCCGTGTCCAAGTTGTTAATGAAGGTATTGAAAAGAACAGGGCTGAGGATGGAGCCCTGCAGAGCCCCACTAGTGACAGATCAGTAGCCTGCAAACAAATCCTTATAGATTTCTTTATTAGCTGGATTTACACTACATTTTATTTCAATAAATCAAGCAGCTAAGGCAAAAATTATGAGAACTGTGAATGTGGTTGAGTTTTCACACGAAAACTAGTCCAGAAATCAAGATAAATTAATTTAGATTTACAAAGCTCCAGATAAAAGTCTAATTCCTTTTAAGACCTCCAAAATAATTGCCAGTACTGATGCTAAGATATATTGGCAATCAAAGAGCTGGTAGTAGCTATTATTATATGCTACTGAAAGCGAAAGAAGTCTTAGAAATTCTTTCAAGAATGGAATCTTATCTTTCCCCAGATTGTATCAATAATCTTGTAGATATTATGCCAGGTTTCTTTCTAATGGTTGCTAAAAACTGCTAGAAGCTCAGAAAGAGCCTGATTTTTTCACTTAAAAAGTACTGGAGAGTTCCAACTGACATCAAGCTCTATGCTGACATAATATGACTTGTAGTTAACTGTCAAAATTTTTAGGGACTTGCACATATTTTTAAAATGTGTTTTATGGCATAAGTGGTTAAATATATAGAAATTTATAGGAATACATGTGTTTATATAGCCTGGTTAGTCTATTACAGACTATATTGAGCTAAAATTTTATGCTTATATATTGACTTAGAAATGCATTCAAATTTTTCTTCAGACATTACTTCCTCCAGATGTTATTTTCTCTGATATTTTAAAAGATAAATATAAGCTGGTTTTAAGCTATCTTTCAATATAGTATGTTCAAACTCTTCTTAATTAAAGAATATTAAATAATTGATGTTTAAACAATCTGTGTTTCTGGATTGAGGCAAAAGTTTTGTAAATCTTATCTGGGATAAATTTTATTGCAACTTAGCATGAGAACAAAGTGAGTTTCTAAAATAACTTACTGTGGTGGGTTTGGATATCCTCTTTTATTCATCTGGATTTTGACTGGACAAATTAATTTTCTTAGGGACCTAATATAACTGTAAGACCCCATCCTCTCTTAGCACCCTTTTTTCGCTCATGTATACCTCTAGCCTTACAGATAGAGCTTCCAATGCTTTTATTCTAAACATAGCTTTTCAGATGTTTTTTTCTCAAAGTGACTACTCAAATGAATAAAATAATTCTGTCTACACTATGGATACCAAACCAAGTTGATTGTTCAGGGTTTTTGTTTTGTTTTGTTTTGTGGGCTGTTGTTGTTGTTGCTGCTGCTGCTGCTGTTTTTGTGGTTTTTTTTTGTTTGTTTGTTTGTGGTTTTTTGTGGGTTTTTTGTTGTTGTTTTTGGTTTTTTTTTTTGTTTTGGTTTTTTTTTGTGGTTTTTGTTTTTTTTTTTTTTTTTTTTTTTTTTTTTTTTATCTAAACACAATGTATGTGTTAGTATGAGAACAGCTGAAGGGCAGACTGGCTCCAGACAGAGCTGAGCAGGGCAAAACCAGCCACATTGCTCTGCTGGCTCCACATCAGCAGCATTGGCCATACCAGGAAGGAGCTCAGGGAGACTTGATGTCCTGGAGTGAATATCTCAGAAGTCAGAACTCTCTGTACTGGTGCCCAAACCAGGAGGATTTCATCCTGAGTGTGGTATCACACCAGTACGGTTCCCATGGCTCCAGTGTCAAAACTGGCTTAAGTTAATCAAAGTCAGGCAAAGGGAAATTCCCTCCTTTGTCTCCCTTGTCCAGCACAAACTCCTGTATACTTGGGTGAGGAGCCAGAGACTAGACCAGGAAAACAACTTGTAGGTAAAAAAAAAAAAAAAAAAATAATAATTATAGAAAAGGAAAAGGATGGATTCTCCGCATTTCAGCTCTGCTTCCACAGCATAGATAGAGGCAAAAGGAGGGATAAGGCTGTGGTCAACTTAAAAACAAGCTTTTGCTTATCAGATCTCATGCATAGGGAACCATGCTGTCTCTGACTTTCCTGTGAGGAAAGAAAAGCTTTCTCCAGGCTTCCCATATATTATGTGTTTTCCTTTCTTCTACTATTGGCTGTAGGTGGCCTGTACGTGGAAACTTTTTAGGTAGAATTCACCACTGGAATGATCAGAAGAAAAACAATGTAAAAATGCTTTAACTGAGGCATTTAGGAAAAGAGTGAGAGCAGTCAGAAGCCAAGAGCTTGGTGAAGGCAGGCAGTAACCAGCCCAGAGAGCCAGAAGGTTTGATTCCAGTTTCATATCTGGCTGTCATGTGCTAGGTTTGCTCAGATAAAGAGAAAGGAACCATTTTGACCGATAGCTATATTTGTCAGTATAACTGTGATGTAGGAAGGGAAGTGAGGTTTCTTTTCCCAATGTAAATATAAGGTTATGGCAAAATTGTGTGATTCCCCAAATGGGTTGTTTCACACACTTGTATAAATCTAACTTTTGGCTTAAGAATGAGAGTTTTAACACATTTTCTCAGAATGCTTTCCAAAGTGTAAGAAGATGTTGGGTTGTACAGATGTTGTAGGGGTTCCACGTGAAATAACCATAGAAATATGATCAACAATTACACAGTAAATAAAAAATTCACAAATAATTTCATCCTCTTTGGATCACCTGAATGGATTTCTCTTTCTCCTTTTTATAGGAACTTAAAGATATTTTTGTTGATTATTCCTCTTTCAAGTCCATAAATTACAAAGAAAGATGTAAAACATAACAAATTAAAAGGAAGACTTTGAAGACAAGTTCAGTTTTACACAGAAAGGCATTGAGGTAATGATAGTATCTCTCCTTAAACAGTCCATTTACCTAAGTGAGTGGTTTTGATCCAAGGTGACAGAACTGCCCAGAGACAAAATTCAAGATCTAATTAAATTAAACATATACATGGATGACCTCTTTCTGACAGTTTGAAATAAAAGGTCAGAAGGTCACACAGCAGAGCAGAAGTTAGTGAAATGAAACCCAGAATCACCAAAGCTAACAAGGACAGGTATCCAGAGTATCTCTTGCTGTGTTCAAGCCATACCAAGCATTGTAAGGAAGGGCTCAGATCCAATATATATGCAAAAATGTAATTAGATTTCATAACATAATAAAAAAATTAATGTTTCCAAAGAAGTAAAAAAACCCAAACCAACAAAAGAAAACAACACCAGAAAACTTTTCTACAGAAGTCCAAATCAGACTTTTAAAAAACACCTTCTTTTTAAGTACACAATATAAAATAAAATTTATATTATTGGAAACATTATTTTGAACTACCACTGCAAGTTTCTTAGATTTCTTGGACACTTATAAAGGTCAGTTTATCTCCGTTACTTGGAAAGGAAAATAGAATGTCCAAAAGGCTGTTGGGCACTTGAAAGATGAAGTGTCATAACACAGTAAGTGACAAGATGAAAGCACATCTTTTGGTCTATTTTGAAATGTATTCCTGACCTGCAACATGGGGCTTCAACATTTAGAAAAACTCATATTGAATTATCTGCTCACATGTGCCCGCTGGCCTCTCCAGAACATTTACCCCTTTTCTGGCAAAATATAAAGCTTCACACATTTTTTCTGTAACCCAAAAGACATAATATGATATTGCAGAAGCAAATTTTTTTTATTTTTAAATAACCATCCTAGATGAAATACATGAAGCCAATTGAGACCTGCCAGAGAGCCAGCTGTGTTTACCAAGAGACAATAAGACAAATTTACTGTGCAGTTGAACCACCCCAAAATGTGATTTTCACCTTTAAAAAAAAACCTGTGTTTGATTTAAATTTGTAATTGCAATTTTGTTGAGTTTTCATTTTATCCAGACTACTGAAGGTAACAGATAAGGGTTTTTTAGGTACATTAGATACAAGTTTTCGTAAATGCATGAAAGTGGAACCTTCAGCAGCTTGATGCTCAAAGTAGCTTAACTTCAGTGCATACCATGCTAATGGAGCAAATATCTTGAAGGCACCTTAGGGATTGAGTGGTTACATGATTTATTTTCTGAAGGACATTACAGAGACAAGGAAATAGCCAAGTAAACCATTGCAATTTTTATAGTGTGCAATATATGTCATAGATGAATGAATAATCTTCTTGTTACAGAAAATCAAGGGGACTGAGGTCTACTAATATTACTGCAAATGTCAAAAGTTTCCACTTCTCTCAAATGTTTAAAAAAAAAAAGAGAAAGAGAAAAAAATCAAACACAATAAAAGCCAAACAGGAGAGTGTTTTCTTAAGGCTTGTCTAATCAACATTTAATAATAGGGAGATTTTAGCCATCCTTTTGGTTAAGTATTAATTTACATTGCAAATTACAGTTGCTGCTTGTTTAAATATTACTTTTGCAGGGCCAGGGAAAGAAAACTTTAGGAATGCCATGATTCTGCAGAGTTTATAGATATTTAGATGCTGGTGGTTGAGCTGATTAATGAACACATCTGTAAGTTAAATTCTCAGAGGCTCTTTCCATGCTGGCTGAAACCAGAAAATGTTGAAAATCTATTGAGAAGGTTTGAGATTCCCAGTTTAAAAATCCAAGGCGCACACACACTTGCCTAAGGATCTGAATGGAGTTATTTGAAACCAAATTGCTGCCACCAATCTATTTGTATCCAGAGGTACAGAATTTGCCAGCTTAGGATAGGCTTATTTATGAGACAGAGTCACATTGTGCTGTGTTCAGTCCAAACCACATGACAGGCAGAAGGGATAGAATTGTGGGTTTTTTCTGTAATTTGTCCTTAGTCTGCTTTCACTTTGTGTGCGGTCTCATCACTTAGAACAATCAAGAAATACATGAACACTTCCAGTAGAATAAGGCAGCATGTGACTCTGGAATCTGATTATATTCCTGATGATTAAAGTAAAAGGAGTAGTTGAAATTCCAAATGATAGGAAAAGTACAAAAAGCTAACATAATTTCAGTAGATAAAGCCATATTAATAATATAATAATTTACTTCTTTTTGGTAATGATACCCTGAATTTAATGACTTTTTAAATGTTAAAGCAAAGTTATTTTCCTTTTCAAATAAGCTTTTGGAAAAGTAAGAAGAAAGACTGGTCTAGTTTAATTGACCTTGTTCCCTTGTTGCACCAATTGCTTTTAGAAGGCAAAACCAATCTGATGGGAGGGTGGTACACAGAAATTTAGGAGTATTTTCACACACTTAAATGCCTTATTAATCATAGGTTGTCTTATCAAGCACCATTCTCCTTTTGAGTCCAATTCAAGTTTAAGATATGACTATCTCAGGAGCCATGAGAATTGCATGTTCCCTCCGGAAGCTGTACTCTGTGTTTGATTGAACCAGACTATTTTAAGTTTCATTTGTATCTAGCTTTGTTCTGGCTACAAACATCATGAGAATACTTTCAGCTCTCAGGCTAAAAGAATTACTGAAGCAAGATTATTTTTATTTCTTTCATGTGTGTCCTAGCTTATCCTGTGGACAGATAAATCCAAAAAGACCAATAAATTAACTGACCACGTGCCTTCCGGCGAGAAGCTTGCCTTACCTTACTTCACGTTCAAAACCTTTTTTCACAGTCTCTTTCAACCTTTGATGATAATCTCTAAAACTGAAAAAAACCCATCACCCTGTTTGTTTTTCCCTCAATCATTTAAAGGTGATGCTTACCTGCACTGTCATGGCTTTAAAGGGAGACATGATTTTATCTTTAAAAAATATGTATACCTGAGCATGAATTTATTGGTTAAAGCTTCACACAGGGGTTGACTAGCATGTCACTTGAATGAATACCTCTTTTCTAGGACAGGAAATATATAGGAAACAAGGAGAAGATATAACTAATGCAGCTTGTCTTCAGACTGAATTTCAGACCTTGGTCTTTGCAATCAAAAGGTAATTCTGCAAGCTCAATTGCCAATAATGATTCTTACTGGATTTTAAGATAGGATGCTTTGTGTGAATCAGTACTTGACTGGAAGGTCAGGGTGCTACTAACCATGATTCAGTTTAATTTTCAACAAGTGACATTGGCCTGTTGAGAGAATGGTAATCTTAAGATTTATGCAAGGAATTTATTATTTCAGATGTTTTGGATTACAAAACCAAAAAAAACCACCCAAATATTACATATTTAGGAAAATAAATCAGTGGTCATAACTATGTTCCTCAGACATTCTGAAAAATTGTTCTGAATTTCTTAGGCTTTTTCCAGTGTGGTGGCAGGTTAATAGTGAAAGAAATCCTACACTGAATTCACTCACAAAACTCCCTGCCTAATGCAAATGTTTCAATCAAATCATGTTTGTGTTTTGACTAAAGGGTTCAAATTAAGCATTGATTTAACTTCATTAGTTTCTTAGGTCCTTTTGCTGAATTAAATTACTAATTTAATTTACTAAGTGGCACATTTAGTTACCATACAGCCAGATCCTGAAACCATTCCAGAATGTCGTAGCAGAGGACACTGAGATGCATATTCATTTTGGGTCCGATGCTTTGGTTCTTGGCCCAGCTTCCATCCTTTTATTGTTGATGAAAAAATGAATTATTTACGTAGATAAAATATTCAGGCTTTTATGCTGGATCAGTCTTCAGTGTTTTGAATTGTTTCCAACCACCAGTAGGGGAATAGATAAGGCATCCCCTTACATATATAATGGAAAGAAATTATCTTTGTTTCTTTTATTAATTTTTTTTCAATATATAATGTGCTGAAAAACAAAGTAAAAGATGAGCGGGTTTTTTTATTCAGTTGAAAAAATAGGTTTCCTTTTAACAATTTGTTTTTATATGTGAAATAATTTACACTTTTAATAAACACTTTTCCCTACTTTCTTCACATTGCTGCTTCCAAGAGTGTTGTTAGAGTTTGAGATTAGAGCAATTCACTATAAAAGTTGGAGAACATCTTTAGAAAGACAATCTGGGTCTGTATTTATAATGAACTATGACAAGTTATCAAGGTAATGTGCAGCTGAGGGAAAACCTAAGATGCAGGCAATATTGTCTTGAGTAATTGAAAGGTTCTGATGTAAGAAATATTATTGAAGCCCAGTGTATTGTAAACATATTTAACTTGAGAAAATACAGAAAAAATTTACTTCAATAGCAATGTCTCTTCCATACTAAAATAGTCTGGAACATAACCATATTTTCTGGAGTTAATTTAAGAGTAGAGAACATTCAGAGTAAATTGGACAAAAATTACTTATTTTTCCCTTCATCATATTCCAGATGCATCCCTGGGAGGATGGCTCAGTGCTCCCTTTGATCACTTGGTAGAAGGTAACCTGTTCTTGGTCCCAGGATGGATGTGTGAGGAGCAGCAAAGTGAAACAGCTTGTGAAAAAACAGTATTTCCAAAGAATGAGAGAAAATGAAGTTGCCTGACACAGAGATACTTTAGTCAGTTCTTGCAGGTATGCAGTGAAATGTCTAGCTGAGCCACCATTTTAGTATAAATGCAAAACAAATCACATCAAAGAATGTATAAAAGAAAATCTGTAATGCAGAGCTACTAATCAAAACTAATTCTTTCGTTTCTGCCAAACCACCTTAATTAGCTTGTCTCTGTTAGTAAGTGCAAAATCTAAAACACAAGTCAGATGGCAGCAAAAACAAGCAAAATGCCCACACAGAAAGGATATACTGGGAATAACCAATTCCACCGTGGCTTGATGGTTTGGGGTGACAGTATCTGAGTAGAGGAAGGGGATCATTTGGCCAGTTGGAAAGAAATGGGAAGGAAATTGAAAAGTATGGAAGGGTTTAGGGATGAAGGAAAGAAGAATTAACAAAGTGTGGAAACTCAGTTGAAAAATATGTAGTTAAATGATGAAAGCTCTTGGAACAGACAACTAAAGTAGGCAGAGGAATAGAGTTAAGGTACAAAAAACTTCAAGGTGCCATTAACAACAATCAAACAATTGCTTCTATAAAAAAATTTGTTGGATGATGTTAATAAGCCTTAAAGTTCAATAGAAAACCCATCCAAAAGGTTTCAGAGTCTTCAAATCTCCATTTGAGCCATGAACACAGGAAATCTTCATTCCTAGGTTCTTTTTCACTGTCAGGACAAAGTACTCCCTGTTGCATGGTACTATCCCATATAGTTCAATATAAACTAGTTCTTTAAACTTCCTGGAAAATTAAAATTTCTCTATAAGTAGCAAAGTATATTTTACTGATTTTTGTTGTTGTTGCTCTGATTTCTTGTGCATATTTTGATGCAGGAACTTTTTACTTTTTTTTTTTTGTTCTCTTTTATTCTTTTATTTTTTCTCCTTACTTTATTTCATCAGCACTATGAAGAAGAACAAATCTCTTCAAATTAAAAAAAAAAATCGTTCTCTGAAGTGCAAAACAAAAGTTGGAGCTCACTACTCATGAACCATAGAGATTTTCCAAGATACCTGCCCCAGCTGACTCCCCTTTTATGCATTAAGCATAGTCCATAAATTCTATTTCAAAGTTGAAATTTACAATGGACTCCATTCATAAAACTGTCATGGTAGGTTTCTAAGAGCATTTCACACTGATGTGCAGAATGCTTCCAAGATGAGTAAAAGCTGAGTGGTTCATACATATCAAAGCTTTCCCCTTTACAGACAGATGGTCAACTCGCCATTGGGCTGAGAGAAGGCAGTGGGAGAAGTGTTAGCTCAGACGTGCCAGACTACAATGAAACTGCTTCATAAAGAGCTGATCTGTGCTCTTTGCTGCCTGCTCAGAACCCATTTTAAGAACCTGACCTAACTCACATTGATTCCACCAGGCTTCTGTAGGAACTGGAACATGCCATGTGTCTGAAAAGGAGCACTTCTCTGGCATGAAGCATGACAACTCATGAGTGGGAGTTAAGAGAGCATGGCAAAAGGAAAGAAATTTCTATCTTATTAAATTTCCTCTTTGCTATTGTATTAAAAAATAGAAATCATTTCTTGCCTTGAAAAATGATTATGTCTGACAGATTCTTAGTTGATAGAATTGCCACAGTTGTGACTCATGCAGATCTACAGAAATTTCTGATTTATTCATACTGTGATCCTTTATATTAAGTAGAAGAGGACTTGTATAATAATTGGATAAAGATCATCACGTAATAACAGCATCCTAATTTTCCTTCTGTACTGAATTTCTTGGGGTTTATTTTTTATAATTAATTTCCAGTCAGTTCCCTGCAACAGTTTTAATGCTCCTTTGTCTTTCTTTGAGAGGCAGAGGTCAAAATTAAAAAAAAAAAAAAAAATCTAGAAACAGAGGATACTATACAATAGTTATAGAAAATGAAATTGAAAAAAAAAAAAAAATGTAAATGTCTGTTTTAGAACCCAAATTTCTACTCATACAGTCACGGTGGAAAGATTTGTAAATGTAGTTTACCCAATGCTATCAATGTAACTTTAGAAATTCTAATGTAGAGCAAGTTTGCTATTTTCATCTTCTCCCTGCTCAAGTAAAAAATAAAGTGCCTGCTTCTTCACTTCACAACCAGAGCTAGCAAAAAGCTTGACTTAAACAAGCTAAATATACTATGACAAAACCCAGTAGATTTATAAATTTTCTAGGGGTTTTCTTTTTAGATACAATCTGTAAATGACATCATTATAGTATTATGAGGATTTAATAAGTATGAGAAATTTAATGAACTATGCCTGTTGTAAATTATTCCAAAAACATGTGAACTTCCCAAGAATACACTTCGGAATGAGCTGTAGGAGTCTACTGGGTAGTGCTCACTTGCCATGCCACTGGCATTTGAAAAATAGCACCAGGGCCAGCCCTTTCTAATGGGAAGACTGTCTTATGATGATTTTTTCCACTTATGGCTAATAAAATCTCCTCTCCTTGAACACTTCTTGACTTTTTTTTAAAGTCTGCAATAAAATCTGCTTTTTTTCAGTATATAATAGACTCCTGTCTCTAACGTCAAGTGCAGGTCTTTGAGGAACACAGCCTAGATGCTATTCATGCTAGAATACTTAATACTCTTACTTTCCCTTGTGTCTCCATTGCCCCCTCAGAAAACACTTTCCAGATTTTTCTACAAATGAATTTTGTTTCTCATGGGAAGGTTTCAGTCCTCACTCTGATGAATTGCGAAATAGGGTTTTATTTTATATATTAAGAAAATCAGGATCTGTATTCCATTCTATTCTATTTTATCCTATTCTATTCCATTCCGATTTATGACACAAAAGTTTCATAACCTTTTGCTCCTAATACATTTTGCACAAGATACTACTAAATCCAAGAGGAAAATTACCTTAATAGTAAAGAGAGGTATTTTGGTTACGCTCTGTCTATATGAGAGACAAGGGAACTAGTGCAAAGATACAGAAGGACAAGAAGAAAAGTACGTGCAGGAAGAAGATTTTTGGAACACATATGACATTATATATGTTCTAGAGAAGAAAAAAAAAAATGCATCTCCTTAAATTGGTGATGACTTTTCTCATGGTCTTGAGAGAATTTTTGAAACATAAATTCTGTCCACTGCACAGAATTTCAAACTCAGAAGACCTGAAGTTTCTCTGTCCTTTTACTCAATATTTAATTTCACAGAATAAACACCTTCAGGTTCCTTCAATCCTTCAGCATCTTCTCATTGGTGAAATTTACATTCCCAGAAGTTGATAGTGTCTATCATATAATATGCATTTTGAAATAATGCTGCAGCTTAGGCTCTAGGGAGAAAATTGTGATTTCTTTTCTTTCTGTTTTTAATGCCGATGAGTAAGTGTGCTTATATATGTGTATGTTTTATTTACTGTGTTGAATTAAAATTACATTCTCACAGTAGTTAGAAGAAGGAGACATCTGTTGTTTTCAAGTTTTTTTCTTCAAAATGCAGCATATTTCCTCCCAGACACAGAAAGTTACTATATTCCATCTTTATAAAAACACCTTTATATTTTTTCTCATAAAAATACCATTCCTGCTTTTCCTAAATACCCTTTTGGTTGAGCATCAATCATCTACCATTTCAATGCATAAACCCTTTGCAGATGATTGCATGTGAATGGAGAATGTAAGAGATTTTGTTATTCCAAGTAGTGCATCAATGTACCTGGAAGTACTTTAATGTTTTGCTGGCAGACTACCTTGAAATTATATATATATTTTTCATTTATCACAATGGCTTTCCCTGGATTTTCCAGGGCCATTGATAGATTTTTCCAGGTGCAATATGCTTTTCCTGTAGATTTGCTTACCATTACATCTCCATTTTATCTCTGATCCATCTACAAAACCAGTCCAAACTTCTGAAGTTCCCAACTTAACAAGGCGTATCAGTCATGCTCAGTTTAAAGCAGTGATTTAGATGTATTCTCATTATTTATCCTTAAACATAGGCTTCAGCTGAACAATCAGTGTTGAGAATAAGCTGTCTGCTAGTCCTAGAGCAGGGAGTCACATTCTGTTCTGTTTCACATTCTTAAATCTAAGGGGAAGTGTCCAGCTGAGCCATATCTGATTTTTTTGTTTTCAAATGGTCTCTGAATTTGATTTGTGACAAATCTTAATGAACAGATAGGGAAAAAGAAATTCAATTGAAATGTAATGGTACATTTTACATTAGAATATAAAATCCTGTGAGTGCACACTATATGTATCTTGTACATTTAGATGTTTTCCTGCCACATAAATCACAGATCATGTTTTAATTGGAAACACATTTATAGATGGATCAACAAAATATCAAAACTATGATTGAATACTAGAGATCTAGAACTCTTTGACTCAATAATCTCAGTATTTCACACAAAGTTATGTCCTAAATTCATTAGTTATTCTCAGTAATTTCTCCTGCAAATGCAATAGAAATACTAATGGAAAGTGACTGCACAGAACAGAAACTTAAAGAGATATGAGAAGACTGAAAAATGAGACTATTCAATTATGTTTCTCTACAAGATTTTTTTACTAAATATTTAAAGAAAAAGTTTTATAAAATTTCTACTAAGAGTTATTATGATGATTTTGGAGAATAAATTCAGTCCACAAAATGTAAGGAGAGGTTTTCAAATCCCCTTTCTGTGTAAACCAAAATGCGACTTTTAACTACTGGTGCCTCAACAATTTTTAAGAATGCAAAACCCACAGCTGCATTCACATTAGGACTCTGTCTTTCTCCTAAATTGATGGGATAACTGAATAATAGACTGATTCTCTTTGCCATCACATTTCTTGCCTTATTGTTTTGATAAAAATATCTGTTTTAAGAAAAATGTTTATTTTCTAGTCCATTTACTTTGGATGCCTTTTTATTTATTTACAAGCTTCCTAACTGAACTTATAGCAAAGACATAGGCTATTTGGTCCAATCAAAGCACTTAATTAAGGCTGTGAAATAAAATAATCTCAAATGAGACAAACCTTCTGTATTTCTGTTTTACTTGGATCATCTGTTGTCTCTTGAGAGCCCAGTAAAAAAAAAAAAGCCTTAAAATATTACATTGACTGAAATATCATTGCTGTGCATAGGATACATTTTATGTTAAGCTAACCTAAACCAATTTCCCTGGCTTAGTTACTTACCAAAAAACTTGAATTTGCCAGTATAATTCAACTGGAAAGAGTGGCCTTCCTTCCTTAGATAAGAGCCTGGACACATATGTGTCATTATCTATATTCCAACAGCACTTTGTGGTATCACAGAGACTCTGAGCCTCCTGTACTAGAAAGCCCAAGCCCATCAGTGAGTATGGGCTACATCCAAGCAGCTGAGCCTTTAATTTTGGTGCTAGTAGAATAAATTTAATTAAAACAAACAAACAAACAAACAAAAATTAGTTATAAACATAGGAATAGTATTGAAAGATTAAGGAGTGGAAGATTTTTCTAATTCACCACATTGGATTAAATTTATTTTTAGGGAACGCCACAGGAATGGAAGGTACTGGCTCAGCAGGTGGCACTATTCCCTCAAAATCAATATATAGCTTTTTCTTTACAGGTATTTTGGGTGTTGAGGTAGTAAAAGTCTGCTGCTGAAGATGTACAACATTCTTCATTTAGTCTCTGTGGTGATCAAAGATACTGTACTTATAGGGAAATACACATAATGCCTTGCCAAGATAGCAATGCTGGAGAAAAATAGTATCTATTTTTTGTTTCCTTTTTTTACTTAATATATTATTTTTTTCCTTAATGTTTAGACATCTTAATGGATTGATTATATTAAACAGCTGAATTTGATGCAAAAGCCATTTTTTTCTTTCAAATAAAACTTGATATTTCAGGGTTTTTTTGTTAATGATAACAAAATTTATAAAATGAAGTCCCTTCTGAAGTCAGAAATCTTACACCACCTGGAAAGATTTTGTTGGAAAAAAAAAGATTTTTTGAAATACAATTTTTTTAAACATACCAACATAAAAAGAGTAATCTCTTACATTTCTGAATATGTAGCATTCTAAAAGTTAATACTCACAAAGTACTTCAAAAATAAAGTGCCTAAGAGAGTAGGGTGAGTGTTAATAACTGGTGAAAATGTGTACTTGAATATATCACTGATAGATTCCAGTTGCTCCAGTAATACAGACTTGCTTAGTTAAGCTTTCTTCAGGTACCTGCATTCAGAATTAGTTTGACTTACAAATCAAACACTTGGAAGCACCTTTTTTAGATTTCTTTGCAATACCATTGCACAAAACTTTTTTCAATATATTCAATTAAACCTTTTTAATATTGAAAATAGCAATGAAATGCATAAACTTCACAATCAGTGCACAATGCAGTATAAATTGAAAAAGGGTTAGCTCTACAGCACTCAATTTCATGGGTGCTTTCCAAACTTATAAAAATTTTAAAAATATACTTATTTTTATTTGTAATAACTATTTTAGGCTAAAATTCAGTGTAACCCTTCAGAAGAAGAAAAATGTTATAATTAAATAATATATAAAATTATGATAAAATTTTTATTTTAATTAAATAGTTTATACTTTAACTAGACAGATTTAAAGCATTCAAATTACTCAGAGGAGATTTTACAGAAAATGTTTTCTATAGTCAACATGTTAATGCTTTTTTTCTGATATCCATATATCATTGATTATTTCAGAAAACATTAAAGGTCCTAGTTTGGCAGTATATTTCTCTGAAGTGCTTTTAGGAAAATAAAATCACATGATATAATAGGAGCAATATTAGAATGCTTGATCCCTTAATTGCAGTTGTTTATTTTTCCTTCTTGCAATCCAAGCATTCAGGCACTTTACAGCTTACATGCAGATTTTACTTGTAAAATAAACCATCACATGCGTAACCTATCACATTGAATGAAAGTGAATGAAGCTTTATGGTAACTTTGAGGGTCTTTTATGGCATGGAGAAAAGCCCACAGCTACCCTGGTGTTACAGATTGTTAACTGTTGCTATTTGAATTCTTCTTAAAGGATAACACCCAATAATTGTTTTGCTTTTCACTTGTCTGCAATCCGATATCTGTAAGAAACCCTAAATCTGAGTCAGCTTTAAACCTTTACTAAAATATTAAAGAAGAGAGAATAATAAAGCATCCACTGTTTCTAAAAGCCATATGCCCTTATTTTTAATGTCCTAAAGTTCAAGCTATCCCCAGTTTACAATAATATTAACTGCTTGGGTTCAACTTTGGCTTAACTTGTATAAGCAAAGCAAAAAAATAGGGAGTATCCACACACTAACAAAGGTGATGATGATTTCAGAAGTGGTTTCAACTTTAGGTCTGAGAAAAATATGGCTCTATCATTAAAAGTAATTCCTCTGCTGGCACAGAGCTCTTTAGCAACTGGGTCATGGCTGGCTCCCAACGGCTGGCCTTGGCAGAGGAGAAAACTGGGCTTAGTCTACATTTCACATCCAATACGGTACCTAGAAGTAAGTACAGGTACAAAAACCCTATTGCAATCCTTTCACAGTAAGTGGTTCCATACATTGCAAGAAAGTAGAATGAAAGTGGGTTTTTAAAAAAATCCTATTGATTTCTGTTTAGCTGAGGTTTCTAGAAATTGATGAATGTGGACCATTGCAAAATCTTGTTTCTGCAGATTTTTTTAAATCTCATTGCTTAATAATTTTTTCTCATCTTGTACTGAGGCAATCTGTCATTATTACAGGAATCTCTTCAAAGGACTGGATTCTGTTCAGAATCAGGAAAGATGCATTTCACAATTTGGGTTCTGTAATTTTGCTATTTCTCCCAAATTAGAAATGAAAACTAATCACAATATGAAACAGGAATAAAAGCATATTGCCTTTTTTTTTTTAATTGAACAGCCATAAATGTAAAATACTTTATTTTTGAGAGCTAGCATATCAATAGGTACGCAATATTCTCTATAAAATGTAACTGCTTGAAAGTATATATGGTTTAATTTGCACACGATAAATGCTGTCTCATATTAAAAAGCTCATTTAATTTTACAACTTATGCTTTGTTTCTTATGAAAAAGAGACAGATATAAATTTTTCCATCTGATGAAGCAATTGATCCAGCTATAATTCTAAACCTTGAGTGGCATTCAGTTTCATTAATTTTGAAAACTAAACCTTTTTCTCTCCTGGAATGAAAAAGGTAGTTAGTTTTTTTGGGTTTTTTTTTGGTTTTTTTTTTTTTTTTTTTTTTTTTTTTTTTTTTTTGGTGTTTGTTTGCTTGAGCTGTAGATTTATTTTGATTTTGTTTGGTTTGGTTTTTTGGGGTTTTGTTTTGTGGCTGCTAGACACATGTAGTAATCCACTTGGTATTTTAAGCTGCGGGCTGCTTAACTTTTCCAATTTTTGAATATGAATATTATAAGAACAGATAAGTTCTTGGGCTACAAAGTATACCTATACAATAAACTTCAGAAAATATCTTAAAGAGTCATTAATTTTGATAAAAAAATCAGGAGGAAATTGCCCTGATTGAAAATATCATCTTGTTGAAAACACACATCTCTTTTTATCACTGTGGATAAAGGTCTTTGCTGAAGTGCATGTAATTGATGCACTGGTTGTAACAAATAGCATGTGGAATTCCATATGCTGTGCTTCATAAAACTTATGCAAACTGCCCCTCTGTAGCAGACAGTGGAAACACTGTTAGAATGAAACGTGCTATGAATGGAGCCCAGTGTTGGAAGGCAGTTCAAAGAAACTTTATCTAAGCAAATTGGAATGGCTGATTTCCTTGCAGTTTTACAGTAATTATTAGGCATATGCCAAGCTTCTCAAGAAAACTTGCAGTAACTTTGAAATGAGGTAACATAAATATTGGTCTCCTCTACTTGGGAAAGTTTAGCAGTACGAAAATATTTATTTTGCATTGTGAGCCTTTCTTTAAAGCCTCTTTGCACATAATTACTCTTTCCCCATAGGCAGAGGCTTTGAATATTCCTAAATTTAAACACTTTAGATGCACTATTAACTAAGGAAAAAAAAAAAGACTATCAAATATCCATCATTAAACATGTTAATAAATCCTATACAATCTTGTACTTCAAAGCCTTAATTCCAAGTACAAGCATAAAAAATATCCTCAATTTTATAAAGAGAAGAAATCTGAGAAATCCTTTTCTCAGCTGAAATATGAGCCATAATTGAATTTATATCTAAGTTCTATTTAATATTTTTATGTAATAGTTCATGTTCAAATATATTGTAAAAATTAAAAAATTCCCAAAACAGTTTTGCAAAGAAAAAAATCAACAGTAATATTTTAATTTCTCTACTGTGGTGATGTGAGAATAGAAATTACTCATCTAGTCTCACGCAAGGGCAATGGCAAAGCTGTATTTAGAAATATTGAATATCATTCTACATTTCATCAACATGGTATAGTCTCTAAAATGAGCATTTTCTGTGTCTGCCTCTCAGCTCTCACAGGATCCATGAGACACATCATCACTTTTGGAGTTCTGCACATCTTCAGTTTTACAATTTTCCCTTTATCTTATATGATTTGGGTATTTCAAACATTTGTGAGCACTGCAAAATACATAAATGTATTTAAAAAGCTATTTCCTAGGCTAAGGCTATGGAAACAGTTACAAAGATCTCAGGAGCTCTCCTCACATCCTAATTCAAAACTATAAGGGATTTGTGAGTGTGTGAATAAGAGCAGGAGAAAAGAAAGGAAAAAATGTGACACCCAAGTTCCATAAATCAGGAACTTAATCTTTCAGTCTAAATAAGAGGAACTCATCTCATCTGTGGATGCCTATAGCTGAACACATTAATTCTAAGTTACAGTAGTGTCTCTTTGTAGTCTGTAGAGGGAAGTGAGTGAGGGAAGTGAGTATAATTCAAACATGTCAGGTCAGAAGAATTCCCTTTTTGAAGTTATCTTTTTTCTCTCCATTAACCATTTAATACACACATAATACCTAGCTCAGACATAAGCATCCAACTTCTGGATGCTCAAGTTGATTCCTGGGCAGGTGAAACTCTTCTCAAACTGCCCATAGGTTTTTACATGATCTCTCTGCTTTCTGCAGTGAATTGTTCTTCTCTGATAGTCACCCAGCAAATGTTAGTAACAAATCTCTTTTAAATCTGAAATAGTATCATGAAAGAATGATTAACATCTGAAGTAGTTTGTAAATAGACCTCAAGAAACCATTCTCCTGTAGTCTTCAGTATAAGGTACTTTCAACATGAGGATTTTGGTGGAGGAATCTCTCTGTATGGTACTGTTGTCAGAAAATGTTGTTTTACCCTTTCTTTTTTCACATTAAGAACTCAACTTCAGTAGCCTGAAATGTTTTCCAAATGCACTCTATAGGATTTTGATTTATATAACCCTTTCTCATTATTAAGTAATTCCAGCATGAGTGAACTCAGCATTTCAATATACTCTATTATGTTCTCCTTCCTGATACATTGTTTGGTTCATGGGAAACCTTTAGTTATAGCTTTACAGAATGTTTTTGTAATAGAAAACACGAGAAATTATACCATTTTTTCTATAATAATATATTTTCTAATTAAGAAACACACCCTGATGGTAACAGCAAGACAGGAACTCTCTGAAGTCAGTAGTATCAATTAATTACTGCGTAGAATTTGACCTCACAGTCCTAATAAAAAATTTGTAAATCACAATTAGCAAATCCATACTGTTTGATATGATAGTGCAGCACCCTCTTAGTAGCCATATTGTCTTTAATGCAGATGTTCTGACTCCTAGAATTTAATAACAGCTCCAGTTTGGTCTCTGATTTATTCAGGCCTTTTAGTTGTAATGCAGCACAGCCCTACTGCAAACACACATGTCTGATAGTATATAAAAACCATTTTATTAAGTCACAAAATGTTTGTAGGAAAGCACGCCAGTTTCTTTAAGAGCCATGTACCTGATAATTCATGCAGTCAACATATATGCAACATCTGCTTCTATAAAGATTTAATACTTCTTGTAGAGTTTGGATCTCATTGTTCTTAAAAGAAGTTAAAGGCAAAGAAATAGAAAACTGCATAAGAGCAGAAAATAAAAGCATGTGGGTTTTACAAATAACAGATCTTTACTGGTGAACTTAACACAGACAGTCTTAATTAGACCAGGCTGACTTACAAAACCAACGTAACCCTTGTACAGAGTTCTTATGGAGAAGACAGAAACTCTGTGAAGTTTCTCTCTTGATGTATTCTCTAGAGGTTTTCCTGCTTGTGAAAAAGATTATTTTTCCTCTAACTGTACTTTTGCTTTGCTATAAAAGACAGAAAAGCCACCTATACACTGTTTACTGACAAGGGTTTTGCCGCATTCATACAGTTGAAAATGTCTCTGCTAAGTGTGTGTCTCCAGAACTCTCTGCTTTAGAGACTGCTTCACAACATGAAGACATACATCCAAAACTACATCAATTTTAAAAGCATCAGTTTGCATGACAGGAGAAGGTGCAAGAGTCAAGAAAGTGTGGTAAATATTTCTTCGCAGGACAGCTGTTTCCATATCAGTCCTTCCTGAAAAGGATTTCAGAGTAAAGTCAGAATAATAGGTTTTTTAGAACTATTACTACATTCAAGGCTCATCTTAAAATTTTATCATCTCCTTCTATTTCTTCTAACTTTAGATAAAAACTGATGACAAATTTTCTTCCACTGAAGCAAACGTTGAGTTGCAATGATTCCATTTATATCAAGCAATGAACAATCACAAAAACTGAAGACATGTCCTGGAGTTCATAGCATCACATAATATTAAGTACTGAAAATGTGAAGCATATTTTTCAGTGTTAACTAGATATAAGACTCTTCACAGCCAGAACTTTTCAGACAGTGCGGAACAAGTTTTTTTACTAAAAAGAATTGTAATGGAAAACCTAACTCCACAATACAAACTATCTCAGGTAAGTATTCTTCATTCTGAATTCCATTTCTTCATCACCCCCACCTAACAAGTTCTCACAAGACAAGAAAGCTACAGTAATGGCAGTCTACATTTGAAGCATCCCTGAGCTCCATGTAACCAACATGCAGTATGGCTGCTAATGAAGTGCAATGTCAGCAAATTCATTATCAGTGAATCACTGAAAGAAAGACTACAACAACTTACAGTGTTGTGAGAACTCGAACAAGTGAAGCCAACTGGATTTGATTCAACCTAGCTCTTATTTTTATCTACTGCTTTCTACTCAAAAATTTATTGTGGTGTTGCATTTCTGCTTTACCAATGGCACAGTCTCTTGCTTTTTAAACATACTCTGCAGTTATTTTGGGTAGTGCTTCAGGCATAAGTAGTCTGACATTCTAAGACAGAACTTAATCAGAATATGTGGACTGGAGATTTCAGAAAGTATTCTAGGATCTCTGAAAAAAAAGATAAGGACAAATTGTTTCTATCATTCATCCAAAATGCAGCAAATTGAGATCATCAGCTAATGCAAATCAGTAGAACCCCACTGAATTCATTAGAGCCCTTCTGGTTCACATCTGCAGACAATCTGCATAATCATGTTGTCACATGTAATAGTTATATTATGTTCTCATGATTCCTCTTTAGCTGGATAGAAATGGCTTTTCTGTCCACAAAAATGTTAATGACCTTAGAAAATTCCCATTCCATGTTAGGGCAAGCCTAAGACTAAACTTGTATGTATAATATCTTGAAGCTTTTCGGTTCAGATGCAAGTGTCAAATGAAACTGATTTTTGTGGTATTTTCAGACAATCATAATTTTTTTTTTGGTTGCATTAAATATTTTCAACTTCTTGAAGAACAAATTGTTATGTTCAGTTACAAACCATTTTAGATTTAAGCAAATGAAAGAAAAGAGTGTGCTTTGTTAAGACATTATGGGGTTATATTCCACATAGTAGGCAGAAGACAGAATGGGGAGAAGGATTCACTTGTCCTGTGCACCCCAGGGGAAACCAAGTCATTTTTTATGATGGGTGATATCCACCTTAACAAACTGGTTTATATAATTTAATATGGCTTCAGAGTTGCATTATTTTTCCTCCCTTACTCCTCAAACTCTTCTTAACAAAAAACAGGAGACATGAATTTTATCTCATAGTCCAAGATGGACAGAGACAGCATATGAACAGAGGGTTCTTATACCTGCTGAGTTCACTAAAAAAACTGGACAACTTGTCTCTTAATAAATTATGTTTTAGAGAGTGTATAAGATAATTTGTTATCATTCAGAGCAGCGCTTACATTTCTGACTCCTTATTCTGTGCAATAACCACCCTCCAAAGAGAAGGGCATGGCTCAGAAACTCTGGAGCAAACCTTGTCAGTGGTAGAGAGATTCATGTTCAGGTCTGTTTTGCTGTTTTTCTCATAGTTATGGGAATAGCTCAATTTAAAAAGCCTTTTAAAGCAAACAGACTCACCAAAGTTATCTGAGTGCTTCATCATCATCATCATCATCATCATTTGTCGTTGTTGGATAAGTATACTTAGGATCTGCTAGCACTTCCATAATTTGGAATAAGTATTTCTTACTGTATTGATACATATAGCTAAAGGCAGTGTTGGAATATCAGTACCATTCCTGCTCCACCAGACAGCTTCAAAACCCTCTGCTATTTCCTACATATTGTGTTAAATCAAAGTCTTTTGCAGTTGGAAACTCTTCAAGGTCTCATATGTTAAACAATAACTGGCTGTCCATGTTTTTTTTCTGGCAGCAAAAGTAATTGCCAAGCCAGGCTGGCAAGATTTCAGATCCTGTCTGCTACCTCTGCAGAATCGACAATCCTGTCTATGTTTTCAGAGAGACAGAAAAAAATTGCTTCAAAATTTCAAAAATCAGTGAATATTTTATGACAACCATCAGCTATCTCAGAGCTGTCACTTGATGATCCAAGTAACATATATATATGTGTGTATATATATATATGTGGTTAGCAACCAAATTTGACAATGGGAGGAAAACTGTGACTTGATTGCAACAGCAACAGAGCATAACATTTTTAGAGAAATTTCACTGGTCTTACTGGTTTCTGTAGAAGATAGCATTTTGATTAAATTCTCACAGCTGTTCCTTTCCTTTCATGCAATTTCATCAGAGTGCTGTAATATATATTGCCATTTCTTTGCTGATGAAGGGGTGGCTGTACTGGTTGAAGAACTTTGTGAAACTGATTTAGTGTTAGTATAATCATATAAACATAGACTCATGCAGTTGTTTGGGTTAGAAGGGATCTTTACATGTCATCCAGTCCAAGCTCCCTGCAATGACCAGAGATGTCTTCAACTAGATCAGGCTACTCAGAGCCCCGTCCAACTGCATCCTGAATGTTTCCAGCAATGGGGCATCTACCACCTGTCTGGGCAACTCTCTGGGAAGCTGTGGAAGCTCTTTTCCATTGTTTGGAAAAGGTTTTGGTTCTGAATTCTCCTACTTGCCTCTGCACTTGAAGATTATTACTTTTAAGCATCAACTTGACACAGATATTTTCTAAGTTACAAAGCAGAGAAACATGGATAGGTTAGTTCTAAGAAGGAATGAAAAAGTGTTTTAGCACTGGAGTTAGATTATTTTATATAATTTTAGCTTCTACCTTCTAAGCTGGTGATTATGTTCCCCGAAGAGTCAGTAGAGCAAAGGATTTTGCTCAGTAGACCACATTCACCACCAGCTGGGGGTGATTCATCCTTCATGTACCATACCACTTATTTTTACAGAACATCTCCTTAGATAAGCATAGCTAAATGCTTTGTGTGTTTTACCTATTTTTAAAACCCATTTCTCTCAAAAGAGGCTTACAGAAAAACCATTTTTTTCCGTAAAACTTTCTGATTTATAGAAATATTATATTAAGAATATATTAAGGAGTCTGAAACAATGCTGTGGATGCCTGAGGTTAGTAAAATACTGTAGTGAGCAATCAGCTTTTTCTAAGAATTTTATGCATATCTTTACTCTTACAGAGTGTTTTTACTTTATGGCTACAGTTGTCGTATTATACCTAAATGGAATACAAACTTCTGAGAAGTTAATCAGCAGCTAGAGGTCAGATATTATGCATGTGTGTGTGTCTTGTCCCACCTATATCCTCTCCCATTAAATTCATTTCTTACATTTACAGAAAAGGATGTAGTCACCACTTTTGATTTTAACTGCTGCATACATTTGGAAAAAAATAAAGTATTTATGTTGTATTTCTCTAATGTTATGTTCTATCATTTCAGCTTCTCCTATATGAGTGGAAAACAACACAATTTGATACCAAATATCACTGATTAATATAATAGATTTTCTTTGGTAGTGTCTTTCAGGTTGATCTCAGGGAAATAACATTGCGTCTGTATGTGTAAAAAGAGCTTTAATTTTATTAATTTCATTTTCAATTAATGATGTTCTAATATCTAAAGGAAAGTTGTACAGTCATATCATTTATATCCTCTTACTATGTTTACTTAGCTATGTGATGCTTAAGGAGTCGGGTTCTTGGAGAATTTTGCTAATACCAGTAATTACTATTTTCTCATCTTTGAGAGAAATTAATTTTGACTTGGCAATTTTGACCTGCAATTTTATATAATCAGAACTTCTATTAATTTACCTTATGAAGTAAAGTGGAGTGATTTGAAGTCTAGTTTTCAGTCATTCTGTACTCTAAAATCCCATCTTAATATTTTTTTTTTTCATGAGAATTTTGCAGTGCCATTTTTTTTACCCTGGATGTTCTTTAATAATTATCTTAGAACTCAGCTCAGGAAACATCCAAAATGTTCATTCGTATGAACTCTATTCCTTATCTGTTATAAACAGGTTCTCTTTGAAAGTATTTATTGTATTATTATTTTTGATTTGTATTTTTATTATATTATTGTATTTAGTATGCAGAGAGATAAGTAGAAATGAAAAGAGAATGTTTTAAAAGGTAAATCATTATATTGTTGAAATATTTATTTATTGTTCTGTTTTCTACAGTTTTAAATAGATATATCTAAGATCCACACATTTCTTCCAATTAAGTGCATTATTTTGTTGGGGAAATAAAAAAAATGAAATGTACAATTCCAGTTTATTCATGAAATTAGAGTGTTCCAATCTGCATTCCATATTCTCTAAAAGACCTTAGGAACCAAAAGGAAAATAATTTATTTTTGTAATTATTTTCATTTTACTGACAGCATAGTACCAATAATACACAAGTAAGAGTTCTTGCTGTCATTCATGTTTACCAGTGTTTTCTAACTGATTTTTCTAGATCTTTGTTTTTATTCTAAGTTTGCTTTTCACCATATTCCTATTCTAACATAATGCTTAAATAAAATAAATTTTAAAAAAACCTCAAAAAAAAAGAAAAATAATTGATCATATATTTTAAAAGGTTAACCCACACTCAGATCTGAAAGGAATGATCCAACACACATTTGCTGCACAGCTGGTCTTCCTTTGTGTAGTCTTTAGGTCAGCTCCTGCCACAAAGGCACAACCAATGTCTGCAGAGGAAGCAGCAGTGGCAGGAATGCAGCCAACAAAGTGCTTCAGAATGAAACAGACCTTTCATCAGGATGCAATTATTTAATCTCATTGATTAAGCATATTGCCTATGCATCCTCCCTAAGATTTGAATCCTACTCATGACTATAGCACTGTGTATTACATTGTATTCTCCATGGGGCATAAAATTTAGATGGATATTTAAAAAAGAAAGACCAAATAAATTTCTAGACCTACTAAACTGATAAACATTCATCATAACTATACAAACACTGTGGAAAATGATGTCATGGTTTGCCATGTCAGCAAAAATTCTATCAGTTTTTAACCATGTGCCGAAGTGTATTTTCTCCTGGCACAAAAATGGAGAATATATCAGAAAACGATTCTGTTTAATTTAAAATACTTCAAGGAAGTGTCTCATTAATGCTTTGCTCTGCTGGGCATATCCATATAGGTTTCAGCTCCTCTTGACCTCCAGCAACTGTAAGAGACTGAAGTTTCCAGCAATTTTGCTGGAAGATAATTTGTCAAGGATGGAACCCAAGCACCTGTTCTAATTTCATAGCTGAGTAGGAGTGCACAAAAGCACAACAGAAATGGAAGTCACTACTTACACTTACTTATTCGTAGTTTAACATACCATGAATTGGTCACAGCACCAAGCCTGCCAGAGTTCAAGAAGTGTTTGGACAACACTGAAGCACATGGAGTGATTTTGGGGGTTGTCCTGTGCAGTTTGACTTCAATGATCCTTGTGGTTCCCTTCCAATTCAGGATAATCTATGATGATTCTAGAATTATTTCTTTGCTATTCTTAGATATTTTCACTAAAGTAGTAGATTTGCCCTCATCTCGACATAGTTCCCCTAGGAGTCTGTGAACCATGTTGAAAATTATACACTAGAGAATATTCAACCCTTTTTAGTCTCTATAGCTAGAAGTGCATTCTTTATAAAAGGAACTTAGTGGGGGTGGAATGCTGAAATTTTCTACTGAAGTGCTATTAAAGCAAACATGCCTTGAGCTGTTATGGATGAAAGGTGTTTGTTAAATTGCTTGATGTTACAAATATCTGAAATTGAGTGGGTGATTGATTTAATTGCAGTTGTCAGACTGGTTTTAAAAGCATATTTCTCATTTTGTTCTGCTTTTCAGATCTGCAGAACAGTTGGATTCTGAACATAAAGAAAAGAAAGTGTCTGACTATACTAATCACAAAATGCAGCTTCTGGCTAAGCCAAGGCACACTGTCAAGATGAAGTGCTGGGTAATTTTTAAAACAGTCTGACCAACACATTTAATCTCTGAATAGCAGTGCCCCTGTTGTTCCAGTCTCTGCGATTTTCTGAATAAAAATATCTAATAATTGTGGTACTGCATTTCACATACATGTAAAGCTAACATAAACAGGAAAATTAGTGAATGGTGTGATGCTGCAACTTTGAGCTTGGCAGCCTCTCCCAAGTTGACAAACCCTAGCAAGGTCAGAGAATCCATCAAAACTCCTTTCCTCACTCTTTTGTCAAAGCTTGCTGTTCTAGAATAAAAGAAATTCAAGCAGCACTTGGAAAAGTGCACTTGGAAAGTGATTTGCTTCAGCACTTGGAAAGTGATTTGCTTCAGCCTGATTCTGCACTGAAGCACAAAAATAAATGCTGCTGAGTTGTTAGTGTGCTATGTTCCTGTAGTTCCCACTGTTTTAAACCTGCAACAATGAGGGTTAGCTTCACTAGAAGGGCTTTAGTTAAGTGATGCCATTGCTCAGAATGCCACTCTGGTAAAACACTAGTATAATAGTCAGGCACCTTCCCAATCTCTCCTGTTGAAGTTGTATCAGCTCTATATTGTGTACAATAATCACAGGTTTAAAAGGCTAGAGAAAATTGTGGCAATTTACCATGACAAATCCTGCTCCTTTTTTTTTTTTTTTTTCCAGTGAAAGATGAATGTTGTAGCATTTCAAAGAAAACAGAGAAATCGTAATGGAAGAAACTGTGAAAAAGCCTCCTTTGGCAGCACAGGATACCCTGCAGCTTGAATCTCAGCCTCTTAGAAAGTTAGAGTCAGCGAGGTGAATCCCAAGATGAAGTGTTGTGGATAAATGATTTTCCTGAGCTGACAGTGGCTAAAAAATAATTAAATTAACATTTTCTTGTGAATTCATAAAAATCTAAGATTCTCCATGCAGTCAATTACCATGGTTCTTCTCTTGAGTAGTAACTCATTAAATAAGTAATCATTTAATTGTTTTTTATTGCCAGCCCATGTCCTAAATTTCTTCTCTGACGCCTTTGAAAATACTGGCCTTGCATCTCAAATTGCCTAAAATCTGTTTTGAAACACTAATGCGAAAGTTCCCCATTGATTTTAATGGGCTTTGGATCAGCCCCATGAATAATAGGGAAAAGCCATAATTTCTTTCATATGCTTTATCACTGGGAAGCAACGAAAATTACCTTTGTGCACAGTGTGCTTGTACAGCTTGGTCTTTAGTTCTCAGTTAGATGATATTATTGTCTGTCATCAAAGTGAAGTTCAGAGAAACAAAATGAAAAAGCCTGTAGGAAAACATTTATTGAAGCACAGGATAATCTTAGATTCACTTTTGTTTCACCACACACTCTAAGTGTGTGAAGGAATGTGCTTATCAGCAAAGTCCTGAGCAGACAGGTCTTTCAAGGTTTCACATAAAGTGACAGATGCCAGGAGGCATCAGACACCTTCACAGCTTTAGGCATCATTAGCCAGCATTGTCTAAAATGTGTAGGGTTCAGAAGAGGCCTCCGTTGGCTCTTACAGAGGGAAAACTGTCTCATTTTTCAGAGGTCTGCACTAGAGTTTACTGAGGAACTGGGGTGGGACCTCATGGCCCTCTGCCTCTTTCTCATGAGGGGAAGCAGAGGACCAAGCACTGATGCACTGATCTTTTATCTCCAGTGACCAGTGATAGGGATGGCTTGGAGTTGTGTTAGGGGAGGTTTAGGTTAGGTATTATGAAAAGATTTTTAACCCAGAGGGTGGTTGGGCACTGGAACAGGCTCCCCAGTGAGGCTGTCACAGCACCAAGCCTCAAAGAGTTCAAGAAGGCGCATGGTGGGATCCTTTGGGTTTTTCTGTGCAAGACCAGGAGTTGGACTCAAGGATCCTTGATGTTCCCTTACAACTCAGCATATTCTATGATTCTATCATTCTCTGATGTCCAAAATTTCTGCCTTCAGTGGAATCTGGATTAAGCCTGTAAGACACAGTTTAAACTATGCAAAGACAGCTAGAACTAAAACAGATTCAGCATAAGTGTTGGAAACAGCATTATGGGTGTTGGAAAGAGCATTATGGGTGTACCCTACTGCCACCCCATAAGTACAGTTATACCACAACAGACATGGAAATTTGTCTTCAGTATTAGATTGAAGAGATGTAGAGATACCAAACTGGCTATGGTGATGTGCTATTATAATTTCTGAGTCTGACATTTAAAAGACATGAAAAATGATGTTAATTGGTAAGGAAAAGATGATACGTGCATGCAAAAATACAGTAATTATTTATAACCTTAGAGAAAGTCAAATAAAAGAAAGGGGAAAAAAAACCCTATATATTTCACTCAAAAGCATGTATTAAAAATTCAGGCAGTACTTTATTTGCAGATTCTTTCTGTTTAAAAGCCCTTCTATCCAACACAAGCTTAAGCTAGGTCTTTATGTACCATTTGTCATAATATTGCAATTTAATTAACATCACAAAGTGCTTTACTGTGTTTCTAGTGTCAATGCCTATTCCTGACTCCTATCTGGACCTTTTCTAAGGTTTTCATGAAGTACCTGAATGGAAAATTCCTATTTAATCTCCTTTATTTCACATCAAGACATTTCAATGGGGAATTTCTCTCCAGCTCTAATAACTGCTCATTCATTACTGAGCAAGCATATGGTGGAATGGAAAAGCTATAGACTGTTCAGCTCTCCTGGTGGCAGTAATGCTGGCTTGCCTCCTTCCCTCTCTCACCACCCCAGTGGTCGTCTACTGCAGGACACTGACCTTGAAAGCCAAATTATTTTGTGTAATGTGTCCATTGTTGCAGATATAGGAGCTGGTAACTGGCCTCAGGATCTGTTGGCCTGCAGGCAAATGGTGCTTTGCCTTCAAAGGTACCTGGGTAAGTAATCTGCAAAGCAATTCTGCAAACAGTGAGAAGAGGAAATTAAATCCTTCTGGCAATATTTGCTTCTGGCTGTGGCAGTGACCTGAGGTGTTCCTGCGCAGGGCATTGCCAGACTGCCGGCGAGGGGGGGTAACAAAGGGGTTTGGTGAAAGCCTGCATGAATGGTACCATGGGAAATGTGAAGGCTCTCCCTGGGGGCACTGGGGCTCAGTGGGTGACAACAGGGGGTGCCTGGGCTAAAACTGATGGTGAATGGTCCTGAGCCTGATGCAATTGCTGAGACCTGAAGCTGCTCAGCAGCTGGGGGAAACTGGACACACATGTCCTGGGTGGGGACTTCCAGCATTTTACTGTCTTTCCTAGCTTTGCTTTATTAGCTTTAAAATGTGCAGGTGTTTGATGAAATTATATTCAGAAAGGCCCAAAAACTCTTCATCTGGACCTTTCCATTGTATAAAAATGTGGGCCAAACAGAGCAGATGCAGGTGTTGACTTTCTGGTGCTGGGAAAGACATCTTCCCTTGGCCTCTCTGACCCTTCCTGACATTTGTTTCCCTGGGTAGAAATTAGTTTATCCATGTTAGCACCCTGGACCCTTGACCTGCCTTACCCCAAGGGAGCACATGCTTTCTCTATGCTCTAACCTCATAAGGTATTTTTGGCTTTGCACGTAACAAGGAGGTAGGTAAAGTGGTGTAGGTACAAGGACATTTGGGCTGTATTGAAAGACAAAGGACCAAAGCATAAGCAAGTGACCTGCCCAGAGAAAATCCAACCTTACAGATTGTTAGAAAGGTTGCAAGTACAATCATTGCCTCCAGCCTATGTCCATGTTTGGATGTTATTTAAGGGACACAAGTCAGACATAGACTATTCCCAGTAGTCTTTCCTTTGAGGGGCAAGGATACTCCTTTATGTGTGCAAGAGACTTGTCACATTGAGTTAATGGAAGTCTCACAAGATTTACTAACCTTGATGTAACCTCTAGTACATTACCTCTTCAGCCTTCTCACTTGATTTTGACACAGACAAAATTAATAGATAAATGTAGCATGTGTAAAATATAATTAACCATCTATAACCATTAGGTTTTCATTTAAGTTATTAATTTTATTTTTAATCTATGTGCTATGTAATCTATGTATCTATGTGCTAATCACCACTTTCCTAACAGATAACTACACTTGAAGATATCTATTTCAGGGTCCAAGGCTGTCTGGATAATCAATGGAGAGAGACAAATGCCTCTTGGGGACACTCTTGAGACCCTAAATTAGGAATCTAATAATTAACAAAATGAGATGCAATAATTCTCTTCTGTAAAAAGTAGAAATTCTTCCCCATTTTTTCAGCTGATGAAGGGCTCCTTTTTTTTCCAAAAAATGTATGATTTGAATATCTCATGTTAAATATACCTGACAAATAAGGTTGTGATTTCTGCTACAGATCTCATTTTGACTTTCTTTGGCTCTATCTACACTGATTGTTTTTTTTTAATAATTAAGACTTGTATAGTTTTAGTGGAAATAGTTATACACAAATCAAGGCAGTAAATTTTCAGGTAAGGAAAGGGACCTGAAAAGAGAGAATCAATAGCATTTATTAAAACATTGGAGTTTTCCATGTAGTTAAATATTTAAAGACAAATATAAAGAATCCCATTCAAAACGTCTGATTTTAGCATAAGGATCTTAATCTACACTGTATACTTCTGAATAACAAAGACATCTTTGAGCAGTTAAAGGTTAAACATTTTCATAGACCAAAAAATTCATGCCTGGACTAGATGTAACATATTTTTATTGTGCCTGAATTTTCTCATGAATGGGACTGTAATATCTTATGTAATGGAAACAGAATATGAACAAGGCATTTATAGTCAAAGAATACTATGAAATTTCATATTTTCCCCTTTGGGTTTTCTTGAGTGGGGCTTTTAATTCTAGCCACATATGCAAACACAGATAAAATATCTGGCTTCTTTTTTGGCCACGGGACAGAGATATGAGTCATGGAAAGCAGGATTTATTGGTCTACCAGAAACTTTTAGCTTAAATTTTCTCCTGTCAAATTCTTTCAAAGAAACTGAATCTGCATGTAATTACACACAACCATGAAAAGTGCAGCTTACTCTTTGACTAATTTAATTCACTGCCTTTTTGCTGAGGTTCTGGCCTGTGGCTTTGCTCTAATAGACACAAATCTTGTGTTGACTTATCCAAGTCTCCTGTTTGATTTACTGTTTTAATGTACCAGTGATAAACAGCTTAATATACTCCTTGCAGTACTTGAATATACTGTCCAATAATTGTCATATTGCCTAAAGGCGTGAGTTGACACACAGTCTTTTCTAAAACCTGTGCATTGCTAGAGAACCACATGAAAATAAGAGTTAAATAATGAGATGGGTGGCTGGTCTGTGAAATTGGCATCCAACTCAGTGAAGCTTGAAGGGACAATAGCACCAGTGTCACAGAGCAGCAAGAGAAATTCCAAAGATCTGGCTCCCTGCTGCCAAGGGGAAAACTCCACAACCTGGAGCTCTGACATCAAGAGGTGAGCCAGGACTGGCTGGTTTGTACCAGGGGAGCCCATCTGTGGGGTCAGGAGTTAAACCCCACTTGGAGTGGGGTTCATGTTGTTACAATGAAAAATCCTGAAAACTCTAGTGAGTTCTGCAGTTATAGGTCTTAGAATATCTGGGTCCTGACTTCAGGGCAGATACAGTGATTATTTTGGCTAGGGACTGTCCTCATTTTCCAGGTACATCTGCCAAAGGGAATGGGCATTTCAGTGCTATGGTTTTACAGGGGGTTTGCTCAATAAATGAGGCTTTGTTGACATGTAAAAGGCTGTAGCAGTATGGTACCTTCTATGGAGGAACTCAGCCTTCCAGGGAAGCATTCACTTACATGCAGGAACTGGGTGAATTTAGACAGCAATATATGAGTATGAGAAGGCAGTTTAGGGAGAACTTGACTGACTTCTTTAATTGATCAATATGGCTTTAGATTTCAGAAGGAAAAAAAGAAGACTTCTTCAGCAATCTAAAGCAGTGTTAATGGATGTCCTCAGCAGCATCTTCAAGGATTTAAATACACACAGGTCTTTCTCCTGCTGCATGCCTCACAGAATCCCTGATGGGAGCACAGTGCTCCTAGGCACATTTGGAGCATGACACGTTGGCTCTCCTGTTTGCGTGCAGTAGTGACATCTATGTAGCACACCATTAACTCAGAAATAAAAGACCTGAATTCAAGGATATCCTGAGCCTCTGGAGGTTTCAATCCTATTTGTTCCCACAGAAAAATGTTATAATGACCAGACTACAAATTATAAGCATCTCAGGGGTTATTGTACCCACACACCCTCAGCACATCATATCCTCAAAAGGAGAGAATGGTTAAATCATGCCTAGACCTCCTAGAGAGTGTAAAGCATTATGCTGGGTGTGAAGCAGCAGAGGGCTCTGCTGTCAAGATTAATTGTGGGTTTTATCCCAAAATTGTATAATCCATAAAAGCTATAAATGACACATAAAGGAGAGTTTCTGGACTCTGGACAGAGAAATGAGTAGCTGAAGCCCAGTGCTAGTGAGCTTGGGTTTCCTCCTTTTCCTCTTTCATGGTCTTTATAAAAAAAAAGAAAAAAAAAAGAAAAAAATGCTAGTGATTTAATGTCCTAATTGGATTAAATCATATTTCAAAAGGCTTCCTCTGTTGGCATAATAGTGACTTCCTTTAGGCTTTTGATGAAGAGATTGAAAATAAAAAAGAGATTACTGTTCTGTCTGGTATAGTAATGTTAGAAGAAAACATTATGATTTGGGGAATCTCCAAATTTTGCTGGGTTTTGAACTTTTTTTTTTTTTTAACTGACTTTTTAATATGAGGTATTGTGTTCCCTCTCCTTTGGATTCTTAACCTCAGAAGGACTTTAAAAAACTGCTGTTCAAACATTCATACACATTCTTCCTTCATGAGTGCTCTTCATATTTTCACATTCTGGAAATGCTCTTGTGAACAAATATTTGCTTGTACAACCGTTCTCAAAAGGTGAATAAAAGAGCTTAAGAACATTATCAAAGCAAATACATGTGGCGCCTGGTACATGAACGTTTATGATCACATTTTTGCAGGACAGAGCCAATGCCAACAGGGTTTCAGTACAACATACAAAAGTGCACTTAGAGATTCAAAGATATGCATTACTGCAGCAAAAATTAGAAGATCATTGTTCTTGGAGAGTTTCCTGGATGATATTCTAGCCCTGATAAAGTGAGGGACACCTCTCCTGCTTTCTGTCATCAAAAGTAATTTCATGTGTTCAGATATTATTCCATATTTTACTTCCTCCTTATTCTCAGGATGTAACAGTCTTTGTTTGCTTGGATTGTTTGCTGAAAACAACTAACAGAAATTAAATTGAGATATATTTTATTTGACAGTCCAGTGCAAAACCCACCAAAGTCAAGAGAACAACCTGTGTTCAGAGAGCTTTTAGCCAGCTGCTGACTATGACGTGTCTGAAATAGATTAGCAGTACAATTTATGGTGTAAGAACCAGGCTGGTTTTGTTTTATCTCTTTTAATAATGTTGAATGCTCCAGAGGAAATATTCAAACTCAGATATTAAGTTTTGTCCAGACTAAACGTAAGAGCTGAGATCTTGGAGACTGCACAACTAACCAGTACAGTTGGAAATACATTTAATGGATTGTGATATCCCCTGTCCCTGGTAATGTTTGCAGCATTAGGAACAAATCTTCCACTACTTGTACTTCCCTTTGACAGCAGAGGGAGTATTTCATCCAGTTACTAATTTCTTTTTCTATATTCTCCTGAAAATCCTGGCAATGGTTAATAAATAATTACATTACCAAACCAAATATCTATAATCAGGCAGGTAGCCTGTGGTTGGTTAACAGTAAACCAAGGAACAGCAGCTGAAAAAAAGGAAAATGTAGGAAAAAAATCAGAAGGTGTTAATAGTGTGGATCAGAAACTGTTCCTCCTTTTTTTCTTGAGAGATAATTTCATGAAGAGTAAGAATCTAAATGAATGAAAGAGAATATTTGCTCTCTACTAAAAAAAAAAAAAAAAAAGACCATGAAGGGAAAAGCAATTAGCAAATATTAAAAGTTCTCTACGAGTAAAGATCAAACAAACAAAAAATACCTGAGTAAGAAGAGTCCCCAAACCTCAAATTTTCTCTCAAATCTTTTAAGGTCTGGCTCCTCAGAGCTCCTCATGAGTTTCTTTCAGACATGTCTGTGCTGAAAGCACCAACAATTACTGAATCCAGACCTTCAGCTGCTGGGGAGGTAAGGGAGAGCAGACAAAAAAAATCAAACTTGAAGTACCTGGAATACAAAGGGCATCACTGATTTAATTGCACCCTATGTAAAGGTAACAGATAAAAAGGGCAGTGACAAAACATACATTTTAGGAGTTCCCATCAGATGATAAACATGAAACAGCAATTTCCTATCATAGTAGTTATTTAAGGAGATGTTTCTTTTTTAAAAATGTGCTGTCCCTGTCTCCAGCCATTTCTGGTTAGAAAAATCATTACTGAGTACATTAACAAATGTACCCTGTACACTGCAGCCACAGCACTGACAGTACTGGTTTTTCCATGAGCTTTCCTCACTGGAGAATTTATTGATCATACTGTTTGTTTCATTGAATAGTCTTTTTATTTTTCCTTGGCCTTTTCTCAAGCAGACAATGATACTTCAAAGAGATTTTATTAAATGAAGACCACTTGCCTCCAGGTGATATTAATAACTTTGATTCAACTACACTCTGAATTGATTAAAAGCAGGCTGCATGCATATGTCAGGTTAAACCATGAGATTCTAAAGATGAACAACTGCTTCTCTAAATCAGTGGAAATTTTGCCTCTTCAAGGAGGTGGTCACAAATAAAAAAGTTTTATTTGTTCATTAACTTAGGCTTCAGCCCTGAATCAAGATCTGCCAACATTTTTAACAAAACTTGTAATACAACCAGTCTTTAAGGAATGCAGAATGTTTCTGATTACATAGAGAGCCATTGGAGTATAAGGTAAGGTAGGTGATAAAATATATTTTGAAAGTTTTAAAACTCCGCACTAGATTAGGAGCAGGCTGAAAGCAATGTTTAAGCTGAAGCCTGCTCTCTAAAAATGAAATGTTATAGTCAGAAATTTCATTTAGGGATCAGGGACTCTTACCCATGACTGTCTTTTTGTAAGAAGGCTTCTTGATCAGTAACATCACACATGAGGTTGTAAATGGACCTGATACATCACTGATCACAGAATCTCAAATGGTTGAGATTGGAAGAAATCACTGGTGATATTCATCTGGTTCAACCTTCCTGATCAAGCAAAGTTATCCTAGACCACATTGCAAAGGACTGCATCCAAACAGTTCTTGAATATCTCTGGTGAAGGAGACTCCACAACCTCTCCAGGCAAGAGATAACTCCAAATCTCTTGATTTTTATATTCCTTCCTCTCTTTATCAGATTTTTTCCTGTTATATTTTTCACCTTACCCCAAATATTAATGGATTATTTTCACCTCTTTTACTATTTGAATCAACATTTCCTAACCATTAAGGTGGTTGGCCAGGAGCACATTTGAAATGAACATATGCCTGTAAGTATTGTAGGGTAACTCAGCCAGTCTCACAAGCATGTTGCAAAGCTGGAAGCATTGTATGATTTCTGCAGGGAGGACTTTTTTATCTACAATGAATAAGGCAGTTTTCTAGATTCACCAGCCTAAATACTGAGGATTTCTTATTAAGCTATTTTCTAAGTGGAAATAACTGTGTACCTGGCAATGCCACTTGTGCTAGCTGAACAAGATAAATGTTAAAAATTACTCCCACACAAAAAAATAAACATACAAACAACAACCACCAAAGAGAAGAAAAATCCTTTGGGTATTTGTCGCTTGAATTTTGCAGACACTTCTTAGGATCTCTCTGGCTGGCCTTTAATTCCATATTTGTCCATCTCTACTCAAAGTGTGGAGAAGAGCTCTTTTATTTTGAGTAAACAATATGCAGACCCTGAAATTTGTGACAGGCACATGCTGGGCTATTTTTATTAAAGAAACTCCAGAATCCATGGCATGCTATGATAAATGCTTATCCTTGCACATTCTTAGAGATTAATTTAAAAGAAGGAGGAGAATGAGGCCAGCAGCTAAGATACCTGTCTAGAAAGGGGGACTACCATTTTCAGCAAGTGGTAGGAACAGATCCAAGGCCTGTCTTAGCTTAGACCTATTTGAGTTGATGGGTTTGCACTTGTATAAATGAGGGAAGAACTTGGCTTGTAAATTTCAAAAGACTCACAATAGAAAACAGGGAAAAAAAGCAGAAGAAATGAAAAAGCAAACAATACCATGTGGAATGAATCTGAGACATCCCATCCCAGTAAGAACACTCAGCAGTCCATTATGTTTATTCAGATCAAATGCAGACTGTGAGATATATAGACTATGTTAGGATAGGGTGGGAAAGCAAAAATGTTCGAATAAAAGCATTATTTTGGCACTGCTGCTGAGATTAATGTGGTTTATAAAAAGAGTGCATCTAAGACTGGCACTGGATCTCCTGATAGCTAAGCAGGTTTACAGGGATGAACTTATTATGACAACCCTAATATTGAGGAAAACACAAAATCAGGACCTATAATTTCGTATGAAGTAATTACTGGTAGTAAAAAGGTTTAATTTAAATGGAACAATGAGGTGTGAAATTGAACAGGAATATATTAAAATAAAAAAAAATATATTGTAATAGTACCTGAATAATCAAAGAACAAAAATGGAGGCAAATTAGTCCTTCAATGGAAAAAAATACTTCATTCATACTGAGTACTGAAGACCTGCATTACCCATGCAGATCAGGGAAGCCTACATGGTCCCCATTCCTGCACATATTGCCTTTTAACTATTAAATTATGACTATCTAAAGTTTCTTGGAGATAAGTGAATTTGTAGAAACTTGCAGAAACTTGCAGAAAATCTTCTACCTGCTCATTTTGATGCTGCTGCATAACCACAGGGTTACTTCTTCTTTTTTTGATTGTTGAAGAACAGCTTCTGCTCCTAAAAACATCCTCAGAGGCACAGGAGCTTTACCATTTCTTTTTCATTGCCTAAATTGTAAAAAACAGGTGTAAAGAGTTCAGAGGGGCAGGAAGGTGTCCAAGACATAATTACACTAAAGAAAGACTTGGTCCACTGCAGGGCACAGCAAACCTAAGACCATCAACTGTACGCTTCAAATGAAGTCTTTCAGTGCTCATTTTCAGCTGGTTCCTGTAGTGAGTTTTTGTTTTAACAGAGAAAAATATCCCCTTGCAGAGAGCTACTCATGGTATCTGTAGCAGCATGGTGGTGTGTCAGATGATTCACCTTTTGAGGTTCACATTTCCTGTATGTCAGAGTCAGCCTGGGGAGGCTGGCTTGGACACAGATACCTCAGACAGTTTGAGTGGGAGGAAAGCACAGTTTTGACCTGAGGTACTAAGAGATACCTCTCTGAAACTTAAACTTACTCCTTAAACTTACTATTTTGATCTTATTTTTCAAGTACACATCTTGACTTATTTACCTGTCCTGAATTATTTAGCAGCATATGCATAGGTTTGACTATATTTGTCCACTTGCTATTAATTCCTATGGGTGAAAATAACCTAGATGAAGTGGCTAATAAACACAGACCAAAAGGCAGGTGAAATTACATCATGAAGTTTATAGCAATTCCTGGAGAAGAGCCTCCAAAGAGACTATATAGATAATCCTCCTTATGACTCACAAGAAAGTTGTTTAATCTGAGGAAATATATAGCACATGTAGAACTTGTTTCTAATAGGATCATCCTCTAAATATTTCAAAGATCACTCCAGCTAAGAGAACTTTAAAATTATTTAGTGCCTCTCTGCCAAACTGAAGAGTTAGAACAAGTTCTGTTTGCTTGAAGGGGAAAAAAAAAATTAGAAAAATGTTATTGCCCTGATTCTTAGCTCTACTAGCAGAATATCATTTTGCTAGTCCATCAAAATCAGTACTTTGTGTTGGTAACTTGGAAGATGACTATATTTTTGCAAATTGTGATTCATAATTGAAAAATCATGACATAACCTGGCTTTGCTTTCGCAAGTTTGTAAAGGAGAAGGGGTATAAATATTCAGTACAAAAAAATTTCAAAAGAGCTAGATACAGATTTTTTTTGTGTCTGTGGGTATGTAAGCAATTCTAAATGGTGGATATGTTTTTCTTCTTTCCATTTAAATTAGAGGTAATGCTGGTGCTGCCAGGTTGACCGCTGTTATCTTTGTACCTTAATTTTTTAAGAAAAATTCTTGTTTTGGAAAGCAACCTCTGTGCTTTGATAGATTTTTGCAATTCTATCAAGAATTCTCAGCCTAACAGAACATTAATTCCATTGGAATCAGTACCATACCTTTCTTCTTGAGTGGCACTAGTTACAAAGCATGATCTATTGGGAAATTTAGAATTATCTTAAGGTTTTATAGAAGGTTCTTTTTCAATATTTTTATTTGAAACACTTTATGCTTTATTAAACATTCTTCCAGATGGTAGTAAAAGTCTGTAAAAGTTTGATGCCTCAAACTCAAAAAACCTGTTTGTTTCTGTTACTTCAGTGAATATATCTATTCTATAAATTAGGCAGCTACTACACTTGACAAAATAGTGATGCAAGTACCTATTTGGAAAATCTTAGGTACAATTAAGTTGTAACATAATTGTTGTTTAATACAATGTAACTTACTAATGTAACTCAGATTAATTTAGTTTTCCTAAATTTTTTACTTCAGAATTCGGGTAAAAAAATTAGGGATAGTCCAAATTTCTTATTCAGCACTATCTGGCATAATAAATTGAAACAGGAGGGAAGGTTTAGTTAAGTTTAAAGTGGCAATAAATAATTTAAATATATGTTCTCTATTGAAAAACTGAAATAAATATAATCAGTGACATTAAATATCCGTCCTACAATAATCCCAGAATTAATTAATCTTTAGAAGATCCATGATTGAGCACACTATCCATCACCTTATAATGAACCTGAAGGAGAATGATTGCAAAATATCAATTCTTCACCAACAATAGAAATAGTGCTGCTTCATTATGCTACAACATCCCTTTTCTGTACTTTGTTTTTTAATTTTTCATATTGTTAGTAAGGAAAGGCATTTATTCTGCATCCTTTTATTTTTACAGGCATACCCAAAGGAGATTTTTTTCTTTTGTAATTCTTGTATGCATGCAATGGCTTAATTGATATTAGCATCTTACATCTATCATTAACTCTTAACTTTCTGTCTTAGTGGGTTTTACTCAATGTTACATATTATTATAAATTTTATGTGTGACACCTTTTATGGTTTTCTCTTTTAACATGAAATCTAGCAAAGCTATTCTGAGAGTGTGGGAGAGCAAACATATTTAAAATAACTTTCTCTTTTGCAAGCATTAAATTTTACTGAAAGCAGTTACTTCTACATTGGCCCATATATTAGCACTTACTGAGGATGTGGTTGAGAAGCAATAAACATTCCCTTATAAATAAGTTCAAATTGTCTTTGTTTCTAAGAATGAAGTAGTTCTGTAGATTACAAAATTAATTGGATTATTAAATGTAGTGTCTTGTCCTGAAATATACCTATTATTTATGGCTACAGCTTCATCAGGATTAAGAACAAATGAAATATATCATGTTGCCATCCTGGAAAGCACAAAATGCCCCTCCTGGCTTAAAGGATAAATGATGTAATGCTTGTTATTGTAAGCCCCATGCTAATCACTACAGATTAAATGCCACTGTCAAGCATTTTGAAATCATTGTTATGCTCATAATTACTTTTACCTTTGGTCAGGTTAGAACAGTATGAAGAATCTCCTGCTGATTATAATAATTCCAGACTGATTCAAGCACATCAGTATTCATGGTTTTCCTGCATCTTTACTTTTCCTTATTCTCTTAGCATTAAAGGCAGAAAAAAAAAAATCAGTTTATCTGAAAAAAAAATCAA
Organism: Vidua chalybeata; assembly: GCF_026979565.1. Lineage (NCBI taxonomy): Eukaryota > Metazoa > Chordata > Aves > Passeriformes > Viduidae > Vidua > Vidua chalybeata. The sequence goes on along the minus strand of NC_071534.1, from coordinate 62,249,438 downwards.
AACCAGACATAATAGAAATGTTTTGATTGCTGTAAGAATCCAAACACATTTTGAGCTCAAGTCTGAGAAGAAGAATACTTTTATATTTTGTAAAAGTCTAGAAAAATTGGTAAAAAGGTTATTTGAAGTATTTTGAAGTATTCTTACCCCTTTTTAGACATATAATGGTCTTGTCCTCCTTGGGAGTATGTAGCTTGAAAAACCTACTTAATTATGTTCAAGGAGAGTGAAAAGCAGGAAAATTGCACTCCTGAAAGAGGTTACATGGAAACTATTTTAAAACTAAATTAAGGTAGCTGAATTCACATTGTAGCAGTATTTTGAGCACCTGACTTCCAGCAAACATCTTACCTACCAGATGAGCCTGCTCAAGTCCTACAAACAGCACATCCTTCAAGGCAGACAGATGAGGGAGTAGGCAGGAAATTTAGATAGCAGCTATTTTGACCATCACAAACACATCTACTGAAGATGACCACAATAAGTGGGAAAGGTGGCATTAGAACAAAGATACCCCAGTTCTTCATCTAGGATTGTATATTGGTGTCTTCTTAGGAAATGCTTAAAATCATTCAATGCCAATGTACTATTAAACTTACATTTTATAAAGGATATTGGCACAAAATCAATGTCGAAAATAAGATTTCCTCCATTTATTGCTTCTTTTTTTAATAGAGAAGGAAGTAACAATTTTTAAAATTTGCTGACAAGTGTTATGTCAACATATGGGATACATGTGCATTTTCTGGGTTTATATCCTAGTTATTATTGTGAGAGTAAAAATAAAGGTTAAGAAAAGGTTGATTTTAAATGTGGGCATATTCATGGCAGAAATTTCTATCTTGAAGTGAATGAAATCAATTCATGCTGACCTCAGAAGTCAGGTTTGGCTTTTACTTTCCTAGGTGAGTACTCTTTGGTGTCTGGAAGCTGCAGACTGAAGACACCAAAGGATGACTACTAGTAACAAATTCTGCTGACATTCAAGTCATCACATCTGGAGTCAGCATAATTCCTTTTTCTATTCACTTATTTGGCCAGATATCTGGAACACTCTCATAGCCAAAAACATCACAGAATGGTTTAGCAAACTACTTAAAACCTGTCAAAAGTGTACATTTTAAAAATTATAAATTAGTCATTAAGTACCATAGGTTTTTTGTCTCAATGTTAAATAAAAAAGTCACGTGGGGGCACCATGTCTTCCAGGTACTAATATAATGAACTCACCTCCATCTGAAATGCAAAACTATAATATTAATTTTTATGCATTTAGGCACTTAAGATCAAATATCTGAAAACACTGAGTGAATAGTATATGAATCGTTGATCAAATTGAAAAAAAACCTTGTCCTTTAAATGGGGTTAAGAGCTAAGGTAGATATAATGTCTTTTATGCAGTATTTGTGGGCTTGCCAATAAAAAAAAAGATATTTTTAGCCTGAATGAGCTCAAGAAAACAGTCTTGGTTTTATAAATTACATCAATGAACTTTTGAGAGTACAAACCAGGAGCTCAGGTAACTTGGAACAAAGTTCTTTTGTTGTGTGTATGGCTGAGGAAATGGGAAGGTGAGCCAACAAAAGCTTTTATTTTGTCCTGTGATCTCAGTCAGACCAAAACAGGTCACATTCAGGTTTGGTGTGGCAGTCAGCTTTTGGCATTTCAAAATCAAAATAAACTTCCTAATAATCCAGTGCTGGCACTGGAGTAGTATTATCAGGGATCTGCTATAAGTCAAAATGACACAGTGCCTCACAAAGAAATTAAATGCTGTACTTTCTCAAATGATACTAAATGTAATCTATGTTTTCTATATTAATAGCCTTTAATAGTAGATAATTTTGAAACATAGCTGCCAGATTAATTTTGACCACACATCAAACGGGCAGTAATATAATATATAACCTGTAAGACTGCCTGGTCTTCCTCTAGTCAAGTGTGATGCCCTGCTGTGGCAGGGAACAGCAACCCTTCTGTTTCTGTGTGTTTTTCTAACTCCGTGTTATAAATAAGGTTTCTGACCACAGAAATCTGCCCAAAAGTCAAAAGCCCTTTTAGTGATTATATCACATATTTCTCATTATATCCTTTTATGTATGGTATTGTGGGCTTTCTATTAGCCTCATTTCTTCTTCCTTTTTTTTATATTTATGAGCAGAAATTATTTTCTTTATCATCTTTTTGTTTTGGTTTTAAGATTCTCAACTCCTTAAGTCTCTTCATCTATCACAGGTTTTCCTTCTTTCCTGATAGCCCAGTTGCCATTCTTGGCATCTCCTCTGGTTTAAATTAATTTTCTTCAACAGAGATCTCTCCACAGAGATTTTTTGATCATCACAGTCATTCAGATTTGGGATGGTGATTCCAGTCTTCCTCTGTAATTATGTTGATTTCCAGTACTTACTGGTTTACAATAATGCTTTCAATAAGGTTTGAATTTTCCTATTAGAGCTTTAATTCAGACTTTTTGAAAGACTATAAACTGAGACATTCCCTTAAAAGCCTTTTTCCAGCCAGATACTATCTTCCTCAATCACTGTCTTTCTTGAGCCATCCCTTTGTTCAACACAGTTCCTCTGCTAATCCCCATCTCCTCCAGTTTCAGATGGAAATTCCTTTGTGCCATTGCATCAAATCCCTTACCAAAGTAGACAGAAATAAAAGCTGCAACATCTCTTTTGGCTTGGAAGAGAATTTCCTTATCAAGGTAGTTACCTTTTCAAAGATCTCTGACAACATCTGCCTTTGGGAAACACATGCTGAAGTTTACTTCATTTATTATTTTCTTATGTCTTTAATTATTCCCCTCAGCCATAGCTCATTCTAATATATGCATGCAATTGAGAAATATATCTAAATTGGTCTTTTTTTCTCTTGCACAACTCCCACTAGACATCAGAATTTCTATATGACTGTTTCCTTAAACAGTCCCTGGTACTGCGTCTGTGATTTCATGTGCCAGTTTTTTATGACACTGGAACGAGTTTATGCTAGCTTCCCATTTTTAGAACATTTTACCTCTTTATATTTTGTTGTTACTCAAGAGTTGTTTTCATTTTCACATTCTCATTTTCATTTGCCTTTGATTCTCTACCCAAACATAATTATTCTCCCTGAAACCTGACATTAAGTACTCATTTATCTTCATGCCTGTAACTGGGTTATGCTAATGTTCAAAGTCAGTGAGCTGCACAGTTCTTCACACTTTCTTCTTTTTCACTCTGTGTGTAGCAGAAAAATAGAAGTAGTTTTAAATTACTGTAACAATATGAAAATTCAATGAAGTACAGGCTAATCTCTGATTAGTTCTGGCTATGAATGATGACTTTTTATTACCTGTCATTGTTTCTTATTTTTTAATTCCAGTAATTACAATTCTTCCTTGTCACCCACCACTATTCAGCCTTTGCATCAGTTTCAGACTTCCTTTCTCCTAGCTCTTCCTGAGTTCTGACAGATTTATTCCTGTCTGAAAGATTTTATTCATTACCGTAAACCCTTATTTTCATAGAATCTATCTCTACTGTTTCTGTTTCCTCTCCCCCAGTTATCCTGACCCGTCTCCCTATGATTTGAATCAATCTTAGGAAGGGTGATTTCTGCTCCTCTGTAGATACGTTTCACATTGTTCTTGTCTTCAGCTCTACATAATTTACCAAGCATTTTTTCTGCATCTCATCTCCTTTTGTTTTTTTTAATATGTTGCTCCTCTTTTTACTCCCTTATCTTTTCTCTCCTTACAGGTTAGCTTATTTTTAACAATTCTTAATTTTGTCCTACATTCTTTCTCTACAAATCCATACCTTTCAGATAATGCCCTAACATTAGTGGAAAGATCACAACTATCTTTTTTGTTATAAAAACACTAGTGAAACTCTGTTAATATGAACTTCAATCCACACTAGTTGCCTTAGAGCATGCCTGAGATCACTGGTGTGTTTAAGATTCCTGAACTAGAATCTATGCTTTCATAACTGATTCCAGCAACTATCTAAACAAGCTCCAGTAGAACCTCTATGGATAAGTCAACTACCTTTGGTCCAAAAATAAGTTTCTAGTTTCTCAAGTGCTCATAAATATTGCTTGCCAAATTACAATATTAAGTCAAATGATGTGAGATTTAAATTTTTTTTAAAAAAGTATTCATGACTGACGTACTAACCTACAGGCCTTTTCAAAATAAAATCTAGTTCTCAAACCTAGAATAGGTACAGGAATTAGGTGTATCACTGGTGGTACAAAGGTTTGCATCTCTACTGTGCATGACATAAGTGAGAAACTTGAATATGAGGCACCCACAGACCAGGTGAATAAGCTGTTGAAAAGGTAACAGATTAGGAGACACTAAATTTTATTCCCACATTGAACAATGAAAAGAAAAACTTTTGAACAGTGTTGAATCAGTACTTTCTATTCAATCCTGGACTTAATTTTCCATGGTCCAGATGAGTGTCCTTATCAGATGTCTATGTTTATAGCCATAGAGAAAATATTCTTCTCTCTGTCTCTGGGAAGATGAAATTATTTACTAAAAATGGGACAACACCACCAACACAAACTACAGTAAACTCATCCAAAAATAGTCCTAAATCATACTCATATGGTGATTCAAGTCCTTGGTCTGAAACATGACAGACATGTTTCCTTGTAAGTCCTCACTCACTTAACCCCTGTCAATCCTTTCTCCTCAACATCCTTCTCTTTCCCTTCCTCCTTTCTTATCTTAGTGTGCTACTTGCTTTGATAAACATTAGCTCATGGCTGATAGAAAAACTTTCATGAAAAAAAAATAAAATATTGCTTCACTATTATTCCTTGGGAAGGTTCAGTTTTAAATAACTGGTATTTTCTGTCAAAATTGTTTTAGTGGAAAATCTCCAGTCGGAAATAGCATGAATAACTGCAGGGAACTATTGTCAAGGAAATTTACTTAAACTATTTAGGACCAGCCAACTTGGACTATTGGGTATTTACTGACTTCAGATAGTTCCTTGAAAAAATGTTCATAAACATTTATAATTAAGTCAATTATTTAAGTGAGTATAATTTTTTTTAAAATAAGTCTATACTGTAAAGCCGTCAGATTAGGAAAGATTGCAACTAAAATCGCTCTTGTTATTTCATTCTGGTGAAGTTTATATATTCATTACAATGTAGCCTTTAATTATATAATTTTATATTATTATTCCATGCAGAGAATGGGGAGTACTCACATGTGAGCAGCTAATCAATGTTGCATATACAGAGTGCAGTGTTTATTGTGTAGCCTAAGTTATGTTTGCTGCCCAAAATGTAGGAGTTGCAACAGGTTATTTAAATCAGCATGTACTTTGTCATGACATTCTTCAGTATGACATCCACATCCTTTGCATTCGTTTAATTTTCACATCTTTGATGGTATTGGTGGCTGTGAGAAATGGGAGAAGGTCATAAAGCTTGAAGCTGATGCACACAGTAAATCAAATGGATCTTTTAATTCGAGACATCTATTAGTTTGTTTTTTTTAAGTATATACCATGACACAGCACTATCACTACTCAAAACACACTAAGTGTATCTGCAAATTTCTTACCAGAAAATAAGGATGAACACAGAAATAAGTGTAAAAAGCATGGCTATTGACATCCAGGACAAATTTCACTGAAGCAGGATTCTAATATTGATGTCTTCAAGACAAATGCAGACTAGAGGTTCTCAAGACAAAGTTCAACAGCACTTCATTTTCCCATACTTAACCTTTGTCATTCAATACTTATCTTCCATATCTGTGGGAATGTTAAGATGCAACATCCTTACAGAGCTCTGGCCGATTTTGTGCTGTGACTAAGACAGGGCAACTTTGGAAGACTTGAACAGGAGATTACATTGAAGACTTTGTCATATTGAGATTGCACAGGAAATACAAATACTGAAATTATCCAATTTGGTATTTCCTTATTTTGGAGCCCTAATTCTAGTCAATGGGACATGACAGGAGTTATTCAGATTGTTAATCAACTAGCTAGAAGATAGAAAACTAGTGGTCAAATTTCACAGTAATATGAGATACAGTGAAGTCCTTCAAAGATCTGTGGAAAAAGCTGATGCTAAATGATTAGAGTGGAGGACGAAAGGCAAGCTGACAAAATTTGTGTTTGGGCACTTAAAGCAACAGCTGAATATAAAGCTTTGCAGCAAATGCTTGCAAACCTGGGTATCTGGGGAAAAAAAAAAAAAGAATAAATGTGCAAAAATTCAGTCCCAAATTTATTTTTATCTAGTAGCTCTGACCTATGTATTATGATGTTGAAGTGAGATCATGAATTAGATAGAAGAGATCCTCTAGTGGAAATCAAAAAGAACATTTTTTATACCTCTGTAAAGACACCGGATGCATCAACTTTACTACTCTGTGAAAAATAAAGTTGTAGTGAAACTGGGGAAAGTGCAAGAAGTAGAGAACAGTTTCTGGATTAGGAGGGTGGTGCAGACACCTCTCAAAAGCCTGCTCAAAAACAAAATAAAAAGCAGAGTATGTAAAAGAACCCTTTGTCCTTAGAGGGAGATGGCTGAAAGAAATATGATGGAAGTATAGTAGAAAAATGCAAAACTACTGATGGAAGCAACCCTGAACTGGAAATATCCATTAATTGTCTCTTCAACTTCAATGACCAAAGATTCTCAGATGAAATTGGGTTGGGCAGGGGATTCTTAGGTTCAAAATTAGGTAGAGAAATATTTATCCATATGACATGAATTTACCTACTGGTATTTTCTGCAGAAGTCTGAATGTCAAAAGTTTATACAGCTTGAATTTGTATAAATTAATGGGAGAGAAATCCCTTGAAAGCTACAATAGAGTTCAGAGCCATCACTTCTGGCACTGCAGGTCCCCAGTGTTCATTAGGGAGTGCTGGAGGGGAGTGTCATACACACTTCCTCTGTTTTACTCTCACATGCCTGTGACCGACTCTGAGTGACAGCATACTGGGCAAGAGAAAGTGTGTAAATATTGTATTTCTTTTGTTCCTGTTAAGCTTTTCTCTGTGAGTTTAGATATATATAGAATAGAGAACAAAAAGACACATAAATGTTTTCATATATAAGAAATGTTGATATTTTTTTTTATTTAAAATGGAGTTTTTTAATTATTTGGGCAATTGACTTAAAATAAAATCAGTTTATTATTTTAAGTGTATTGTGTAGCTGAAGCTTGCATCATTGCTCATATTAAGAGTTTCTAGACCAAATTAATTTACTCTTCCACCAGCCAAACAAGGCATTCTGTGTAGAGGTCTACATACTGCTGCAAGCATGTGTTCTATATGTGATCACTTTCAGCTGTATTTAGGCTTTAACATAATTTGGATCTCTCAGTTGTCTTTTTGCTCCTAAACTTGTTCAGTTGCTGGCCCTTCATCTACTTGAACTGTATTCTCATATACTGTAGGAGGGAATTCACAAATCTTAAAATAGAAAAGCTGGAAGTAGCTCCACCAACATGACTCCTAAGATGAGCATCTGTGCCATATTTTGTCACCTACGGAAGACATTATATATATATATATATATATATATATATATATATATATATATATATATATATATAATATTTTTAGCAATCTAATTCAGTGATCCATTGTGATTATCCCAGCAGGTGCCCAAAACCATGAAAATTAAGTGTCCTTGGATATTTTTGCTTGTAAAAACCCCAAACAGCTAAAACATCTTTGGGACAAGAAAATCCAGAGATTCCTTGGTGAATGAAAGTTAATGGATGTACTGTGCAGTAAGGTTACCTCCAGTTCTAGCAGCTGACAAACTGACCACTTCTATTTAAAACAACAACTTCCAGTGCTAGAATAGAAATCTAATTTAATGAGACTGCGAGTCTGTTTTCCTGCCTCTGATTTCAGAGTCCAGTGGGGAGATGAGATACTATTCTCCAGATGCTTGTAGGGAAGGCAGGAAGTAGGCTAGAAGTAACTGAATCATGGACCTCAATTTTGTACATTCACATCAGCAGGATCCTACCCAAATGGAAGCTGGGATTTCCTGTCTTTAAGAGGCTCCCTTAAACATAGCTCTGAACTGCCACAGTGAGATAGTTATTGCATAGTCTTTTGGGAAAGAATTATTGTTTTATATAAAGTGTTATCTTCAGCATGTAGAGACATTTAAATGCATATAGATTTTCACTTACTAAAATCTTCCATGAACTTCAAATTTGAAGTCCTATTTAAGGAAACATCCTTCTTTTCTAATCTGTCCTCAGGCTGAAATTGAACAGAGTTCATGTCTCTGCAAAGGCACAAAATACAAAGGTTAATTATAGTATAATTAAAAAGAGAAAAGGTCTTATAATCACTGAGAATTTTAGTTTTGATTTATATGATTATGGTGACTAGCAAATCTTTTCCTCCAAAATTCCTTAAACTCCTTCTCTAAAAATGGTACATATTTTGCTTGCATATTTTAATATTATTTTAATTTACATTTCACTTACTTTTGTTTTATAAAAAGTAAAGAAAAAAGAAACCGCAAAAAGTCACTTTATAATGACAAAATTGTAAGATAATAAGGATCTTTTATTACTTAATACTGCAATTTTTAGGCACATAAATATACAGTATTTGAAAATGCACTTTGCTATGTTGCTTAGTGTTCCGGGCCAGGACTTCTGCACCAGTGACATAGTTTAGCTGTTCAGATTCAAAGGCAGATTAAGATGTCATTAGTGGTGCCTATGCCAGAAGATAATTCCTGTGTGCAATAGTCAGTAAATACACTTCCTTCTGTTGTAATCTTGCTGGCCAGCAAGTACAGGATCCTCACTACAGCACAGCTCTGGCTCTGCTTTAAGTTAAGCTGGGCTGCAGGCCTGGGGCCATCACATGTGCTGTGTTTGGACTTGGCTTGCCTTTCTCCAGCTTGTTTGTCTTTAACAGCAACTGATTAATGACAAGGTGGCTGTTACTTAGTTTTAGTTTATTTAGCATTTTATGGTTATGTGATGAAATGCCTGTGGTTATGCTATAGAAAAGTGAACTACTGTAGTGTAACTATGATGAAGCTTAAAGGACAAAGCTTAGATGACAGCAGAGGCCTTGAAGATTAGGTCACAGTATGATCCCAGTGGTAGCAGAGCTGTCAATAACTCACCAGTAATCTGTTAATAAAAAAATAAAAACTCAGGAGCTGGTGAGGGGAAAAGAAGGAAACAGAACAAGCATACAATGCAAAGTGATAAAAGAGCAGGGTGTAAAGCACATTAGAAAACACAACAATGGCATAAAGAGGACTGAAGAAATCAGTAACATTGCACTCATGAAAAAATAAAAGGAATTAACCCCCATCATTTAGCACCAGGGTCTTACAGCAAAGGTTTCAAAGAGCTCATGAATCCCCATAATTGTCTCTAGGCTGAACTGTTGACCTTAGGCTGCAGAGAACAGTGCAAAGGTGAGGCTAAAAACTGAGATAATAAAAGTTTGGTGGTAGATGGTTTACTTAAATAACTTTTGAAATATGGTATTGCTAGCAAGTCTCGCTTTATATTTAAATTGTATTTGCATCAGTGTATCTGGACTAATAATAGTACATGTTAGTTTCATTTTGGGTATACAGCTAAAGCTTTCAATTCAGGCAACAGTAAATCCTAGGCTTCACACAGAAGTCCCCTTTTAGCCATAACAAGTTTTCGAGTGTATCACTGCTGAGATATAGGATATTAACAGTTGGTTTTATACTGCTTGTCCCTGGCTTCTGGAAAGCCAGCTGGGAACTCATGCAGCTGTTGCAATTCAGAATAGCTTTAATTTCCTGTGAACTGTTTATCAGACCAGAGCAATACTGGTCATTGAAAAATTCCGTAATCACAAACCAGGAATAGTTTTGGAGTCACTTCATTGCCTCATTCTGCAGCCTAGGTGTCAGGTTAACCAGGGTGATAAACACGCAAGGTGATACACAGCATCTCTAAAGCAGGTTTCTATTAAAAACATACCCTTTTTCATTCCTTCCTTTTTCAAATTGCAAGCTTTTAATGAGAAAAGAGTAGTTTAAATGTTTATAACCACTCAAAATAAGAATAGAATGAAAACCTTGATGTTTAAATGAATTACACCAAACCAGCTACATCATGCAAACCTTAAAGTTTTTAATGATCCCTGTTCACCAGCTCCTATGAGACAAATGCCATTCCTCCCATTTTACAGTAAAAATAAAATACTCATATACTTATGTACAGCAGGAAGCTGAGTTACAGAGTAAGGATACTTTCAAAGTAATTGTGCCTGCTATCATTTTCTCTACCTGAATAGTTTCCAGTTATCCTGTCTTGACTTCTGGTTTACAGTACACAAAATATTCACTGTGTAAGACATAAAAATGGACTCATGTATAAAAACAAACAAAAAAAAAAAAGACTGGAAAGACCATGTTGTATCCTAGGTACTTCAGTTAAATTCTTCAAGTTAGGTTGGATGGCTTCATGATAAAAATGGATTATTGGTCAAAATTTCTACTTCCCCAGTCATCATAAAATTTCCTTGTTTTAGACACTGACTTGATATACCACTTATCCTTCCTACTACTCCATCCAAATTTTGCTATGTATGAAACAATTGTCTCCTTACCTGCCATTTGGATACGGAACATATACCCCCACTATACCTCACTAGTTTGCATCACTAAAAGTTACCAATCCTAAGGATTTTTTACCAAAGAAAAAGCACAGAAGATAAGCAGAAATGCAATTGTTAAATAATAAATGTTTCTTAAAGAAAAAAACCTAAAACTACCAAAAAACTCCCCAAACACCAGCTATTTCTCATTCTTCCTGCAGTATCACAAACATTTTTGTTTGCAGCATAGAAATGAGTCATTACACATACATATTTTACATCTGAAACTGATACACGATGCTACAGTCAGAAGAGTATTATACCTTCTCTATAACAAATTGTACTGAAAAAATACATGTGATAGTGAAACACACTTACAGCCATTTTAAGAGATGATATAACAGTGATAGGGCACAACCAGTCACAATTAACACTACAGCCCTGCTCTGTCAGCAGCTTGGCCATTTTCTTTAAAGCAACTGCAGTTCAATTACAGTCTGTGGACTTTTGTGGGAGAGTGGCTTTTCAAAGAATTTTCCATTAGGGAGCTGTTTCTAAAGGAAGCTAATAATGACTTCATTGGACTTTAAATATTGTTATTGCCCACAGTATTTTATATACATCTTACAGCGGCTTAAATTGCTCTGAAGTTATTCTCTTACTTAAACGCCGATTTTTGTTGGCAATCATATGAAGTTACTGACTTCAGCATTTTATAGATTTTGACTTTACAATAAGAGTTTTTTAAATTTACTCTTAAGACTTATATAGGATCCCAGATTAATACAATAGTTATGACCCTAACCTTACAGTGCTGAAATTTGTCTATTGACTTAAATGAGCCATATCAGTCACAATGTTCACAAGGAAGAATGTGTTCAGGGCGGGGATGTATGGGTTTATTCAAATGAGTCTGAAATCAATACATCTGAATTTTCTCTGCATCTTGTAAGAATAAAAAAGGAAAACAACATAATTGTACAGCAAAAGCAAAGCACACAAGTTAATTGTGAAAATCACTCCTTCTACCATCAGGATCTTAAATGGGCTTAAATAGCCTTCCCTCTAAAGAATAAACACTGTCCTTAGTGGAATTTATCATTACTTACCATAATAAAAAGTAATAATAAAAGTAAGGTAAAAGAAAGGAACCTCAAATTCCACACTGAATATCAAAAATCAAATTCCTTGACTGCAAACTTGAGGTTTGCACTATGTGGCACTAAGTCCTTACTTGTTTTTTAAAGTTTCCTAGGAGAAACTCCAACAGTAGGAAATTAATTTAAGTTACGAAAAACAGATTACCACTGCCTTGGGCCATTCCTTTCTTGAATGAGGGAAAATGAAAAGCCAGCAAGGGTTTCCAATCTATAAGCTGCATTTTTATGATAAAGAAAATAGAATATATGATAATATATATCATATATATCATATATATATATAATATATATTCTAACTGTTTTTAAGTGTAGCCTGTCCATTTCCACTTTGAGATAACTTCCTCTTGCTGTGGAAAGTAGCACTTGAATGGCTGTGAGACTCTTCTGCATAAGCAAGAAGAGTATTAATAGTCAAAGCCTGAGGAATCAATACAAATGATTTGGGATAATTCTATTTTGAAAATATGTACTTGGTGTGAGTATCACAACAAAATTCAGTGCGTTTGGAAACATCAAGGTGAAACTAATTTGTTTTGTTGTGGTTCACATAACAGGAATTACACTTGTTTATAAGAAAATAGTTATTGCCTTCCCTGCAATAAAATAAAATAAACTAGTAAATGAAGATTACTTTAGATCTTAAAGGCATACATCAAAGCTCTCCTGTTAACTTCAGTAAGATTTGGGGCATTTTTACTGTATTGATAAAAAAGGTGGATACACAGCACAATGACTGCATGTATGTTTAGGGTTACATTGTCTAGATTGAGTGTCATCTCTCAGAAAAAGAAAAACATAACATTATAGCTACACAGTTTTAATAATTCTTCAGCCACTCATTATCCACTAGAATACTTATTTATTTGTTCAATTAATTTTTACTGTACTTTTTTCCTACCTTTCCCCCACCACCACCCTAAAAATCAGGCTACTGAAACACAAGTTTTGGTAGGAAAATCTGGGCATAAGTGAAATAAGTTGAAGAAACCATTGATTTGGAAAATTAAAAAGTAGGCAAGGATTATCTTGAATATTCTGACTATTCTGCAAAAAGGTTTTCAGACCAAAACCAGGCATTAGACTCAATGCACCTCCACATGAATCTGTGAACTCTGAATACTGAGAGTTTACTGGAACTTGTATTAGTAGTTTATACAAGTTGTAGCTTGTGTTCTTAAACTTCTGCTGCCTAATCAGACCAACCTGATGGTTGATCTGTTGAACATACATAATCTAGGTCTGTTTGATTTAGATTTCTAATATGTTTTTATTGCAATGGATTCTAAGCATATAAAATAAGAGGGGTATGTAAAATGACCTCTGTAACACTACTTTGTTATATTATCCTTTAAACACAGTGAAAGGTCACCCAGGAACATGATGGAAAAGGGGCCCATAACACACAGTGGGTGTGATTGATGTATCAGGTTTAGAATGTAATCTGAAGTACAAGAGATTTCATTTATTCCATGACATACAGCCTGAAGTTTGTTTTCAGTTTGGGCTGAAATAATGAAAATAATGTTTCTGTTTGCAGCTGCCATTGATTACTCTAATCCACAAAGAAATTAAAAGACACAGTGGATCAAATCAAGGTATTGGAAAGATGGCTCATTTACAGTGCAGAAGTGCAGGCTAGAATACGCATGAGAAATATGTTAACTATGCTAACTTTTCCCCCATGCTGCTAGAAAGGAGAAGTTATGATTAATAGTTTAAATACCAACAGTTAGGTCTGCTCACCATGCTATCTTATCTCCCTGTCTGAAATAGCATGTGGTGTTAATGTGTTAAATATGATATCTTATTTTTCTTGTGACCTGTTTTTTAAGAAGTGACATATGTATGTATGCACACACATATGAAGTGTAGGCAGTCTGCTATTTTCTCATACAGGGCCTAATACCTCATGTGAGTGAGGCTCTTCTCTTCCAGAACAAAGCTGGGATTGAATGTAGCCTATAATTTTTCTTGCTCCTCTGGCTATTTTTCCTTTAGATTTCTATCTGTCTATCATTATAATAAGTTTGGACTATGAAATACACTGTAAAAAATAAGGCTTTTTGGAGTTGGAAGCAATAGGAATAGGGAAGGCTTAATCACTCTCTGCTCTGCCCTGTGAAATGGAATAAAGATTTTTGGTATTGGGTTAACAGGAAGAGAATAGGATTAAATGCACTTTTAAACTCCTGTTGAAACACAGTATGTACCTAAAGGTATTGTATGCAGAGACCAAAGCCCATAACTGCCAACCTTTAGTGAGTCAAAACTGCCATTGAATCCTCTTTCTGTAGAGGCAGAAATTCCATTCCTTTTTCAGGACCTAAATGTTGGGCCTGGAATATTATTTACTCTGGTTCACTAAGAAATATTCTATGAAGCTTCTTCTCCACAGCTAGCTAGCTTTGTGATAAAGACATGTTGTCTGTGAGAAGTAGCAGGACCTAAAAAATTATATTTTTAGGGACAGGTAAACTTAGCCTAAAGTTTTTAGTATAGGCACTGCTGTGTGATGACCCTGACACAGAGCAAGATTTGGGAGGTCACTATGCTATAGTATCACACATTAATTTGAAAGCATGTAATTTTCCTGGTGCTTCCTTCATTATATATTAGTTGGTTATCTCACATACAGATTCCTGAAATATATTTAATAAAATACTTATTGGTAGAAAATATCTGGTGAGGTTTTAGGGTTTTGTGGGGTGGGGCAAGGGATGGTGCCATTTAGTGGACAAGACTTCTTAGAGTCTCTTCTCTTATTCACACTAAAAATGGAGGAACAGAATTGATATTTTGCCTGTCTTTCCCAGGAACATGCCCAATATATGAGTTTGGCATGATATTATTCTTCCATTGGAAAACTGGTTCATCTAGCACAGCATTTTTCCTCTGCAGAACTGCAGATACTTTTCTCACTTTTCTTGGTCCCCAGAAAATGCTGATGATCAAACAGTACTGTTCAAATATTCCATAATCCAGTTATTCTTCAAAATCAAAATCCATATTAAATCTTGTAATTTTGGATTGGAAATGAGTCCCAGAAAACTATTCTCTTAGCCTACCTTGTCTTTATCAAACCCTTTGGAACACTTTTTCATAACCAATTCTTCAGTACTGATAGGCAGAAACATTGCTAAGGTATTATACACCAGTTAAATGGACTGTTGGGTACAAATAGTTTTACTTAAATTTAAAGTTATTATTCAGTGGTGGCAAATATTGATGGCTTGTACCCCAGAACTGCTACTGCAAGACATACTTTTCAACACCTTCATTAATACCTTGGAAAGTACTAAACTAAACTAAAGTTCCAGTTTCCCAACTGGAAAGTAGTAGCATGTTGTGTGGAGGCCAGGTGAATGCGCAAATAGCAAAAGAAGAAACAAATCACAAATTATGTGATTTGTATAAGGGACTCCATTAAATGGAGTGTGGTAATAAGATAGAAAGTACTTCTTTTACTCATGATGAAGCTGTTGCTGAAATATGGTGCCTGGTCTGGGACCCCCTTCTTCCAAAAGGATGTCAAGAAGCTGGAGAGGGTTCAGTGTAGGGCTACAAAGATATTGAGCACCAATTGCACGTGACCTGTGAGGTGAAGCTGTGGGCAAGTGTTTCTTTATTCTGGTGTAGAGGAAACTAAATAGACATCTAAATGTGCAACTTTGAAGGCTGTTAGAAATTTTCTCACTATTATATGTGGGCCTATAACAAGGCCCACAGACTGAAGATTCAGGTGGGGCATCAGGGATTTTTCACTGAGAAAAAAATCACCCAGGGAGGCTTGGAACTCTTGGAGATTTTCAAAATGTAACTACATGCAAAGCCATTGCTGACCTGCTTTTGTATTTTTTGTAATAGTCTCTCTTAAAACTCGCGTCTCCATAATTTCTATGATTCTGTCGCTTATTTTCAAGACATACTTTATGGTGCTTGTACAATCCCATAAACATAGGGATCATGGTGCTCAAGGAATTGTGACCCCACAACAGTCATAACTGAAAGAAAAGGTGGCTTATAGAATATCACATTTCTAATCAAAATTATCTAGGTGTCAAAAACTTCTTGATCAGCTTTTAGTTTGAGAGAAGGTTTATTGAAGCCCATTTTTGCAGATATAATTACTATGATTTCTCCTGCCAAATCGAGACAAGCCATAGGAATTTTGGCTTGTGGTACTCAGTGAAATATGCAAAAATTTAATTTGTTCTAAGGCACTCTCACCTGACAAGTCTCTTAGGGGATTTTTCTGAGAGACAGGAGTGAAATCAGCTCTGAACAAACTTATAAGTTCAGTCTGTTACAGTTTAGCACATCCTGTCTTCATAGATCCAATTTTTGTGAGCCAAAATGCGAAAACAGAGGTGTGGTGATTATAAGAATGTCTCTCTGAGGTATTATAGGGCATAAAGTACAGCCAGAAAGCATTAATCATATAATTATCTCAGTGTTTTGGTTTCCATATTACTTTATAAAATATGTTTTAAGAAAAAATTAGATACAATTGTTTTATTTTTTTTATTGCAGGGGTGATTCAGTGCTCAGTTGAGAATGTTAAAGCAATAAATTCCTAGCTTCTGACAAAGATCAGGTGCTCTCTTATAAAGATCACCCACAAATGAAGCTTTGTCTTCATGTGAATACTCGCAAAAACATTAGAGTTATTATTCCAATTATTAGAAGCTTAAAAATATTTTTGGATGATTTCCCATAAATGTCACATTCTACTTAGCTAAAAAAAAAAATAAATTTTGTTTTCATTTTATTTTTGTTAAGAGTTATCTGAAAAAAAAAAAAAGTGTTTTTTTTTAAATATATAGAAACCCCCAGATAAAATTTAAGAAGTTTTCCTTCTGAAAAAAACACCATATATTGACTGCTCATATACTTTTCAGAGCCCTGATTATAAATATCAGTGGGCCGTAAATGTTAAAGGTTAATGCTGTAATTGATTGCTGTGGCTGAAAGGTGTTTAACTTCAGGAATTACTAGGGAAAAATTTATGTCTGCTGAGGTCAGATGAAAAGATCATAATGGTCTGGTCTTGTCTATAATCCTTGACTGAATCAATAGCATGTATGCCTTAAAAAAAAAACTGAAGGAAAGGAAAATTAATTCTGAGTTAGATCAAAATGTGAATGTACATTACTTAGATAATGAGGAAAACATTAAAAAAAAAGAATTTTATAATACATCATAAAATAAGATCTATAATAAAAATTGGATTTGACGTGTTTGACATATAGGTAAGTTTGATTTAAAGTGTGCTGCTTTATAAGCCACATCTTCTTCCAATCTGGACTGTTTTGGTGTGACTTTTTGATTCTTAAAATATTATTTTTACTATCTGAATTCTTCACTCACAATGCAATAATGTCTACTTCAGCTTATTTTAGAATTCCTTCTGTTTATAAACACCAAAAATGGTGCGTGGTGTAGTTTATTCATATTTTATAATCAAACATCGCCGAGACAGTTTGTCCTTTCTCAAGGCAGACCTGATCTGAAACTCCTCTCTCATACTCTCTCACCCATGCTGTGAATGTCAGCCACCATATGACACAACACATGAGTATCTTATAGTCTAATGTGAATATTTCCTTTCCACGGTCCACTTTGTTCGGGTGTATCTGTGTATGCACTTGGTTGCCCCATGTTAAGGATTGAATGATGCGTACAGACGTGAGGGTGATTTCAAAACTGCATAGACATAAGGATACTAAACATGTTTGTGACCACATTGTGACTGACTCTCTGAAAATTCTTTTAGTATTGAGCCTAGGCATTCATATAATTACAGAATCATTTAGGTTGGAAAAGACCCTGAAGATCACAGAGTTCAATTTTTGACTAATCACCACTTTGTCAATCAGATCATAGCTCTATGTCACGTCCAGTTGTTTCTTGAACATCTCCAGGGAAAGTGACCCTACCACTTCCCTGGGCAGCCTGTTCCACACAAATACATACTGATGTGACTGCTTATTGTAGCAAAATGTTATGCCAAACCAGGGAACTCAAAGAAGGTAGAGGAAAGAAAGGTCATGTCCTAATTTTCCAAAGCAGTATTTTGGCACTCCTCAAGCTGTGCTTGAGAGAGGATTAAGAGGTTTGAATTGAGGAAGATAATATGGAAAAGAAAACTTCCAAAATAAGGGAGGAGTAACAAAAGGGAGGATGGGAAATGCTATAGGAATACATTTAAGATAAATATTCTGCATAGGAGAAGAAACAAATAATACTTTTTTTAATTTCTTAACTCAAAATGTGAATGTAAAGATGGACGCTGGAACAAAGAGTATAGGAAAGACTTCATGAACATGGCAACTACCATGATACTTTCTATGGTAGAATATTCTTTTTTGTCTAGGAAAAAAATGTACATAAATATGTAGTTACTGAATGTGCATCGCTACTGCCACCACCCCTTCACAAAGCACAGCTTGATGTAGAAACACCACTTTGGGACATTGGCCGCAGTCACCTGCAAAAAGGAGTCACACACTGGTACTATCTGCATACCTGTGATTCTGTTCGCTGGGAATTCTTTCTTTTTTCTTTTTGGAACCTCCAAGCTGCTCTTCTCCTAAATCCTTACAAACCTGGATTTGTGGCTTTTAGAATGGGTCAGTGGAAATGCTTTCAATTAGCTGCAGCTGCACGATGTGCTGCAATGATTTTTGGAGATGACAAAGTGGGACATGCAAGACACACGGTTGAAATTACACCAAAAGCCTTCCCCCAGACCTGTGGAAAAATTTCTTTCATTTCTCAATTTCCTATTAAACTGACAACATTCTTCCACTCCCAATAAGTGGTGTGCTGTTAGCTGGGCTCCAGTCACCCTCTGCATTCACCCAAAGCTGACTCCTTTGACAAATATTCCTAAATGTTAAGAGAGTCGATGATTGAAGTGGAAGATTTAATATAGAGAGAGCTATTTTTATGGAGTTTCTATTCTACATGTAGAAGTTACACAATATGGAGAAAAAGCAACATCCAAAACTAATAATTCTATAATCCATCACAGTGAAAGATAAATTAAGGAAACCTTGCAATTACTGTATTTCAGATTTCAAGCCAGTTTGAGTTTGTGTACATCAATGGAGTTCAAACAGAAGCTTTTATTTACTTGCGATAATTCAAGCAGTCAGATGATAGATATTAGACCAACTAATTTGTGGACATGCTACACAAGTTGGTATTTTCCCTAGGTGTTTTTGGCTCAATTTTTCTGTCTTTAGTGACACATATGTCTGCTTTCACCACTTTAGACAAACAAAAAAAGGAAGATAAGGTCATTATTTTTATTGACTCCTCCACCTGTTTTTTTCTTTCTCTCCGCTTGACAAAATGATGAACATCTATATTTCTTTTCTTTAAGAGCCACAGATCATTTCCCCTGTAACCTCATAACCAGTGAACAGTTGAGCTCACTCTTTAAAATCAGGTCTTCAATAGTCTAATTTACCTGCCTTTCAATAGTGTAATTTACTTCCCTTCATTTCAGGCAGAATCTGTAACAAAGCAGGAAACTGTAGAAGAGAAATTACTGACGATGGCAGATACAAAATCACAAAAGCACAGAATGGTTGAGGTTGGAAGGGACTTGTGGGGAGTCATATGGTTCAGCCCACCTTTTCAAGCAGGGCCAGGTGGACCAGGTTGTCCAGATGACTTTTGAATAGCAGTCCTATCTAATATAACTGGGTTAAATATAACTGGGTTACAGAGGACTGAAGAAAAGCACTATTTTTAACAGCCAGGAAGTAGGAAAAGGTAACAAGAAACAAAATCCTAGAAAGTGGTTGCTACTTTGTTGGAGATTTTGAGGTTTCCAAATAAATGTGTAAAAAAAAACTGTCTTAGGAGTTATAGGGTTAACACTGAAGTACTTACAGACTGGAGGAGATAGATGGATTTGTGCTGAATTAGAGGGGCCTTCATTCAGAATTCATTTACAATTTAGCCTTCCTCAAAGTCTGTACATAGATATGTTTGCATATACAGCTATAAAGGACTCAAATTTTCCTGTTTAGTTTCAGTTTGCAAACAGTAGCAGGAAGTTTGACCACAGTCAATAATCAACTCAAGGCAATGTTTCATATTACTTCCTATGAAAAAAGTTAACATACAGTAGCTATGGCAAATGTAAATAAAATGTGTTCCATATTTTGAAGAGGTTGGGTGAGTGTGGATGTGAAATTACAAATGTATGTCATCTTCTCCTTCTGGGACTGCACTTGGCTAGAGCAACCAGGTTTTGCATACAATGTGCCATTAAGTCTTTCTGAACCTGTAAATTAACAAATAATAGATATTAGTTTAACTATTATTTTTCTACAATATTCTTCTGTATCCTTCTTGGTTTGAGGAAATTAAAAGTTAAATTTGTTTTTTCTCAAGGGAAGAAATTCTTATTACCAGGGTATACCAGGGTATACATGGCTTTCATGAGGATATTTGGCTGCCCTTTTGTTGAAAAGGCTCTATGCCTATAATTTTTAGTGATTTGGCAGAAGGAAGAATGGGTTCCATCCCAATACAAACTTTTATTCAATTATAATTTAATGAATTTCTAGGAACCAAGTATATGGAAAATATACTTTTCAGCAAACAGTAACTTACATCCTTGCTAGCCATCTTTCTGAATCACAAGTACCACTTTAACAGAAGGAATTGATTCTTGCAGGCTCCCAGGGCATCTTGGAGGAAGAGGAATGTCTAATAAGTGCTTTAGACTGGATATGCCCCAGTTAGTGTCCTAATTCAGAATATTTAGGCAGTCATCTGCTGAGCAGCAGCTTTCCCAGTAAGATGAAGTTCTGCCTTTATGTGGAAATTAAATAATCAAAGAAACACAAGACCTCTGTCTTGGTGCTTAAGGGGTCCTAGGAATCTAGGTTGCACCATCTGAAATTCTGTAACCACCTCAAATGATTTTAACAAAGTGCCCATGATATGCCAAGATGGCAGCTATGCCAAATATTCTATATTCTACAGCTTTAGATAAACAACTCAGAACTTGTCAAATTCAGAATCATAGAATATCCTGAGGATTTGGAAGGAAATTAAATGAATCCCACCCCAAATATCAAGAGCCTGTCTGCTTTTATTCTCCACACTGGTATTCCAAAGAATCCTGATCACTGTAATGGTGCTTATAGCATATAAAACCAACTGAAAGTGGAGATTCGGCAACTAGCTAGCATTCAAGGAAAAGAAAAAACATTATTTTTAGACTTTCAAAACAGTTTTAATATGACTCCTTTATAAAAACTTCTTTCATACAGGATTGATCAATTTATAGTGTTGCTGTCCTGGTTTGGGACAGATTTTGGGAGGAATACAGTTACTACACTTGTTTAGATTTAAAAAAGCCAGCATTAAAGTTGGAAGAATTTGTTTTTATAAACATATGTTGCTTTTCTAAATATTCATTCTTATTGATCAGGGAAAGCTTTATTGAATTCATAAGTCTTCCTTGTCTATATGCAAAGACTTATATAGATTGTATTGAACACTTTCATTTTGAAGAAGTTCCTTCCTTCCTAAATCCTCATGGATGCTGCAAGGGGCTGTACCTCAGCCCTTAACTCTCCTAATGGTCTCTGTCTTATCAAAAGAAAAGACAAATAGAAACTTCTTGTCTAAGGGAAGAAAAGTACCCTAGAGTCTTATCAAACTTCTAGCTGTTTCCCCCTCCCTGTTGTTCTGCAGCTTTGTCCAAGTTGCTTTCTCTTCTGCTTCACAGGGATTTCTCTACAATTTCATCTACAAGCTAATGAACTACTCTGAATATTTTTGCTTGCGTGCACATGATCCAAGCCCAAAACCAGCAGTCATTTTTGCAACCACAAAACAGCCTTCTTATATCTAAATATATCATTTTTCAGTTTGAAACCATTACCCATTGTCCTTTCACAAAAGGCCCTGATAAAAACTTTGTCCCCATCTTTCTTATGAGCCCCCTTTAGATACTCTAAGATCAAAATAAGGTCTTTTTGGAGCCTTCTCTTCTTCAGACTGATCAATAGGAAGTCTTTCTGTCTTTCCTGATAGGAGAGGTGTCCATACCTATGATCATTTATGTGTCCCTCCTCTGGAGCTACTCTGACAGGTTCTGGCCTTTCTGATGCTGGGACCCAAGAGCTGGATGCAGCACTGCAGGTGAGGTCTGACCAGCACTGAGCAGAGGGAAGAATCCCCTCCCTTGTCCTGCTGGCCACTCTGCATTGGACGCAGCCCAGGACAAGACTGGCTTTCTTGTGCACATTTCTGGGTCATGTCCAGCCTCCCATCCACCAGCACCCACAAGTCCTTCTCGCACGGCTACTCTCAATCTGTTCATCCCCCAGGCTGTGTTGATGCCAGGGGTTGCCCCAAGCCAGGTGCAGGATTTTGTACTTGGCCTTGTTGAAACTCATGAGGTTTCCAAGCTCCTCAAGCTTACCCAGGTCCCCCTGGGAGGCTTCTCATCCCTTAGACGTGTTGACCACACAGCTCAGCTAAGTGTTATCTGCAGCCTTGCTGTGGGTGCACTTGATCCCACTGTCTGTCTCATTGATGAAGCCATTAAACAGTAGCCATCCTGGTATGGATCCTGACTCCATTTGGTAGGAACTCTGTCACCAATCTCCATGAAAACACTGAGCTGTTGACCACCTTCTGGGTGTGACCATCCAGATGGACCAATTCACGTAGTGAGATGAAAATGATGGTCCCATATCTATGTACTGCAATGTATAAACATTAAAAGGAGCCTTCACAATTCTGCTTCTCACTGCTCACATCAGCTAAACTCTCTCTGTTTGAATGGGAATATATTTAATTCTTCCAGTATGAAGTTGGAGAGCTCTACATGTTTCTTTTGTCTAGTTCTATTTAATAAACCTAAACAACAGATAATTTAACCATCAGCAAAATTAGTACCTCTTTCTATAAATTTACTAGTCAGGGCTGCTTTTTTATGGTTTTCTGATTGCCAAAAGATCATCAGAATGTTCATCATCCAAAAGGCATTCTGGCTTTCCACTCTTTTTCCTTATGTCCCTAACTTGTCAAGATGTGATAGACTGGGGAGATGGGGACAGGCTACTTTGGAAAGGTTGTGTTTAAGATATTGCAGAGGTTTTGGAAGGTGTGGACACCCTGGAAACATAAGTCAGCTGGTCTGGAGGGATTTGTGTTATGGAAACAGATCAGTGGCTAGAGAAACATCCAGTCCTTGAACTCAAGATGTTTTCTCAACATGCAGAATCAGTGTGTAAATCCAAACACAGCTGCCTGTGAGTGACCAGAAAGAGGGAACTTTAATTTTCCCTATGATAGGATACTCATCATCAGGCAAAAAGAGAGGTTGCTGTGACAAACAATTTTCTAAGTTTTGTTTTTCAGGAAATTTTAAAGGAATGTCATAATGGCTTGCTTCAAATAGATATTTAGGCAAATAGAAAAAAAAGTACAGTAATAGTCTATTTTCCAAAGAGTATAGTTTCCTTCCTTCCTTCCTTCCTTGGGAGATGAGAGTAAAATTTAAAAATTATGTAATAACACATTATTGACTTCATATTAAAAATATTGCAGATACCAAATGTAACATTGCAAGTAATTGAACTATTAGAAAGTATGATCATTCTTAGCAAGCTTTTGTTATTTTGCCAAGGTATTGTCTATATATATCAGTAATGCTCAGAAAAAATTGTATTAATCCACAATAACAGAAATCAACGAGATGGCTAGCTTTTCATTTTTGCTTTACAAACATTTGAAATTACAATTAAAATGTTCTGAAAAGTTGACAAGCTCAAGTCATTTTTACATCCACATGAAAGAGCAGCACAAAAAATATGCATGGCTCTCAGTGTGCAGCTCTGTGAATTTCATAGAGCCCCAATTAAGAAGCAAATTTCAACAAAGGTTAAATAGGTTAAAATATATAAAGCATCATTTTATGAGAAATACTAATTTAATAGGAACTCTTCTTCTAAAGCATGGTTTTAGTTTAAGGATATTAAGAGTTTGCACAGATTAACATTCCTGAAGTTTTCTTTTGGTTGCTTTTTACTCTTAGAAGAGTACAAAACTTAAAACTTATTCTGAACCACAGAGGAATTGGGATAAATTGTGAAGTAAAGAAAAAGCACAGACCAGAAAAAATATACAAAGGTCTATAAAATGGTTTGTTTCTTCCTATACTTATCCCAGAGAAAGTGTAAAGGCATATATAGCTTTCAGACAAAATTTGTCTGAAATTATTATAGTATGGTATTGGGTACATTTAAGGAATGTGGCATACCTCTGACAGTAATTAATAAGTAAATAACCAAAACCAGCAAATGTAAATCAAGTCCTATTTATTGCTGCTTTTTAATTTTTTTTTTCCTTCATGCGAGCAGGATCCAAAGATTAGGAACAGGCTTAACCTTGCAGGTAAAATGTATCATTGCTCCAAATGCTTCAGATGGGATAATCTGCTGACAGCATCTTTAAACCCCTCCCTTTCCTTAAGCCTTAGGAACAGAACTGAGCTTCAGTCTTGCAAGATCCACGCCATAAATTTTGTTTGTGTTCCCGGTTTTTCGTGCTGCTGGTGAAAGGCCAGACCTTGCTGTTGGGTGAGCTCATCCATCTGGGAGTGAAGGGTCAGCTCCTCGGGGCAAATGCGCTCCTCCAACTGCCTCCAGAGCTTGTCTGGGTGTGACCAACAGCAACAGCTGGACCTAGGAATTAAGCTAAGAGCTTTTTTCTCTGGACTGACAGTAGTAATTGTCCTTTGCTAACAGCAAAAATATTCACACTGCAGCCTAGCATGCATTAAGAAAATCTAGTGTGTTGAAGAAACCCTCCTTGCAACGCCAAACATCTAAGTCCACAATGTGTAAATTCATTTAAAAACAATCAAATATTTAAAAGTCAGGTTAAGTTTTTGGCACTTTAAAATGTTTCATAGAAACACTAAAATTTTAGGACAGGAAGAGAATATATTCCACTACCTGCACCTGAAGTTTTTCCTCATGAAGTATAATTAAATTTACATCTAAATCTGCGAAGTACTGTTGTTGTAGTGTGTTTTGTTTAAAATTCATGTCTGCCCCGTTTTCCTCCTTAATCCCCTCCTCTCCCGAGCTGCCAATCTTTCCAAGGTCTTCCCTAACCCCTCCATTCCAAGTTGTCAGTCCTCCCTTTCCTCACCCCTTTCTCCAGAATATTCTTTGTCAATCCTCCCTATCCCTACCCCTCCTTCCAGAGTGCTCCCTGTCTATTTTGTTATACTTGGCACCCTATTTGTTACTTTGTGTTATTCCACTCCCCAATTTCTCCTGATAGGTTTACAATAGTTTAGTCCCACCTTAGATCACTCCCCAGCTTTACCCTCATTGGTTAATGTTCCTGCACCCCGCCTCCTGAGTTACTGTATAAAACTTCTGTTCACCCCCCCCCCCCCCCCCCCCCCCCCCGAGTCTTGTCTTGGGGCTCCATCTTGTCCAGCTGATAAATACACTCTGGTTTACCCCAAGACCCGTGTCTTTGTTATCTGTCCCTGGACCAAACCTGCCAATAGCTGGGATTGCAGAACTCACAGGGGGACAGCCGTGCCCCTGCACTCGCTGCCCAGCACGCCCCAAGACGGTGCACTGCGACATATTGTGCCTCCTGATAATAAATATGATGGAATTAATTGCCAGAAATCTTCAAAGCATGGAGCAGTCAGAAATCTCATTCTATTGTGATTTTCAAATCTTTTAAACACCAGACCTTGTGTGATCCCCAGATGACCATTTGATAGTGCAAGGAGCATTTACAAAGTAAAATTACACAATGATTTGAAGATGTGCCCTGTCCTTTATATTCAGACCACAGCTGTGCCTCCTGTAACCAATGCAGATCTTATAATTGCATTATAAAAATGCATTTCTATATATACTGTTGATTTTTGTCAGCACAAATAACAGCACCATTTCTGCATAATGTCAGTACAACTCAGAAGTAAACAGGTCTTATCATAGAAGTATTGCTGCATGTATTACATATCAAAAAATACAAAAAATTCTGTACTTATAATTCAGAAACACAAAGTTTATCCTGCTAAAATTTGCAAATTAATTATAATGTTAAAGAGATTCCCTTTAAAATTCCCTGCAATCACAGTTTTAGACTGATTGCAATTTATTTAAAGATTAATTTTAATTAATGAATTCAGAATTAATTTTGACAATCTACTGTCAAAATTAAAATATCCTTTGCTTTTCTAATTAACCCAATGTTAGGGTCTCAGAAATGCCTGCAAAATGAAAAAGATAGTAACTTCCATGGTAAAAATTATTATCTTTAGTGATATAGCATTAAAATCTAAGCTAAATTTGAATTTAACACGACTATCACCCTAAAGAATTTATTGTATCTCATTTTTCAAATTATCAAACAAGTAGCAGGTAATTTGCATGAAGCAAATAATTTTAAATAACATTTGGGATGATACTCGTTGACTCACTCGACCCGAGATGTCTATATCTCATTAAAATCTGAACTTGGTTCTTGTTTTCTATAGCTGCTGTACAGAAATCAACAGTTTCAGGGGACAATTAATTTACTTAACTCTAACTCAATAGTAGTCATTAAATATTGTCCTAGAATTGCTACAGGACACCACACTCAGATGCCTGCCTTTGGTCAGACATTTTCTTGTGATAGCTATGAAAGAAGTTTCCAGAAACATAGAAAGTGTACAATCTAGGATCCTGGTTTATGGTGCAAAGTGAATTCCTATAAGATGCAGTCTGAGCTAGATAGAGTAACAATATATTTATGTACATTTTACAATTAAAGAAGAGTTATAAATGTCAAAGCTTTTACTAAAATTGATGGGAAGCAAGTTGGTTTCCCCACCTTTTTACTTATATTCCCCCTTTATCCAAGTATATTCTTCTTGTTCTTATTCTTTGGGACATTTGAATTTAGCTCTATGCAAACAGATATTAATTATCTCAATCAAAATGATGACCTCAACTTTTTTTCCTATCTCTCCTCCTGCCTATGACTTTCTGTACAATTCAGGATCCCACCCTGGGATTCAGGGTGTTTTAAAAAGTTTTAAAAAGAAACAGTTGATGTTTTCATAGCTGAGCAGTATTAGAATTCAAACTAACCATGCTATATAAAATGAAGACTTCTGATTTCTGATTTATCTAATATACAGGAAAAAATATTTTGGATTAATATTTTTGATGACTAGCTCCAGAGGTACTGACTGTAATCGCTGAATATCAGGTCAGGGACTTTAATTTCTGGCTGCTTCCCATCTTTACCCTCTATTCTCAATCTGTTTCTAATGATTTGTTCTTTTTGTTTTAAGTTTTAAATTGCTTCAAGTGTTTAAAAGGACATCTCTTTGGAAGAGATATGAAACTCAAACTTATTTTCAAGGATGCATGGCAATAAGAGTTTAAATTAGAAAAATAAATGTAAAAGTTTGAGGGCTCATAAATTGAAATGTTTGCTACATAAAGTACGGACAGGTTGTTGTTCTTCTGGAAACTCCCCACCAAGGGATAATAACATAATATCTAATATATGGTTCTCTGCTTTTTTATTTATTCTTTTAAAGTTGTAACAACACAATAAAACAGAAATAAGTTGACAAGGAAGATTTGAGGTGTGGAGTGTGTCAAAAGAAGAACAAAAAAGTTGGTAAAGGCTCTGGAGCGCAGTTCTTACAGAGAGGGACTTGGGATTGTTTAGCCTGGAGAAAAGGAGGCTCAGGGATACCCTACTGCTCTCATCAGATACCTGAAAGGAGGTTCTAGCCAGGTGGGGGTCAGTCTCTTCTCCCAGGTAACAGGACAAAAGTAAATGGCCCCTGATTTCACCCAGGAAGGTTTTTGTTGGATATTAGGATAAAATTTCTTCATGTCAGGGGTTACCCAGCCCTGGAACAGTCTGCCCAGAGAAACAATCCAGTGCTGGACCTGGAACTGCTGGGTTAACAATTGCCTCAATGATCTCAAAGATGCTTTCCAAACTAAATGACTCTATGATTCTATGAAGTTGTGGATTTTTTCCTTTTTTTTCCTCTTTTTTCTCTTTTTTTTTTTTTAAATACAATTTGTTACATCATTTTTCAAGAAAGTGAATGTAACAATTTCTCTAATTTTTCTGTAAATACCAGTCATAGATGGATTTTCTGATATCTCACTGAAGTAAAGGAATAGTTTGATTTTTAGTACAAAACTGAGGCACACATGAAATGCACATTTAATTCCAGAGTTCTAAAATGAAATATTTGACTTTAGAAAGTTGTGGTTTTTTTAGTAAGAAGTATTTTTAATGGGCATTTAACAGCTTATCTATCCAAGAGGGTTTTTTTTTTTCTTTTTCATTACAAAAAATTAAATCTTTCAGATTGAAACAAGAAATTTCTTTATCATACAAACATATAAAGAACAGACAAGCCTTCTTTTTCATTTGGCTAGGTAGCACATAGCAGGAAGGCACAGCACACAGTGCAAAAGCCAGTGAATATGTAGTTATTGAGATACAACAATTGCAAATAGCTCCTGATACTTCCTTCCCACATAGTAGGTTTATCTATTTTTGCCTTGACTTTACACATCAACAGTGACTCTATTTGCCATGTTATTTTTGTCCTTTGCCCATTAATAAATTTGCAAATAAAGCAAGGAAATGCAGCAGGAGAAAGAAGTTAAACACCATGGATGAAATGGTGCAAATTGCTCACTGTTTGTAGTAAGGTACACTGCAGAATGAATAAGGAGAGTTCTTGGTAACGCTGGAGTGTGGAACTGGTCAGAGCTCAAACAGCAGTGTTCAAACTGCAGCCTTATCCCAAGTACAGCCAATCTGCTTCTTTGAACTTTGGTGTTTTGCTGTGCTGACATCTGCTCTCAGGGAGGACAGCAGGAGGATTTCATTCTTCTTTTTTACTTGTAAGGAACATAACACATCAGGGCTTCCTGATTTTTTCATTTTATGGAAGTTAACAACATCTCCAACAAAATACACACATGGAAAATAGTGAACAGCCCTTAGAGAAAGTTTATAAACAGTATTTTAGTTTACATTCTCAGCTTGCCATTTACTTTGAGGATTTCATTTTTTTTTCTTGTTTTTCTTTCCTCCTAATTGTCACAGAATCATAATCCCTTTCATGGGTCTCTATCTATTAGAAAATGATAAATAGATCACTGTTATCTGAAGGATAAGAATGATTTTCAATAAGTCTTGAACAGTTGGACAGCTCCGCTGGAAATAAAGTGGGTCTAAATCTATCCCAGATGTATTCATTCCGATATCAACTGTACAGAACCTCAGGAAACAGTCCTTGTGAGGGGCTGCAGGGTTCACCAGGGCTGCCTCTGGGGAGTTCACTGTGTTACTGTAACTCTTTGCCATGGGCTCTGCACAGAGATCATAAATCAGCCCCGAAGAATATGGTGAAAGGAGATCTGTGATTACTTACTGGAGAGAGATAACCCTATTCCCCTATTCCTGTCATTTCACCCCCAACATTTTTTTTTCTTTTTCTTTATAAGAAGTGGGTTTACCCAGAAACATGTTCAAGATGCTGACATGTATAATGATGATAGAATCTTGGGTTCTGTAAGAGATTCTCATTATCATTTTGCTGGTTTAAGAGAAATCACATGCAAAAACTATTTTAAAGTACTTCAGGGAAAAAGATCTTAAAATATGTATGTGAGTACTATAAACTAAAGGTTAATCTGTGTTCCTTCCAGTGAAACTAAGGAATCTACTTTTAAAAATGGGCCACTAAAAGTCTGTAGTTAGGCAACTTTTAATGAAAAAATGTTTAATCTTTCAGTCTTCCAACTACTCTGAAACTTGAACATTGACTCATCTTTCAGTGTATGTTTTGTGATAAAGATTTGTACTACTAGGGAGGGATAATAGGTGATAGATAGCAAGTTTAATTACTTTAATAGGATTGGAGCACAGGTAACGGGTATTGATTTATATTTGGCACATTTATGACATATAGGGCTTTAGAACTCATGAAGTAAAGATTTTTTGTATAAAGTCTATCAGGAAAAATGGCCAGCTATGTGCCAACAATGTTGTGTCAGAAAAAAAAAAATACAAGTTTTTTCCCTGTAAATATTTGCTTCTCGTGTTCTTTTCTTTCAATTATTATAACTGGTATCTGGATTCAGTAGCATTAAATATTTTCTCTAAAGTATTAATTCATCTTGCTAAAGGACTTGCTAAAAATAAGATAAATCAAAATACTTATTTTCTCAATTTGCAACTCAACCAACATTTGACTTTTTTTCTAATCCTGCAGGTGAATTTTAGTTCTGTTGATGGTGTTCATTCCAGTGCCTTTTGAGTTAATGTTTTACACATGCAAAAAGATGCAACCTCAAGTGCATTGAAGTTCATTTAAAGTCACCATAGAGATCAAGTAACATTTAATTTTCAGTGATATGTTTGAAAAATATGCTAACTTGTTAAATCTAGGATGAATGTGCTTCACATCTTTTTTGCTTATTTTACTGTAACATAATCTTTATATGTATCATGAAACCTGCAATCTTGTAAATTGAACAAATCAAAACAAGGTATTGCCTAACTGATCAACATTCATTCAATAATAAAAAGAAAAAGAGAAATATGTGTGAATCATAATTAGCCATATGTGTTTACAATAAAAATCCTAAATAAGGTGTTATTGGCTTTTATGTTCCTTGTAGTAGGAACAACTGTCCACATCTAATGCTATCCAAATTTGAGGCTGCTGTGCATGTCTGGTCCTAAAAGTAATGATTTAAATATATTTTAAAGTAAATATTTGCTCTTCTATAGGAAGACAAGCAACAAGCAAGTGATCCTGTCCCTCAGCTCAGCACTGGTGACACACATCTGGAGTACTCTATCCGGTCCTGGGTTCTCCAGTACATAAGAAACACAGACATGCTGGAGAAAGTCCAATAAAGGCCAAAAAAAAATGATGGACAGAAGCATCCCTCCTAAGAGGAAAGCCTGAGAGAACTGGGACCATATAGCCCAGAGACAAGGAGACTTAGGAGGAGGGAGGATGCAAAGAAGATGGAGCCAAGCTCTTTCCAGTGATGGCCCTGGGACAGGATCAGAGTCAATAGGCACAAAGGGAAACACAGGAGTTTTTTTCTGAGCATCAGGGAACATCACCTTTGTGCTGTGAGGGTGACAGCACTGGCACAGATTGCCCAGGCCAGTTGTGCAGCCTCCATGCTTGGAGGTATTCCAAAGCTGCTTGCCCATAGTTCTGGGCAACCTGCTTTAGGTGGCCCTGATTAGGCAGGGAGACTGAAACAAATGAACCCCAGAGGTGCCTTTCAACTTCAAAAACTCTGTGATTTTGTGATTCTGTATGACCCTCATTAGGTAAATATTGCCTAAAACCTGAGATGACCTGAAGATGACAGCAATGCCCACTCAGCTTCTCCATGGGATACAGAGGTAAAAGATAAACACTTGAAAAGCTGTAATGATGGACATGAATAAAACTTCTATTTCCTTGAACATTTTTTTAGCCTTGAAATTTTCTTTCCAGGTGTCTGACATATCTGACCATGGTACAGAGGAAAGGGAAATCTCCAGCCCAGAAACTCCATGAGCTGAATCCCTACCTAGGGAACACTATACTGTTGAAGAGAGACATGCCAGATTCCCAGACTTGCCTGTTTAGGACCATCACCCAGGAGAATGATTCAATTACATTTTTACTGCTGTAGTGGTATAACTCTCCCATGTTTCAACATAAATATTGCCATGATACAGTAATTTCTCTCCTCCAGTATAATTATTTCTTTGGATGCAGTGTAATTATTAGAAAAAAAATTGTTTGGACAGAGTGTCCACCTGGGGAGTAATCCTTTAATGGTTGTAGGAACATAATCACACCACTTCATATTACAACAGAAGTATCACTTAATTACAGCAAGTGCCTAAATATATGTCATATATACTTCTTTCTTTCTGATCCCAACCATTTAATGATTAAAATTAATATTTTTTATGGATGGAATAGTTGCTATGACCCACCCCTGAAGGCAAGGGTAACTCAGTTTTTTTTTAATAGATCCCTTGGGACAGATTAGAGTGAAAAAACTCTGAATTACTGCTGTTTATATCTGGGTATATATATAGAGAGATAGATGATATAGATATAGATGATATAGATATAGATATAGATATAGATATAGATATAGATATAGATATAGATATAGATATAGATAGATATAGATATAGATAGATATAGATATAGATATAGATATAGATAGAGATAGATAGATATAGATATAGATATAGATATAGATAGAGATAGAGATAGATGTAGATATATAGATATAAACACAATTTGGTTGCAATGGATGAGGTATGTAGCCATCTTGGTTACATAGCAATACAAAAGTATAAAAATAACACTCAAAGGAAATATTTAAGGAAAAGAAAGGGGGGGAAAGGGAGAAGAGTAGAAAGATATCACTAGCTATGGATCCAGGGACAAGACTTGATTGTTACAACTTAGATATCTGTTGTTGAAGTGATAGCTGCTCTCTGGATCATTGGGGGTGAGGAAACCCATGACACGTAGAGTTCAAAGGGTTAATATACATTCAAGTGTACATGGTATGCCCAGGAACCTCCTCTGGGTGGGGGTTTTACACTGCCTCATGCAACACTGTGGATTTGTTGCAACACTGTGGATCTGTTGCAACACTGTGGATCATGGGCTGCTCTCTGGTGAAATGCTCCAAAATTAGTCGGGGCATTTTGGGGGACTGATGTTTGTGGCACCCTCCAAGACATGAAAGCTGCCTCTCACATCAGCATAGTTGAACCAGTTAAGCCCTGTCAGAAGGGATAAACACCTTCTAGACCTTGTGTGAAAGCTCTATCTCCTGTGTCACTTTAATAGATCTCAAAGCCCTATTGTATTGATCAGCTGTTCCATTCAATTTCTTTACTACAGGCCTCCAGTCGCATTTGAGATGCCCAAGAATATCCTGGCTGACTTCCAGCCATTGCTCCAGAAGGATTTGGGTCTTCCATAGGTCCTTGCATACACATTTTGATCATATTTACCAGCTCCTTGCATATATGTTTTGATTATCTTGGGCACTTCAGAGGATTCTAGAGGTTTATTTATTGGTAACTGAATCAGACCACAGGTTCTTCACTGTAATAGTCACTTAGATAACTGGGTAATATGTAGAAACCAAAGGATCTTAGTCTTGCGCCAAATCCAAGGTTCTAATGTCAAACATGGAGGTACTTTTTTATTGGACACTCAGCACTGCAATTGGGAAGCTTGCAACAGAAGTTCAGGAAACATTTTTGTTCAGAGGACTTCAAAGCTTCTAGAAGTAAAGGGACTATTTCAGATTTGCTTTTCTGTATTTAATAGCCTGTAAAACGTAAGACAGATGTAGAATGTCTATAATCCTTATACTCATCTGTTCACAAAAGGCTGCTGTGGATAGCATCAATAGGCTTCTGCTGTTCTTGAGAGGAGGAAAATACAAAGCACAATTAATATGCTTTAGTTGTATGCTACTGCATGTGGTGCTTTAGTTAGCAACAAAAGAAAGACAGATTTTGTAATAGAAATATTTTTCAGGGGAACTGAGCCTCTCCCTGAGTCTGTAAGTAGGAAAATCTCACCATAAATTTTAGTAATCTGTTAACAACAGATTACATCACATCAGCCTGTTAATTCTTTTTTCCTTACATATCTCAGTGAAATGCTGAGAAAAATTCTCAGTTTTGGTAGAAAGCCACTTAAACAAAAATAAACCTACCGATTATTCTTTGCATTAAAATTCCATTCAAACTGTTGTTTTAAATTTCAACACCCCTTGAGAACTTATATAGCATGTAGAGTATCTTATCTTCAGATATCCAGTGTGCTGCCTGAAAAAGATTCCTATTATACATCATTCCTGTTTTCCTATTTTTTACGATATTGAATTTAAAAGCCTCAGAATTTAGAAATCTATACTCAGAAATCCAGTTATAACTATAACTAGATTCAAACCATAATTCAGTGATTTTCAATCTTGTCTCTCTGTTCATTAAAAAGCCAGTAAAAAACTTGAATAATTTGCTGTTGATTGAGGATTATCACCTGACCAGTCTTTCTGACAAAAAGCTTGTTATATCTGTTTGCATTACAATACCGTTTGAACTTGACATCACAAATACAACCACAAATTTGATTTCTTTTGGGGCCTGGGGTTTTGCTTCTTTGACAAAAAGAACAAGAAGTCATTGTATCAAGAATTCCAGAGTGACATTTGAAAGAAAAATAAATAGGTATTTTTTGCCAAATCTGCAACCTTGATATTCCATATTTTTTGCAAAAGTTGCATACTAGAGGTTTTTACACAAAGGGGCATGCATACATGTGATCCATATACTCCTGTGTACCACTGATCAAACACTCAGCTAAAAAATAATATCCTAGATTATAGATAAGAATTAATACATTAGCAAAACATTTTTAGTGATATTTAGGAGGAGAATCTCATGACTCTGTCATCAGCAACTGAGCAAAATATGAACAGAGAGAGTTATAAAAGGATTGTTGAGACTTCAATTTAGTTTTATGCTGTTTTTCACAGAAGGTTAAAAAAAATATCCACTTCCATTCATCCAAAAAGGGCACTTCCTCCTTTAAAGATATATGTGGACAACAAGTATTTGGAACAGTTAAATCAGCAATGCTATATTAGCATGGTGAAAATGGATAGAGCTATGGAGGTAATTTTACTTATATCTAGTTGATGACTTTGTTGCCTTCTAGCAAGTGGCACAACAATTGCAGTCTTGAGGGAAGACTGCAGTCCACTGTCCATATTTCAAGATTCATATAAGCTTTTCATTACTTCTTTCATCTACACATGCTGGGTTTTTTTTTTTAAACAAAGATCAAACCAAACATGTGGTACTTCATCCAGAAAGTCTATGTGTTCCTCTACCATGTGCAGTGGAATAAATTCATAACACTTATTGTTCCTAAGTGTCACATGACTAATCCATCATGCCAATAAAAGTTTAAGTTCAAATGTTCTAATGGTTTTAGGAAACACAAATAACTTTTGGGTTTTATGGGAACATTCACTACTCACTAATTACAAGAAATGAGACAGAAAATTCCATTTATTAGAATAAATGTTTCCCAGGTTCAGGAATAACAGCATAATGAAGTTAAGACTGAACTATGCCTCCTTCTTTCTTTATAATGCTCTTTTCACACTTATTTTATGTTTCAGAAAAATACAGGTTTTACAGATACCAGATATCTTTGTGTATTTTTTCAGAAATCTTGAAGGGAGAAGTTAATAGTAACAGCATAAAAGCTCAAATAATTCAGCAAAACACACTTAGAATGCTTCAGAAAATTTAAATAAAAGAGAATGTGAGTAATGTGAAGTCCACCTTATCTTGTGGACTGCAAATATTTCAACTATTTTGCAGACATGGACAGGTAAAGCTTCTACTAACTAATAATTAACATTTATCTTAGAAGGAATTTCATGACCTTCCTTCAAACTAGGCACCGAAACTTTGGGAGGAGGAGGTAAATAGAAACTGAACATACCTTTAATGAAGTTTAACAGAGAAATGATTGTTGATGAGGTTTTAAACCTTTTCTTTCTTTAATTACATCGGCATAGTTCAAAGCAAATTGAACACAGGACACATTTCTGCTTGGCTTTGTGGACTTTTGATTTGGTCTAACATAAGAAATGTTTAAATAAGTGGAGATACTTCACTGTTAAACCAACAGCAGTCACAGGAGAACTTCAACCTTCTTCATTTCAATATACAACTGCAGATAATTTTCATCATCTATTTGAGCAGAAAGAGTTTTTTTTTCTTTTTCTCATGGTAGCTTTTTATTTTTCTTTCTTTATGCTGTTGCTGTTTTGTTGGATTTTTGTTTTGGTTTTGGTAATTTTATTAATCTTTGAACTCATATTAAAAGAAGATGTAACTTTAATTGGATATGGAATTTGTTTGACTGGAAGCCATAGAACAGTCCTAGAAAACAGTGCTGGTTCTTACAACTAATTGCAGACTTTTTAATTTACTTTTGGAAAGCAAAGTTGCATGCATCTTGGGGGTAGAGATTCAGAATGCATATGCTTAGAAATAATATTATGGATAACCAAAAAAAAAAAGATAAATAAGGCATTTAAAAATAAGCAGTAATATGTATATGTTATGTTAGCAGACCTTTCAAATAGATGGTGAAGGCAATATTCCAGAATTCATTGAAAAAGAGAAGAAAAATCCAATTACTGGTTTCCTTATTTCAAGAACATTTATAGCCTCATTGCTGTTTTTAATGAATCAAAACTGAAGATGAAAAACTTGGATATGGTACAGAACTTTTGACTTTAAAGGGAGGATTTACTTATTCAGTCTTGATCTGTAACCAATGAAAATGATTCCAATTATATGTCCTCATTTTAACTAAAGGGTTTATATAGTTCATCATTTGAACACGGGTTTAGCTGTTCTCTTACTTGTTTTCTTATTTTTTTTCATCACATTTGTAAGTCAGAGGTTGCATTTTTAAATTTTAAGGGATTTTTCTGAAAGGCAAAACCAAACAAGTATATATCACTGGCAACAAAATGCCTGATGCCAGGCTTAGAAAAAGTTCTGTAAACATTTTTTTAAGTCTCTTTTCTTTCCTAAACCTCCTCTCACTGAATGGACTACAGAAAGCCAGTCACTCACTCAGGTGGTAACTTGGAAAAAAAAGTCAGGATCTAGATCTGGCTGTGAAATATAATTACCCAAGACCAGGGAACCTGCTGTTTGCATGTGTGTTTAGCCATTAAAAAGTTATTACACTCATATTGGCTGTCAGTCGATAACACATGGCTCTCGGTGTGTCAGGGTATCATATTAGCAACCAACAGAGCTTCCATTATCAATAGCCTAAAAAAAGAGAACGGGATAGGGCAGGAAACACAGTTCCTATGTTGGAGAGCAGGCAAGGAGTGGTAACCCCCAATTTACAAACATCAATGTAAAAAGGTTTCATGTCTTGTTAAGGCTTTATAGACATAGATCTTGTGAAGCTGAACTTATGGTCACATTGCCTGAAATGCACTCTTTCTCTGCAGATGCATTACCTCCCCTGT
This sequence comes from Vidua chalybeata, assembly GCF_026979565.1. Lineage (NCBI taxonomy): Eukaryota > Metazoa > Chordata > Aves > Passeriformes > Viduidae > Vidua > Vidua chalybeata. The sequence continues at coordinate 62,212,484 of NC_071534.1, read as the reverse complement.
CTGCTCCTCTTTGATTATTCTTTGGATTTCTTTCTAACTTCTTCAGCCAAATGAAATGTTAACAAAACCCTCTTCTTCCCAAAGAAAACAATTGCACCCAAATTTGTCAGACATGAGGAATTCTGGGTAAGGTACTAATCTTTCAAGTACTCCTGTGTTTAATTAGGTTTATGAAAAATATTTCTGAGTTTATTGTAATGACTTGCACATTCAAGGGAAAATGTACGCGTGAGAAGTTGCAGAGTTGGGAACAGATTTATTTCAGTACATATTGTTTATTTCTCTAAAAAATTTACGGTGCACTAATGGAAATAATAAGCACTTATAAAATTAGAAATTCACAATATTATATAAAGCTGAGTTCAGGATAAAGAACTGACAGAATCAACAACCAAAAAAAAAAAAAAAACAACAACAAGGAACCAAACAAAAACAATTACTGTAAATTAAGTATTCTCAAGGGAGAAAATTATCTTGCCACCTACTCAATACAGGCATACTAACAATCTCTGGAAAAAATGTCTGGGGAAAAATCTGAAGTGGAAATAAAATAAAAATATGCATTAGAAAACAGGAATTAGAAAATAATATAATAAATATTTTGCCTTCTGCACTTTAATGAGAGAAAGCTCACATTAAAGGCAGTGGCAATTTATAATGCCTCATTTTAAATTTTTTCTTACACAGGCATCCCCATCCCTTTTCAGAGTGATATGTTCAGTATTTTTTTAGATTGCATGAAATAAAATAACTCATATGCGCTTTATTGTACATGGAGTGTGTAGTTATGATCTTTGAGCAGTTGAGATCTTCCAAGAATTTCTTGTGTGTGAGTGGGATACTGATTGTTTCTCAACCTGCTTCAGACTCTTCCTGAGAGAGAAGAATGAAGATCATGACTCAGACAGAATATTAGTTATTCATTCTCTGTGAAAATTTTTTTTCCATTCCAAAAATTTGTTAAAGAAAAGACACCACACCAATTAGATGGTATCACATTTGTAAGATAAGCAATAGGTTGTTAGAGGGAAACTAGTGGCATACTTTAGAAAATGATATAAGAAAACTGTGTTCTTACTATCTGGCCAGAATAAAAAAATAATATTTTCAATAAATAGAATTGCAGAAATTTATTCAGCTATAGTATTTTCTAAAATGCCAGTTGAACAAATGTGTAGAAGTATTTTCAAACTGAATAAAACTGTGTTAAAAAAGAAAGCAAAAAGACTTTACATCCAAAGCCTTTTTTCCAAAAGTACAGCTCAGAGACCAAAGTTATTCATTCATCTCTTGTTACACGTGGCACCCAGCTCTTTTGTTTGGTAACTTTTTTCTGCCAGACTTATCCACTTCCTCAACATACTGCTAAATATTGAATTAAAGCATAGCTGAAGCCTTGCCTATCAGGTAATTTCCCAGGGGGAAAGCCACCACAGACTTGTCTCCAGGGCACAAGTCCCCGTGCAGGAATTGAAAGGCGTTCCACAGCGTGAGTTACCAAGTGACCTGTAACAACACATATGTTGTTCCCATATGCTTACGAAATACTTTGTCCAGCTGCCTCAATGTGCACATTATGCTGGGAGACAGCTGGCCACCCTTCTGAGAGGAAAGCCAAAGCACATAGCTGCTCTCTCCTGACCCCTTACATAGATAGTGCTACCCTGAAAAACACACCTTGGCACTCAGCTTGTCATTAAGTGAACTCCTGGATGGATAGGCTTTGCCTCTCTTGCAGAGGGGGGAAATTGAGGGAGTTCTTGTGTTAAAGTACCATTGGCTGCATGGTAGAATGGGCAGGAACACATTTGTTGTTTACAGCAGAATGAAGTATTCCCACTGTGAATGTCAGCAAAGGTTTCAGTAACTAACATTTGCCTTGTGATACAATTTAGTAATCTGCTCTAAAACTTGTGGACTAGAACCTCTAAATTCTGTTTCTACCTCTACCATCCTTTTAAGCTTTAAAATGGGCCCAGTCATGTAATTTGAGTGACCACCATTTGAAACAACAAATAAACTGTGAAAACTGATGTTACTCATCTTTGTGGAATGTTGTGCACTTCAACATTTTCTGCACTTTAAGTAAGTAATGATCACTTCAGAATATTAATTCTGAGCATGTCGTTGTTGCTGAGGGGTAAAGGGTATAGCTATTGCCCTTTTCAGAGCAAAATTATTAGAGGTTTTCCTGAATTCACCATCAGTTTGCAATTGATTAAGTCAGTGTGTAATTGCTTTTATTACATGTTGAACCAGGTCCTCTCAGCTTTTAATTCTCCCTCTACTCTACAGCTCCAAGTGCCTTCAGTATCACTGCCTCTCACACACATGACTGTTTCACTTATCCTTTCCTATTTGTTTAAGCATGGCATTTTTAACCCCATTTATTCTGACCATTGATAGTAATATTGAGTACATTTTGCATTGGCTTCACTTTATATCTTTCAATTTTTGCGATATGAAGGATCTTGCCTAAGTAATGTACAATACATACACCAAGAACTGTATTTACATGCCTCTATGAATGCTCTGGAGAGAATATAAAGTATACTGCCAGAGATTCAAATTTCAAGGGTCATAACATACAGTATTCAGTGTTACTGCCCAGTAATTTACTCCAAATAGGCAGGAAGATATTAGACAGTTATACATGGCCTACAAGCTTATAGAGCTCATATACACAGCTCATGAAATCATAGTTGGATAAAATAAACGATTATACAAATGAATAAATAACATAATCACAAACAAGGAATGCCTATAGCAGACTCTAAATACCACTGACTATTCCTGTGTTTATATTTATTTGTGTTGCTGTTTACAATAGTCCTCTTTCAAGTTATGTGGTCTTTGAGAATAAAATACAAAATGGCCTTTGCAAAATATTGAAGCAATGTGGTGGAAAATAATTCATTAAGGTGAAGCATCTCAGGATTTTGCTGAGGGTGCAACACAATATTTAATATTCAGCCACATGCTGCAATTCCAAGTGTATTATTAACTTCCCACCCTTTCATTGTACTACTGGCTTGTTTCATGGAAAGATGCACATGTGCATAATCTAACTATAGCCAAGTACAGTTTACTGACATCAGTGAGAACCTTCCAACTGATTTCTACTGCTGCTGGATCAGGACCATCTGTGACTAGATTAATTTCCAAGATGTAAAAAAATCAACCTTTCTTTTGATACATATTACTAGAGTTACATCTTTAGACTGCAAACAGTCTACAGGGTATCTCCAACAGGACCTGGAGTGTATTGTTTATCCCCTGTAGGCTGCAGGTGCTGCCCACTCTGAAAATAATGCTGATCAATATCCCGTCTGTTTTCATAACATGAAAATCCAGATGCTCGCAACATTTTAAAACTCACTTTTAGCAGTCTTCCTTTTTCTTTGAAGTTTGTTTCTAAGTCTTTGTGAGGTTATATTTCTAAATTAGGTTACCAGAAGATGAAAATTAAAATGGATCAGAGTGGAGAATAGCAGTTCTGATCTAATGAACATATGTCTCTAAAAGAAACCTAAGTGCTATATTAAACATCTAGTAAATATAAATTTTTTATTTTACATTTTTTAACCATAATTTAATTGTAACCCCTAGCTATGGATCTTTAAAACAGAAGCATGTTGGAATATGGTTATTCAATCAGGCTATACTGTAGGTAGCAGTGAAATTGATAACATATGATGGGGTATAAAACTGTAAAATATGATTTTGAAATATTTCCTCAGTCTATTGTGACATTTTAGTAACACATGGACACATTGGCAGAAACTTGATAATTACAGAGTTACATAACTAAAATTCTGAAGTAAATCTCAGATTCACATTCAGGGAGGTGAAAGAAGGGGCCAATGGGGCATCTTGAGACATGCTTATTTTACTGGTTCTGTTATCACAATGATCATAAACAGAACTGAGAAGATTTTACACTGGAATAGCAGATGGATTTAAATCACATAACTGCAGGTTATGCCTGCGTGGTGGCCAACATGAACTGAGCAATAGTTTCTAGCATTGGTATGACAAAAAATGAGGACAAAAAAGGTCCAGAAGGCAGAAAATTTTGGTTCAGAGATTTCTACAGATAGAGAACAGGAGAGGCTGTTTGTTAGTCTCTCATAAGTTGAAGGTTACTGCATAAGCCTTAGAGTATTGGCCATATTTTTTACTAAGAACTGAAGGAATAAAACCTGTTAACAAAGCTAAAATAGGGGTCAGGGCAGGCCCTGTCATTGGGAGCAATGAGAGAAGTGATAACAGGAGCAGAGCAGCTTAATTTGGGTGTCCTATCTGCAAAGGTTTGACAATCCCAAAGTGTGAGTGAGCTATTATCATAGGAAGGGGAAGGAGCCAGCTGTCTCAGCAGCTGCCTCAGCAGAAGACTCCAAAATGGCATTAGCGATGCATGAGAAATAGGTATTATATTCAACTCACTTGTGGCTTTGTTAGGTTTTGTTTGTTTTTTTTTTTTTGTTTTTTTTTAAGCTGCTGATATGGAATACACATAATCTATTACACATCCAAAATGTATTCTATCTTTCAGGACAATGGGCTGTGACTGAGGAGTGATATTTTTTATTTCTTGCTGAGATCAATGATATATAGGAATTACCAGTAAGGATAAAACTCAGAATAAATCCACTCCAAAAGCTTAGCTTTAACTTGGACTAATTACTGCAAGGGAAAGGGCATAACTGGTTTAATCTGACAGTATATTTTGTGCATGTATATTGTTATAGATTGGCATAATTGTTTCTCTCGAGTTGTAATTTTCTTCACTTTTATTTTCCTTATTTTTAAGAGTTAAAAAAATTAAGACTGTGAAATTACATTGCTCAAAGCAGTTTTCCATATATTTGACCAATCCTATAATATTCTCCAAACTAGATGTTGTTGAACAATACCCCCCAGACTCTTGTTCTGTGGGTGACCCTGAGTGACATATTTCGGTGTAGATCCATCCATTTATATAGAGGCTATAGACCTTTCTCTGCGGTCTCGACCTTTGATTTTCTTTGATTTTCTAACACTACAATTTGTTTGCTTTTCAGCCAATTCTCACACTAAGCAGAAGGCCACAGAAATAGCATTACATCCTTTTACCTGTTGAGTGACAGTGGGATATGGGGTGATGTAAATAGTTTTAGTTTTAGTTTTAGTTTTATGGTGTTTTATCTACACCATACATAGTGGGTAAAGTACCAGAAATATTAGAAAATGCCCTAAGGGTCTTATGTCTTCAGTGTTGCTAGCATCTGAATACACTGTAAAAAGTAAAATCCAGATCACAGGAAGAATTATAGCTGTCTTAAAATAGGAGATATCCTTTAAAATTACTCCTTACTGTAATACTGCATCAGAAGTGAGGCAGATGAGCTATACCTGAATGTACTAATTTTCAGATGAAACACAAACCTAACAAACCGACTGAAAAAGGTGTTTCCGAAGACCAACTATATGCATTAAATTTAACTTTATTTTCTCCATGAAAATTGTTCACATGCCAATTATAACTTTCTCAAAAATAAAAAAAGAATGCCTTCCATTCTCATTTTAACATGTTGAATAATATTGTCAGATTTTTCTAAGAAGATATTTCTTTTAAAAACCCAAAGCATCTTAAATCATTAAAAAAAAAACCTCCAGAAAAACAAACCAAACCAATCCAATTAATTTTGGATTTTTGGGGAAGAAATGTATTTTATGATGATTCTGCTTATCTTCAGTGTACAGATAATACACAAATTGCAATGAAAAAAAAGATGATTTCTGAGAAAAAGGTATCTTAGTTACAGCCATTTTATTCAAAGACATCAGATGATTACATAACACATCTCTGGTAAGTTCTATTTCTAAGAAAAAAATTTCTTTATATATTTTCAAATATTCACTTTCAAATATTTCACCTTTTTTTTTACATTTTTCAGGTCATACTTTTAATCTTTGAGTCCAACCCATCAACTTGGCCCCTACTCTGAGTGCTTCCTTGGTTTGCATTTCCCATATCCACCTGCCTGTCATGTTCTACCTTTGTCTTTTACTGCCACCTCTTCTTATTTTTTCTGTGTTAGGTGTAACCGTTCAGCCTTTATTATCAGGGTCACTCACATCATTTTGCTTAATGCTCTTAAGCAAAACAAAAAACAAAACAAAACAAAACAAAACAAACAAAAAAAAAGAGAAAGAAAAATAAAAACAAAAAGATGACCTAGCATTCAGTCTGGTAAATTGTAAATTAGGAAATTAAACTACTTTAACAGTTACACTTATTGCATTAAAGAAATTAAATCAATTATGGATTACAAAAGCTAACACTACAGTTGCATCTAAAATTAGTACTCAAACATTAGAAGGTCCTGTCTTGATGACTTATCAGAGAATAGCTTCATGCAGTGAAATTTAATGAAGGGTTGCTTGAGGTCAAAATGGAAAAGTGTAATATTTCAATAGCCTGGAAGATAGCATTTAATATTCATAGTTTTAAAACTCAATATGTTCTGTAATTCAATATAGATGCTTGTAACAAGTCATTCAATGTCTGAGTGACACAATAAACATTTTGCTTGTTTGCTAAAAATCTTAATAATTGCTTCACTTATTCATCCTGGGCTGATGAATACAGAAATACTTCCTGGTTTAAACTTGAACTTTCCTTTCAGTCATCAGTCATTTCCATTAACAACCAACTGTATCACAAATATGCCTTTCATTTTGTATACCAGTGTAAGAAGTTAAGCCATCAGTAAGAATGCTTATTTCTTTAATTATGCATTAACTAATGAAGTGTCATATATACTACTTTTGTAGCATATAAAACAATGAGTGAGAAAACACTTAAGTCTATCACTTAGAAAATCAGAAAGATTCAGACCCCCTAGTTTCCATCTGTATTGGGATTTACATGGAATAGAAGCATCAAAAATATGCAAGGTACACTTTTCACTTTTAGTGATACAAACTGAAAGGGGCTGATAATTCTCATTTTGAGACATGATTCTGTTTCTCCTCCCCAGAGATACAACCATTGGATTGGACAAGCCTTAGATGTGGTTCTAGATATTAAGATTTGGCCAGACTGGGTTCCTGGAAAAGGAAACAAGATCTAGACCTGCCTCCACCCAAGGGGGTAACCCATTTCACCAAGACATACAAATGGTACTTCCTTATTCAGGGGTCTGGAAATAGATACCCCTGAGAAAAGGCCTGAGAATAATTCTGAATTATGAAGGAAGGGTTGAACTGTAAAGGTTTTATTCAGGTACTCTGCATCTTAAAGAAGATAACCCACATCTATGACCATGTTGGAGTGGTTTTTTGCCATTTTCTAATTGTAACAGAGTCACAGATTCTGCTGAAATCTCCTTACTGAGAACCTTAAACTCAAAAAGCAATCAAAAGGAGATATAATCATTGACTCACTCTACACAACCAGCCAGAACAGAGATCCATACTGAATAAATTTTATGCCCAGATTAATTATACTGAGATGACATATTATTCTGAACATCTAAAATAGGCTACCTGAATCTGAGTTTTATTTTTTTAATTAAACATTTGTTTTCATTGCATCTTACTAATGTCCTTGGAAAATCAATGAATACATTTGTGTACTACATAAAAATAGGATTTTAATCTCATTTCACAGGCCTTCCATGTAAATGGAGTCCAAATATGTGTGTTTTTAATGTATTGTGGGAATATGAGAGAAAATTACTAAGTTCCTACTAGCAATTGTACACGTTACAGTAGAAGAGAGAAGTGAAGAAAAATTTCCATTAGCAAGCCTGTAGATACAGAAATAATAAGGAATATTACCCCATCTGAATTACCCAAACAGTTTTAAATTGCCCTATTTAAAGCTTGTGCAGAAGCCAAGTTTAACATCTTATGTACTCTTGCAAGCAGCACAATGTGATTTTTTAATGATCAAAGGTGCTTGATTTCAATTTGATGATTTACATATAGTATGTCATGCCCCAACATCATTGTAGGTCAGAGAAGCAACATGAGTTCACAAAGGCTTCATCTACTACATTTCTCGTGCTATTTCCTCATCATTTAGATCTTCTTTCCAGAAATACACCAGTCTAAGAAATATTAAACTTGAGATTATATGACTTGGATAAATGATCTGAGAATTCACACTACCCATTCCATTTCATAGAGTGGTGCATTCAGACACCAACCACAAATAGAAAAAATACAAATGTGTGTGTATATATATATATGTGTGTGTGTGTGTGTGTGTGTGTGTGTGTGTGTGTGTGTGTGTATTTATGTATGCCTACGTATGTATGCTTATGTAACAGGAGCTTGCCTCCACCATACAACTATTCTCACATACTTCTTTCAGGTCAGGTGCTTCTGTTTTATTATAAAGTTATGACTTGCATTTCTGTAACTGTGCAGGATAAGGAAGCCAAACTTAGGATTAGAGGAAGCTTTATCAAAAATGTTATTACTTATGTTTGAATGGTAACATGGCATTTTTCTCTTAAAGTCAGGTATCACACAGGATTTGTTGGACCTAGAGGTTTTGACAATATAGTTAATAGTTCCCAGTGAGGTGTCAGCAAAAGTACTTTTGTTATAATTGAATGTGAATATATATTTAGGAACTTTTAGTTGATAAAGTGCTAATGGGTCATGTAATACCAGTTCTTTTCTATCGGGTCTCTCATTGTGGCATCTATTCCCTGTCATTAGTATAACAATATCAAAGCTATATAATTTGCAGTAGATTTGCAGTTTGCATATGACACTACAAAAGGCTGAAAATAATATTTTGTTCTCCTTTAGAGAATGCTGTTTCATACAATGACATTGAGAAGATTGAGAAGATCTAGATTCTAGATTGAATCTAGATTGATTTTAACATAAATTAGAATGATTTCCTTTGTATTTAATCCAAAGTGTCCAGTAGAGACATGGTACTTTCATGATCCCTGGCAATTCAACAACAGCAGTTGGCCTGGAGGCAATTGAAGTAGTATGTGTGTGGAGAGTTAACAAGCCACAGGGGACCTGGAACATGAGCAAAGGCATAACCAGCACAACAAGCCCATGTTTTCTTACAGCCAGCTTGTTGTTGTAAGGTCATAGGCTGTAAAGCTGTGGTTAGAGAGAGAAATTAGTCATGAAAACAGCATAACCCAGTGGGGATTCCTAATACATGAATCAAGCCTAAATTTTGTTTGCTTAAAAGAAGCTGGCTTTAAAAAAAAACCCTTCTTAGTAGTATCCTAGTGGCATAAACCCATGTTTGGGAGGGTTTCTATCAAGTGTACCACGTTAAATAATTTCAGGACATGACAGTCCAAAAGTAAGAATAAAAGGGAGGAATTCAGTACTAGGGACACTCCAATTCTTGTTACTATAAAAACAGAAGTCCAGTGGAGTGTTTCCCATTATGTACTCTCAGTTTCTCATATTATTGCAAATATTCACCATCTACCTTTGCAGTAGTTCCCCCATTGCCACATACTTAAGGAGTATTTTTCTTTTTCTTCTGCAAAGAGGACTAATAATAGCAGTTTCCTTCATTAATTCTAGGAAACATTGTAACTGTAAGGCAATTACCATGTGCTTAGTTGTATTGATTCATTCTTTTACTGTCATAGAAGCTGTAGTGGTTAAATATCTTTCATTTTGATCTCTCTTAAAAGGAAGGCTACATGGGTATATCTAAGTTCATGATGTAAATTGAATAACTATAGCAAATGGTCTTAAATGCTTCAGATAAAGTACATTAGACTTGCAGAAATTTATTCAACAGTATTAATAATTTAGGGGAATAGACTGTTAGAAAGCTAATGAAGAGTTTCTTACCTTTATGTTGAATGGCTTTATAAAAAGCCTAACAGAGACTGAATATGCCTAACTTCCAGCAATTTATTCAAGGAGTTTTAGTATTCCTATTAAGCAACACATTATGAAAAATATCAGAAGGAAATTAATATTTTCAATTGGTTCAACAAAGCAGATGTTATGAGAAATAAAGCTATTTTGAAATGCAGTGGAGTAAACAGAGCTCAAATTCAGAAGGACTGAAGAAAGGACTTAGCAGTAGTAAACTTATAGAAATGGAAATGACAATATCACAGTCTCCAATTTCCTGGAGAAGCATTCTATAGAATAAAGGAGAGATTTCAATAAAGCTTCACTGAATTTCTATGACTAATTCATGTTTTAGGGCTGTACATAAGGGTGTCCTTATTTCCATTATAAACCCCTGTTTTAAAGGAAGCATAACAAACAAAACTGTCATATAAAAGCTCATAAAAAAGCAATTAATCTTATAATTTTTTAAAAAATATTAGATTTTCACAATAATTCAAGATGAATATGCTAATGATTGTTCTTAAGTTTATGACTAATTGTTAGTGCATTCTGGTTTCCAGTAAGGAAACATCTTGAAATAAATTTGATAGTAGGATAAGCTGAGCATCCATTGTTTGGAAATCAGCCCTTGCAGGAATGCTGACACCAAGAACCTAAAACTAAATAAACTCCAAACAGTTCAGCCAGCAATTCTCATTACAGATGGCCTATTTGCCAATGCAAAGATGTGTTATGCATACATTTCTTTATCAGTGCATGACCCACAGAAAAGACATAGCAATGAAATTACTAAGCATTAAGAGCAGGCTGTGATTGTATTGCTTAATTTTAGATCAGCAGCCTGAACTCAGGTTCTCAATATGGTTGAGAAGGAGGATGTAAGGTTGTTAGGTTCATTAGATGATAGACAGTTATTCAAAAGAATAATTCTGTTTCTTTATCACCTTTTACAGAGAAAAAAAAGATGTCATGTACTACAGCCAGATTAAAATAACCAGGAAAGAATTAGCTGATGAGTAGGAAGCCTCAGTGTTTCCCCATTGATGGTGTATTTCGCTGTCACACTGGAAACTGCATGTGCTCTGAGATGCCCTGCTAGGGAGTTATTAATATAGGAAAAGTGCATCCTCATTTCACAGAGGGCACATCATCTCACCACATAACCCAGAGTGAATATTCCCCTGTTACAGTCTCCAAATTTATGGCTTGTACTCTTCTACTGAAATTTAGACTGCTTCCATCCCTGACATTATTAAGATTGTTATGCCTTGTTTTTATAGTTCTAGTTCTTTTTGTAGCTAATGCTGGGATTTTAGCATCATCAAATCCATGCCTCTCCAGTTCAGAGACAAGGATGTCATGTGGCACAGAGTCAAACACTTTACATAAATCTGCTTTACATAAATGCTCTTCAAGGAGGCAATCCTTGGACAGTGATCTGCTTTCTTGGGCCCCTTTTTTCCTCTGGAGATTTATATCATGGTAATCTACCAAGAAGATCCCTAGAGAGGCCAAAATCTGCTCTCCTGAAGTCCAGAGCAGTGAGATTGCTGTGCACCCTCCTCTCTGCCCTAAGGATGTTGAATTCCACCTTTCCCTGATCACTGCAGCCAAGGCTGCCCTTGACTTCCATTGCACACCAAACCCTCCTTGTTGATAACAAACTCGGGCATAACACCTCTACTTGCTGGGATCTCTCTCAGTTGGAGAATGAAGTTATCATCAATATGTTCCAGGAAGCACCTTGATTGCTTATTCCCTGCTGTGTTTTCATTCCAACAGATATCAGGATGTTTGAAGGTCCCCATGAGGACCAGGCTTGTGAATGTGAGTCTGCTCCTACCTGTCTATAGAGGGACTCATCCACTTGTTCTTCCTGGTGCAACAGCTCAGCAGATCCTCACTATAGTGGCACCCTGTCCCTGCCCTCTCTTTAATTCTGACCCGTAAGCTGTCAGGAAACAGGTAAGGGTTTAGTGGAAAATATGCTGCTGCTGGCATCAGTGAGACAAAAAACAACTTGAAATTGGTATAAAGATTCATTGAGTAGGATCTAGAGACAGGCACAAAATGACACAACTTTCAAAACTGAGTAGTCAAATTGACTAGCCATGACAGAAATACTATATAATGGAACAAGTCATTCAACATTTTTTTTAAAGTAAAGGTAACATTTTTCTTCACAGAAGGAACTTAAAATGTAAGTTGATTGAAAAAAAAACGTGAAAAACTAGTAATGAAGCAGATAAGGTAGATACCAAAGCTCACTTGGATATGGAATGATATTTTTCATGGAGCATTGCAAATAATTATCACCCAACTCTCCTGCAGAGATTTAGGCCAGCTTTCACATACTCTTGTGATGGTAGAGGAAAACATTAGTTTATCATTGTAGCTGAGTGATGACAGAAGTACATTCCAGCCCACTCTGAATTGCTAATAGAATTACACACTGAGTCAAAGCATGGAGAGTGATTTTTTCCTTATGTAACATTGTTGATATTAAATGCAGAATGCTATAAGAAATGTGCAAAGTATTGTTGATGCTGCAGTGCAAAACATGAGATAGCAAGTATCCTGTCATAAAACAGGATTATAATTCCATTAGAGTTTTAAGAGAAGTGGATACAGTAAGAGTATTTAAGAGAAAAATATGTAAGAATTTAAATATGTAGCACTTAGCCAAGCCATAACAAATTGATAGAATATTTGCTTTTATGTATTTCATAAACAATGTGTAAAATAGGTTCAAATGGTTCAAAACAGATTGAAAAATTACATTAAGTCATGATGAGTGTATGTTTACTTTCAAGTTAAGATTAATATGGCCCTGGAAAGAGATCTGCAAATATTATCACTAAATATTATTCAACACTCCCTTAGTTTTAGAATACAGACACTGGGAGAAGCACAAAGAATAGAAGTTAAGTGGTCAAACCGAGGAACTTTGAACTCATTGAACTCCTCAGATGTGCCTGGGATGTGGATCAGGCCCAGTGAGGGAGCCAGGTCCAGAGCTGCCCTGGGATGTCCAGGCAGGGCCGTGGGGTAAGATGGGGTCACAGCAGGCAGGCTGGCAGCACCAGGGTGACACAGCCAAGGCTGTGGCTCAGCTGAGGCTCAAGAGCCTCAGCTGGAAACAGCCACCCCTGAGTGGGGCTTGTAGCCATGTGCTCCTCCTCCCTTGACACTCCATTAGCCACAGGGACCCTGAGGGGATCCAGGGCAGGAAGGGCATGCTGGGGCTTTGCCTATACCTGTCTTTCTTCACACATCATAACTTCTCAAGGGTCCATGGCTTTGCTGGAGACATTGCTAACCAAATGCTTAGTTTTCATCTCACAGATGTTCTCTTCATAAGGCAAGGACAAAAAAAGGTGTTTAGACATGGATTTCCAACTTCCTTTGGATCCTGCTCTCTCTTACATGGAGAAGTCCAAGGTTCCTATGCTACACACAGAAAGAACAACTCCAACTTTTAAAGTGGGTTGTTAAAGCACTCAACTACAGAGGAAAACTTGCATTCTTGTCTTCATCTCAGTACAAATTTATATTCCTGTATAGGGAGTAGTCTTGGGATTAAACATTTACTAGCTATTAGTTTAAGAACTATACTGGAGAACCACACTGAGAGAAGAGTCCTATCATTGTGTGTCAGAGCATATGTCACAGCTGAGATGGCCAGATGATACACAGAGTAACACCATACAATTTCAGAAAGCTTCAACTCATCCAGAGTAACACCATGCCACGTCAGAAGGCTTCAGGTGTCTGCCCATACAGAGTAACATCATACCGCTTCAGAAGGCTGCAAGCATGTGCCCTTCTTGTTCTTTAGCCCAACCTTTTATACCCGTGATGTTCATGCTTTACACCTGTGTGCCCTCTGTTCCCTTTGGTGGTTGGTCAGTGCACCTGGGCACTCCATGGCTCGTTGCTGTCAGTGCTGCTCACCTGCTTCTCACCCACTGGGAATGAGGCTGAGCCTCATCCCCACTCCCAATTACCACAAACTGTGTACCTACAATTATGGGATTGTAATTGCTCTCTCTTATGTACACCTATTTTTCTTCCCCCCAGTTCTTCCATTTACAAAGACAGTTTTAATAGATATGGTAGCCCAAGGCTTTCCACATACTCTATCATCACACACTTAGGCTATTCCCATGGACTGGAGAGATTAGTGAGAAAAACTTCCATAGCTGATGCCTTTCTTCCTCATCCTCTCCCAGAAAACAAAAAAAGACCTGTTTGTTTTTATTGCCATGGTCCTGGGAACCCTGTATTTGATCTTAGCTTCAACACAAAGGATGAACATCCACAATAATCTTCCAATGTGCTCTGGTTACAACAATGCAACATATTTCTGTGATTTATCATTTTGAACTATTATTAAATCAAGATTACTAAATGTAGTATGGCCTTAAATGAGACCCTAGAGAAACCTCTGTAGAATTCAGTTTTGTGCCTGATCTGTGAGTAAAGCAGAAATGGGATAAAAATGCATTACTTACCCAGTCAAGTTAGTGTTTGACCCAAAGGGAAGAGCTTGAGGATATTTTCAGTGGTCTCTGAAACTTCAATTCCTATATTTTTTTACTTAAATTTAGGCAAAATATCAATATATTTTGTCTGAGTTTCCTTTTGAGAAGTGAAACCTAAGCTTCAAGAATTTTGAATTATATAAAATTATAGTACTGATTTGTAAAGGATGAAAATATAAAGTCTGACATAGATCTATCACATTTTATATAGTCAAGCTCACTGACTCTTTGTATTAGTACAAAATGAGACAAAGCAGATTATATATGGTAAGATGTGTTTTTAATTTTTCATTTGTATATTTTGCACATTTTCTGAGTAAATTAATCTAATAGTGCAATAGAAACTCAGAATCCTCTTCCAGTTCAGTATTTTGGGTACCTATGGTTATTCTTCCTTTTAATGGAAATGGCTTTATATTTCTCAGCATTACATTTCCTTTGCCACCTGTCATCCCATTTATGGAGCAGGTCCTGTGCTTGTTAAAGGCTCAGTACTCATCTGTTTCAGTCTCTCTCTTCTTCCCTAAATACTTGGACATGAAAGATAAATATTAATCAAGATCAAAAGCTGTAGAGAACTGGAAAACCCACAATGTGCACAACAGGATAGTTCTTGACTATTTTCCACAGGTAATAGCAGCTTCTCAACAGATCCTTGTGTATGCTTTTTTATAATGACTTCCTTTACCTTCCTAGTTATGGCAGAAGTGTGTGACTTGCAGTTTATACATAAGTCAGTGTCAGGGCTGTCAGATGAAAGTTCAAATTAATTATCAATTTAGCACAACTGGTACAACTGACTTTGTGTAACCTAACTGATGAATGGCTACAAAGGGTCCAGGCTGAGTCACGAGAGGGTCTATACGGGCACACAGGTGGGGAGGGGCAGGTGCTGCTTCTCTTGTACTGTACTGCAGCAATTATAACATGGCCTGTGCTAATAAGCTCAGGTGACAAGAAAAATGGGAAAAAAATAGCTAAACTGCACTTCTGAGTCAAGTACTTCTGAGCTTATCCTGGCAATATAAAAATATATGAGAACATAATTGTGTTCAATGCATCTCTCATTGCTTTGTTTTTATTTCAAATAGATGTTCTGAGTGAAGAAAATTGATAAATACATCTATTTCTGAGCAAGCCGAAAAGTCAAAATCTCATTTCTGTGAAAAAAATAGGTTAAAATAAATTTTAAAAAATCTTTCTTAGCTTTCCAAATGATGTAACATAACCAGATTGTCTTTATCCAAAAGTAAAAATGAAAATTTATGACTTTTTTTTACTTTCAAGGTTATCAGCCTTCTTTAAAGTGCAATCAGGTTATAGTATACACTGAGTGCTCTGTTAATACTATTAAAAGAAATAAATGCAGTATAAACACACTCTGCATCAGTATTCTAGCAGTGTACATCAAAGGATATCTTGAAGTTCTAAGGCTGTAGAGTATGTAAGTTGCACAAATGAAGTTAGCACACTTTGTCCACATGTTGCATTCCGCTGATATTTTGGCTGAGTTTCTGTTTCTAAAATGCCTTCCAGATGCCATCATTGCTATTGCAGATCCGATTCAAGTTTAAAATACTGGACCAAAAAAAAAAAAAGAAAAAAAAAAAAAAGCTGTAGAATCAATTCTTCAGAAACTGCAGTAATCATTTGGGAACAAGGTTTAAGACTGTTTTACATTTAAACTTACTGAAATATAAAATCCAAGAAGCAAAAGACCTGCTTTATAATGACTTAACCCTGCTTTATGGTGTTTATACTATTTTATGATTACATATTCCCCCTCACCGAAAAGCAGAGATTTTATAATTCGGATTTATTCAAACAATAGCAGTAAATAAAGTTTAAAAGCATAATTCCTTACAATGGAAATTAAATAAGAAATCAGAGATTATTATTTGTTTCCCTAGATGATAAAATAAATGTAGTACTGTTCAGACACAATGTTGTTTTCAGTCCTATAAACTGCATTTACAACTGTGGCTGCATTATCAACATGATAGTGGTGTTGTCAGATGATTATAAGAATGATGCTGACTCTTGGAAACAGAGAACCCCAGAGTTAGTTATTCTCAAATGAACTAAAAGCAAGGAAATCAATATTCTATAATACCAGACTTAGCAAAGGAACAATAGAAACACTCAATGTATATTATACTGTGTAATTATGCAATACAATATTTATATATATTTATAAAGGATATATTTCTTGTACAAAAAAGTAATATTTTTTGTGAACACGAGATGCTCAAAACTTCTCTTTTACATAATAATGCAGAATAAAGTGTATTTGAAAATGTCCTCTGTTGTACTGATAAGGCAAATTTCTGTAGCAAAGTGTTATGTAAAAGGAGAACTGTTTAACACAATTTATTATAGAGTTAAATTTTAAGGCATAGGAATGTTTGGATAAATTAGTCCTTCTATTTCATTATAACAATCTGACATACTTATTCTTCCTATTTGTGATCATAATGATTCCATGAGATGTTACATCCCCTTTTATTGAGCAGATAGGAAATAACTGTTTTCTGTCCTCACAGCAAAAGCCTGCAGACCACACAAATTGAAGTCACACGGTATAAACAAGCAGGATATGCACAGAAATCTTAATATTTGAGCTGCTGTAAGTAAAGCAATGGATCAGATGGCGCCACTTAGTATTTTGCATCAGGCCGGGCAAACAAAGGGAGATATATGGTTTCAGTGTTCTTTTTTGTCAAAGGAAGATTAGAGCTACAAGAGCTGCAGAAAAACCAAACTGATGATACAGATTGGTTTGTTTAATCAAAAGTACTTTAAATGTTTAGTATAGACAGGGATAGAAGCCTACCCTTTAGCTGCAGTTTGATTCACCTAAGCATGAACAATCATCTATCTAGGACACGTCCTCCTTGTCTCATTCATGTCTATGATAACTCTTGATAAGACTCTGTGACCCAGTGACCCACTTGTGGCCTTCCAGTACCTGAGGGGAGCCTGCAAGAAAGGTGGAGAGGAACATTTTACAAAAGCATGTAGTCAGAGGACAAGGAGGGATGGCTTTAAACTGAAAGAAAGTAGATTTAGATTAGATGTTATGGAGAAATCCTTTGCAGTGAGCATGGTGAGGTACTGAATGAGGTTGCCCAGAAAGGTCATGGCTGTGCTGGCCCTGGATGTGTTCAAGTCCAGGCTGGATGGAGCTCTGAGGAGCCTGGTCTAGTTTAAGGTGCTCCTGCCCATGGCAGGGGGATTGGAACTAGATGACCTTGAAGATCTCTTCCAACCCAAATCTCTCTGTGATTCTGTGATATATATGCTTGATTATTAAATATACTTGATATTATATATCAAGTATATATACATATATATATATATATATACACATATATATATATATGTAATATATTACATATACTTGATTATTAAATATATTAAAATCCATAGATGAAATGTACACAGTTTTGCCAATTTCTTCGCATCTTATTTTTAACAAGACAAAGAATATAGTGAAATTTATGTAATCAATAATACTACTACTATTTTTATGTAGCTACCCAGATTTTTCTGTTCATATTGTGCATATTTATATGTCTACAGCAGCACCTCTGTTGGGCAAATGCAAGTGGAGATCTCTTACAATCAAAGCTGAAGCTGATTTTATTGCACACAGTACAAGCAGTGTCCACGTAGACATGTGAGCACGATATGACTGAAGAACTGACACTGCCAATTTGAAGCACAGACCTTCTTGAACAGTTTAACACGTTGTCATTATGGATCAGTGTTTCAAAGAATTCAATGCAGCTCTTACACAGTCATTGCTGTCTTTACTTTCACTAGTTCCCTGCTCTAAGCAAACAGCTTTTTCATTGAGCCCTGTAATTTTGTATTTTTAACGGGCTTGAGTGTTCATTTTGAAGGACAATGTACAATCACAGAAATGTGCTTAAATTTAGAGGAGATAAAACATTTTCAAAAAGATAGTATTTATTGTAGCATGAAAATTAGTGTTTAAAAGTTATGTCCTACAGCTCTTGTATGTCCATCCAGCTTCAGGGCAACAGTTCCTGCTCTTAGAATGTTTTTTTTTTTTTTTTTTTTTAATAATAGGAATCTATTTTATACAATATTTCTAAAAGTCTTGTATGGAGGCTGTGTCTTATGTTATCTGTGACTTAAACGGATAAAGGTAAATATTGTTTCAGCTAAGAATTAGCAATGAACTACACCTGTGATTGTTATATTTTATATAATTGATTATAAAATTTTAATAAACACTATCAAGAGAAATGTTTTTTTTCTTGGAAACAAGATAGAAAAAATAAAAACTGTTTAAGTTGTGTAGGCATGAGAACAGTCTTTTACCTGGTTTCACTATATCTGCTGGAAAGGTGGTGACTCCTACCCAGGTTTAAGACAAGGTAGAAGAGGTTAATCAAAAATTAAAAGATACATCCTGACTTCTTCTGTTCAACTTCCCTGTTATACAAGGGAAAGGATGCAAATATAAGCCTGAATAAAGCTGCAAGACAGATTTACATACTTTGGTCAGACCCAGGTTTCTTCTAGGACAGTATAGGAGAAAGGACTTGGTGCAGCAATTGCACCCCAGCCAGAATGGCATGTATCTTTTTGGTAACTTTTCACTGTGAAACACCAAGAAAAAACCTAGAATGAATGTGAAATCTAGGTACAAATCATGCACTACCTTTTCCATCTCTTGATCTCTCTAGACCTAGTAATGGTGGTATTGATGTTTAGGACTAATGAAAATGTAGTATTTATTTGGTTTAGCCTTACATTTGCTGTGGGTGAGTTCTGAATAACTAGCAAATTAATTTTGTTTCTCTGGCTGTGGTCAATCTGAAATCTGAGTGTTTTAGCTAATTCCAGAGTTGAAGGGACCCCTCAACACAAGCTACTGGACTACTTTAAGACCTAATTGTTTACAGCAGAGTTTGTGATAGCTTTCTTTGACTTTCATTAGCCTTAACCTACACAATGTATGAAAGGCACTAGATATTTCATCTGGCTGTATATGTCAGTATAATGAGTAGGATATTCAACCAGAAAAACGTCTTTAAAAACCCAGACCCGCTGCACCAAAACAAAACAACTATAAGAACAAAACCTACTTTTCATAATGCATTCGGAAAATAAGCAGTCTTTAAGAAGATTAATATATTATACTAAAGTTCATAAAGGGGAACAAAAGAGTTTACAGCAAGGAAACTTGCATGCACTTCTCTAATGAAATGTTTTTCAGATTATAAAATGTGAAGAAAAAAAACACCAAAGCCAAACAACAAAAAACCAAAAAGAAAGGTACGAGACTTTCATCATTCTGATCTCTGCAGAAACTGCTTTTTATTGTCAGATTTAATAGAAAACTTTTGTTTCACCCAGCACTAAGCTCTATTAAACAGCCTTCTATCCTTAGTTCACCCTTCAAAATCTGATCTCCTTGGACTAGAGTTCTCATACAGGCCTCTTGTCATCTTGTCATAATATGAAGCTTATATTTCCTGGCATAGAATTAGAAAATTCAGAATACTTTATTTTCCACATTAAATGAATAATTTGTTAACACTTGAAAGCAGTATCTGGAATTCTTTTACCATTTTGAATTTGCCAGCACTTGCTGACTTTATTAACTTTTGGAGGTAAATGTAACTCCTCTTTCTATTTCTTAAACCTCTAGTGGAAAACTTTGAATGCCTTTGCTTACATTTCTGTAGTTACTGGTCAGCACTGAAATGCAAAGCTTGGATTTCATGGGTGCTGAGCTCCAACAGTCTTCACAGATCAGCAGATGCTGAAGTCTATCTGGTTTTGAAAAATATCTGGAAAACAGCCTACCAAATGATTGTGTCTAACTGTAGGCACCTATCTTCAAAGTGCAACCAAGGAGAATAAAAAATTCACTCTTCAGTTATATATAAAGAAAGTAAGAGAGGCATGGAAACTGCATGTTATAGCATGAAAATTAGGAAAGTAACTTTTGGACTGAGATATAAACTGCAACCAAACAAGTGTCTCTGTGACAAAGTGACTCAGGTACAAAGCCTAGGTTGACTGAATAGTGACAGTGAAGGGCTTGATGACAATTTTCTGTGATTTAATTATTCCATCATGTTCTTATGTGCATGCTATATAATGTGGTTAGAATGGGTGGGGGAAGAGAAAGTGGATTTTTTTTTTTTTTTTAATGACAATTTTTTCAGGAAATGGTGTTTCTGCCCATAAATGAACTTATTCAAATCTTATGCTGTATCATAATATATCATGATACAAACTACCTTTATTATGCATCTACAGTAACTTCATTCTGCAAACGGATAAACCCTACTTGAAGCTCTCCTTTTCAATAGGGTTTGGGATCTGACCAGAGGATACATGTTGGGATGCTGCCACTTCACATCTTTTCTGTTTCATATACTCATGCAGCCACATGAGCAGTGTCTCTTCCCAGTGTAACAGAGAAAATATTTGCACTGTATCTGGTTGGAATAATGACAGAGGAGCAAGTTCAAACAAGCAATCATAAACTAAATTTGTGATCTTATCTGTATGCTGAATATAGTAACATATAAATATTATTTCTTGAGCACAGTGAAAGCTACTAAGCACTAAAACTCTTGAGGTCTCTTCACTCCATTATTAATGAACTTAAAAAATGCCCAACCCTTTATTTGGTAATTGGAGCTTTCATTTTTTCTATGTGAGATAGGACAAAATAATATTAATATCTTTCCATATATGCAGAGATTTACAGAAGCTTTATTAACTGAGCTGAATGAAATTAAAGGAATTATTTCTCAATACTGATGACTATTAAAGATGATATGAAAACTAACCAGTTTATGGTTGTTCTTCAGAGTGACTGAATTTAGTTACTACTCCTTTTTAGCTTTTAATGTAACAACAACAGTATTTTTTCCATATCAAAACCTGAATGGTAGTTTAGGGACCCTTTATAAAAAAGTGTGGCTTAGGGTCACTGCAACACCTTAATTTCAGCTGTGAGAGGACTGTTATTCTGGGGAAAGGTGGATCTTCTTATTGAGTTGAGAAAACACATATTTTGGAAACTGCTGGCAAGCAAAGTAAAATGTGGGAATGAACAAACATGCAGAAAAATTGTAAATGGGTGTTTATGCACTTAGATTCAAGGACTAATGGACCTAATACCAACTTTTCACTTTAATTCCTGTTTAACACATGAAAAGCAAATTAATCACAGGGATCTCCTTTTGCCTTAGGAACTTCTGTGGAAAAAAAATAAGAATACACTTTAACTTTGCCCTTCTTCAATGCTTTCAAGTTCAATGCAACACAAGATAGCACTTTCAGAGTTAAACATAGATATCAAAATTTAGAGGAGAAACCTTAATATGAAGGTCCCTGTAAGTCTATGCTAAATTAGCTTATCAGCTGAACTTTTTGCTGAGTATTTTTAAAGGTGTATTTAAAAAGTGAATTATATCCTGCTTGCTATAAAATCATGTGTAATGTCCTCCTGTATTTATACTTTCTGCTAATGGATGCTCTAGTATAAAACTGCTAATGCAAATGGCAATAGCTCTGAAAGAAATCAGCCTGGAAGTAGTTCATAAAAAGCTAGAAGTGTGGCAATATTCTAAGCAAGATGGGGAATAGAAAACCACAAGAAATAAATGCATTCTTTCTACTTCACTAAATTCTACTTCCTCTCTGTTAGAGTTCTGGATTCATGACAAAGCTAATGCAAAAAGGGAAAAGTGAAAAAAAAATCCAGTTGCCTTTCAAAAGACCAATATAAAACACAGAAGACATTTGTCAAAATGTATAGGCACTGACAATCTAATTATTTTTATTTTTTAACTTCTTTTTTTAATCTGAAATATGGGATAAATCAAGGATATAACTCAGAGAAAAATATCATTCTTGATATTATTTGTGAGACACATACATCACTTACTGTAGTAAGGCAATGGAGCATGATTTGTTAGATATTTGGAAAAAAATGGTGGATAGTCAGATTGATAGACAAGTTTTCCCTTTTCTCTTCTCTTCTCTTCTCTTCTCTTCTCTTCTCTTCTCTTCTCTTCTCTTCTCTTCTCTTCTCTTCTCTTCTTCCCCTTTCTCTTTCTTTTTATTTTTTTTCTTTTTAATTTTATCTAAAAGGAAAGCAAGCAAAATAAAGGCATGCTTGAGATTTATACTGTGGACTGATCCTGTTAAGAGATTAATTTTGCACTGTTCAAGTTAGTAGAGTCCCAGACAATGACATTAGTGGGTTTAAGATCAACTTATAGTAAATCAGCTTTTTTTTTTTTCTTAATCATATCTTCTTTTGAATGGAAAAGGTTTTGATAAATAAAGATTGAGTAAACAAAAAACAAACAAACAAAAAAAAAAAAAAAAAAAAAAAAAAAAAGAAAAAAATAACAAAAAAAAAACAACAAACCATTGTCATCTTACAACACCATTGCAATAGAATTGATTTTATTATTTTATTTAATGGATCACAACTTCTTTTCTCATTATCTCTGTTTTACAGTTGAGGAACAGAAAATAGTGCAGCAATGCAAGAATATTGGGGGAAATAAAAGCTTGCTGTCATGTGGCCAGAATAAAAACTGGTTGATTTTATAAGCATTTATGATTTTACATAAACACATTTTGGAAGTTATCTTGGTCATATAATGAGGTGTACTATAAAAATAGCCTTAGTGTGTTACAATCTTTGAGAAGATTTAAAAGTCTGATTTGAGCAAGAACAGAGCTCAAAGTCATAAGTGTCATAAGTGTGCTTTGTAATTTTGTTCATTTCAGACTATTCTAAAGCTCTGTATTTAAAAGAAGATAAGGCTCAATTTATTTGTCAGGTGGAACAATTTTCTTAGCCCAACAAGCCAGGAAGCAGTTTACCCTTTGCTGCAAACAAGGTGCTATAAGAAATGATTTCTCAGGCAAGAGATCAAACACTGTGTTGCCCTAAGTACACTACAGATCATAGCTCTGGCAGGCCAAGGTTACTTTAGATAAATATCCCAGCCTAAAATGAGATTTTTTTTTTTCCTGTCTTACAAGTGTTTTATTTACAGCTGGAACAGTTGTTATTGGAAAAAAAGTGTGGCTGAGGCCAGATCATTAATCTAAAAAGACAGTTCTTTTACAATCAAAGTTATTGCACAGTTTATTTAAGGAAAAAAAATGGCAGAATGTTCAAATCAAGTCCATTTCTGGGCAGGCTTGCTCTACTTATACCACTTTGGCACTGCCAGAAGCATCAGGACCAAAGTCAGACCAGTTCTATTTTGTACTTCTTTGCCATTCTCCTTAAGTGCCTTCCTTGATAGGAGAAGGGAAGGCAAAGGTCAAAACTCAGGAGTTTTTCTGTCATGTAGCCCATCCACAGCTTCATTCATGTTGCAAACACCCTTGCCTGCAGCAACCTGAGTCTGCTCTCACTTATATTGTGATTACCAGGAATACAAGAACTGGAAAGATGATACCAAGCTAATTTGGGGAGGAAAGGGAGAGGGAATTCCTCATCTAAGCATTCAGGATCAACAAGGTCTTTCGCTTAGTGCTTGTCACATTTGTTCATATGCTCAGAGTAGAAAAAAAGAAATGTCAGAGTTTCAAGATGTGGCAAAATATGTGTGACATATTCCTGTAGTGGTGAGACTTTTTGCCAGAGCACCAGCTTATGACCATGTCAGGAACCATTACAATCAGCTCTGGGAATGTTTCACCAAAACAGTCAGAAACCTACCCAGACTTGGTCACTTCCCAAGGCTATCAAAGAGCCTTTTACAGTATTGTCACCAATGTAAGCCAAGGAGAAAATATGGAGCATCAATAAGGTTGGTTTGGCATAGTCTTATCTTGAGACAATTAAAAAAGGGAGTCCAAGGTAGAATTGGACAGAACTTTTGAGCATTGACTGCATAAGACGAGACAAGGGAAGATAAAGTCTCAAATTTAAGTCTAGCACTATTACTCTCACTCAGGGTTTTTGCATAGGTTCATTGCATAGTCATGTGACAAAGCCACTGACATGAGTCTTGAGGTGAAGGAACATTTCCAGCTTTTCAGGATCCTGACAAGAATGAGACTGACATGTAGGAACTTTAAAATGTGGAAAATCTGTGGTAACTTTCACAAAAAAGATGATTTCGTGAGAAAGCAGGAGGAACAGGTGGAGCAACATGCCAAGGAACTGCACTGATTCATCCAACTTGCTCCAATGTTTGTGCTAGGAGAATAAGAAGCTAAAAAAACTTGTCCAAAACATGAATTTTAGGAAGTAGAAATTCAGCTGTCAGCATTAGTGGAAAGTTCAAGTGCATTAACCAGTGAATTTCCTAGTTGATCTGTTATGACAGAGACTAAGAATCAAAGATAACATGAAATAAAATTTTAAGTTATCTGGAGCTCATATGTACCATTTTAGAATTACCCTTGGCTGTCTAAGTTAAAGATGCACTTTCGCTATCTCAGGAGATGATTTGCATTAAATATAAAACAGAAAAAAAACATTAACTTCAGCTCATAGGTTAGCATACAAGTTCCTACTGCAAGTATTAAGTTTGCTGACAAACATCTAATTTGCTGCTCTCTAATACTTATTTTTACATTTTTTAAATCTCTGTATTTATGAATGTACTGAAGCATATTTCCTCATCTACTTCATATGTCCCTTTATAGTCTCAGTACCAGATTTTGGCTATTACAACTTTAATGATGTCACAGAAATAACCAGTTTACCATTACTGCTAGGGGGGTGGAACTGGAAAAATAATTTGATTTCAAGAGAATATTTGATTAACTAACATGGTTACCAGCATATGCAACATTGATATTGATTCATGTTTTCTTTATGAGAAGCTACTAACTGAATCTCAGTCTTTCCTAGATGATAGTTCTCATTTCTTGGATCTATATTACTTTGTGCTGGCTAACAGTGTATTTATTTAATGCATATTTTCTGTGAAGATGTATTATTGGACACAGTCTCTTCAAGATGGAATATAAGTCTGCTGTTCTTTTGGTCTATGTTCTTTCACCAGTCCAAGTCAGTAGTTAAAAAATCTTCCAACATAGATCTCAGGGCACTGGAACATAAAAGTCTTGTAAATTCATTGCAATTTGGCTCCCAGGGAAGAAATGTAAACATAGCTAACATATGGAAAACTTGGTGGTCAGCCTATATAAATCACGTGCAAAAGTTGAAGGTCCCAAACTTTCCGAGCATGAGGAGTAGTGGGAGCATGGAGAACCTCCAGTATCTCCGAATAAGGTTGAGCTACCAAGGTTCTTTCACTCCTTAATAACCTTATAGAAGATTATGCTGTTATAAATCCATAAGTTTAACTATTCTGAAAGACATGGACTAAAATACTGCCATGCAATATTACCTTCTTTGTAAATTTGTTTATTCACCCACGAAAAAATTTGTCCTAGGTTCACAGGAAGAAGTGGCACTTACTTGCACTGCTTCAAAGATACTTACGGGAATGACCTGTAGATTTACCCACTTCTTGCAATTTCTATCTCTACTAGCTGGAAAGTATTTTGATTAAGCTCTGCTGAGTACTGAATAATGTCAGTGTACAGAAAAGTTCTGTTAAGCCCTTGTCCATTTAATTGTCCAATCCAAAAAATCATAAAAATAAGTAATTAACTCTGCTTGTCTGACTCTCTTTAGATTTTATTCTAGTAAAACTTAAACAATGGTAATTAACCATATTTTGCACATGTGGTGAGCATACATAGCAGATTTTACTGTTGTGAAACATTCATCTAATAAGTGAAGTAAAGCAATCACAGATACATTTTTCTTTTAATAAAATAATTTTTTAAAGAAAGACAAAGACAAAATAAACCCTAGTTTACAAATTGCCAGAGATGCTTTGGAGGTCATTAGAATCAGAGATTATAAAGATAACTATCTCTATACATCTCAGCACAAAGGATCTATTTCAAGTCTGCAAACTGTTACAAGAATTGTATTTATTTCTCTTGCCATAAAGACTTTGGGACTGAAATTCATAGCTTCTTCATCTAAATTTTTTTGAATATTTTCCTATAATTAACACTCCTGCAAAAACATAGCTGGCAGCAGGAAAAAACTCCCACAATTAATGAATGTTAAGAAATACTTAGTTAAATTCTCAGGATTTACTCAAAGGATTGAGAACAAATGTGTATTTTAACAGACTATCAGACAAAAAGTAACATCAAACGCTCTGGAGATTAATATGCAATAATTCATTGATGACCAGAGCCTTACTGTCTCTGACACAGATGGAATTAAAGACATAGACACATCTGGATTAGTTTAATCTTTTCTCAGTTATAACAGCAAATAAAGAAGACAACTAAGTTCATTTTTGTTGTTAATGAACATCTGTGGTTCCTGACCATTCTAACTGTAAATAATATCTGATCCAAAATATTTCACATTCTGCATATTAAAATATAATATATCCAAAGATCTAAGAGAATAACTGAGGGGCAATAGCAACAAACCACAGTGACACTAGGAAAGAATTCACTGTTAAACAAGAAATGAGCCTAGCTTCATGACTCGTTCAAGATGAATGTAGTCAAAGAGCATTTATGATAACAGTGACACTGACAAGATTAAAAAATTGTTAAAAATTGTTCACCCAGGAGATTTATACTGTTTCTTAGTAAAAAACTGAGGTTTTGATAATTTCCCCTATAAACACTAATTTCCTTTTTTTTTTTTGATCTTCAGAGAAAAGCTAAACTTTTCTACTGAAGAAAATGTCAATTAGCTGTAATAATATTATGAATTGTATGAATATTTTGAAGATTAACAAATTCATACTCCTGAATGATTGGGACGATCTGTGATTTGCTGCTAGAATGTTTTTAAATTTAAAACTATTTAGGACTGGTTCTTTTCATGTTTTCTGCTATATATCTCCATACAAACAGTATCTCAACCATATTCCATGCATCAGTATGAAGAGCTCCAAGATTCCCTCTCCCTACTAAGTTTTTATTCCCTTCATTTAGGATTACTGAAGTTTTAGTATCGTCTTTATTTCCCTAAGATATCTTCTTGAACATAGACATATACTTACTGCTGTTAGTTTTGAACTTGTCATGTTCTATCTTCCTTGACAACAGTCCAAATAACATTTAAGATTTTCCAGTTTCTGGCATATGCATGCCTTGTTTGTGGCTAAGACATGCTCCATATATATTATGCCACTGTTTGGTAGGAAACCTTCAGTGAAGGAAAATATTATGACCTAGGTATAGTGGTTTTATTTTAAAAATTAGGTTGAAAGAAAGCTTTTGGCTTGGGATCTTTGGGGGTTTTGTCTAGCTGTTTCTGGAGTTTTTTTGTTGGGGGGAGATTAGCAGAAAAAAGGACTCATGGATGTTTTTACTTCACAGGACAAAAAAAAGGAAAAATATAGAAATAGGCACAAGCTGCAGTAAGAGAAATTCTGGCTAGATACAAGGAAAATTTCACAATAAAGTTGCTCAAACATGGGAACAGGTTGCCCAAAGCATCTGTGAAAATTTATACCCTTGTGGAAATAGCATAACTCAAACTCCATTTGGAAAGAACCCTGAGTAAGCTGAGCTGACTCTGAAGCTGGTACTGCTTTGAGTGGGAGAAGTGGGTTTGGACCAGATGACCTACAGAAATAAGATCCAAGATTTATTTCCTTTTGGGTATCGTCCTAATTTTCTTACAGTTGCCAAGGGGAGGGAAGTTGCCAGCGGCCAGTGCTGTAGATTCTGCCCCTCTTCCACTAATGCCTGTCCCTTCCCATCCCCAGGGAGAACATGAGTCCAAGTGTGATCCCAGCCGCGCCCGACCAAGGGCGTGTGCATGGGCATTGCGCGGGAGGGAGCCGAGCCCAGCCCTGCCATCCTGGGCGCCACAGGACCGGCAGTGGGCCAGAGCAGCATGGAGCAGACAATCTGTGAGGTTTGGGGGTTTTCGGAGGTTTGTCCATCTTTTCTTTTGTTGTCCCAGTTTTGACGAAGGGGAATGCCAGCTGTGGTGGCATCTTTGTCCTTCCTCCTTTCCCCTATCCCCTTTCTCCTTTCTCCTTTCTCCTTTCTCCTTTCTCCTTTCTCCTTTCTCCTTTTTCCTTTCTCCTTTCTCCTTTCTCCTTTCTCCTTTCTTCAGAAGGCTGTGTGGCACCAACTGTGATAATGTTCATATTTTTTTTTTTTTTGCCAAGTGGAGATGGGTTGTGGGGATGAGCACATTTTTGTGTGTAAATCACCCTCTCTTTTGTATATTTTTTTTGTTAATATTGTTGCTGATACTGTTCTTTGCTTATCCCATGGCTGATTGTTTTCAGGGAATTATATCAACCAATGGCCTTTGCCTTTGGCCCTTTCTCACCAGAGGGGGTGGCAGGAGAGGAGGGTCTTGTTTGTAGATTAATTCTCAGCTGGTTTTAAACAAAAACATTTAAGATTCAATTCAATTTATCTTTAAGGCCAAGTTGGATGGACCTCGTAGCAGCCTTAGCAGTGAAAATGTTCCTATCCATGGCAAAGAGGTTGGAACTTGGTATTTAAAGCCCCTTCCAACACAGGCAATTCTATGACTCTATGATCTTTACTGTGTCATTAATTGAATCCTTTTACTACAAGTAAGTGTCATTATAATAATATTTTTTAATTTGCCAAAACAATTAAAGTGCTTTCTTATGATTTTTTTCTCTTTTAGCTCTTACCTCCTCTATAGAGCACTGTAATAAGGTTTGAACTTGAGTTTAACCATAGCAAAGCCCAGACTAGGTAATTTTTGTTAAATGAACAACTGAATTTACAAATTATGTCAGTAGACATGGACCCTTTTTCTGAGGGTAAGTTATAAAGAGAATGGGACAAACACTTTTATATTATTTTACTGTTCAACTTTTTTAAAATTGCTGATATCATATTCTCATACAGATGGAAATGTCATAAATATAACATGATATAATTACGACAAAAAAGTATGTCATAAACACATATGAAATAGAAATGAAAATTGCAATGAATTCATTCTTATCAGTACCTAAGGATTAATCAAAAATCCTATTTTCTTTTTTTTAATCTTTTGCAGAGCGTGAAGAAGAATAATAAATTCAATGACCTAGTCAACCTCTCAAATTTAGAGTTTCTACAAAAGGTCATGTTGCTCTCTGTTATAAATTAATAATTTCTCCAACTTTCCTGTCCACCATACTGTTATACAAATGAATGTGAATAAAAAAGTCTCTCTATAACTGTTATAATTTCCACAGCCATGCCCCCTGCTTCTGGACTCAGTAATTTCACTTTTTTTGTTTCCTTTTGTGGCCTTCCCCCTCCCCCTGTAAAAAGTTTTGATCTATTAAGTTATACTTCTTCTCTTTCCTTAAGCCTGTTTTTAAAAGGATTTATTTATTCCATCCTCTGTTAGAACCATATGTTGATTTAACATGTGTTGTGCAATTACTCTGCAAAGACGATCCCAAATCCCTCTCTGTACCCTCGATAACTACCTGGTATTTAGTGCTCCCTCTCGTATTGTATTTCAGTAAACCTAACATATTTGCAGCTGGTTTCCCTGTCTGTATCCTTTATGCAGATGAGAAACATCAAAAGACTTGGAGTTGTAACACCTGTTAGATTTCCTCCTGTATTTATTTGCAGATTGGAACATTTCTGTTTGACATGTCATCTGCTTTCTGTTTCAAAATAGTTTCCTTTCCATTGAGTCATATGCTCCTGAATAATTCCCTCCCCATCTCTATTTTCTGGATCAGAAAGCACTGCCCACAACAAAGATACAGAAAGGACACTTCTGATAGGAGGTATGACAAATTTACAGCCTTCAGAGGAATGTGCAAAAGAAGTCATAATAATAGTGCTCACTATGCCTGTCTCCTAAATTTTGTTTACATTTGTACTATACCAGGACAATTATCATTACAATTATCATCTATGTTGTGATTATTGTTATTATGGCAGTCAATAACAGTCCTGTCCTCCCCCACTGTACAGCTCACTAAGGTTTATGTAGATCATCAAGTTTGACTTATTTTCTTTTAATAACAAAGATATTCCATTCCTTGATAGATATAATGATTTTATGTAAATTTGAGTTGCAAAACAGTGTGCCTCTGTCTACAGTTTTAAACAGAAGAAGGATTATGAAACCTTAAAGACTTCATTTTCTACCAAACCCATGCTATGTAACTGTTGCATTGCCTCGGGCTCAGCTTCTCTCCTAAAGACAATGGATGTCACATGATATAATTGCTCCTATTCCATTTAGAATGTGGTCAGGTATTTGCTTTGGTAAAATGCTTGGTTGCCTTTAAATCTTTCACATTTTGTGAAGCAATGCAAAAAACCTCTTGTGGTTGAGGCACCTTTTAGGTGTGAATTATTTAAAGAAATTGTATAAATGCTAATAAATTTTATATTATACTTTCATCTGGTTATATTAGCTCTGAAGAATACAAGAAAGCAAATAAATATAAAAGGACAGAAGCCTCCAGAGTACATTATATTGGATATAACATCAAATAATGCATACTTAGTAATTAGTTGTCTTAAAACGATCTTATTGAGTGCATATATGTGCACATAATTCAACAAAATTTGTTGAATTGTATTCACAAGACAGTAGAGAATTTTATCCACTCTATTCTGCCTCAGCTTTTCTTATTCTTGTTCACATTATATTAGGAATTAATTTCAGATGCAATGAGCTGTTTACTCTGACAAACTCAGTGCCAAAGAGGCTTAATCTAAAAATACATCTGAGTATATAGTGCCTATTAATAGGATGCAAGTGTGATATGCAATGTAAAACATTTAGATTCTTCCTAATGCAACACAGATTATAAAAGACATTGCTGGTACACTTTGGATGTCCATCAGGATAAGCAAATATTTTTTAAAAGTCCATGGGTACTTGATTTCAATGAGGTTGCATGGGGAATAAGTCAGAACAGTACATGCCCCAGGGGTTTTGTGAGGCATGGCTTTCTACAAATTTCTATTTTTTATATAATTCCACTGTTTGTTGACTACATGATATAAAAATTAATTTCAGAAAAGCCAATTCCTGTTTTCAAACACAGTTCTACAGCCAGAAGTAGAACATTAGACTACTTTTTTTTTTGTGCTCACTTACCATAATTGATTTCTCCTGTATAAAATGGAGTCTAAAACAGATTTTCGAAATTACAAAAGATATGAAGACTTAAAAGAAATTTTCATAAAATTATCCAATTTAATTAAGCAATTACAAAGGCATTTTTTCCATTAAATAACACAATTTGTAAAAATATGAAAATACTTTCATGCTCTTTTATGAGTGACATTTATTTATAGAAATTGGATTGATATTTTTTGTTTATTTCAAATCAACCTAGTTAAATTACTAGAAAAGATCTAGAACTGAAAGAAAATGCTTTCTATCCCAGCAAAAATGGTCTTGACTAACAGGGTTTTACACTGAAACCACTATAGTTATGTTGATCTGCACCAGCCAGGGATCTCAGTCTTATAAACAATTTGAATCTTGCTTTTACTAATAGTATATATGCTCAGTTTCAAAAGGGATACTCACATTTGATGTGGAACACATGTGGAAATATTTGAGATATAAAAATAGCAATAGACAAAAGGACTTTAGAATGTGATGTAAATGGTCAGATTCTGGAAATATGTTGGGAATCTTTGCACCTAATAAACAGACAACAGACACTCCATGCTGCCACATTGGCTATTTCGTTCTCTTAAACTAGAAAACAAGCAGCTGCTAGTTTGTCAGATGAAGCTGAAAAAGAATATATCTGGTGCTATTGAAAAAGTGTAATAAGGAAAGAATTGCCACATATGAAATGATGGCATTACTGGAGTGCTGTGAGATTGTGTAATTAAATAAACTGGTGTTTGAAGAATTATGTGCCAGCCTATGTAGAGTAACTGGAAATCTGGGTTCTTGATACTGATCTTATTGTTAATATCATATGTTGTTTATAAACTAATGAAAAACTTCAGCATAAATTTCGGTTATCATTAATTAGCTTATTTTTTCCCTGTAAAAAGAAAATTCCTGGGGCACATTCTTCTACCACATTGGCCTGGCCTTTTGCTTTCTGGCTTTCTAGATTTTACTGAATTTTACTGTTTATCCTTTCCTAAATCCTGCCTTCATTCAGCTTTTGATTTTAAAAGATGAATAAAATACTTCAGCTTTAGTTGATAGACCTCCATTTCAATATAGTAATCCTTTCTGTCACTATTCCTCTGTGAACTGATTTCCTCCAGAGGGTGTCTTGCTAGCAGTTTGTGGAGAATTCTGTTCTGGGTGAGATTAGGAAGATCTCTGTAGAATGACTTCACAGGAATAGAGACACAGTTCCCTTCTCTGTTCAACCATAGGAACAGGACATCAAGTCCTGCTTCACATATTCCACACAATTCAGATAGCACTTGAATAATGGAGATTATTTTTTACAATGTGGCTATGCCTACATTAGAGAGTCAAATCAACAGAGTGGTTTTACAGAGTGTAGTTAGTGCTGGTGGTACAGTGTCCACACCACAAGTATTTAAAGGATTATATTCTCAAATCCCTCTTGTCTTGTCTCAGGACCTTAATATGATGATTGGAGCACATTATCAGCTTTCAGGAATTTCTCTTCTGGATTAATTTGCTCTGTAAGGAATCCAGTTTTCATGCTTTGAGGCCATCCTGTGCTGCCAACCATGGCGCTATAACTGAGGCAGCTAGGCTATTTCTTTCAAAAATATGTTAATTATATTGATCAGAATGAGAATACTAGATATGCCTTTCATTTTCTTTTCTACACTAAACTGTTGGAGTCTTAGTAGCATCAGAATTGGCATGATGTTATACAGTGTAGAATAAGTCATATGGGACAATTATGAAACATAAAAATCTTGATGCTGAACCATTAAAATGAATAATGAATACAGTTTGGAGTAGAAGTATGTGAGCAGCAATTTTTTTTTCTTTGTTACTTACTAAGATGTGATGACTTTCTTGATTTGCTAGTAAAAAATAGAGTTCAGCTTTGAAGTAGTTCTTTACTTCTCTCTTCATACCATCAACATCTATTGGTCAGCACGGTAGGAACAGAAGAATAGCTGATGGAATTTTCTGTTCCAAAGGACATATGCAACTCCTTAAAAAGTATATTTAGGCCTACACTGTATTATTTAGACACAACCCATATGTAGGGTGTGGTATGGATCTGGACAAGATCACAGTTTCTTGGCACCTAAAGTACTTGGTTTACATTGGCCCTACACAGTTTCCAGATTTCTTGGAAATTCTCCTGGAATTCATACTGATCTGGATGAGGAAGAACATATGGAGATATTAATCCATGTGCTCATTCAAGCTTCATGACTGAAAACATACCTAAATGCCTGCTTCCTCAGGGAAGAGCTGGTATACTGTGGTTCTTTCTGGAAACCCAGTTCTTATTCTTTCGTCATAAACCATGTTGCTGGTCCTTTACAAACCTGCTGTGCAAGCACTTCTCTTCAATGTTCATTCTCTCAGGAGACCATAAGGGAATATCCCTGTCCATTCAGTCCTTGCAGCCCAGCAAGGTCATCCTCACCTAGAAGATGCCTCCAATGAAAACCAGCAAAGTGGATAATACTGTAAGGCCTTAAAACATTTTGAGTATTGATTCTCAGAGAATTGTATTGCTCTTGTATCTTCTATTGAGGTAGTTTTTAATATGCAGTAAGTACATTGAGCAAAATATCTTTATGCAATCTCTAGGTGCTCTATGTTTCACATTGTTTAAGGTTTTTAGCCTCTTCTTTCAGCATGATAGTGGAAATATTCATAATACTTGGGCCATAGCATGTACCCATCCTTTACACATTCTGTACTGGCCTACAATTGGGGAGATGGGGGTACAGGCATAGAAAACTCCTGACATATTATTTCGGAATTCCCAAATTTAACTTCAACATTTTCTGTCACCAATGAGGCCTTAAACCCAGCAATCAATAAGACAGATTATTCTCTCAGTTACACTTTTAATTAGGAGTAACTTCTCTAAGACTGAAACTGCTTACTTGAGTTGAGCTCTGTGGTCAACAGTCAGTATGCCCTGTATAAAACCAGTATGTTCCTATCTAAATTTTTGGTCAATATTTTTACTCAGGTCTGCTTGTCATATATTGCAATTGAATATTACTCTCTTGTAGTTTATGACAACAAAGACTTTAAATCCTACTGTATTTTAAAATAATATTCTAATAATAATTAGGATTATTATTCTAAGAATAAAATTATGTAAACTATAATTATTAATCTAATAATAAAATAATATTCTATTTTTAGTCAGATCTGCTTGTCATATATTATAATTGAATATTACCCTTTTGTAGTTTATGACAACAAAGACTTTAAATTCTACTGTATTTCCAGTAAATAATATTCATGCATTTTTGAGTGATGCTGATTTACTCGTTCTCTGATTTTGGTCTTGTGAAAGCCACACAAAAGTGTGAAACTGATATTGCCTTGGAAATAAAAGGGAAGAGCCATCTCATTCCAGTTGAGGGGAAAGTGATTTGTGTGAAAATCTGTCTCTACCTTCAAAAGATAAACACTGAAAATCCCAGCATCCTCACTGAGGAAGGGTTGTTGTTAACAATTTGAGCAATGATTGTTGCTAAATAAATTTAGCATAGAACTCAGAGAAACAAGATTATTCATAAAGTACTTACAGTAGGTTTACTTGTGCTCAGGATTTTCCAGAACAAACAGTGAAGTTTGCTATTACAAGAGTATAAATGACCCAAATCATCTTTCCTTACGAGAAATGCGAGCTAGCTGCCATGCCTAAGACACATTTTTCAGCCAACAGCACCTTTTTTTGCCAGGAATTATGTATTGACTAATGTGCTAAATTGCTGAAACTTTAATTGATTAGTCATTTTTATTTTCCAAATATCACAACCTTCCAATCAGCTATGACTCCACATCAACAAAATCAGTTCTTGTCATTTACATACCCCTGGTGAATAAAAGGAGTTTTAGAGAGAAAACCTGTCACATACATCAGCCAGCTTTTTTTTTTTTTTTTTTTGCGACATCCTTACTATATAAGTTTCTTCAATTAGTTTTTAAGTAAATCTACATATCCATGTTAATACAGCTTTAAAAAATTCATGGAGTTTTAAGGCAGGGGTTACCTACAGATCAAGTCTGAAATATCTCAACTAATAATTTTGTATATGTTCTATAATTACAGTCTGAGCTACCTATTAGCAAGTTTCTTTCCCAGAAAATATTGAGTTTCAATTCTATATGGAGAATCTTCAAAGTCACGGAATACGTACTGTCAATGGGAAATTGTCTTTCTTTTTCAAACATACTACTCTCCGTATTTTTAGTTCAAAATAGTATTTTTAATAAAAAGGAAATACAAACATAATTTTCTGGAATACAAACAAAAACTCAACCATTACAAAAACCTCTATTTCATTGCATAATAGAGATTTGCATACTTAATATCCTTCTTCTGTGACAAAATAAAAGCACACTATACTGTTACATGCTAGAACAGAATTAAATACAATAGATTCACATTTTTACCTCTGCTCAATTCTTGAGTTCACAGTTACTGTGCAAATTGGACCTATGACCTTTCCTTATTTCCTTGAGCATACCCCTCTTGGGTTTCTGGCTGTTAGGTGTTGCTTAGCTTAATACAGAGTCACACAATTCTTTGCTAAATCTGGGTCATGGTACGAACGATCCTTTTTCAAAAAAATCTGTTTTAACTTCAAACCCTTCAGTCTGCTTCCTTTGGCAAGATAGCTTCCTTCAAGTTAAATACCATGTACTTAGAACAAAACCCTAAATCAAAAATCCTTAAATGGACTGTGCAAATTTTCTTACTGTAAGATATTTACCTGTCTTCCAAGCTGGTACCCAGCAAACCAGTTGCCTACAGGCTTTTCCAGGTTGTGCAGCCCTTTGACCTGGTACATCAGCCTTTGAAAAAACAGTGTTTTCAGCTACATAGATGAGGCAAGGTCTAAGCTGGTGCTTTATCTTCTAGTTATGTGTTTGACAAGTCTTGGTAAGTCAGTGTTATATGTTTCTTCCTGACGTATCACATCTGTAAAATACATATTTCTCAAAAATCATTATAAATTAATCTGAAATCACACAGGAAATAAAAGCTAACAAGGCCTCGTATCATCACGTCACTGCCCTGGAACACCTCATGTGCTGTGTCCATAAAACTGTGCTTGGTGATTCCTCTGGAAGAGCTCCCATCTGTTTGACACCAAGGTGCCTGTTGTGGCCTTCATAAAAAGCTGATTTATGTAATCACATTTTCTGAAAAGATTACCTTCCTAGAACTCCTAGACTAATGTAACAATCTGTTGATACTTCAGCTCTCTACAGCAGAGATCTTTAGAAATTATAGTCTTAAGACCACTTCCAACATGCAAAGCTTTTTGTTTTCTAAGGGAAATTTAAGCTCTTTCTCTTGAACATAAAGGAGTTCCACTACACCTAAGTTTTGTGCAGCTGCCATAGCCTGAAATTCTGATCTTATTCGGTAGCTCACAACTGATTTTGGAAAATGTAAAGAAAATAATTCCCATTTTGAAAGGAAAAAAAAAAAAAAAACCAAACCAAAACTTTTAACTATGTAAAGAATTAAATAAGAGGCTGGTTTGTGAGCACTTCATATTTAGACTGTCCTATTCAGACTTGCCAAAATACATGTTTGCTTGCTGGAAATATGTTTTACTTTCTGTCAAAATATAAAGCTCTTCTAGAGGTAAGAAAGCACTTTCCTTTGTGTTAGAAGTCTCTTGAAGATTTTTAAAACTCCTGGGCCTTATTTCCCTTTTGCAAACAATGGAGTAAAACAGGCACAGCTCCATGGCAACGGGAGGAGAGCAGCAGCTCCATCTGGAGATGTGGAAATTGATGTGATTGCAACAGCAATGAAGAACTGCTGGATTTAACTTATGTCCAAAAGAAAATGCTGCCAATAACTTCTCAAAATTGATGACTCTCCATTGCCATTTCTCCTCTGTCTATTTATTCACTGCTACCCCTCTCCCTGGAAAGGCTTGAGAGAGCACAAAGTGGTCAGATAATTCAAAGGCCAGCAGTTCTTGATCTACATACTCACAGAATGAAATACAGACAGAGAAATAAAAAAATCCTATTACATTATGGTTTTATTGTATCTAATGATTTTTAATGGTATATCTGACATGATAAAAACACCTATCTATAATTTGAGTGTCACTGTGTGGGATTAGATAACAGCCTAAGGGACAATGCCAGATAAGACTCAGTGTCTTCAAGATCCATATTTGAAAACCTCCAAAACTTTTGAGCTTCTAATCAAATGCAGATTATAAAAACCAAGCTTAATATGGAAATCCATGGGCTCCCAGCTATCTGAACAGGTATAAAAACTGCAAAGACACATTTATGAGACTTTGGTACTTTCATACAGTATGTTTGTATGCACACAAACATACAATGACACATACAGTATTTTCTATCTAAATGCAGTTATTGCATTGCTACACATCTTTAGCTGTTATTAAAGGTACCTTGCACAGCTTCCAAAAAACTTATTGTAGATGGATTCTATATGAGTATAATTTAGGAATTGTGAAAATGTACCTTATGGTCTTTTTTGCTGATTGTGTATCTTCAATTAATTATTAAGAAAGGTGATATATGCTTGAGGATCAAAATGGAACTAGAAAAGTAGCACCTCACTTCACACTTTGGATTCTGACATGTTCAAATTCATCAAGCTGAAAATACTACAGATTCCACTGGGTGTCTCCTTCTTTAAAAGGATTTTCTTCCATAAATTACAATCTTATTAATAAAATAAATAAATTAAAGCTGTGATCTAATGGTTCTAATTTTCTCCCATTTCCATCTTTTTCTTACTCCATAAATTGATGTAGTATTTCTTATTTAACATTTTTAGACTTCAAAAGCGAACTGCTCTTATTCTGTGCTTAAAATGATCAAATAAGAAATGTGGTCCTTAAGGAATAATGTACACAAAGAAATAATTTGTGATTTACTTATTTTTGGTCTGCACAATTTTTGAGGAATAAGAGGGTTTTAAATGAAAAGCTGACTATATCTCTGAAGTGGCCGTTCCTTAGCTGATTAAGGTAACTCTGAATTTTATAAGGTACTATTTGGCTCTGCACTAGGTTCAATGGCTTTCTTAAGTCAGTGGGGAAAGTCCAATATATGAGAAGTGAGGAAACACAGTTTTAAAATGCTGTCTTGAAAAATTCATCATCATTAATTCTTGAGAAAGATGGGCATCTGGAAAGATGCCCCCACAAAATTTATGTAGAAATTGTTTTTATATAGGTTTGAGTGATTTCATCACCTAATCTTGTTTATGTTATTCCCACTGAGAGATGGAGAAAAACAGTAGTGTTCTAGCAGCATATTCTCCTGTAATAGGATCACTGCAGTTTCCTTTAATGCTCTTGAGCATTCTCCACTTCCTGACTAGCACATTAAAGGAGCTAGAAAAATAATTAAATCTGGGTATGGATTAAACTGTTAATCCAGTTCTTAGCTGACAATTTGGTCTCAACTGCAACGAAAAGCAAATTTGAATATATTTACCTGATAGTTAGTTAATCAGCTGAATTACAGCATATTATTTTCAAAAAATGCATAAACTAGTTCAGAACACTGAATTTCAGGTAGTACATGTTTCACCTATGTATGCTATGGCTGAGATTTTAATAGGCCAAAGCAAAATTAGAGTTCATATGCATATGAAGAATATTTCACCATTCTTGACAAATATTTTCATTATATATGACAGCTTGTTAATTGTTAGGTGCCAGGGATTTCATTAGTATGAATGCCACATGTAGATCAGAAGGACAAAAACTGTACAGGAGCAAGCAATGAATGATTGCAGCCTAGACAAACAAAAAATCCTGGGTTGCACCCACAGCAGAGGGGGCAGCAGGATCAGGGTGGTGACTCTGCCCCTCTGCTCAGCCCCACCTGCAGTGCTGCATCCAGCTCTGGGGTCTGCAGGACCAGAAAAACCTGGATCTCTTAGGCCAGGTCCAGAGAAGGGTCACAAAAATGACCAGAGGCCTGGAGACAGGCTGGGAGAATTGGGATTGCTCAGCCTGGAGAAGACTCTGGGGAGATTGTATTGTTGCTTTTGAGTACTTATAGGGGGCTTACAAGAAAGGTGAGGACAAACCCTTTAGTAGAGTATGTTGGTTTAGCACAAGGGGTGATGCTTTTAAACTAAAAGAGAATTGATTTAGACTAAATATAAGGAAAAAGTTTTTTACAATGAGGTGGTGAAACACTGGAACAGCTTGCCCAGAGAGGTGATATGTGTCCCCTGGAAACATTCAGGGTCAGTTTGGATGGGGCTCTGAGCAACCTGGTCTAGTGAAAAATGGCCCTGTCCAAGGGGGTTGGAACAAGATGATCTTTTAGGTGATCTTTAGATTATCTTCCAACATGAAGCATTCCAAGAGTCTATGACAAGACTGAAAGGCATTTCTGCATGTATATACATACAAAATCAATGTGCTGCACTGCTTGCTCTGCATATCTTTATATTTCAATGCCTATTTACAATGCTTATATCAGAC
The DNA here is from genome assembly GCF_026979565.1 of Vidua chalybeata. Lineage (NCBI taxonomy): Eukaryota > Metazoa > Chordata > Aves > Passeriformes > Viduidae > Vidua > Vidua chalybeata. Next base: position 62,172,411 of record NC_071534.1, on the reverse strand, counting down.
CATAATTGCTCAATGTCCACCTGCAAAGGACCATGACTCAATGCCAGGTGTCATCTTCTGCAGTATTTATACTTGCATGCTGTTCATCTCGAAAAGTTATTTTTCATCCCCAGCACCTGCATTTACAGATGTCTAGCCAGTAAATAATTTTTGTTCATCCTGCACAGGACAACTTGAATAATATGTTATTGTAAGCAAGTTCCGGAATAAGCATAATAGTTTTCTGAAAGTCAATTTTTCAGTCATCCCAGGGAATTGGGGTACAAAAAAATCTACCAGCCTGGATTTCATGAGGGCACAAAGAATGTTTCTGAGGCACATATTATAATTCTACTTTCTTTTTCCCCGCAGATACCTTTACAGATAAATAAAAACACATGCTACAGCTACATGATACACTCTTGGTTCACTAAATAAATCTAGTTTAGGTTTACTTATCTTATAAAATATAGTATTAGTCTAGGAAATACAGGAGTTTTCCACATAGTGTATGGACACCTAAAATACAAAGAATGCTTTACACAATGCATTTCTAACTTCCTGGGACAGAAGATTGGTCTACATGCCAATGGCACTCTGATGATTTTAATTCACCTTATATTGTTAATTCCATATCCTCTTTAAAACAGTTTTCAATCACTGAGCTGAAAAATGGATCAAAGGAACTCAGGATAATAAAACAAAACCTGAAATATTTATTTTGTTTAAATTATCCTTTCCTCCAGGAAGGAAAAAAAAGGGGGAAAAAAGATAAAAAATAACAAGTATCCTTTCAAAGAAACACAGTAAAAATGAAAGTAGATAATTTCCTTTTATTCACAAAAATTAGTGGGACTGTGCTTTTTTTCTGTTTCCCAAGCAGCCCACTTGCAGACAGTATGGAAAACTAGAATTGAAAGAAGATATTTCACAGACATTTTGCAGACAATATGAAAATGCAATGAGTCCTTCTTGACAATGTTGCATTGCATACTTGGACAACTATTGACAGTTTGATTCAGATCCTTATTCTGAATCCAGCAGAGTACACTCCATTTGCATACCAAGAATGTATTGGGTGTCAATAGCAATAAGATATAGCACGTCCTTCTTTAATGTATACATTAAATTAACTACTTTCATATTTTAAGCCAGGATCTGAAAGTAGGGCTGATTTCTTTGCTCAGTGTTTAAGACATTCATATGTAAAAAAGCATCTTGCCTTTTTCTGAGATAGCCTATCATATAGAAGTGGAAGTTTTTTTAGTTATTTAGTGGAAAATAAATGAATAAAACTTCCCTTAAACTAAGGAAAGAGTAGTCATCTCCAATATTATAGCTAAGGGACATGCTGCTTTAATGCAACAGTACTAGAATTCTTATTGATGAATAGGTGACAACTTAACCTTTGCTCCTCTTGAACAAAAAAAATGTAAAAAATAGTCCAAATGTGAATTTTAATTTTTTTTACTTCATGTATGGTTTAACCATATGGCTGGCATGCAAACTACTGAAAAATAAAGTGATCCCTGTCCTGCTATAAAGTCAAAACCCCAGCATGCTGCTACTCAGAAAACTGCTCTGTAAAATCTGCATTATGAGGCTCTGTATTTATTGCTGCAGGAACTGCAGACAAAGTTTTGTTAGGTATTTCCTAAGTGTCAGTCCTGGAAGCCATGAGAGCTGCTTTGATTTCTTTCTGACTTATACAGTAACAAAAGTATTAAAGACCCTGTCAAAACAAGTCTACTGGGAGCACCTTTCTCTCTTCAATTTCTGCCTCTACTTTAAGGCAGGAAAGTATAAAACCAACGACAGAATATGGTGCTGCAGCTGAAAATTTGCTCAAATCCTCCAATTGTAAAACAAAACATGACTCATTTTTCCATAGACATTCACCAAAATCTCATTTTTATCACTTATATATTCAGCTCTAAATTATTATGAACAGGTATATTAGGTTTTAAAAGAAACATTTTCTGATGTTTTAATATGAAGATTCATACATCAAATACTATCTGAAAAAGATTATCTGTAAGCCTAGTGACGGGGAGAAGTAGAATGCCATCACAAATATTTTATTAATGTTTTATAGGCCATAAATAAATCACATATTTACATCATTTGTGAATACTATGACTTCACATGGATCTTTTTCCCTAAACTTCAAGGGTCTTTTAAGACTCATCAGGTGATCAAAATTATAATCTTAATCACCAGTAGAGTTAAACAGAACTTAGAGGCTGCACAAGAACCCAGACACAACCCATGATTAACATCTCATGTAGAGAACAATGTGAAGGCACTAAGGTGCCTGACACAGTCTGGGACAATTAAACAGATCTGAGGAATGTTGTGTCCTTCCTTTCATATCTCACAACACACAGAGCTCAAGCTCAGAACAAGAACACAAGAAGCAGCTAAGAAAACCACACAGGACAAGTGTACAAGGGGAATATTGAAGTGAATGAGTGAAAATTGCCAGTAAAGGAGGGATTTTATATCTGACTAGATCCAGAAGGATTAGGAGATGGAACAAGATAGCTGGATTGGAGAGGAAATGCAAGCTATTGAATCTGAGGTGGAAAAAACTCCCAACATATACACATGGGTAAAATTTGCTTTTACAGCTATATCTTAGATACCATATCAGCTATATCTTAGTAGATACCATATTTGCAACGAGTAGTCAGAAACAATCAGGCTTGAGGTTTAGTCTAACTGAAAAGATTTGGCTTAAGTGACTAATCTGAAATTAGTTATCATCATTTCTCCTTAGAGTTGATGCCTTGCCACTTTCAGGTCAACTGAACAGTGATTTCCCTTTGCCTGTGTCAGTAGACCTTACTCTGGTAGAATGTTGATTTACAAAAATGCTGCAGCCTAAGAAGTTTCATGTTATCCTACTTCTTTTTTCATATATTTTAGGTCAATTGAAGAGAGTGTATCATTAACCTACAATACACCAAAATATGCACTGAAGCTGGAAAGGAGATTGAGCTCTTTGAAGGGAATGTGAATGCACTGATGTTTGACTAAAAGCACCTGCTAAAGCACTCTAAGAAAAATGTGTTTTCATTCTTTCTCCATTGTCCAGTTTCCCAAAGTTATTACATTTATTATCTACATTATCAACAGTTGTTAAAACAGACACATAAGAATGGAATTTATCATGCTCTCAATTCCCTATAAGAATTAAACAATGCATAATCCTTTGCCTTTTTGTAGGGTCTTTGTCATTCTGATATCAACATTAAACTATCTGAATTAATAGATATGCAAGCTAAAACGAATATGTATGATAAACACATCATCTATCAGAGTTTAAAATTTGTATTAGGAACCCTTACATGTACATGACAAACAATTCTTTTGTTTGTGCTGGAAGTCAAAAGTGTAAATTTCAGCTGTTTTATTTAAGGAATCTTATGCTTTCTCAAGGTCATCAGTGAAGAATAGTAGACACAGAAGATACTGGTATTTATGATCTCTTCCATCTATTTTTATACAAATATGAACTCAATAATCATAAACAATCTTATAATTCTGTTCTCATTTATTCCAGCTTTATGAAAATCTGTTTCCATGGAATTTAGTAAAACAAATTAATTATATTGACATAAAGTCCTAGAAACATGGGAAACCATTTCACTCTTTCCTGAGATCTGATACAGTTAGACATCCCCACTTCTCTAATTCCTTTGCAAACAAAACTTAGTTGATCTCTTTGGCATTTTTTATCATCCTTGACATAGAGTCTCCTTAATAGAAAGAAATGTATCCTATATGATGTTTTTTTAAAAAAAAAAGCACAGTGGAACTGCACAGTTTCTTGAAAGTTAAGATTCTCAGCCACTGGGTTACTACTTTTTAGTACTACAGTATAGTTATTAATATATCGTATTTCCTATTCTATTTTTTCATCTTACCAGGATCAAGTCAACCTTCAGCCATACAGAAATTTTAGTTAAAGTGGTTTACTTTAGTATATGCCTCTTTCAATGTTTAACCATTTTGAAACAAATATATTACCTTGAATTTTAATGAGCTATATGTCCTATTATTTTTTTTCTCCAGAAAGAAGTCACTTAGAACTGCAGGATGTGATTTTACTGAAGCTTGAATAAATTAACCATGGTTGCATTTTGCATTGTTATCCACTATAGAAAAGTCTATATGAACTTTATAAAGGATACTTTGCTTGTCTTTGTGCAGTTCTGGGTTTATGTAAACCTTTACTTGCTGGACTTAGTGGACCTTTGTAGTATAATCTTATGCATTGACTGTTTATGCTTATAGGCTTTCCAAATTGCAAAGTAAAACCCATTAACTTGAGCTAGAGCTAGTAATGAGCATAATTTAGATTAAACACACCTTATTTCAGACCTCAGGTGAGGGATGAATATGCACAGTCAGCAGCTCCTGTTGCACAGCTGATGAGTGGTAACTCATTAAGATGAAATTACTGTTGACTGTGTGGCAAGACCTGAGGGAATTCTTTCAAGCAGTACTTGGCAGTAACCCTTTGCATATCTCTTTAATTTCATAAATAGTTGGAAAGAAACTAAAAGGGTTACTCAACTATGTTGAGGATAAGGAAAATTGTAGAAAAAAAAAATCAGGAGAGGAAATGGAATGGGACTATTTTTTTCCAAAGGGAATATATTTAGAAATTGACAGAATAGAGCTGATTTTTTCCCCCTTCCAGACAGCTCTCTATGAGAACATGCACTTGTTACAATATGTAACATCATGCCACGGAGCTCAATGATCTACTGCCTATTCAGAAACAACAGAACAGACCATTAATATTTTTGGTAGTAATCTTTGAGAAATTACCTTATAAAGCCAAGGCTTTATAACTTCAGAATAAAGTCTCTTGCAATCCACTTTAAATATCCTATGGAATCTGTAACACGACTGGTACATTTAGCTGTCCCTGACCCAGAACTCATCTTGACACTTGTAAGATTGACAGATTTTTCTGATTATTTTAAAGGTTCTCATTTATGGTAAAACTTGAGAGATTTTTGGGCAGGTTGATTATTCAAGAACTCCATGTTATACCTGTACAAATTTACTTGATCTAATATGCCGTTTCTTTGCAGGATAAATCCCAACTGTTAAAAGGGTGAAAGAATATCATATGAAGTTGTTTCTCTACATTTTTTGGGGTATTTTTTTCCATAAAAGTATGCAGATGTGTAATGAAGACAGGGCAAAAAACTAAGAACTCCATTTGAATTTGATGTGGGTAAACAATCAGAACCCGTTCTTTTTGAACAAGGGATTTATTTATTCCTCTGAGATTTTTTTTTCACCCTTGACCTCTTTCCTATCTTGGTCCTCCTGTAACATGCCCCCAGGTTTTAGAGCTCAATTTATCTTCCATTTAAACACTTGTGTACAGTATATTTCAGTCATATATGTTTGGGGGTTTTTTTCTTTCCTTTTTTAAGAAGGGTACTGGCAACAACTGGCTTCTAAACTTCATTCAGTCAGATCCCATTCAGCTCTCACATTCTTTGTGCCTTTCCTGGCACACTTCATGCCAAACAGAAACTGTAGAGCCAGATAAACTCAGCAGGTCCTGCTGGGAATGTGAGATGAGTAAGAAGATACTGGTATGTCTGCCAGATTTATGGCTGGGGTTCACTTCAGGGAAATTATTGTATCTCAGCCAGGGTAGTGTAGTGCATCTAGACTTCTTACACACTGTGGCTGCATAAATGTTCCCCAACTCACAGTGTTTGCCAGTGGGCACATCCGATCACCTCCTTGCATGGAATGTCAGTAACAACAATTATTACAATAAAGTTTCATCTCAAGACTGAAACACACCAGTGCTCAGCATGCAATAAAAAAATTCAATAAAAATGTAATAAAATCAAAGTTGCATTATGGGATTGAGAGTTTTGGCATATCATAAATATATTCCTTGTTATCAAAGGAGATCTAACTATAGGTTATGAGATCTAACCTATAGTTCCTTAATAATAAGGAATATTTTATTCTGGAAAAAGCACAAGCCAAATTTTTTCTAAGATGGTTTTCTTGAGTAAGCATCCATTTGATAAAGTCTTCTCTAACCAAGACATATTTATATGGTAAATATACTTTTAACAAAATAAATAAGATTAATAAAGATGTGGCTTATTTTCCCAATTATTTCAAAATTAGTGATGTTTATTTTGAAGTCTAGTGCATAGCTATTTGCTGTAAAGTCACATTAAGAACAAAATCTTTTCAGTTATAAAAAAAATAGTCTAATTGAATGTAAAATACACTGATTTTCAGTGTAGGTGTTTTGGAGACAGGTTGATATATATTTTTGTGTAGAGATTTCTTTTCCTACAGAATTCAAAAATTTAATATTTTTGTGACTACTCTGTAAAATTATATTAGCAATGCAGACAGAGACACATCATATATATGATTTCCTGACTTTAGGAATTTACAATCTAAGTTATTGGCCTTTAATGCGCTCATTCACTTCTGAACTTATTACTATAAACTACTTTTCTAGTCAGTGGAGCACAGTAGGCAGTTTGTGGAAATAATCTACTGAATACTATGATGGCTTTCTTCACTGAAACAACCTAAAATTATTCATTATAGAGAGAGATTGTAGGGAAACTAGGATTCAAAAAGGATATTTACATTTTTTTAAGTGCAAATGTCTATATTTTATATGTCTATACTTTCTGCAGCCTATAGGGAAATTATTTTATACTGTGTTTCTAATGTACCATTGTTGGTGTGAAATCTATTAGAGATATTACATCTTAAAAAGGAATTAAATCTGAAGTTTAAAAGCCAATGAATGTAGCAATTTTATTTCAAATGCATATGTTTTTAAAAATTTGATTGAAACACTGCATGGTCTAAATGTATGCATGTATGAGAAAGGAAATATATATATAAGGAAGAAAATGTGAAAGCATGAAGGAAAAAGCCTATATATGTGTATGTGAAGGAATTCTATCTCTATAAATATGAACTAGTCTATATATACAGTGTACATCTCTCCTTCATAACCACTGGCCTTCAGCAAATCTGTTTATATTGTCCATTTGGTTTAGTCTGGATGAACTATACAGCAACTGTTTTTAAATATAACTAAATTTAATAGGATACTTATTGCAGAATAATTACATTCCAAATGTTTATTGAAAACAAGTATGATTTACAGAGTTCTGATGATTCTTTTGGAAAAATGTATCTGTTAAATTTCAGTGAATACTTGTTTAAAATCAGACATTGGATTTTCATATACATAACTGCCAAGCTCCATATTAAACATATTCAGGCTGTGACTGATTCATCTTTTTTTATTTTTTACAGATGGAGGGTACTGCTTATTTTCCTGTGGCCAAGATTTGTTTAAATTATATAGAAAATCCAAGCAGGACAATAATTCTTACATTAAATGTTGATAATTTACAGTAATTATTTTTTTTACAAGTATAATAGAAATTGTAGTTCATATATTCAGCATCTCTAATTAATTCTACCACAGGTGGTATAAATACACTGAAAATAGACTATGACACACCTGTCCTAGTTTCTGTCCAATGCTGCACTTCACTAAGCTATACTCTGGGCAGATATAAAAAAATCAGACAGTTAAAGTTTACAAACATCCAAAATTGGACAGAAAGGTACATTTGATATCATAAGTATTTAAATTCAACTGATTACATGGAGAGATCAAATGCAGGTTTTACCACTCTAATAACTTCCTTAACAAAACAGACAATGATTACTTGAAATGAAACTTCTGTTGTCACTTTATAAAAAAAAAAATAGCTGATTAATTCCATTTTCTTTGGCTTCCTGTAAAATTTCTTACAGCTGCTGTTCTCACATAATGGGAAACACTTTTCTAACCTTGATGTCCTTTTCCAAACTTTCTATCCATTTTATTTCTCTAAGTGTATGAAGACATAGAAAAATGATATCAGAAAAAACCCAACAGCACATGTAAAATTGCACATTGTTGAATAGGATATTTGGTTTATTGCATTTGAATTACTATATTAAGTAGATTCCTGAGAGAGAGAGAGAGAGAGAAAGAGAAAACTTTTCTGACTGCTTGTATTACCTGATTAGTGAAACACTCTTCATTGCAATTTATAAATAGTAATACAAGGAATTGATGTTAATTCAATAATTGTGTTGGCAAAGAAATTGTTCCTGATACAGTATTCGTTGGTATTCTTTAATTTTTCCATTGAAAATTCTTCATCAAGTAATTATTTGATTATATTTTTTCTCCATAAAGCATTATATACTTTCAAAATAAAGACAAACATAATGTAAAAGATAAACCGATTTCACCTTATAATTGCTTATAATCAATCATTTATTAATAAAGTATTTCAGATGTAATTCAAAACCAAGTGTAAGGGAAAGAAATAATAAAAAATCTGGTAAGATTATCAAGTAAGGTTTAAAGCTCTAATCAACTAGGAAGGCAGTAAGGTAAGTAAACTGGGCAAAGTCACTCAAAGATTTACGTGTGGAAAAAGTTTGCAATTTCATTAAAGCAAACATGCACAAAACATCTGGAGTTAACACCACAAGGAGGGTGGACAGATTGCAGAGGAGGGCTCCAGGCATAACTCCATGAATCATCTCAAGGAGGATATTAGGAGAGAAGAAGGAATGTTACACATGAGAGATCAGGAAGCGCATCAAACCGATTCATTACAGAGGAATAAAAACCAGTGACAAGTGTTTCTTTAATGGTAAATGAGAGCCAGAAAACAAACAGAATAGTTCAAAGCCAGGATTGGCAAATTCTGAAATAGTTTTGATAAGATCTACTAATAACTTTTTGGTCTCTGCATCCAATGAGAATGCTGCTGTATGATGTGAGAATTAAAGCAAGCTGGTTGATAGAAATGAAGATGGAAAAGTGATATTAAATAATTAGAAAAAAAAAATCCAACAACTTAAAAGACTGTGGCTAATGGCACCAACAAAGAAGGTGAGCACCCACACAGCCACTTAATCTCTTCACCTCCTGTAGTGGTGGATTGACCCTGGATGGATGCCAGACACCAAAACCTCTCTAATACTCCCCTCCACAAGTGGACAGGAGGGAGAAAATATACCTAAGAGTTCATGGGTTGAGATAAGGACTGGGAGAGATCACTCTCCAAATACCATCATAGGCAAAACAAATTCAAATTGGGGATATTAATTGAATTTATTACTAAGAAAACCAGAGCAGGATAATGAGAAGTAAAATAAATCTTAAAAACACCCCCTTCCTACCCCTCTCTCCTTTTCAAGATCTGCCTCTTCCCCACCAGCAGCACTGGGAGATAGGTAATGGGTGTTCCAGTCAGTTCATCACAAGTTGTTCCTGCTGCTGCTCAGGGAGGGGAGTCCCTCCCTTGTTCCAGCATGGGGTCCCTCCCACTGGAGACAGTATGTCACCAAAATTGTGCCTTTTTATACACGGTACATATGGGGGGTGTGTTTAGATACACACCAATGAGCAAAAAAAAAAGCACTTTTGTTTTCTATTGCTTTCATTTTTTGTTTCCAATAAATTGAATTTGACACACACTGGAAAGAAAAATTCCAACAGCTCTTGCCCAATATCTTCAGCAAAGTCTTGTTTGCAAGAAAAATTTAACTGTTACTTTTCTTCAGATCCTTTTATAGTTTTGGCCTACAGAAGTTTTCTTACACCTCAAATGGCCAGGGGTGAATAGGTCAATCCTTCAAACTCAATGGGCACATTCAACATCTAAAGAGAAAAACTCTATTAAAAATTCTTGAAGAAATTGGAGTATTCGTTGAAGTGAGTTGTTAGACAAGAGGGAATTCTATTACATGCTCTCAAGTTCTGCAAACATTAGAGGACAATCTAATGGCTCCTCTTTTACGAGGAGGTTGCTGAGGTAACCTGCTCAAGATAGATTTAATGTTTACTTTTGGTAGACATCAAGCCATGAGGCCTGTAAAAAGAATTATGATGTTTCAGCCATTTTAGTATCAACACAGTTGGTGTATCTATTACCTTGGCTTCTTTGATGGAAGCTTGAGGGCTTCTGTTACGAACTTCCTCATATTTCAAACACCTGGTGAGCACACATCAACTGTGGATTTTCCCCATCTGTGTATTTTCATTTGCAAGAGAAAGAGAACTCTGTTTTCTGGTTCACCTACTGAAGAAACAAGATTTAACTAATGGAAAATGCTGCTAAATGGAAACATGGAGGAACTAAAGGTTTTTTTTGGGAAATGTGTAGATTTAATTATAACGTCTCTCAGAAGCTCTGAGTAGAGCTATGAAATTATCAGGTCTCCCTTTTTTGTGTCATATCATAACATTTCTAACATGATCTGACAAATGCTTTGAAGTGTGTAGAACTTCACACACTTCAGGTCTCTGCAGAGCACTTGTTTTCAAGAAAGGGCTTTGCAAAAGAATTCAAAACTAGTGAAATAAAATTATTGCATTTTTAGTTCAAGATAACTTATGATAGCAGAAATATTTGTCTGCAAATATGAATTTAGAAAGATAGTTGTACAACTCAATTATTATATTTAACTATTTATTTCATGAGGTAAGATTCAAAAAGAAAGTGCTTGCTTGAAAGAAAATCTCTTGAGTCATTCAGTGTCTGCAGAAATGCTTCACCCATATTTAAGGAGAGAATTTGGCATGAAAACATGAAAATGTGAACTGTATGCAAAATTGCCATCTTTTAGACAGTCAATGACATCTTTTAGATGTCATTAGCTATCAAGTCAAATAAGCAGGGAGAATCTGAGGTCCTCAATAGGATCTATCAATAGGACTTGCATATGGTAAAGTAGGAGTGTAGTTTGGAAGCTCACATAATAATCCATGCTTTAAAAAAAGTTGATTTTTGATCTGTTAAAATATATTCTTTTTCCTAGTTGCTAAGAAGAAAAAATAAGTTAAAAATTTTTATTGATATTTAAATCCTCAAGTTTATTATACATGCTTATTATACATGCAATTTGCTTTCTAAATATAACTTCCTTTTTATCAGTATTGTAGGAAACTTACTAAATGAAGGAGATCATTATTTTTGTTTCATTCTGTTTGAATTTCAAGAAAACTGTGCAAAATTAATTTACTCAATAGAAACAAAACTCACAGGTTGCAATGCAGGAGGTCAATAATACAAGGAAGATGCTTTGTTCTTGCCATCAATCATTGGTCAACCTCCATATGACAAAACACAACTTTTTATTTACCTGCTTTCTCATTTCCTACTATAAAATGTTTTTAATTACACCTTTCCATTTAATTGTAAAAAAAAGGTATGTAAACTCTTTTTACAGATTGGATATATGATATTGTAATGTCCTGTTCAGTGTCCTTCAAAAACAAAATCCTCCCTGATTAATATTGTTCTGGTGCTTTTGTTTGAATATTTATGCTCTTTCCCTTTCCCCTTATGCAACCAACATATGCAGCAAGGAGCAATCAATCTTAGGTACTTAACTGGGTGACCTAAGGCCTTTTCATTCTCTAATCATTGTCTCTGGTCCAGTAAAAATGTTAAAACCATCATTTACTGCATCAAATAATTAGCCTAAAATTTTCGAAATAGAAAATTAACTTGTGATATCATGTTCTATAGCCCTCTTGTTCACTTCACGAATGAAAATAAAAATTGAGTTTTAAATTAAGCGTAATAGCAGCCATTGATCTTTCTGTTAAGAGTTACTTCATGTTGAATCCATGAAATTTTATAATTTGAAATGTCTTCAGTGGATTAAACACAAACCAGAAGAAATTAATATTTCAATGCAGTGAGACTTAAATTCTTTGCATGCTTTTCAGCAACTAGCTCTTTTGAATTCACAAAATAATAACTAAAAAAATAGTGAAGGCAAAGAAATGAAGCCAGGGACTGGTATTATTGTGGAGTGAATTCTGTCACTTTTGGTCATACAAAGTAATATTTATCTTAAATAACTAAATTAAAATTGATCATTTTTTTCCTACACATCTGTCCCTCCACATAAGGAAAGATTGATGACTCTTCAGTGCTCATATCAGTCACTGGTCCAATCCTTGAGACATAGGTGGGATCACACAATGGAGGGAGAGTTTCCCTCTAACGTTTATAATCTGGCTCAGTTCCACTCTGACTAAGCAAATGCAGTCTCTGTGTATTAATGAGGCCTAAGATGCCCTGGGATCAGCCAGGAAGCTTTGCAGGAAGCAGGCAAATGGCTAATCCCAAATCATTCTTAGTGAATTGCTCAGAAGGAGCTCAGTGACTCAAGTCCTTCACTCTTTCTGTTCAAATGCTTATGGCTGATCTTGGATCCAAGTTCCTCCTCCTTTGACTTATTCTATCACTGCTGTTTACTTGCTGGTGTTGCCACAGGTCTCTCTCCTGTCATTTTTACTTGGCACAAAGCAGTACTTTGAGTGTGGAAGAAAAAGACATTGTCACTTTCATTTTGGGGCTTTGTTGGTTTGAGTGGAACCTCACAACTCTAGCACAGGAATGGAACTTCTTTCTGGCCACTGTCAGAAAGCTCACTGCATCTGTGAGCATCAGGTGAATAAATTGCATAGGGGGAAAATCAGGAGAGAAGTCAAAAAGTCAGTCTGATACTATAGAAATGGTAGGAATATTTCAATGAAAATAAAATAAAACTTATTGGTCCTAATTTAGTCAGCACAGAGACATGCAAAATGTATGTTTTTTACTCATTTAAATCTTTGAAGTAAAGCTTAAATAATAATCCTTCTTCCCAGTAGGGATTATCTGAATGGATAAAAATTTTCTACTGCATGAGACAAAGTTCTGAAAACTGAATAACACCTCTCAGTATCCTGCATCTAAGACTAGCTAAACAAACTACATTTCTGTTATATATGTTAATGATGGAAAATAGAAGTTGTTTTTCTCTCAGTCTCTTATAACAGATGCAGTCATTTAAAGTGTGGCTTGTTAAAGGAAATATTTCCTAGTCGTTCTTTTATTTATAGGAGTTTCTCAGCCATTACAAATAATAAACAAAAAAGGCAAATAGGCTGAAAATTGATCTGCACTACCAGGTTATGAGTGCAGCTTTTATGAATTTTATTTTTCACACACTTTGAAGATTGCCATTAGGGCAAACAGCTGTCAGAGCTGAAAATGCTGCATTTTGCAATTATACTTCTATACATGAAGATAATAAAGCTGTTTTGTCAAGGATTGATAAAAAAATATCAGTTGTGTAATCTTTCAAAGAAAATCTTTTCAAATAAAATTTGATGTGCTTCAATTCAGTCTCTGTGTCTTGTCTTGAATTCATGAGCAGTAGGCTGAGTTAATTCAGGTATGAACAAGTAAACTGAGTCCCAAGTGGCATGCCTGATTTACCGAGATGAAGGGATTTTGTGGAACTACAAAATATATTCCAGACCTAGTGCTGGTGGTATTAATACTGTTGCCTTAACAGGTCAGATTTGGAGTGCTAATCTCATGGTCAGTGCTTTGTGGTCATTGATAATAATTCAAATGTAATTTTTTCCACTTAAATTTTCTCCAATTGTTTCAGTCCACATGAATTCTTATGATATTTGGATTGGTTCAGAGGATTTCTTCACCTAACCCACTCATTTGCTTGCAGAAATATTCAGGATAATTAAAAGAAAAGCAGATCTATAGAGAATTGGTCGTACAACCTGTGAAGTGTCATCAAAACAGATAGTATATTCTTCATCTTCATGATTTGTTTGCATTTTCAAGGGAAAAGGTTAAATATTTTTCCCCTATGAACAGATAAGTAGTCTGCAAGCATTTAATAACCCTTCTGGCTAACTGGCTCAGATAACTGAAGTTCATTAAAACTGTTGCCAACAGTTCCAGGCACAGTCAACTTTTTGTTGATCGGAGCAGATGAATCATTAATAAACTAAGGAATCCAGCAAAAAAAAACGAAAGTATAACCAGCTGGTATCAGATTCCTGGCTGATCTACAGTGTCTGCTGGGTCTGTGGGCTTGTTTTGCTTGTATAATTCACTCACAAAGTAAGACATTGCAAGAATGAGGAGTATCAAGTACCAGTACCTTGGTATCTCTGACCTGCACCGTGTGATTAAGGTCTGCATTATGTACAGCAAGTTATACTGGATATTCACAGGACTTTACATAAATCAAATGATGTGGTTAACCTTTCAAAAGTCCAGCTTTATATAACAGCACAGGTAATATATGCTGCTTACTACCTTAATACATAAAAGTACGATGTCTGCAATCTGTAACATATGTCCTCAAAGACCTGAAGTTTCCTGATTTTAGGGTGTATCACATTATATTTTCTCCATGCAAATTCCAGCTGCTGCTAAAGCAGCTCTTTATAGCATGTCCTGGAGACTTGGCCAGAGTCTATTTCTGCTTGGAGCTGAAATAAACAAGGTTTCCTTTCTCTGAACAGAATGATCTTTTCTAAGTGTTTTTCTGCCAAATTCTGAGTCTTGGTCCCAGTCCAGTGTGATGGAGATCAAGGGAGGAAGCTTTCCTCTCAGTCAATAGAGGTTCCTGCTGTTTTGTCAACTCACCAAAGAAAGGTAGAGTTGGTACAAAATCAAAGTCTATAACAATCATGTCTGTGAAAAATAAGGAATTTCCTGCTACTTGCTGTGTACTCTGGTCTATGACAGCAAGGATAGATGTTTGTGCTTAAGAGATGGAACTGAACTACTATAATAGATGCTTGTCCCTTCTATTTTAACTTTTCTGATTAGATTAATATCTTGTTCCAAAGGTTATTCAGGATGACGATATTACATGTCATTTTCCCCAAAAACACCAAAATATTAATGCTGTATTCTGTTTTCATCATCATAATTTCATAAGTATTACCTGCTTTTTAGATTAAGCTTTCCACTGTCCTTCTCTCTCTTCTATAGTAAAGTTGCCTGTTAGCAAATCCACCAAGAAATGAGTAAGCAATAGTCTTGAGTAAAGGTCCCTGCCTGAGCTATGGAAGGAACAGAAGAAGGAAAGAGATATCTAGTCTATTTACAGTGTGGATTTGTCACTACCACACTGGCCCAAGTTCCATTATTCTTACTAAAAATTTATTATATGATAAAATAAAGTAAAAAATTACAAATGTCCTGGTTTTACTGTGATAGAACTGTGCTTCCCCAGATAATACCATTTCATCTTCATGCTCTTTATTGCCTAAGCTATTCCATTCTCTTCCAATTTCTGGAAGTAGATTTTATTTCCATTCGAGGTGAAATATTAAAAGAAAGTAAGATAATGTCCACAGCCATGATCCAAGAACAATAGCCACTGTTCGAAAAATAATTTTAGGCTCAGTAAAAGACATTTGCTTGAATCTGAATATTTTGTTTGAAAAATAATCCTGAATCTGGAATTAAAAAGAATCCTGGATAATAAAGAAGGCTATGTCTATTTAAGGAATATATTTTTCACAATTACTTGACTCTTGAGTTCAAATAATGTCAGTGATATAAAAGCCACTAACAATCAGCATTTTGTGATCCCAGTCTGCCCCATTTTCCTTTCATAATGTGGTACATGTTCTGATAGTTTAAAGTAAAAGTAAACTATTGTTACTTATGAAAATGAGCAAAGGAAAACCTAGGTTAAATATCAAGAGGCATTTTAGCAGTTAGAAGACCATGCTCTTCCCTGCCTTATGGAGTACTTTTTAGCACAGCAGGCCTATAAGGAATCCAATATGTAAAGGAAGAGAGAGTAATAATTTCTGGGGATATTCCTTGTGCTAGGGATGTGTATTTGGGCAAGTACTGTCCACTCAACACACTATCATTTATGGTTGAAAGATATCAAACATCTGGATGTGTTTTGAAGATTATGGTTTCTATTCCCTGTTCCATATGCACATTTCTGCCTCAGTGCCACTCAGCAGATATTGCTGGATGATACCAAGTCTGAAATTTAGCCCATTCTTCTTGAAAAGTTAAGGAAAATACATATGTTAGACTTTGCACTTCATAAAAATCTCCAGTTCTCAGAACTTGGTAGTGCAATGTTCAGAGTTCAGTTCAGAGCTCTTGGTGAGGATTGTAAGACCCTAAAGGGGAAAACTAAGTTCCATAAATTGAAATCTGAAATAGTTTCATTTCTGATCTGAGAAAGTCCAAGGGCAAGGAGTTGGAAAATCCACATTGTTTGAGTGTGACATTCTTGATTGAGGGCCTCAGGAATCTGTCCTTATCCATTCAGGATTATCATCTGACACTCCTCTCCAAATGAAGCAAGACTCTCCCTTTAGAAATATGGTTTACAAGAAATGTGCCATTTTCTAAATGCTATGTGCTACATATGCCGCTGACACCATCTAGAAATGAGAGATTAATACCATCCACAAGCTACAGGAGTTAAGACACAAAGCACTGGCTCACCTTCAAATTAAACCACACTGAGCAGAGCGCCTAGAATAACTCCAGTTCCACAACAGAAAAAAAAGTGTGTTGAATAACAAAAAAAAAAAAATATAACTTCTCATTTATATTCTGCTGGAGTCATTAATATAGGATTTTTTTCTCAAAGACATTGTGTACTTTATGAGAAAATCCATAAATTCTTTATGTTTACTTCAAGGATTTTGTTCAACCAGAGCATGTGCACAGTCAGAGGTATATTTTTATATGAGATCTTTTCAGTAATTTTTTATGAAGTCTAGGTGTTTTTCCTTGGAAATACCCAAACTGCCCAAAATGTATTAATTCAATCAGAACAATTTTATATTATATTTACAGCGTATTTTAGCAAAACTTTGTATTTTTCAGTGCTTCTCTTTCTAAAGCAATTTAATTGCAAAAGAAGATCCTTATTTGAGAATGGATCAGAACTTTGTAAGAATTTCCATTACTTGTTTTTATTTTGATAATCAGGGCATTTCAAAGTGTATTTCAACAGCCAAAAACTGCAGCTGAATATTCGTTAGAACAAATTCTTCTCATGCAAAAGGACAGCAAGCCCATATGATATCGATCAAATTCCTGTTTCTTTCAATAAAAACAAGGAAACAAACAGAACAGTCTTTGATTGTTCACATAGTTATGAAATAGTGCATAATAGAATATTTCAAAATTATCTAGATTTAAAATAAATGGCTTTAATTGTCTGATAATGAGCCTAGAAATTGTAAATAATGAATGACAACATATGGCAGGTATAAGTGGATTGTAATGGAAAGACAATTAAATGTCTTTAAATTCAATTAAATGTACTTCTGTACAAGCAAGGAACAGTTATACAAGGTTATTGGGAGAAACCTTTCCATGGGTCAATTTTTTGTTCTTGATTTACCTGGCCTTGGACAGGGATTAAAACCACAAGTATTATACATGACCAGCCCCATGAGGAAAAAAAATTCCTGTTGAAAGAGATGTTTCTGTCCCCACCCTAGGGTCATCAGAGCACTGAGTTGTGTTGAATACAACATCACCACATCACTGGAAAAGGCTCTAGCAAGTTCTAAGAAATCCAATGCTCTGTTAACATTATTAGAGTGGTATGTCACTAATTTTTTCTTGCCAATGCTTGGTACATCTGCTTGGAACAGATTTCAGTGTTTAGAGAGTCTGACATATAACAAGAGAAAGAGAAAAAGAAGTGCCATGTTGCCAAGGATGCTGCAAGAAGAAAGAAGAATGTTAAGTGAGAGCAGAAAGTAAGGTACAAAGCTAAGTTTATAGTATGGTTGCCTGCCTACTGCATGCTGTTATTTTTATTCTTAAGTACTTTGACAGTACATAAACATTTATATGTACTTTGAATTACTTCAGCAAGGAAAACTGTGAACTGAAGTGTCACAACTGCATTGTGCTTCCTGCCATGACACACAAAACTGTGGGGAGAGAATTTGTAAGGGCACTGGAACACCAGAAACAACCCTAAGCCATGAAAAAGTAGAATTTCATGTTCTTGCACTGATAATAAAATCCAAAATATTTTGTTAGCTTCCTTTCCTCATTTATAAGGAGCACCTGTGATTTACCAGAGTAACAATAGGTCCTAAAGAAGCCAAATATCTTAAATAACTATTCAATCTGGTGTCATTTCTTGGATGTGACTGTGGGAAGGGGTTAACTGATTGAGAAACATTTAAAAAATAATTCCTGAAAATTTTCCTTCAGAAGTAATATGGATTCAAATGTAAATTATCCTGACCACAGACAGTCCTGATTTACCAGAGTAATCAGAGTGCTTATTTTTAAAACCTATCCTAGAGATGGAAAGAGTTATTTCATTCTACGGGAGCTCAGCAGAATTTAACTTCAGGTCAGTAAATCAGCCAAAAGAAGTATAATAAAACAGAATTCTCTGTGTGTCCCTACTTTTAAACATTTCCTTTATTTTTACAAAATACTAAATGCATGGAAATGGTTAACTTGGAGGCCCATGTATGACTGTTCAATGCCTTTTTTTCTGGGACTCCTCTACGCCACTGGTTTCACACACTTGGCAATAGTCTACTGTGGCTTTATGCAGGAGTCAAAAGGAGTAGAATAGAAAATTCTGAGACTCAAATAATTGTCTCAAAATTTGAATATTGGAAAGATGTCATATTGGGATACTATTTTTCCCTTTCACAGAAATTCACGAGGGAAAAATTAAGAGAGGCTTGGACATATTTAAGGAATGAAAATAGACACAAAAAATTATTTCTCTAGTAAGATGTAATTTCAACTGGAGTGGTTATATTTGCAAATTTTCATTTCTTTCAGGCTCAGTGTCTGTTTTTGCCAGCAATGGTTCTTCACCTACCCCCTTTTTTTTCCCACTGAACTGTCCATTACACAGTTTGTCTAATCAAGTTCCACTCCAAATACTCATTTTGGTGATATTCTAACAACAAATATCTCTGGATTTGTTTTCTAAAAAATTCAATTTTTTAGTTTGAATTTTCAGGGAGATTAGGTTATAAAAATACCCATTAAGATGAAGGGTATTTATATTCCCTGAAATGGAATGAATGCAGCTCAGATTTGTCCAGATAGCTACAATCAGAATGTAATCCAAATTCCATTGCTATCTCTAGCACTTTTGGCAGAACAAAGACTGAATCAGAGACAAAAAACAGGATTACATCAAACACATAAATGTTTTTCTTTTTCTGAATGTGTTCATTTAGCCACAGATACATAATCAGTGCAGCATAACTGGCTAAATGTAATATTTACATAGCAGAAATTACACGAGTCACATTTTTTTGGGATGCATTTATGCAAGAAAATGGATGGCCTCTCTATGGGCAGTTCCAAGTTGCTATTCCTGAAAGCATCATCCATTGAGCATATTTTCTTTGGGCAAAACAGCAAAATGTATTGCTAAAATAATTCGGAATAAAAAATTCTAGATGTCACAAACTGTATAACAAGTCTTGAGATAAGTGTATTGATCTACCAGACCTAACAATTTCCTAAGGTACTTTTTGTCTCACACTTACCTGCAGGAGACAGCCACACCCTTCTTTTCAGAAGCATTTCGCAATTAAGTCCTTATCATACTGCTTGTTTCTTCCAAACATGAATTAAAAACTCCACAAATGTTCTTGGTCTTTAAAGCCAAAACTTCCCTTAAGGACTTTGCAACACTAACAGAAAAACTGCAAATTGTAGTTCAGCACCTTCAATAACTTCTCCTTTCTCCTTTCTTGATTTTTCCAGTGGCATATCAAGCCTTGGTGGAAGCTGCCTGGATGTTGATGGCAGCTTTGCAAAGGGCAAGGGAAAGTTTTGTGCTACAGTGGGGACTGAAGCAGACCATTGATTTCCCGTAAGTCTCCTAAACAGAATAAAGAATTATTAAGTTTTTGGTCACTATTGCTAACTTGGAACTGATTCTAACAAATAACCCATATTCAATTAATAAATATCTGAAACAATCAGTCCTCAGTTTCAATATTTTTCCATATATAATCTAAAATATTGAGAACATATTTTTAATTTAATACAGTTATTGTGATTCTGTGCCAACTATTATCTCATGCATATAACTTGAATGTAAAGTTATGGAATAACCCAAGCCAAGAGAAAGGTAGATTTCTTTACCCACAAAATCTCTACAAATTATAACTTTGTGTCATGCTGTAAATAAACATAGTTTTGATTTTACACTTAATATAAAGTAAGTGTAATAATATTTACGTTAAAGCAGTACAAAAATGCAGGAAACACTGCCATCATGTGAGTACACACATACAAACAAAGCATTTAGCATAAGATTGATCAATATTCTTTTTCTGCATCCAATATTAAAGACAAAAAAATCTACTAAGCAGCTCAGGGTGCTTTGGTAAAATGCACAGTGCACTTGCATTTGGGGAGGTAAATAAGAAAAATGCAGACTCAAATATAGGTGTTAAATAAAACAGGATTTTTTTTTCTTTTTTTTTTTTTTTTTTTTTTTTTTTTGCTCATAAGATAAACCTGGGCCCATTTCAGGTCCATGGTAATTTTCATTTTGACTTGACTTTACTGGAGCCAAGATTTTATACAATACCTTTGAAAGGAAACTGAAGAATGTAGCCTGGATTTCAGCACTACAGATTGTTATCCAAGGATGATGGCAGCAGCAGCACCATTTTGTTGAGGACTACTCTAAGGAATCCCAACAATCTAGACATGCACAAAATGTCACAGCTGTTGCATCTGTCTTTATCCAAATATATTTTCACAATGCAGAATGCACACTGCATTGTGCAAATTGCCATCAAATTAGCAGTCGGAAAAGGCACTGCAACCCATTTGTAACACATTTCATTAATTACAGATCTCACTAGCACTTATTTTTGTTTCTGTATCAAAATAGGATATAGCTTAGCTTCAGCAAAACTGCAGATTAGAAATCTGGAGAAAAGAACATTCACTTGCTGGAATGTTTTCTTTGTACAGCAAATGTAGTAGAGATTGTAAAAACCAAATTGATTTGCTCCACTGTTTTTAATACATTTAATTACTTTAAACTCTTTTTGTACTTGCTTTAAATTGTAAATAAGGTCCTGCAATGTGGAAATCAACAGTTTCTCTGAAAACACATCCTTAAAATTTAGAACAGAACAGTCAAAAGCCATACTGAAGTCTCAGAAGACAGTTAACCTGAACTGATGAGGTTTTTTCCTAATTATACAACCAGTGACTGAAATGCTGCTTTTACTATGTATCATGGTTTTTCATTTGTCAGCTGGAAATCACTTTCATGTTCCATACAATTCTGTCACTGGTCCTAAATTTGCAGATTGTCCAAGCTTTGCTTCTGAAAAGAAATTATTTTCCCTATTTGAATATGAATAGCAGCTATGCAGTATTTTCAGTTATGAAGAACACCAACTTTTTCTTAGTGCAGAGGGTTTTCTTCACTTCACCTCTTACAAAGTCACTTCTCACAACATTTACAATTCAACACAGGAGGTTGGGTGGCCTGACAAAAGGAATTTGTTGTCATTGAATACTGGAGAAAGGATAACAACCAGTAGTATTGGAAATTGGAATTTGAGATTTAATTCTCTCTCTTTTTATTTTTCAATTTTATTCAACGATTATTGTCATGAGAAAGCTCCTGATTACTGTGCTTTCTTATGAAAAATAAGTGATAGTAGGCATCTCTAACCTTAGAGTCACAGTTTGAATTTGGAGATCCTGTTTCTATTTCTAGAGTATTCATTTGCCAAGGATAATCTCTCCTGCTTTGGTACAAGAAATTTTTCTTTTCTTTTATGTACAGCTCATCTATAATATCTTTTTTATTTTATTTCAGCATTGAAGTTGCAATAAACATATTCAATTTTTTTGAAAAAAACCTATGTTTTACTCTAGGAGAGCATGTGATTCAGATCAAATTCATGCTGAAGGCTGTAATCATTGTAGCATTCTTATTTCTTTTTTATTTTCTTTAAAGAAAATATATTAATTTTCAGTGCAAAATGTCATTTGAAGATCTTAGCATGCTAAGGAAGCATATAATCTCATTAAACTTTACAGATGAAACTGTAAATATTTCAAATATTTCTTTAGGACTGAAGTCGGAGAGGAGGAGGACAATATGTCCCTAGGTGCCTGTGAGGTGGATTGTTACATTGTTACAGTAGTGCAGATGGCCATCCACTGCACAAAGTGTACCACTTCCACAAGGAAAATTCTTCTGAAATTCATTTGGAAGGAGCTCAATGAGGTTCTGAGAGAGACTGATGCAAAACGGGGTGAGACTGGGCCAGGGATGTGAGGACATCTGCAGATCCTGCAAAGAGAAGAAATAGAGATTAAGAACAAAACATGGGGTCCAGGGAGAAAAATACATTGCCAAGCGGAAAAGAGGGCTTGACCTGCCAAAGATTTAGTGCAACACAGAATTTCTTCAATGCCTTTCTTAATTTGCAGAAAGTTGATGTTCAGGTCATTGATCACATTGTTCTGTGGTTTCTTGTTTGACCTTTGGCTGTCACACCAGGTAGTCAGAATTTTCCCACAGACTACATTACATGGGAGCTCAGGCGCCCCAAAGCTCTCTCAGGTGCCTCAAAGAGTAGGAGATATCAGTGTGTGGGCACTTGAGAAAGGTTTTCAAGGTCAGATTCAGGTCCAGACCCAGACCCATGAAGATGTCCTTATTACATGTGAGCTGGATGGGCCGCGTCTGCCCACCATGGAGCCAGAGCTCAGCCCTGCTCACAAACACTCTGGCACCTCACTGGCTGGAGTCTCCAGACCTGATTGAACTGACAAAGGGTTTGGCTCTCTTGCCTGGGCCTGGGCAGGCAGTGACATTTTGCTCATTCTCTACACCCACACCAGCTGCACAGGAAGAGCACACAGGAACCCTACAGCAGCCCTGGCCTCTGCAGCAGCAATATGAGACCAGGCACAGCAAGCCTGGCTTGGAGCATCTCTGCTGGCAGTAAATATCTGTGTGCTGGCAACTGAGTCATCCCCACTGTCTCTAATCAGAGTGAAGATGTCTAATTTGCATGCAAATATCTATACATTGGCATTTAAATGTAGGCATTTTTCTTTGCATAGTGAATCCTGACCTTGATGTTTCCTCTTCATTGTTTATTTGCACCACAATTTGAGCCATCATTGAGCTTGTTGTTAGCCAGAGCAAGTGTAGCCACATCCCACCTCTCTTTATTCTCCTAAATGACTTTGTCAGGCTTGCATTGTGCTACCATCATTTCTTTTCCTCTTTAGAGGTAAGCAGAAAGAGTTCTCCTCATGCTGAAAACTGGATCTGACAACAGGCTGTGAGGCCATTTAAGCTGGGGCTTGTTGGGTGTGGGAACACAATGCATCACATCAGAGTGGTCATATCACAACAGGAAAAGCCCAGTGCCCTTCCTGTGTGTTTGTTCTTTTCAATTGAGAACAGGGATACAGTCCTTCAAAAACAATCAGTACCTTAATGTGAGCATCAATGGGCAAATGAATGCACAGAAATTTTGAAGAGCTTTACCTCCCATTTAATTTGTACTGGTCTGAACTCCAGAAAGTTAGATTTGGATATATAAGCTCCAAAATAATATTCAAAAATCCTCAGATCTTCAGAAGCTGCACACTGACATTGCTGGGTTTTTTATATAACATGCATGAACATTTTCCATAAAGAGCTTTTTCTACCTTTTGATATAAGGAAAACTGACTTGTGTTTTTTTACAATGGAATCATAATATTTTTGTGATGAGGTGAATTGCTATGAAGAACTGACACTGATTATTTTTATTTAAATAGACTAGGTTAAAAGATTTTTAAATGTCTCTGTTTTGGTGAAGGGAGAACTGAAGGAATCACTGACTCCTTTTATTTTTTTTTCCCTAGCTATATCTTCTATTCATTACTGTTTGTTAAAAAAAAAAATTAAAAAAAAAAAAAAAAAAAAAAAAAGAAGCCTATCAAGGAGAATAAGCAATACCATGTGTCTTGGCTTGTCCTTTGTTGGTGTCAAGCCAAATACTGAACTGTAGCAGTCTAAATAAATAGTTTGAAAACAACCATTCAGGTCTGAAGAACAAAACTCTTTGATATACCATTAATTATTTGAGGGTTGCATTTACAGTAAGAGTGAACATGCAGGAGTCTAGGTTCAAGCACTGGAACAGGGTACTGCATTCTGGTGAACATGCCCTGTGGAAGTTTTTGCTTGTCCCAGATTATCCTCTCAGATAGGACTTCTCCCAAAAGACAGCACATATGAGAGGGCTCTGTCTAGCAGAGGAAAGGAGTGTAGCAGTATGGACATGCACTATGTAAATTTCGTGCCTGAGGGACAAATGACACCTAGACAATCTAATTTTTAAATACAGATTAAGTTTAATGGGAAATCAAAGAGGATAGCTCAGGCTGCAAGTAATAAAACTTTTACAAATAAACCTTCACATAATCAGTATTTGGGTCTTTGTCTCAACCACAAGAATTGTTTGAAGGAGACTCATGCTCAGACTAAAAGCTGCATTTATCAGACAAAATGTTCTTCTTTGTAATTTAGCCAATATTAAGTGTGGTTCTTACCTTCATCAGGAATTAGGCTTGCTTATCTGAAGATAAAAATTTGTGAATATTCCAAAGAACTTAGTGAGGGAGAATTATACTGCAGATATGTTAAACACTATATACTTCCATCATTATGACCAAAAAATGTTGTGTACGGCAGTAAAATTTGCATTCAAGAAGTGATTCTAGGGTTTAAAATTTATTTCCCCTATAAAACACAATATAAATTCATAAATTTTAATTACAGTAAGTTCTAGATAATTTGAGCATGATTTATTGTGCCATCTTCATATATGCGAAATGCTTCAAGGCCTAAAGGAAATAAGAAATGTGTTTAAAATCCAAAACTCTTCAGTGTACTTAAAATATTCATGGGTGGCAGATGCACTTTGGGTTGTAATGATTCTAACAGCTGGTTACAACAGCTTCCTCCAAAACAGAGGCTTTTTTTTTTTTTTTTTCAGATGAGTTTTCTTTCTCTTTCATCTGAAAATAAAGTTCTTCCTAAACTTTAGATAAGTTGAGTAGATGCCAGTGGAATTTAAAAACAAACAAAAAAGGTATACATTTTATTCCTGCCTACTTCTCGACTGTTTATCATGATAGCTGTGGTTAATCTTCATTGAAAGACAGCCATTTTTAAAGGGAAAGTCAATGTTAGGCATTTTTTTGAGTAGTTGCATATTGAACCAGAACAATTTTTGCCCTTTTCCCAAACACATGGTAGTGAGTGAAAAGAGTAAAATTATCAGCTGCCATAATATCTCTTTTAAAAGGCACTCTTAATAAGATAAATAAATAAATTAAGGAAATAAATGCCTTGGGATATTGTGAAATTTAAAAGAATAGCGATTCCAGGAGGTATTAGACAGATTCATCCAGGAGCAAGGGCTCTGAGAACTATAAAACATATATAAAAATTTCCTTTGAGGAAGTGACCAAACCAACAGCTGTCAGAGGAAATGCCAGTCTGTGCTTTCACTGTCCTTTTATGCTTTCCATGAACACTGATAGCGGCACCATTAAACATAAGATACTGAAAGAGGTGGAACTTTCCTTGAACAGAATAGTTGATTTATACCAATGAAGATGCTCATAATTTTCTCTTTGCCTGCCATCTTTTATAGGTTAAAATGCATGTACAGATTCATTTTGAGCAGTGGAAAAATATATACAAAATATGGTACAACAGACTCATAATCCCCTTCATATTACTATGTCTCTGATTTTATACATAAAGGAATTTTGTAAATGAAAATATAAATTTAAATGATAAATTTAGGTAAAAAAAAAAACTTGTTTAGGAAAAGAACAGCTAGTTAGGGAGAAAAAAACCCTAAAACTAAATAGGTCAAATATTTATCTAAGATAGGGATAATGTTGAAATTTATGTCTACCTGACCACCACTGGAAACTCCATAACACAGGACAAACAAAAGATTGAAAGAAAAGATGCAAAAATAAATAAATTTGAATACCATTAATAATTTATTTTTTTTTTTATTTCATCAAAGTAAGAAAGCCAGCAATAGGAAAGCCAGAAATCACATAAGGAAAGCAACTGGGGATCACAGTGGAGGGAACTAGTTAAACCAGAACCTTTCACAGTGAGAGACTTCATAGAGCATCTGCCTAAAATTTAACTGACCACAGAGTATAGGGTATATAAACAAAATCAAGAAGAAACAGAAACAGAGCTTAGCAATTACCCAAGATTTCTATGGCCACCCTAAAAGATGACATAGTTGAAATGTTAATAGTAATGTGCAATCCCTTGTAAAAATTGCTGTGATATATGATGACAGGAAGTGGCAAAAACTTCCAGAAAGCCTTCAGGCAGTTCTGAAGGATACAGTCCTCCAAGTCTGATACTTTGTCTCAGCAAATTACTTGAAACTGTAATAAAGAAAATAATCTATGGATACCTTTATATATAGCCTGTTTAAAAAGTGTCAGTAATGCTTTTGCAAAAAGATTTAATGTCTCTAAAACCCTATAGATTACTTTAAAATAGCCAACAAAGCAGTGGGAACAAAGGTATGCTGCTGATAGTTTTGCTTGAATTTCCAAAGACTCTTGGCAAAGCCTCTCAGCATTTGCATCTAAGGAGCAAAGCATAAAAAGAATGTCCTTGCTTAATAAATAATTTCCTAAAAGGATGGTAAACATAAGGCTGAAATACATGGGCAGACCTTGCAAGAGAGGGACATTGGCACATTTCCACAGGGAGCTGTATTGAGATCTGTAGTTTTATCTCACAAATAACTGATCTGGAGGGGATCAGTAAGGCAAGAAAGTTTGCAAAGGTTGTTAAATTAATCACATAAATAGAGATGAGCAGTGGCTGTAAAGCCTTGCAAAACGACTTTATGAGACTGAGCTGTAAAGTAATAAAATGGGAGAGGGAATTCAAAATGGATAAACATAAAACAATGTACTCAAAGAAAGAGAAATCCAACATCACATATAAGAGGATTGGCTCCGAGTTGATCATTGTAACACCAGTTATAAGAAGTTGGTGTTATGGTAGAGTCATAAAAATGGAAGTTCAAAGTCATAAAAAAGAGTCAAAAGAACAAGCAATTAAGAATTACTGGGAAGGGAATAGAGAACACAAGAGAAAAAAATGTGTACATTTATCTTGAAAACTGTGTGTCAAATCTCCATATCTCCAAACTTATATTAATAAAACTGGAAAAAGTGCACTGGAAAAAGGGCAACAAATGTGTTCAGTGGACTGAAATCGTTGCTAAGATACTTTTTGTCTCAAAAAATGATGACTTGGATGTACAGAAGTCTACACGATCATGGGTGTCAGGAAAAGAAGATTAGGGACATATGATTCATTTTCTTCCAGGATAAAAATAAGACAATACAGGTGAAGTAAGGAGAGACCAAGTGTAAAACAAAAAAGGTAGCATTTCCTGCAGAGACGAGTGAATGTGTAGAACACCTCTTTAAAAGATGGTGTACATGCCAAAAATTTACAGAATTACTTGGAAAGTTCATGGGGAAAAAAATATCACAGGGAATAACTAAACTTCATATATCTTAGCAAAATCACTGAGCTGAAAATGCCTAGGAGCTGGGAGACAGTATGTAGAAATCTCCTTGTTCTTACAGTTATCTTGGTTGGTTTCAGTTTGTGTCCCTTGCTGGAGACCAAATACTGATTAGGTAAATAGCTTTTCTAGGCTGATGCCATAATTTTCATGTTTCTTTGTTCACACTTACTTGAAAAAGGGAATAATATGGACCTAATTAATGAAGACGATGGGATGCTTTCATCTGCAATGAGTATTCGTGTGGCAGCACTGAAAGATGTTCTTTTGGTAGGAGCTCCTTTATCTCCAACAGAATGCTCTGCAGATGAATGAACAGAAATTTGTGACTTCTGCAGTTTCCTGACATATTTTTTTTTAACCATGTCTTCTTATAAGCAAATTCTCCAACTGTCACTGTTGGTATGACATATTTCACAGTAAATCTGTTTAAAGTGTGTTTTGCATGCACTAATCAATGTAAAACAAAGGGTATCTTTATTATTTCTTGTATACAGAACTTCATTGGTTTAATTGCATTCTAATCTCAGTAGCCAACATTATCATTTTTGCTCTCTCATAAACAAACAACTTGATAGCAGAGAACATAAAAGGAAAATTAATTGACTCAAACCTCAAAATGTTCCAATATCTTGGTTCTCTTAATTTTTCTTTTCTTTCAGTTTAGTCAGTTCAGGCACACAAAATGCAGGATAGCAAACAATGGATCAGACACCAAAACACAGAAAGTGCTATGAGAAGTTCAGAAAGGGCAGGCATCTAAGGTCTTGAAAACTCCACTATTTAATAGTATAATTTAAATGTCTTTTGTTTCCATAGTTATATTTTACAGGGTCATTTGGTTTTTGTCCCTAATAGTGGGGAGAGGTAGTAAAAAAAAAAAAGATTCAAAGTCAGGAAAATACATTTCTTATTCTTTTCCACTGAATATTTTAATAAAAGGACAGAAACACTAATTCTATTCTGGTCCTCACTCATTCAGAATGCTACCATACTTGTTTTTTAAAATGAGATGTTCATGTGCATGTATACATATAGGTGTCTTTTTCAAAAAGTGTATGTGAGGCCACTTTCACCATTTTTAATACCTCTGCAGAAGTAAATGGCAAATGTAGGAAAAGGTAGAATCAATAATTTGTTGTTAACAAGGCATTACATTTGTGCTTTTCCTCTTTAACTTTTCATCACCTTTCTGGAGGCAAAGAACTACAAGAGACAGTCTTACCAATGCCTTTTTAGTGGCCATAAATGTGTTTTTCTTGACTATTTTGACGTAAATGCGCTAGAAACATAAAGCTATATCTAGAACCAAAGTTAACTCTAAATCTGATTAGAATTAACTATTTATTTATTCATTTTTAACTGTGGCAATTGTACCTCTTGTGTAAGAATCTGTGGCTGTTTGACTCTTCTGGAACACTTAGTGCCTTCACTGACCGAATGTTAAATGTCAGGAAACAGCTATAGACGTAGATCTGTGCCTCTGCAGTATGAACCATCATGTCACATGAATGAGGAGAGAAATATCAGCAATCTAGACAGCTGCTTTGTAACTTTCCTTGCCTCATCCATGAGTTACAATCCAGACTGTGGTATCAACTCACTGAACAGCATTTTTAAACAGCACTGTGTAACTTATCCTACTTTCATGTGTGCAGCAAAAAAGTCTGGAGTCATCTTTCTTTTTATAATTTCATGATCCTTATGGGTCGCTTCCAGCTTGGGATATCCTATGATTCTATGACTTTACAGCAATATTTTTCAGTTCAAAAAATAATTTGAGACTGGATAGGTTTCAAAAAGATATAGAAAACACATATAAGTTTGACATAGAACTCGCAGGGGAAGATCCTGCAGTCTGTAGCATGCAAGAGATGATATTGCAACTGTAAACATAGCACAAATAAAGCACTCTCACTCTCCTGTCCTTGCTGCAACCACCTTTAGGCTCTAAGCCACAGATGAAATGCAGCAGGAGTTGAGAATACATCTTTTATGATGGCAACATATAATTATCTAATTTATGCTGTATCAGGTCCTCTTAGTAGGACCTGCCTTTAAAAACATTCAAAATTAGATGTAACTGCCAATAAGGGAGTTAGTCAACATGCACAATTGTAAAGATCTACATGAATGGAACATTTCCAACAGTGTGCAAAGTAAACATAAGTTCTACATATGATAACCTTTTCTCCATTCTGCATTCATGCATATCTGAATGCAATAGGTTGAGGAAAATAGTTATTAAACTCCATTAAAAAATATTTATAAAATGTAGGACATTTTTTCTACCAATTAACTCTTCTGTAGCAAACGAGCAGGGAGACAACCCAGCTAATTGATAGAGACCAGAGAGAGAATATGCACACAGAGCATATGCATGCCAGAAAGCAAACCACCCTTTCTAAGCTAGGGAAAATTGCTTTCTGGACACTCAGCTTTCGATTGAAGCAGGTGTACTTTGAAAATACTGAGATATTCTGTTTTTTTCTTTTTAAATGTATCACTGCTGCATTTTCCTTATTTTAATGATAATACTGCACACAAATTGCACCAATTAGTATTCATTAATATCCACCTCTGCTGTCACTAGTATGTGCCTCATGCATAGCCTGTGTGAGTTCTCTGACTATTGATTGGCATAGGTTACCCTGAAAGACCTCACAAGCAGCTGAAATCAGGGTCTGTGGTTCCTTCCCTGATTTTGAATCCTTTTACTAGCCACAGAGCATATGGCCACTTTTCCAACTTGCAGCTATGTAAATCTCAAGCATACACCAGTAATTTCTCTTGAAATTGTGTTGTCTGTAAAACAGATTAGGCAAATTCAGCAAACAGGGAGCAGTGAGTCTATAGTATTGCCTGTTTCTGGACCAAACTACCCATGCCTTATGATTTTTTGTGATTGGAGCATGTCTTTCACTCTTGCTCAGCATGTCGGTTTTTCTCCCTCCTTCATCTCCCTCTCTCTGAAGCTACTGCTTCCCATTCACTTTTTCAACAGTAACTCTTTTTCCTGATCTACTTATGTTAATTCTTTAGGCATAATGTGTGTTGTACAGAACCATGGATAATTACATCTTTACAAAGTGTTTATAACTGCATATTTCCTTCTTTTGTAGCAGTTTTCTGTTTATATCTTGAAACATCTCAATTATTTCATAAAGGGGTTTTGGGTTGGTTTTAGGGTTTTCTTGGTGTGTAATGATTATGTTTACTTTTTATTTATATTTGTGATCAATATAGAAAATGAGATAAAGAAATAAAGGATGTATGTAATAGTTATTTGCATGCCCTCAAAGAGCTTTGTTTTATCTCTTCTCCAGCACCTTTACCATTCCCACCTTTATTTCAAGCAGGCTTCCCTGAAGTGCCATAAAGAGAGCAGCTTTTTAAATCTGGATAGATAAGACACATAAATCATAAATGCTTCTGAGACTTCCCTGCAGACATTCACCCAAGGAGTACAGAGTTTTGCATGGGGAAGTAATTGGAATGGAGAGCTGGCCAGGTCAGGTGGAGAGATCCCTTCTGAGCTTCCGATGACATCATCATATTAATATAGGGGACCTCAGAGAGATCCTGGTTTGAGTTTAAAGTCTGGGGGTCTTGTAAGGTTTTGGGGGAGAAGAAAATGATGAAGTCATCAGACAAGCTCTCATTTCAAAATTTTAGCTGGAAATTTTAAGAGTCCAGCTTATTTCTCAAGGTTGAATCCTGCTGTGCATGATGTTAGATCCCTTAAAACACAGCAGCACCAAAAAATTCACTGGAGAAATTATCCAGCCTTATTGGCAGGACAGGACATACCTATAGTGTCAGCTTTGAGCAAATTAGTTGGTTACCCAAGATTTCAGAAAAAGAGGAAAGGAAAACCTGTTCATAGTCCTGACTCTCTCCTGACACCATCTGACTCCTCCTGCCCCTTTCCCATCCCAAAGAAAGAGGAGAGATTTACCTATATTGCTGAATGAGTTTCTAAGCATCCTTCTCTGTCTTCATCACCAGCGTGGTGTGTGCTGTGACCCTGCAGCTGGCCAGGCAGCTCTGATCTGGCAACAGCACATTTATGTTGTGCAGCATCCTGACAGAGGAGAGTGATCCTAGCCTAGGGAGAAATGTAGGGTATAGAAACACACTTATATTTCCATATGTCTGCTGACAGCAAGACTTTTTTTCATTCCTGTATGAAATCATCAGATTCATAAGCATGAAAATGAAATGCCAATATGTTTATAATTTTTAACTCTCTTCATGGTATTAGGCAATGTCTAGACACACAAAAAACACAACACAAAGCCCCTCTTTTACAGTGGCTAGTCTGAAAGTTCAGTAATAGCTTTAACAAAATGTAAGATCTAATGGCTTTTTTGAGGGCTGCACTATTAAACTTCCACTAGCTGATGGCAAGTAAAGTTGTGCTACTGCAGCTTCTAAAGGCATTAATTTCCAAATCAATTTTAGTGATTTTCAGTCAGCAAGTTTAAAATTAGACACATAAATATATTGTTACAAATGCTATGTGTTTAAATCTGTAGGAGAGTTAAAAAAGAAGAGCAGCTGAGTGAAGCAATTACAAAGGATCTTCTAAATTGAGAGAGGAGGAAGAGATGGGATGATAAAAAGACATTTGAAATTTAATATCAGAGGCAAAATATATCTAAATCTATCTCTATATATGTGCATATATGTATATATATATATATATATATATGATATAGCTATAGACAGATATAGATATAGATGGCTCACATATTAATAATATACACATAACAGTGCTGGAAAAACAAAGCCTGAACTGAAAGTGAGTCTCTGATAAATAACTATTCTCTATTGCTGTTATGAGCTTGAGAAATTTGGGGTTCAAAAATGATGTTGAATAAGGAAGGAAATCCAGTATATACTTCAACACATATTGGTTTAGAAATTACTAGTATTTGACTACTGATGAGTCCACTGGAAAAAAAATCTTGATTTCCTGGTAACCCTCTGAGGAAAGGGAAACTTTAACAGAACAAGCGCATTATGAAATTAGTCAGATTTTATAGAAGAGTGCTTCCATCTGCAACTGTAATATTTGTATCCATGCTACAGTGACTCAAGATCTCATGGCTTTACATTAAACCCAAATTAATGTAACAGTTATTAAAAAAAAAAAAGAAAAAAAAATGCAAATAAAGGACATGGTTTTGGCTTTTCCTTCTGCAAAATTCAGTATCTGATGAAGCATCTGATGTATATACATGAGTGAAAGTATGTCAGAGAATGAACAAATGCTACATCCAAAATTTAAAATGTTTGCTCTTTTTTTCCCAAAAGCATCAAGATTTTTGAAAGAGACTCGGATAGGGGGCTCCTTAAGGCCATCTGCTTTCCTGTAGCAGAGCCCAGAGGCTGCTGTAGTCCTACCCAGCCCTGTTCTCTGAGGGATCGTGCATCAGCTGGGACATGACAAACAGGCTCATGTACACTTTCATTAGTCCCAGTATAATGAATGAGGAACTGGCTGGCTGACTAGAATATCTTCACAGAGAAAAGAACATGGAGAATTTTTGTTTGTAGATCTGACCATGGTAAACAAATACTCTGGGAGAAGACAGGAGCAGAAGACATTGTATGACAAAAGACAGACTGCACAGTGTTCATTGGAATAACACAAGATAGCCATAAATATTTACTTTCAAAAACACATTAAATAATAAACTAAATAATAAATAATAGAAAAATGAAGCATTCACAGCCTACATCTTATTCCATACCACTTTGCTTTGCATTTTCTGATATTTGCAAAGTTTTAGGATAAAACTGGCAAAATGTAAAATCATCTACAAGTGGTTTTGAAAATGCATTTGATTCACATACCACTGACCACTGGAAAGTTTCAGAGAGAGATAAAATCTCATAGAAAAAAAGAGATAAAATCTCATAGAGATGGTATTGGTCTTCATCATTTCTTCAAACTAAAGATGACTCTGAAACATTTACTTCTGCTCATTATTTTTTCCCCAGAAACAGTCCCTTTGAGCAATTAGATTTCTTTAGCCTTTCCTGAGCACAATATTATATGTAGCCATGTATAATGCAGCACTGTTTGCCTAACCTCTCCTGGTCTGCTTCTGTTGCATTTTTATTGGAAGGCTTCCAAAAATCTCTGTTAAAAACTGTGCACAACGAGATCAAGAAAACACTTGAGCTTTGTTGGACTACTGGTTGGAAGGCATGCATGAATTGCATTCCCTGTATAAAAACATGTTAAATATGAAATTCAATAAAACAGTATTCACAATGACAGTACACAGTCACTCAGCTGAAATCTCAGAGGTCAAAAAAATCACAGGAGCAGAGAAGCTGCCAATGGCCCAATTACAAAAGAAAGCACAGAGTGTTGTCAATGAGTAATTCTTGGTTCACATTTTTCTGAAGAACATTAAATACAGAAAGATAGAAAGATATAGAAAGATAAAAAGATGGAAAGATAGAAATTGTGTATGGACAAACATATCAAAGAAATAAAAGTAAATGTTTTAGGAAAATTGGAAAATTTAAAATTGATTACTTAGATGTATGCTATGGATCCGGATGGATCATTCAATCAAATGCTAGAGAATAAGTTATTAAAATAAAGGTTGGGCTAGAATTATTGAATGTTGTAATAAAATTCATCTTTCATAAAGCTCAATCTGTTATTAAAAATAATAGATTATAGATTATTAATCATTAATTAAATGCTCAGCCATTCTGAAAATATCCAAAATTACCATTCCATAGACAGACACCACAGTTCTTAGGCATCCTTGAAAAATTACAAAATATCCACCAGAAAAGGAGAGAGAGAGGATTTTTCTGATCTAATTCAGCTGTCTAAAAGTTAAGCATCTATTGTAGTCTTGCTCAGGATCAGAGGTCCCACAGAACACTGAAACAGGCTTCCTAAAAAGGCTGACAGCCATCTAAGGTTATCCATGTAAATAATTATCTGGAGCTAGTAATGGAGATTATATGGTTAATTTAGCTGGGACAGTTAACTTAAATATGTCCAGAATAAATAAATTAATGCATTCAACCCAGCTGAATATTTGACCTCTCTGTCTCTACTAAGTCAGTGAATGCAGGGTATCCTCATCTTTCATCAGAGTGCAATAAATAGGGTACCTCAGAGGTCAGTGCTGCTACATTATCTATTGTAATCTGCTAGCTCACAGAATCAGTTCCTGTTTTCTCATATAATCACAATTCAAATATAAATACAGGATTGATTCCTCACCAGGGGTATAGTTTCCTAATATGATGAGGCAAGAAAGTAAACTCATTATCTTCTTGAGAACTTAGAAAAGGAAGAAACAAGCTATAGAGTTTTGTACATTTCACTTTGAAACAACAATGGAAAGAAGTTGGAAATCTGTCCAAAAGACCAATATAGTAGTCTAGACAGGAAATATTTAGGGCATGAACCAATATTTTGGCCCTTGATAAAATAAAAATCTGAATTGTTGCTTTACTAAGCTTATTTAATGTGAATGATTTGGCAACTGTACCAGTAAGAGTAGCAACATTTAGCCTAATGTGAAATCACAGATTCTTAAAGATGAAACATGAAATAGGTGTGAAGAAATGAGTTTGAGAAACTGTCTCTGACATTGCTGGAGCCAGGATTTCCCCTGTGAGTAGAAGCAATACCACATTCTTACAGAAGCATTATACATCTGCTTACACTCATTTTACACAGGTGTGAACTGATTAGAGTTGGATTCATAAGCATTTTCTAGGAAAAAATATACACTCAGCATTGTTTTGTAAATTTGGATTAATCTTGTTAAGAAATAAATTGTTGTTTCAATACTCTAAAATACTCTTTGAAGCCATTTTCTAGCTGATTTTCTTAGAAGTTTGAGATGCTTTTAAGAGCTAGAAGTTGAAACAAAACATTTGTTCTTCACAATACAGAATGTCTCAGCATATTTTAAATTAATCTTCCATTCTTTTGCTTTGTTAGAAATCTCAAACCACCTGGGCTTTTTCCAGAAGAAAAAGTTTATCAAGTTTGAAATTGACTATGAATCTCCTAAACAATTTTCTTTTCTTTTCTTTTCTTTTCTTTTCTTTTCTTTTCTTTTCTTTTCTTTTCTTTTCTTTTCTGTTATACCAGATATAAAGTATCAGAAATATCTGGAGACCTAAAATTTCCTCAACTTTTTTTCTTTATTTTTATTTTATGAACCAAATGAAGTTGCAGCTAGAAATGTATAGATTTTTTTTTCTATACGTGGAATTGGAACAGAATGTGCAGAAAGTACCAAAAGAAACTTTTGAAAGTAGTTTAACTTAATGTCATGAGCACTATTATATATTACTTATTTAGCATTTAATGTATCCTACTTACATAGGACCAAAATTATTTTCTGAGGAAAGGTCACAGTGAAAGCAGTTTCTAAATAGAGGTTTTGTAGTTAAAGATTAATTGGATATTGGCCCAAAAGTTCTAAGAAAACACTCCTGTGCATGTGCATACATCTGTGCAAATAACAGCCTTGCAACAGCTACTCGAAGACCTTGCTTGACTAAAGGCCCAGAAAGTGGGTCTGGTTTCCAAGGTGGCAGATGTGTAACCGTGGCACAGATGAGCTGTCCCTCAGCTGAGCCCTCCCCAGCACAGGATGTCCCTGGGTGACTGCTGAGGCAGCAACCCCCACCACATCAGATAGGAGAGGAGGACTCTCAGCATCTCCCACCCTTAAGCCCAATACTTTCTATTAATAGTGGAGTATTTCTCTTAAAACCATGGCAAATAAGAGCAGCTCCATATTCATTGATACTCGATCTCGGCAGTAAAAGCAGCAGCACTTCGATCTTGCTGCGGTGTGAGCGTGTGGTCGAGTTTCAGTTGTGGCATGTGCACTGTGCCAGAGCCCACCATATGGTGCTGGGGCTGCTTTTGTGGAGCTGCAAGAGAACAGATGATACTTGATCTGATCCTGAGTCTGCCAGGACAAAATTACCCTATCAAAATATTTTGAACAAATTTTAAGCAGTGCTATGAACTTGTACCAGTTCTGCACTTCATGATGTGTGGCTTCAGCTCTTTCAATTGATTTCTGGAAGCTGCAAAACTATCTTAATATTCATTGGGGGGCTCTTTAATTATTTGGAAAAGCAAACTCTCTGATGCTGGGTTACATGTGTAATAATGCAGAATAAGATGTTTTCATTGTAGAACTGGAAAATGAGAGAATACTCTTGATCTAGCTAAGCTACATGTTGCATCCCGGGCTGGGTTTAGTTAGGGGTTTTTATGAATGCTAATTAGCTGGTTCTATGTACCCCCATTTCCATGCACAGTGGTTCGTTCCAGGTTGTCTACCATAGGAGCATCCCCATGTTGGTCTTGTGGCCACCCCTCCTGTTCACTCCTGAAACTTCTGTGTCAGTTACCCCATCCCTGCATTCCCATTCGTCCCGGAACCCTGTATCCACCCCTGTTGCGTCCCCGTTGGCTCCCGTGGTCCACATCACCCCCCCCGTTACCTGTCCCCATTGGGCGAGGGGCTTCCACCTCTGTTTGCCTGCCCCCTATAAAACCCCATGCATTCCTTTGTTTCGTCGCCATCTTGTCCACGCCGGCGCTGGGAGCGGACGCCGCCCTCCACCGTGGCCAACACGCGGCAATAAACCATCTCCAGCCAGCCACAAGGCAGGGTATGCCATTCCTTCGCTCCTTCATCTCCTCCCAGTGCCGGTTACAGAGCGTGGCAGCCCACGCCGGAGGCTCAACCCTCGAGCTCCGCAGACACACGGCAGCCCGGGACTCCCGAACAATACACAGAGCCTAGCTGGGCTCCCCGGGCCACCCAGGACCGGGGAGAACAATGCAACGCCACAGCTACATTTTCATAAAAGAAAAAATCAAATGTGGACATATCACTAGATATATACGCAAAGTGAGAAATTTAGATTTCAAACGTAGATATCATTTCTTAAATGACATGGCTTTAAAAACTGCATCAGATATCATAGATATTAGGGAGGAATTTACATTTGTTTTGGGGTCTATCTCCTTGTAGAGAGTTTAGGGAAAAGAACCAAATTAATATTTTCTTCTTCGCCTGCTGTTTCTTATTTTTGCTTTTATGCGTCAATAAGGATGGCAGAATGAGAATGTGGAAGCATGGAACTACACCTGCAGCCCATGGATACAGAATCCTCACCTGGGATTTCCAGACCAAAGAGAAATTTTGATTTCTTTTGTCTGACCCCTCAAGTCCATTGAACTTTTGTTTAATTTCAAAACATTTCAATCAGTGCTCAGTGGAGAATGGGAAATCATGTTGGATTTCAGATCTAGCATTCCTGAGAAACTCAGGGACAGATCACACCCAGGTAGAACAGGAAATTAGGGCAGGTGAAATATCTTCAGAACACATCTCTTTTTAAAACAGCCAAAGTCATTAAAGGTTGTTTTTTTTTATTATTTTCTAAACATACATACTAATTTTCTTCACTCAGTTCTTTTGGTGTTTGGCTGTTTTATAAGAAAGCCCTTTTTAAGAGATGGAAATGTCCATATAATCAGTTTCTGAAAGGGGCATAGCTGCCAAACCTGATGCTGATCATTTGCTTCCACTTCTTCCTCTTCTCCATTTTGTTTATTTAAATACTTTAATGAGCTTGATTTTAGAATCTGCATATTTCCATGTGTGGCAGCAAAGCAGAATTACTTCTCAGGTCAAGCACTAAAGAATCTGGACCATTGAGTATGGTGGTTAATGTCTCTGAAATCTAATCTCACTTTGTTCTGTCAAGTCTTGCATGGCTGACAGCAACTCAGCAGTGACGAAAGGTCAACATGGAAGTCAAAGACTTAAATTCTAAGTCTCATTTGTCTGGAAGCCATGAAAGTCTTATTTCTTTCCCAATATTTACAAATGAGAAGGCCTGCTAAAGAAACCTGCTTTACAAAAGATCCATATTCATTCCCCTGTAAAAATACAATTCTGGATTACAACTGAAATAAATAAAAGGGCTCAAGAGATAAGTTAAAACTGACAGCCAAAAAATTTTGTCACTGTGGGCAGACACGGTTTGAGGTAAAGTCCTTGGCTCTGGGTAATGTACACATTGTACTGCACTACTGGTGGCCTCTGTTCTTATTTTGCTCTAGAGAAATAAACGTGCTGTATCTTGCCTGTTCTGTACCACATTGACAGGAAATTACAGCACTCTTAGTTGTTGGATCCATTTTGTCAGTGAGTGTCTTTTGCAGTTGAGTGGAAGCTCCTTTCATTTCCCTCTTTTTTGCCCTTTTGCTTGAGGAAAAATTGTGAGGTCAGAAAAATCTGAAAAAGAATATCCTGGGACAGCCATGTGCAAGAAACAGATGCAAGAGACCCATAAATATGCACAGAATTCCCCTCCCTATAAAACCTAGGGCAATATTAGCTGTTTCAAGAGCAAACCTGAAACGAGACAATGTCTCGGTTTCCACCAGCAGGTATTCAGGGAGTTTTGGTAGGGTTTGGACTTCATTCTTTAATCCTGATCATTTGTATAAGCTCTATGGAGATCCACAGAGTTGAAGAGATACAAAAAGGGATGCACATGTTCCTTCTGCTGATTACCCTGGAAGGTGTGTACTCACCTAAGGATAGACACTGCACAGTGGTTGCTCCTATAAGGTCTTTCATAACAGGTTTATTTTCTCTGCAGTATATGGAAGTTGTTTTGATTCCCAAGATCTCTTACAAAAGGCTTTGTCTGTGCACTCAGGCTTTTGGCAGAACGATATACTTCTAACTAACTGGAAATAAACAAATAGATGGACTTGTATTTTCCAGTTACCCACAGAATAATTATTGCACAGAATACTCAGATAAAATATATCCTTTCCCATTTTGTTTTCATTTCTATTTTTTTCACACTATATTTTGAACCATGATGAAGACAAATAATAGAATTTTGCGAAATGTAACAGCTGCACTAGAATTAGGATAAGGTCACGATGCATTTCAGTCATTTGTTCAGAAAAAATATTAATGTTTTTCCCTCCTCTTGTGGATGTTTAATTTGGAAATTATTTAATTTAGTTATTATAAATTATCCTGTTAAATAAAGAACATCACCATGGTCCAAACAAATCATGATGGCATTACAGCTTCTTAATTAGAACAAATCACTGGTCTCAATTCAAAATGAATGTGAGTATCAAGAATCAAACAAGCTATTATTCCTCACTCATCTTTGCATTTCAGAACACATCTGGTCTAGTTTAAATGCATTTTCAGTGCTTAAAAGGGTAGAATCTTGTCAGTAAGGTCTTCAAGTTCCCAGCCTGTCTTTTGCTATCAGGCTCAGAGCAAGCTGTGATTCTGTAATGAACTTCACGGGAGAAAATCCTACTGAGATGCTGCTAAAGGAATCATCTGCAAGGGGCAGATATGTGCAGGCTGGGCACCAAGATATTGCCAAACAAGAACATGCTGTGTCCGCTACTCTCCTGTGCAATGAGGAGACCCTGCGGCTCCTGCCCCCTGTGTAGGGTCAAGAGTTGGACTTCCATCATCCTGATGGGTCCCTTCCAACCCAGCATATTCCATGAATCTGCTACTGATTCCATGATTCTCCTCCATAACTTGCTAGATTGGGCCTCACTTGCTACAAGACCATGTACAAAGAAATTTGCTTTCAACCAGTTTAGTGGAGAGCCGTATGGATTGCCAGGAGCACACCTGAAGAACATAGGTTTTTGATTTCTTTTTAATAGAGGACTGAGGCATAAGATTAGAAGGAAAATTAAGCCTCTGAAAGAATCTTTTGACAGATAAGAGTTTAAGGTGATGAAGAGATGCAACACAATTGTATCAATAGGGATTTTCAGGCATCTGAGAGGTGTGGACAATGAAGTGTTTTCTGGAAAGAGCAAGACTAATCTGCAGTGAAGAAAATGTGAAAACAACATGACATGGAGTGAGACGTGTTTTCTAAGGAGAATAAGGCAATTACTCTATAAGTAAATACATTTATACCTCCTATAAAAACAAAGAAAGTCAAAAAACTGAGGGAAAAGAGGCAGAGGTGTTCTACCTGAGAATGAATAGCAACACATAGTGAGGGTACATTTTCAGGAGAAACAAAACATAGAAACAAAAAGAATAAACCAAAGTCAGGTAGTAGAAGCTGATTAAATGCAAAATAAAGACAAAAGAAATCAAAACCAAACCTGCCCCTTTTTTTGGATGGGAAACTATCTGACACAAGGCTTTTGTGTAGGAACAGCAAGGCTTGAAAGTTTGAGGATAGAGAGATAAGTAGATAAATATGTTCTTACATAGACAGAGAGACAAGTAGGCAGATGGAAGGCCTCTGTTCTTTTATTGTCAATCACTAGCAATACTGCTTCAATGGAGAGTTTGTGGAGTCACTTTTTTCATGGGAAACTGTATGCATGTAAAATGGAACAGATTAATTTAAATAAAAGGACATGCAATATGTTTATTTAACTAAAATAGATGAAATGTGTCATTTTATTCCTTCTGCTAGTACTGAAACATATGGACTTTCCTGAATAAAACCTCCCTTGGGGCAATCAAGGTCAACTATAAGTCCTCATATAAATACACAAATGTTTACCTCAAATCATTTCCATCAAATATTTCAAACTAAATGATTCTTCTACTAGAAACACCCATTCATCTATTCCTAGTTTGAGCCTAAACTTCAGTAGTGAAGATGTTATGGATGAAAGCAGGGCTTGATTAATTAAATAGGAAAGAGGTGCTATATCATATGCTGAGTAACTAGAAAAAATATTCTGTATAATATAAACAACAAGCATGAAATATGCAGGACCACACACATGAAAATTATGAAAATAAAATTAACAGGATAATCCTTAATACTCTCCATGATATACTGTTGTTCTAGGCCACACAGCTTGAACACTTGACCTTTATAGGTGGCTCTGATCATCTAAAATAGCCAGGACTGACTACCTAGAGACCTTAGTGCAACCAAGGAGGAAGGGTGAAAACAAAGCTACACAAAGAATGCTAGTTCTGAATTGCTGCATTACTCATTTGGGGTTTGCATGTTCTCTTGCAGCCAAACTTAAATTGAGAGTCAAAGTTAAAGGCTCTTTCCACTTCAGCATGAAGATTGCATTGTGTCTTTCAAGGTTTCATTACTTTTTACAAACAGGTGAAAATTGGGAAGCCATCAGATACTGAAGGAAAAAAAGAAAACAAATTCAAAATTAAGGAAGGGTCTTACATTTTCCTGTATATGAAATTTCAGTGAAAAATAGACTTTAAAAACTGCAT
The DNA here is from genome assembly GCF_026979565.1 of Vidua chalybeata. Taxonomy (NCBI): domain Eukaryota; kingdom Metazoa; phylum Chordata; class Aves; order Passeriformes; family Viduidae; genus Vidua; species Vidua chalybeata. The sequence continues at coordinate 62,130,567 of NC_071534.1, read as the reverse complement.
TGTAATTAACAGAAGTGCTATGTATCTACTGCATCTTTAAGTGTTATACTGATGATCAAAGTTTCTCTTTCCCAGAGGATAAGGAGGCTTTTTGGAAGCTTTGACAAGTACAGGACATTCAGAGGACCTCATTTGATTTAGCAAAGATTATGCATATATTTATAGCTCTATTTACATTTCATTGCAGAGCTCTATGGTGTCTAT